>NC_141694.1:1790097250-1790714250 GCF_964263255.1 Lissotriton vulgaris | reverse complement strand
AGAAAAAAACGCGAAGCCTGCTTTATTGTTAATTAGCCTCCGGGGGGGCCAAATCCCTCCGGCAATTTTTTTTTTATAATGGGGGGCCTAGAGGGTCTCCCCTGCGCGGGAATCGCTGCCCCCTGGATCTTTAACTATATGTATGCGGGGGTTCATGGCCCCCCGGAGTTCCGGAGACTGCCTCCTCCTCCACTCGAGCCCCCCCCCCCACCTCTGGGGCCTCTTTTTATTACAAAAAACTGTGCAAAGGGGTTGCAAATGTGGTATTTTAGCTTTGTTTCTGTCTTGTAGAGGATCCAGGGTAAATATAAAGTTTTTTTGTACAGCCACTACCTTTCTGCCTGTTACCATAGTAACAGTTCATGGATCACTTGCCTCAGTACAGAGGTTAGATGTTCATCACAATACGTTGCTAATTGAAAAAGTTACTGTGCTGGAGATTTATATTTATTTTTTTCATAGGAACCGTTAGTCGTAGAAGAAGTCTGTGGAAAAGTTTTATTAACCCCTTGCGTGCGGCGGGAATTCCCCGCCCATGCTGACTCCGCCTTGCGCGGGCGGAGTCATGACGGAACGGTTCCGTCATCAGCACAGCTCACCCGTAGCTGATGACGGAACCGTTCTGTCATCAGCATGCAAGGGGTTAAGGATGCCTTCCTGTTCAGGGAGTATTAGGGTAACGTGCTCCAATCGGGACTTTATGAAGTTTAATGTTCATTGGCTGTAAAGTATTAAAAGTAGAAGGCTTAGCAGTCATTCCTTGCTAGTCTTTGGAACAACATGGACATTTTATTGGCTAAAGTGTTCCGAACACAAGTTTGCTCCTTATTGGGTGGGAACGGTTCACTGTTGTCCGTGATATTGTGATGCATTTTCCAAAGGAGTATGGGGAAAGAAAGTAGTAGAGGGCAGGTTAGGAACACTATTAACTGTGTATATGCCCATAAGGTGGTGGAGAGGAATTATGAGGTAAACAATTTTTTATATATGTTTCAAGGGCCATTTATTTGATTGCCCTGTGGTGTATAAATCATGGCGGAAAAATGACAGTGTCTTGCGCTGTTTTCTTTTATCAAGTTTGTAGGTGACATACTTCTTAGTAGTACTATTTACTTATAATGTGGTGTTTACTTTCCTGACGGGAGGTGTGGTTGCGCAGCAAAAAATTCAGTCTAGGTTTAAAACAGTTTTTTTAAGCAAATACAAATAAACTTTCTTCAGATACTGTCGCAGTATATATGAAAGGGGTGACAATTAAAAATGGAATTTCATAAAATATCAGTTAAGCGTGGCTATATACTTCTTTTTTGTGCTACAGTTTGTAAAAGTGTTGCCCCACATTCTTGTTGATGTAAGAGGGCATCAGTTACTTTAAGATAAAGTAGAATAGAAGTGCTACAACAAACACTCCCGCACTACATTATCTCAGATCAAGAGAACAAGTAAAACAGTAAAGTATAAATTGTTTCATATTACATAGAAATGCATGCATTATTATTCTTAAAATTTGTCTTTTGTACAATTCAGAAACGTGCTGTCGTAGTGTTTACAAGTTGCAGACTGTTCCGCTAATAAATAACATACTCACCAAAGAATATATAGAATGTTACTCTTATAATATATAGGACAGGTCCTATATATTCTTTAGGGAGAAGCTGAATAGGAATCGCAAATAAGAATAGAAATTAGAAAATAACATTCAGAAATGTAGGGTTTATTAAATATTTAAAGTAACAAAGTATGCATGATAGCTATATTTTAATATATATAAAAATATCTGATCAAGTACATAAAGTATTTGATAATTATATTACAGATGGGGCTGAAAAATCTCCCATTCCTCTTCTGTCGCAATAGGACAATCTATTATAATATAACTATTGAAACCATTGTTACAGTAAAAAGAAAAGGAAAATAAAGTTATGTATTTAACAGAACATCCATAATGAAATAGTTTTGAGCTGTAATTATTTACTGAACTTCTTTTCTCAGGGAGGTGAAAAAAATTAGATCTTCGTGGCGACGGGTCATAAACTCCTCTGAGATCATGACGTTGAGAAACATAATATGTATATATTCTCACAGCATATGATCACAAGGGGAAAATAGACTGAAAGCCGCAAGCCGGTAACGTTGCTTACTTATCGTTACTGTTTGTGACGACGGATTGTGAATTCCGCTAAGATCACTAAGACTGTTAATGTTATAATATACATATTAACAGTATGTGATCTCTAGGTTCTCTAGGTGAAAACATAATAACAATTGTAACATTGTGACGTTGATTGTAAATGTAGGATTTTCGTCGACGGGTTAGCAACACCTCTTGAGCGAAGTACAGTATCAATATTATAATATAAAAAGTCACTATATATAAGGTAAAAGAAGCCAGAAAAGGAGTAATATTTGTTATAATATATCAGTTTCTAAGAAGAAGCTGCTGACGTTACAGAGAAAAAGTGAAAAAAATGCAAATAAATGTTTTCTACATATAAATGTTTAAATATTGACAAATAGTCACAATTTATAACTAAGTACTATGCCTATGCCATATTGAAACAACTTACAGCTCCGGAATATGTTTGTTGACGCAAAAAGAGAATCCAATGCTAGAGAACGGAACCTGCAACAGAGATTGTCGATTCAGAAATAACTCGGGGAAAAAAAAACTAATTGCACAGTAGGTGTGGTTTATATAGTTTTTTGTTGTTTAGTAGTCTATGGAAGGAAGATGTGTCTCCGCCTATGTAGATGGCATGTTTTGCAGTTTACACGTGCTCACGTTTCAACTATTTTTCGTCTGCACGTGTTCGGAAAAGTTACAAACTGTGAAGCTGTAAAGGTTTCGATTTTGAAAGTAACACGTATAAGGTACTATCTACATACGTTCGAGAGTTTAAAAAGTGTTACTCAGTAAAATGTGTTCTTTGCATTTTCATGATTAAAAGCATCTAAATAGAAGACGTATAAAAAAATATCGTTTTCATTAGAAGAAATAAAAAAGGTTTAATATTTGTTATTTTTATGGTTCTTAATTTAAAAAATGCTAGCATTTGTAAATCGTAATCCTACCCTAGGAAAGGTGTGCTGGCGCTTGGGGCTTTGGGAAGGTTATTAAATAGTAAATGCCCTTTTCTATGCACTTGTAGACTTGGCTTTTAAACTTTCAATTGCCTAGTCTGTATCGTTACACTAAACATTTTGGTACTGCTATTTTAGTATTGTAGTGAGCCATTCAGCAGTATGTGTTTATGTATACACTGTTCTAAAAGTGAAGCTGCTGTATATTTTGCCAGACACTCTCCTTGCAGAATTGTAATAATTCAGCCAGTAGTCATGGTGCAAAGTGGGCCTTAGGGCATGGGCTGCTTCAATCTCCTATGCACTATGCATGCAGTCTTCTATGCATGGGCAAACTTGTCTTTTATAGCTTTTATTATCAAGTCTATATTCTTACACTTCCAGCAAACTCTTTGTGATTGCTGATTCGGTATTGTAGTGAAGTATTCAGCAGACTGCCCTTATGTATGCACTGTGCTAAAAATGAAGCTCTTTTAAATTCAGATAGACACTCTCCTTGCAGAACTGTAAATATCCAGTCAGTACTCAAGTAATCATAGTGCAAAGTACTGCTTTAAACCTGTATAGAGTATGCATGCACTCTTCTATATAGCTGCACATTTGTTTTTATACATTCAATTGCCCAGTCTGTTTCATTAGACTTTCACAATCACTCTCACTCTACTGTTTCAATATTGTAGTGAGCCATTCAGCAGTATTTCCTTATATATGTACTGTGGTAAAACTGAAGCTCTTATAAATTCAGTCATGCACTCTCTTTGCAGAACTGTAATCATGCAGTCAGTACCCAAGTAATTATGGAGCAAAGTAGGCCTTAGTATATGGACTGCTTCAAACTCCTATTTACTATGCATGTACTGCTCTATGCACCTGCAAATTTACCTTTTATATTTTGAATTCCCCATTCTCTATACTTCCACTTCCACCAAACACTCTGTCATTCCTGTTAAAGTTTTGTAGTGACTCATTGATCAGTGTGTAGTAATCCATTCACTACATTCAAACAGTAATCAGTGGATGTACAATAAGTGGTACAATCCCAGAGATATGGCAGTTATTGTGCACTGTGATATCAGCACAATGGATGCACCGTATTTACAATGTAGTGTATTATGGAGCAAAAAAGGCACAGATATGTGATGTATTTGTTTTGTGAAGGTGATGCATTGCTTGACTTGCGTTCCAAGTGCAACGCAGCTCCAGCAATGCTCTTGGGGTTCTATGCTCACAAAGCTGTGTCAATCCTTACACCTGTTTCAAGCAGGTGCAGGGTTTTGACGTAGCATAGGCCTAAAAGTGACTGAATAAAATCTTATAGATTTCACTCAGTCACTTTTAGTGATGTCATTTGAGATGTTATCAGTGATGTCACTGACCATGTCATGATTGATGTAGTATGTGACGTCATCAACAGTGCATTGCGGGCACGCATGTTATAGTTAGCTGAACTAACTATAATGGGGGAATTTCAAGGGTTTTGTATGAGTGAAATCTCCAGCTATCTATAACATTTGTGAAACCTATGGTTTTTGCAGTGAATTTACAAGGTTTTTTAAATGCTAATTCCTAACTATAACATGGCTGAAACCTATGGTTTTTCAGTAAATATATATATATATATATATATGTAATACGTCATGACCCATGATAATCTCGATGTTTACCACAACTTTATCACAGAAGACTTAAAAAGGTTATATATAGCCACAAATAAAAAGCACTCTGCCATTAATCGACAAAATCAGAGCTACAACAATTTGATGAAGAAACTAAACACCAATAAAAATGTGGTAGTGAAACAGGCAGACAAAGGTGGGAACATTGTCCTGTGGGACCGTAACCTTAACATAAAGGAAGCAGAAGAACAACTGGGGGACCAAACCTGTTACAGAAAAAGCAACATAGGAGCGATCGGGATAGCCTGGAATTAACACAATTCTAAATTAATGGCATGGAGGAGTAGTGGCTTAATATCCAAAGATGAATTTCAGTTTTTGAAAAAAGAACATCATGTTATTCCACCTTTTTACCTATTACCCAAGGTTCATAAGGATGTCTCAATACCACCTGGGAGGCCGATTATTTCAGCCAATGACAGCTCGACGGAAAATATCTCTAGATATATCGACTATTTCCTGCAGGAATGGGTTACAAATTGAATTCATATGTGAAAGACACTACTGATTACTGATTTTATTTGCAAATTGAAGGGGATTGTTTGGAATGAAGATTATTTACTAATGACTTTGGATGGCAATTCATTGTATACTTCGATTAGACATGGTGATGGTTAAAGGCAGTGGAACACTACCTGGATAAGCGTCCTATGCACTATATACATCACAATAGAATGATTGTTGGAATGTTGAGATTATGCCTAGAGCAGAACTTTTTTATATTCAATGGCCAAGTATATCAACAGATGAGAGGGGTGGCCATGGGGGCCTGCTTTTCCCCCAGCTTCGCGTGTTTACACATGGGGCTGTGGGAGGAGCGGGTCCTCATGGACCACTGCAAGGCCATAATGACCAACAATGTGATGCTGTATTTAAGGTACATAGATGACCTTTTTATGATTTGGAGGGGATCCAAGGAGGAGGCCGCCAATTTCATAGAGAAACTGAACGCTAATACTTACAATTTACATCAGAGATCCATAGAGGGAGAGTAAACTTTCTGGACGTCGAAGTATACATTAAAAATAACAGGATGGAAACAAAGCTGCACAGGAAGGCAACCGCGGGGAACACGTTGCTACATGCAACTAGTCAGCACCCGCGGCACCTCATCCGCAGCATCCCCTATGGCGAGATGCTGAGGCTGAGGCGTATTTGCAGTACTGATATTGACTATGAGAGGGCCCAGCGAGAGAGCAAGATACGTTTCTTGGAAAGGGGATATAGCGAGAGCATAATAAATATGGCAATTGAACGTACTCAAAAAATCCCAAGAGAACAAGCTCTGATACCCAAAACTAAAATCACAGAAACTAACCCCGAGATTATACAGTCAAGGGCCATTGTAATTTACAGTATGCAGCATGCGGAGATCAGGAAAATCCTCCGTAAAAACTGGAACTTAGTGAGAGGGGATCCAGTCATAGGTAAATTTGTGGCAAACAAACCAGAACTTACATTCCGTAGATCACCTACAATGGCTAACGCTTTAGTAAGCAATAGTCTGGACACACCAATCTCAGAAACCTGGATGGCTCTGAGTAAGGGGTTTAAAAAGTGTCTATTTTGCAAAGCGTGCCGTCATGGAGTGAACAAAACCCACTATTCCATCCCTTTTCACGATAAACCAATTGCAATCAGTAAAAGCCTCACATGTAAAACCGAATATGTGGTCTATGTGCTGCAGTGTCCGTGTGGGATGTGATAAGTGGGCAGCACACGTTTGCCCGCCCACAAACGGATACTGCAGCACCTAAGAGTCATATCGGGAAAAGACCAAACATATCCCGTAGCACGGCATTTTGAATCAACTCACAATAGTGACCCTGAGGGTCTTCAATATTATCTTGTTGACACAATCTTACCCCTGAAAAGGAGTGGCAACAGGGAGGCCAAGCTATGGTTGCTGGAAACTAGGTACATTCTGGAATTTAACAGTAGGAATCTGGGAGGCCTCAATGCCAGTGAGAATATGTATACTTGCCTGTGATGAGTTCAAGATTAAGTTTTTTAGAAACCAATTTATATACCAATCTGTCAGGATGCAATTTAGGAACCTGGGATCAGGCGTTGCAATAGTTGAATGATTTGAAGAATATGATTCATACTGGATACAGATCCGTTATCTTCCACATAATAAGATAATGTTTTTAAATTGCACTTGCACTTTAGTTAAACACATTAGTTTATCTTAGCACCCCTATATGGGCATTTTAATATGTCAATACAGCAGACTTTTCTGTAACATTTTATTACCCACATGGTTTATATGAACAGAATTGCGAAGATTTGCACTTTATTGTTGGGGTATGAAGATTGTGAGGTAGGATGTTGCAATGTTATAATCATCCACTCTCTTAAATACTCCAACACGGAATAATTATAAAACCAATGTAAATATATGGATGTATGAAAAATATGGATTTATCCCTGTATATAAACATGCAAAGTTGGTTTTATATCATAGAAATGTTTTTATCATTTTCTATTTATGTATATATATTTTTTTCTTAAACATTTGGGAGAAATATGTTTACATTGTTAATCGGGCACTATGCCCTATATGAAATATTTGCTGCCGAAATATACATGCAGTATTTTTTCTCTGTTCATGGCTTAATTGTAAACAGCCGTTACAATGCACTGACTTTGACTATAAATGCCCTCGTTTGTGTTCATGGCACATCATGTGATCAAGCCTCATGGCGGATTGCTGGCACGATTATGCACAAATAAAGTACTAAGGATTTCAGCACGAAATGGTGGTTTTTCTCTACGTTATTCTGTCTCTGCGGGAGTAGGAGACATGGTGAATGGCATTTTCCTGCATATATATATATATATATATATATATATATATATATATATATATATATATATATATATATATATATATATATATGATATATGTATATACTTGAAGATGAAGGATCACAAGAAAACAACATATATATATATCTATATATATATATATATATATATATATATATATATATATTATCTATATATATATATATATCCGGCTCAGACTGCCCTTTTCTTACAGTTCAGGAAAAGAATAGCACTCTCGGGGATTCTTTGGCTCAGCAGCAGCAGTTTATTGTTAGACAAACGCGTTTCGGATGTACATCCTTCGTCAGTGTCGTAAGTTATATATATATATATATGTATATTACCTACTGGCGATAGCCAGTATGTATATATAGTTAGGACCTGGTTACCATAGGAAATGCCGAACATTCTATTAGGAATAACTTTGGCGCCGATTGAGGGATCTGCCTGTAATTTTCCTTAAATTTGCCTCGCTGCGCTCTGCTCCTTCCCTGAAAGTTTCGGGGGGATTCATCAAGCGGGGGCCGAGAAAAAAGGGGGTCCCAAAACGTGTTTTCCCCTTGTTAATTTCCATAGGGACATTCTGACAAGGCTACAGCTCGAATGGCTGAACGGAATTACACCAGATTTGGCAAAATGGTAGGGACTGGTATGGAGCAGTGTCTTTTGTATGTTTGGTGTAAATCCCTCCAGTAGTTTATGAGAAAATTGAATGTGAAATTGAGTCCAATGCAATTTTTCATAGGGCCTTTAGACACAGCTACAGCCCGAACGGCTGAATGGAATTACTGCAAACTTGGCAAAATGGTAGAGCCTGGTATGCAGAAGTGCCTTTTGTATATTTGGTGAAAATCCCTTCAGTAATTGTTGAGAAATCAACTTTTTTCAAATGATATATCTATGGGCGGGACACGGTGCGTGCCCCGTCCTTGCACTGTCCTTGCACTTGCACGGACCTTAGCGTGCGCAAGATGCATGTTGATTGGCTGCCAATGTCTGTCAACACTCCAAAACAGAAATTGTTGGCAGCCATCTTGTGCCTTGGTAGACTGAGGCACAGGAAAGCAGAAAAACAAACATGTAGAACTCAAAAAGGGGGCAGGGTAGAAGTACAAGGACCCCGCTATTTTTCAAAAAATAAAATTTGGGGGGGGACTGGGGGGTCCTTGTGGGACCCCTGAGCAGGCCTAGGGGGTCAGGTTGCTTCTACCCTGCCCCCTTTGCGTGTTTTGCACCTTTGTTTCACTGCTTTCTTGTGCCTTGGTTCTACCGAGTCACAAGATGGCTGCCAACATTTCCTGGTTTGGAGTGTTGGCAGACAGTGGCAGCCAATCAGCATGCCTTTCACAGGAAAGCAGCATGCTCATTGGCTGTCAACACTTCTAACCAGGAAGAGTTGGCATTCACCTTGTGCTAGGTAGACCGAGGCACAAAAGAAGCAGAAAAACAAACTTGTAGAACGCAAAAAGGGGGCAGGGTAGAAACACCCTGACCCCCTAGGGCTGCTCAGGTGGTCCCAGAAGGATATTTACATATTTAAACGTTATCCGCTAATAGAATTAGCATTTAGAAAAAACCTTTGAAATTTATTGAAAAAAACTATAGGTTTCACGCCTGACATAGTTAGGAATTAGCATTTAAAAAGTGGTCCCAGAAGGATATTAACATATTTAAACGTTATCCGCTAATAGAATTTGCATTTAAAAAACCTTGCAAATTCACTTAAAAAAACATAGGTTTCAGGTCATATATAGTTAGGAATTAGCATTTAAAAAACCTTGCAAATTCACTTAAAAAACCATAGGTTTCAGGTCATATATAGTTAGGAGTTAGCATTTAAAAAACCTTTGAAATTCACTGAAAAAAACCAAAGGTTTCAGGCCTTATATAGTTAGGAATTAGCATTTAAAAAACCATTGAAATTGATCCTATATAATTAGTTGTACTAACTATATTTCGCGCACCCGCAATCCACTGCTGATGATGTCACATATTACATCATTCATGACATGATCAGTGACATCACTGATGACATCTCAAATGACATCAATGATGACATCACTGATGACATCATCCATGTGACAATCACATACACCTTTTCATACACTAGTAAAATCTTTCATCACTCTTTGTAAAATACAGAGTATTATATTTGAATCCATTGACACAGCAATACAAGTATCTAAAAACCCACTCATTGATCCCTAGATGTATACACACATCTAATCACTTACCTGTAGATTCACTCATACATGCTGTCAATGATCAATAGAACACTATCAAAAATACTTATACACCTATATCGACATTACACACCAAAACACAACCTATTCACATATGAAATTATCCTACTCACTTATGCAAACAATGGATCATACTTACATACTTACTTAGCTACACACTTATACAAACACCACTTCATCTATTTATTTAGATAGTAAGTCAAATTTAGTGTAGAATAAAATCATTATTACAAGTATACAGTTATCCATACAGTCACACACACAATCATTGAGTCTTATGTACACTTATTTATATACAACAATTGACACATACACTGCCTTTTATTTTTCTAGTTTATCTACTGAATCAACTATTCACACATCTTTGGGCAGTCACACACCCTCCACCGTACCACACACACATTCACTCTCCCATACAAATACTCAGTTAACTAAGCAATAACTAATATAGACTTTCACATAGCTAGTAACCAACTGGAGAACCAGTTTACACAACAACTGACAAAGTGATACAGATATTCACACAGTTTAGTCACTATCCACTATATTTAGTGAGACACTATGAATTGTTAAAGTCCTCCATCCAAATATTTATTTTTATATATCCACTCATACTTCAATTCAAATTGCTATATCTATAATGCATATTTAAATAACGAAGCAAACCACATATTCATCTTCTGGTGAGGCTTACTTCTTTTCGACAGGCAACTTGTTGGATATATATATATATATATATATATATATATATATATATATATATATTTTCCGTTTCACCAGGCATAAAGAATTTTTACACCGATGCACTCCACTCCAAAAGAATCTGCCACTCCACTATTAGTTGCAATCAAGGTATTTATTCCAAATTATTTGCAGCATGCTGAGAACAATGGAAATAACCCAACGCGTTTCAGCGAGAAAATCGCCTTGCTCACGGGTAACAGACACGCGGAGCTTGGTGCAATAAATAAAGTTCATTCAAAATTGGCGGGATCACACGAAACTGTAGACATGGACAGTGGACTGGTCCAAACAAACCAACAGTGGCGGCCATATTTGAAAATCAAATAAACAATACTTGTATAACGTATTACATCTTTGTTACCTTGAATCAATTGAAATTAAATCCAAACATCATCATATATTCAGTCACATTAAAGATATAAGTGCATTTCATTGAAAAAACAAATTGAAATTACGAGCGGTGGCTCATTGTTTGTTCATGATACCCATGATTCTGCGTATTGCAATACTCAAATCAACTCAAATCTAGTTTACCATAGGACACTAATAATATACCCGCGTGGGTTATCATAATGACCGTAGCACAATATCTATACATTCAATTAATCTTGTGTTGCTGAGTAATAAAGATACGGATCAATAAATCCCAAGTGGGAAAACAGATTAATTGCACTTGCAGGTATATATATGTTATGTTGCGGGAGAGGCGACCTCTCAAAATATCTTTTTGGATACCTGCAGGGACTTTATTTTACCTGCTTGTGAGTTTCATTTCTGGTTATTTTGCACCTTTTGTGATTTATACTGCCTGTTATTATGTCTCAAATACTGGATATGGCATTATTGGACTGGTCCTTTCATGATAATTTCTACTTTTCATAACATTTAAAATCGATTAATTTTTTACTGGCATGGAATGTATGTATCAGATTGAACACAGAATGGAGGGACATTCCAAAAGGCATAAAACTTCCAGAGCAAGACCAGCATTAGGGCAGAAAAATATTGAGCAATTCATATGAAGATTGCACTAAACTTCTCTGCTAGGCAAGGCACAACAGGTCCAGGTCCAAGGAGCAGCAGGATGCCCCCAACATAAAAAATAAAATGGAGGACATTTTTTAAAAAGGGCAAAAATAGTAAGCAATTGAATAAAGATCATGACAAAAAACTACTGAAAGCTTGCAAAGCAGGTTCCTCGATGTAAAGGCTGCTTATATTACAGAAACAGGAAATAAATAACTAGAAATACAGGAGTTATAATAGATTGGGATGGAGTGATACGCAGGGCCGTCTTAACAGCGTTATAGGCCCCTGAGCAAAGCATTGCACAAGGCCCTGCCTACACAACCACACACAGAAATAAAAATGTTTAACGGAAAATTAGCATTAAATTCGGGTCTGCATGGGGCCCCTATGCTTGTGGGGCCCCACGCAACTGCCCAGCGTGCCCATGCATTAAAACGGCACTGGTGATACGCAGTGTGCTCTGGAGCTGCCAGCCTGGACAGGGAACAATAAGGAAGGTGTCCGACCCCTTGTAGGTGAAGACCGTTCATTTTAGGCATGCTCTGGGAAAAAAATCAATGTGGTATGTGGAAGTCATTCTTGTACTCCATGCTTTGTGCGTGGATCTCTTCAACCTGCGGTCCTGCAGGAGGGAGTGTGCAGACAACCTTACTTTATGTGGAAAGCTAGTGAGGACTACAGAAGGTAATCCCCTCATCTAAGGTAATGGTTGCATCCTAACATTGACAGGGAAGGTTTCTTAAATGAGGGGCTTTCCATCAGAATCTAATGGTGTCTGCCCAATGGGGTTTTCTTGATCTCGCTCTTGCACCAGAAGTAGCAGTCCTCCATCTCTGGAAGGGAATCCACTCCTGCGGGTTAGCCAGCACTCCAGCCTTTATGTGCAGAGTCTCTGCATGCTGTGGTCCTGAAGCTGAAAGCATTCAGGCATCCTAGCCACAGAGACATCACCCAGAACGCCTCAGAGGGCTAAATAGAGTAATCAAGGCAGTCATGGCTGCTGAACCCAGTCAGGGGCGTAGCTTGGTCAGTAAGACTGGGGGTGTGTCAGATTTTCCAACAATCACGCTGGCATATCATGTTAATGTTTAGATGAGAAGCAGCTGTTGGGGGAGCTTAAGGGCCTATGGAACACATGGAACACAGTACTTTGTAAAATACCCATATGTTAAGACCTTCAAAACAGAAGAGTGTGTGTATGTTTTTGTCTGAGTATTTAAAAATCCCAGGTGAAATGTGACAGACACCTTACCATACCCGACTAAAAGTTCCTGTACCCAACTATTTCCTAAATAATACATTTATTAGGGAGGTGTACCACCCCATACGGCCTCCCCTTGAAGCTACGCCCCTGTACCCAGTGTGTGATGCATGGAACTGCATGGAGAAACAAAGAATATGTGTGAGAAGTTGGCCTGGTATATAATGCTCACTAATTCTAGTGATCACTTTGTACCATGCCAAGCAACCCTTATGATGATGGTTGTAATTCAACCTTGTAGACCAGTTATCCTAGTGGTAACGTGGACAAAGCAGTCTTAGGCTAAACTCTGAAAGGCATGTGAAGCCAGCTGTTATACCATACACAACCCCCTTGAATACCAAATGAAAGGGACACCACACAGATATATATTGAAAATATATATTGATTTATTAACTATAAAATCCCCTGGACTCTTTATGAGCACAGAAGCACAAGCGTTAAATCACAAGACAGTTTAAAATACACAAAAGTTGCACAATATGGATGAGCCCTAGGGGCCACCTAAACCATATACTAAATAAGTGGTATAAGAGATACCAGGAGGAAAGTGAAGAGGCCTAGGGCCTTGGGAATCGCTGGAGCTACTCGAGACTGGAAATAACTAAGTCGGGAAAGGCCCACGGGACTCGGATGCAGTGTTCAAAGTGCACGCACTTTACAATACAAAGTCTATGGTGCGTAAAAAGCACAAAGTTAGAAAATTAGGAACCTTCCGAGTGACCTACGGAGCTGAAACTTAAAACACAGGCCCTTGGGATGTGTACCAGTGCAGGAGCACCGGCGGAGCTGAGTTACCTCACCCACAGGAAGCGGGTGCACAGGGTCGAAGATGTGTCGGGTTTCGTCACGCTGGTCGATGGTGCTTGGAGCTGAAGATGCTGCAGGCGGCTCGATGAGAAGAGTTCCGGTGGATCCAAGGGTGGATCTGAAGAGTTGAAGACCTGAAAGCAGAGGGGACAGTGTTCAAAGTCACTAGCCAGTGACTACCGTGGAACCAGATTGGAACCAGGCGATGTCGGGTGCAAACAGGCGTTGTCGGGTAGCTTCTTTCTGCAGCCACGTGGATACCCGGGGTCGAGGACGTCCAGGAGTTGGTCACGAGCTGTCCCACGTAGGCTTCTCGCTGTTGGCGGTGTCGGCGACCTGATCGGAGCAAACAGGCCTTGGCAAATGCAAGCCACGCAGAAGTCGAAAGATGCTGTTCACTCGGACCAGCAAGGTCAGAGCGGGTGCTCCTTTTCACAGGAGCTTGGGTAGGTCTGGAGCAACCAGACCTGCTGTTTAAATCTTCGGGTTCGTCGCCAAGATGGCCGCTGGCCTGTTTGCTCCGATCAGGTCGCCGACACCGCCAACAGCGAGAAGCCTACGTGGGACAGCTCGTGACCAACTCCTGGACGTCCTCGACCCCGGGTATCCACGTGGCTGCAGAAAGAAGCTACCCGACAACGCCTGTTTGCACCCGACATCGCCTGGTTCCAATCTGGTTCCACGGTAGTCACTGGCTAGTGACTTTGAACACTGTCCCCTCTGCTTTCAGGTCTTCAACTCTTCAGATCCACCCTTGGATCCACCGGAACTCTTCTCATCGAGCCGCCTGCAGCATCTTCAGCTCCAAGCACCATCGACCAGCGTGACGAAACCCGACACATCTTCGACCCTGTGCACCCGCTTCCTGTGGGTGAGGTAACTCAGCTCCGCCGGTGCTCCTGCACTGGTACACATCCCAAGGGCCTGTGTTTTAAGTTTCAGCTCCGTAGGTCACTCGGAAGGTTCCTAATTTTCTAACTTTGTGCTTTTTACGCACCATAGACTTTGTATTGTAAAGTGCGTGCACTTTGAACACTGCATCCGAGTCCCGTGGGCCTTTCCCGACTTAGTTATTTCCAGTCTCGAGTAGCTCCAGCGATTCCCAAGGCCCTAGGCCTCTTCACTTTCCTCCTGGTATCTCTTATACCACTTATTTAGTATATGGTTTAGGTGGCCCCTAGGGCTCATCCATATTGTGCAACTTTTGTGTATTTTAAACTGTCTTGTGATTTAACGCTTGTGCTTCTGTGCTCATAAAGAGTCCAGGGGATTTTATAGTTAATAAATCAATATATATTTTCAATATATATCTGTGTGGTGTCCCTTTCATTTGGTATTCAAGGGGGTTGTGTATGGTATAACAGCTGGCTTCACATGCCTTTCAGAGTTTAGCCTAAGACTGCTTTGTCCACGTTACCACTAGGATAACTGGTCTACAAGGTTGAATTACAACCATCATCATAAGGGTTGCTTGGCATGGTACAAAGTGATCACTAGAATTAGTGAGCATTATATACCAGGCCAACTTCTCACATTGGTGAGCAGCGGATTGGGATCTGAGCTTGCTGTTGTTTTACCATTACAATCTTTGAGATTATCATTTGAAAGATCATACAGGTACCTGCTAGGTACATATAAAACAAGACTAGTATACTTAAGTTCTACTGAACTTAGTTGTTGTAGAGCAAAGGGAGTAGCACACCCTAGCTACAACTACTAGATAGGTTTAGTAGGTAAACACCAGTGTAGGTAGATTGCAACACATCCACCCACACTAGAGCAATGTCTGGAACAGAGGGGTCCAGTGGACTTACTCCTGTTGAGAGTGACCCTCCAAGGGCACCATCCCAGTTTGCTATTTTTCCTTTTAAGGAACTAAGACAGCTTTGTGTCTTAAGGGGTCTGAAGACAGGGCCTTCCCCTACTGCAGACCACCTAAGAGAGCTTTTGGATCAGTCTGAAGCTCTAAAGACCTCTAAAGCAAACCCCACAGGGAATGCTGAAGGAGGCCATCCTTCAGAGGATGACACTGTAGACACCCCTACCCCTATCATCCTAGTAGATGAGGAAGCCTCCACCACTGGAGCTCCTCAAGTAGATGTAGAGGAAGAGGAAGAAGAAGAGGAGGAGGAGGTGGAAAGCAGTGAGTCAGATGATGACAGAGATAGTCAGGTGCTGGTCAGTAGACTGAACCAGGCTAACTTAAGTCAACTTGGGAATGAATCAGGTAACAACCCATTCAGACCCTCAGGTGGACTTAACCAGAGCCATAGGAGGAGGAGGCATCACTCAGGTGAATCCAATACCTCCCATGTCTCTAGAGGCTCTCATGGTCACTCCAGAAAGGAGATGACTAGCCCTCAGAGAAGGGAACATGAGGCCAAGATGAGAGAGGCTGAGCTTAGGATCCAGAGGCAAGAATTAGAGGTTGCCCTGGCTAAGGAGAAACTTGCTAGAGCAAGACAGCCTAGAGAGAGTGGGGTAATAGAACCCACTGGTGGCAGCAATATCCACAAGGATAAAGACAGGTCTTTTGATAATAGAAACCTGAGTAAGATTGTGCCCCCCTACAAAGCTGGGGATGACATCCATAAATGGATTACTGCAATGGAGAGAGCCTGCAGAGTACAGCAGATCCCTCAGGAGCAGTGGGCAGCAATCTTGTGGCTCTCCTTTGAAGGTAGAGGCCGAGACAGACTCCTCACAGTTAGTGATGGGGATTCTAGAAACTACCTGGTCCTGAAGAGTGCTCTGATTGATGGGTTAGGCTTAACCACTGAACAGTACAGGTTAATGTTCAGAGATACCCAGAAGACACAGACTCAGGACTGGTCTGAATTTGTTGAGTGTGCCACTAAGGCTCTGGAGGGATGGTTGCTGGGAAGCAAGGTTACAGACTATGAAGGATTGTACAATTTGCTGATGAGAGAACAAATTTTAAATAATTGTCAGAACCAGCAGTTGCATCAACATTTGGTTGACTCAGATTTGACCTCTCCCCAAGAATTGGGAAAGAGGGCAGATAAATGGGTAAGAACCAGAGTTAAGCAAAAGAACCAGAACCAGAACCAGGGTGGTGACCAGAAGAAAACAGACCAGAAGGGTGGGGAGCAGAAAGCTAAAGACCAGAAGTCTTCAACAGGGCCCCAAACTGAGACAGAGGGTGGGTCCCAAACTTCCAAGAAGAAGAAGAAAGAAGGTCAGAAGAAACCCTGGTGTAAAACTTGTAAGAACACCTCTCACTGGACAAGTGAGTGTAAAAAGGGTGGAGCCCCCAGCACTGCAGCCCCTAAGGCACCTGCACCCACTAGTACAGTTAGCAGTGCTGGTCCTCAAGCCAAGGGTTTAGTGGGAATCACTTTGGGAACTGAAGGAGATTCTGACCTAGTCAGAACTCTTACACAGGCTGTTCTGGTTTGTGAAGGGGACATAGATTTGACCCCTGACATAAGTCCCAGTAACCTGGGCAAATACAGACAGACACCTTTGATTAACAACAAAGTGGCTCAAGCTTACAGGGACACATGTGCCAGTGTCACTATGGTGACACCTAACTTTGTGGACCCTGGACAATACATGCCAGGCGATGATTACCTGGTGACCAATGCCAGCAATGTCACTACTACACATAGTGTGGCACTTGTTAACTTTTCCTGGGGAGGGGTAACTGGCCTAAAGAAAGTTGTGGTTAGTGCTGATCTCCCAGTAGAATGTTTGTTGGGCAATGACCTGGAGAACTCTCTATGGTCAGAAGTTGAGTACAGGACTCATGCAGAGATGTTAGGGATATCATCACATGTCCTTGCTGTGACCAGGTCACAGGCCAAAAAGTGCCTCTCTGAACCTCAGGTCTTGGATCCTGGAACAATGGACCAAGTACCTCCCAAGAAGAAGAACAGGAGGGTTAAGGCTGCGCCTTCCCAACTGCCTACAAGTGAGGATCAGGCTTCGCAGGAAACTGATCTTGAGACCCCTGAAGGAACTGTCCCTGAAGAACTTGAACCTGATCAGGTTGAGTTTCTGGGGACAGGGGGACCTTCTAGGGCAGACTTGGGGCAGGCTCAGTTAACCTGTCCTTCTCTTGAACCCCTCAGACAGCAGGCTGCTGCTGAGGCTGCTGGGAATGCTCAAGGTGCCCATAAAGTATATTGGGACGATGGACTCCTTTATTCAGAGGCTAGAGACCCCAAGCCTGGTGCTACCAGGAGGTTGGTTATACCTCTGCAATTTAGGGGCTTCCTACTCACCTTGGCTCATGATATTCCTTTAGCAGGACACCTAGGCCAGAACAAGACTTGGGACAGGCTTGTCCCTCACTTTCACTGGCCTCACATGTCTGAAGACACCAAGGAGTTTTGTCGCTCCTGTGAAACCTGCCAAGCCAGTGGTAAAGCAGGTGGAACAACAAAGGCCCCCCTGATCCCACTACCGGTGGTGGGGGTTCCCTTTGAAAGAGTGGGGATTGATATTGTTGGACCAATGGATCCCCCTACAGCATCTGGGCACAGATTCATACTGGTGGTAGTGGATCATGCCACCAGGTACCCAGAGGCAATTCCCCTTAGGACCACAACAGCTCCTGTTGTGGCCAGGGCCTTACTTGGAGTTTTCTCCAGAGTGGGGTTTCCTAAGGAGGTAATATCAGATAGAGGTACCAACTTCATGTCTGGATATTTGACAGCTATGTGGAAGGAATGTGGTGTAAACTACAAGTTCACCACTCCTTATCACCCACAATGCAATGGGCTTGTTGAGAGATTTAACAAGACCCTAAAGGGCATGATTAAAGGATTACCTGAAAAGCTCAGGCGAAGATGGGACATCCTTCTGCCCTGCCTTTTGTTCGCTTACAGAGAGGTCCCTCAAAAGGGGGTTGGCTTCAGCCCCTTTGAATTGTTGTTTGGGCACCCTGTAAGAGGACCCCTGTGTCTTGTGAAGGAAGGATGGGAGTTACCTCTCAAAAAGCCTAAACAGGACATAGTGGACTATGTACTTGGTCTCCGCTCCAGGATGGCAGAGTACATGGAAAAGGCATCCAAAAACCTTGAGGCTAGCCAAGAATTACAAAAAGCTTGGCATGACCAAAAGGCTGTCCTTGTTGAATTTCAGCCTGGACAGAAGGTATGGGTGTTGGAGCCAGTGGCCCCAGCAGCACTCCAAGACAAATGGTCTGGACCCCATACAATTCTGGAAAAGAAGGGAGAGGTTACCTACTTGGTGGACCTAGGAACTCCCAGGAGCCCCCACAGGGTGCTCCATGTGAACAGATTGAAGGCATATGTCAGCAGGGCAGACATGGGCTTGCTCATGGCTACAGATGAGGGACAGGAGGAAGAGAGTGACCCTCTCCCAGACCTGCTCACTCAGAACCCTGAGGATGGCTCAGTTGATGGTGTGGCCTTAGGTGGCAGCCTCACTGAACATCAGCAACATGACTGCAGACAAGTTCTACAGGCATACAGGCATATGTTCTCCTTGACCCCCAGTCAGACTAACTGGTGTACCCATGTGGTGGACACTGGTGACAGTCTTCCTGTAAAGAGCAAGATTTACAGGCAACCTGACCACGTCAGGGACTGTATAAAGACTGAGGTGCAAAAGATGCTGGAATTAGGTGTCATTGAGCCTTCAGAGAGCCCCTGGGCTAGCCCAGTGGTTCTGGTCCCCAAACCTCACACCAAAGATGGCAAGAGAGAGATGAGGTTCTGTGTGGATTACAGAGGACTCAATGCTGTCACCAGGACAGATGCACACCCTATTCCAAGGGCAGATGAGCTCATTGACAAGTTGGCTTCTGCCAAATATTTGAGCACATTTGACTTAACAGCTGGCTACTGGCAAATCAGGTTAGCTGAGGAGTCTAAAGCCAAGACAGCATTTTCTACCCCTAGTGGGCATTATCAGTTTGTGGTGATGCCCTTTGGTTTGAAAAATGCACCTGCCACCTTCCAAAGGTTGGTGAACCAAGTCCTCACTGGGTTGGATGACTTTTGTGCAGCTTATCTGGACGATATTGCTGTCTTTAGCTCCACCTGGGAGGATCACCTGATCCACCTGAAGGAAGTGCTTGAGGCTCTGCAGAAGGCAGGCCTCACTATCAAGGCAACAAAGTGCCAGATAGGGCAGAGCAAGGTTGTATACCTGGGCCACCTTGTAGGTGGAGGCCAAGTTCAACCACTGGAGAGTAAGATCCAGACCATCAAGGACTGGTCCCCTCCAACTACCCAGACTCAGGTCAGAGCTTTCTTGGGCCTGACTGGGTACTACAGGAAGTTTGTTAAGAACTATGGGTCCATTGTGACTCCTCTTAATGATCTGACATCCAAGAAGATGCCCAAAAAGGTTCAGTGGACAGAAATCTGTCAAAAGGCATTTGATGACCTGAAGAAGGCCATGTGCTCTGCACCTATCCTGAAGAGTCCTGACTACTCAAGAGAGTTCATTGTCCAAACAGATGCTTCTGAGTTGGGAGTGGGAGCAGTGCTTTCACAGCTTAATGTAGATGGCCAGGACCAGCCCATTGCTTTCATTAGCAGAAGGCTGACCCCCAGAGAGAAACGTTGGTCAGCTATAGAGAGGGAGGCCTTTGCTGTGGTGTGGGCCCTGAAGAAGTTGAGACCATACTTATTTGGCACTCACTTCAAGATTCAGACCGACCATAAGCCCCTCCTATGGCTTAATCAGATGAAGGGTGAAAACCCCAAACTACTCAGGTGGTCCATTTCCCTACAGGGGATGGACTTTACAGTGGAGCACCGCCCAGGGACTGACCATGGCAACGCAGATGGTCTCTCCAGGTACTTCCACTTAGAACATGAAGACACAACTGGTCAAGGTTAGTCTAATGTCCCTGCGTTTGGGGGGGGTGCTCCTTTTCACAGGAGCTTGGGTAGGTCTGGAGCAACCAGACCTGCTGTTTAAATCTTCGGGTTCGTCGCCAAGATGGCCGCTGGCCGCGTGGCTAGTGGCCGGGATGGCGCGTCGAGTGGCACAGTGCAAAAGGGCCCCACGCAGATCGTGGAGATGCTGGGGGGCTGATCTTCGGTGCAAGGGCTGCTCGGTGGTGGGGGTTCTCAGTCCCCAAAGCACAACGTCGAGGATGCCTCAGAAGCTGCGCAGTCAGCTTTACGAGTGTCTTCCAAGAGGTCCGGTCCCACGTCACTCGATGCCTCCACGGGTCCCTTCTTTGCAGGGACTGTGGATCGGGCTCTGAGAGGTCTGGGAATCTGGTTCTTGTCGGGCTCTGGGCTCGGGCTCCGGCGGGAGGCGGCGGCAAAGCAGACGTCGAGTTGCTGGTTGGTACCTGTGTTCACAGGGTGGTCACTCCTTGGCCACAAGGGAGATTCTTCTTCAGTCTTCTGTGCAGCAGAATGTCGAAGTCCAGTCTTCTTCTTAGTTTTAAGTTGATTTCGGGATGATCTGCTGTGCAATGGCACTGCTCCCCCTCTTATTCCAATCTAGGGGGTGGATCACCTACTAGGTCCCTCCTCTGGGAGGAACCAGGAAGGGGGGCGGTTACACCCCCTTTCCTTTGTCCAGCTCCGCGCCAGGACTGGGGCTGGAAGGCCCCAGAACCGGTTTGGGCTGGCCTATGCACGGGGACACCTTGTGTGCCCCGGGCATGTCTGATTCTATTCAGCCCTGTCCTACCCAATACACAAAATCCTGTCTGGGGTGGTGCTCGCACCTCCCAAGGCAGGAAACCCTTTGTCCAGGCCACCATCTGCCGAGTTTCGGTCAGCAGCAGGAGGCCAGACTTGTGTCTGTGGTGGCAGCGTCCATTTTGTGAAGCTGAGGCTCTGTTTAACTTTAACCGGGGTTAAGGCTACACACATGTCGTGTCCCTCTAGAAGGGTGGAATGCTATCCCCGTCGCCAGAATTGGCGAGGGGATAGTATTCCAATTCGTATGACACCTTACTCGACATGTTTTGATAAAGCCAAACCAAAGATAGCATTTAACCGCGAGGATTATAATGCACTTAAGAGTATATGGTATGGCAATATCCCGGAACAGCTTAGGGAGTTGTTCCCGACCGCTGCAGATAGGCTCAGCTCATGCTAGAGCACCATCTCACATATTTCCAAGCACTCTGCCTCCAGGATTGATGAGGCCTTCCATAGGAGTGGCTGATAGGAACGTATGTGTCCAGTTTAGGGTTAGGCACAGGCATACTGTACCTAAGTAAGAGGTGGTTACACCGACTTACCCCAGCTGAGTGATCAGCCAGTTGTGTCAATTATGGAGGCCAGGCCAGGGGTGGCACAATACGTGCTGCAGCCCCTGGTAGGCCTTGGATACACCTATGCCCTGGGCACCTAGGGTGCACTATTACAGGGGCTCATAAGATGAACCAGTTCCAATTCGTAATGCACCTAGAGTGCATTGGCAGTAATTTAGAGAGAGAACAGCGGGCTGTGGGTCTGATTAGCAGGCCCACAGCCACATTAAGTCAGAAACCAGTGAAGCAAAAAGCAAAAATTTGGGGTGACCATAGGATAGCAGACCCTACTCTCCTACAATATGGGCGCTCAGAATTTTCCTGGGCCCTTGGGCAGACACGGGAGGTGCCTTCAATGGGACCAGGGTTGGCTCCAGGATAAGGTAGCTGCTGAGACATGCCCGGAGAGCAGACCGCCTGATGTTCACCTTGTACTACCTGTTTATATGCTTAACACCCACTTCTTTCGTTCCTCCAGAGTTATCAATTGAATGAAATCAGCATCCACTGGTTATTGGTGATGCAGCAAATCTGGGCATGTCATGAAGGTTGGTTAGTGATGGCATAAATGTGAACAATGAACTAATGATTACTGAGTGAAAAGGCAAATTTAAACACACATCAGAATCACTGAACATTGGTGTAAATCTAACCATGTGCTCATGACAAAAAGAGCAAGGGGCAAGTGTCACTCTGCAGCAAAAACTTGGAAGTGATGGTGGTACTCAGACCCAGCACTTACAATATCTGAGTGCAAATCTAAACATGTATTCACGAATAATGAGTACAGAGGAAAATCTGACCCTGCATAGTGGTGGTAAATTAATGGTAATTCTTGTCGTATTGTGGGCATTTCTACCATGATAATAGCCAGTGTTGCAGTGCCATATAGTGGTAATTGTTTATATCTGCTGTGCATTCTTGAAAACGATGGTGCCCAGCCTTATTCACCGATCCGAGTTGGCTTTGTAAATAAAAAGACAAAAATGATGAAATGCGTTTTAATTTTTTTTAAGTGGGTGAACAGGAAGAAACACAGGTGCAGAAGCAGCCCAGTCCATGGGAGGTGTAACTAGCAAGACAGGGGCGCAGGTGAGGGAAACAACAGAGAGTGCACGGATAGGGCAAAGAAAAGCAATAACAGAGAGAAAAAGCAACATGGAGTAATGCCCCGGTTACTTACCAGGAATCTTTATTACTCCGAGTCCTAGTCTTCCGCGCCACAGTAATTAACACATGAGCTTTAGCCTCCCAGAGAAACTACAAAGTCAAAGTTAGCATACTAGCCTCCCATCCCTCCAATACGACCACCTCCTCTATCCACCAATCAGATAAAAGGAGCAACACCCCCCAGGAAAACCGGCAATCAAAGTCACAAATAAACATGAAGCCCCCACATCAGGAACCAGGAGGGATGGGAAACTATACTGTGGAGAGGAAGACTAGGACTCGAAGCAATGAAGATTACTGGTAAGTAACCAGGGCATTACCTCCTCGTCCATCGTCCTCGCCACAGTAATTAACGCATGAGCCGATACCAAAGCAAGTAACGGCTTCATGGATAACAGAACAAGCCAACACACACAAGAGAGTTACAAAAACAAGCATATCAATTAACAACAGCACCCAGCACCGAAGAAGTAAAAGAAACAGCGGTATCACCCCCAATTTCAAGCCTATAATGCTCCATAAAAGTATGACAGGTAGTCCAAGTGGCCACCCTGCAAATGTCCCCCATGGAAACACCCTTAAAAGCAACAAAAGACACTGTGTAGACTGTGTAGAACGACCCTGAATCAGGAAGACCCTGAATATGGTTCTCCACCACCCTGGCCTGTGATTCATATGCCACCAGAATGGCCTCTTTCAGCCAACGACTAAGGGTAGAATTGGAGGGCTTCAAACCAAGCCTGCCCTGACCACACATGATAAAAATACTGTCCCCTTTACAGTATGGTCCAGTTCGTGCCAAGTAAACCAACAAAGCCCTTTTCACTTCCAAGAGTTGCAACAGAGATTCCTCCTCAGACTGAGGCTCAGGAAAGAAAACAGGCAGCACTACTTCAGTCGATCAGTAAAAAAACAAAGCCACCTTAGGCACAAAAGTACGGTGTGTCCTCAACACCACCATATCATCCAGAAAACGCAAAAATGGGTCAGACTGCAAGAATCACCCCAACTCACCAATGAGCCTGGCTGAGGCAATCACCCTATAAAGATGACCTTCAAGGTCAGAAACTTCAAGTCCACGGAATCCAAATGGACACCACGGCAACGTCTTCAGTACCAACAGGTGATCCCACGGAAGGGCAGACAACATCGTCTGAGGCCGCTGCAACGCCAGTGACTTCAACAAACGAAAAACCAGAGGCTCCTCACCATCAAAGAGAAGACACCTAAAAGCACAAAGAGTGGCCCACTGAGCACGGAGTGTAGAATGTGCCAAACCCAGGTCAAAGCCATCTGATAAAAAATTCTGAACCCTGAAAGGATCCACATCCTCAAAAAAAAAAACCTTCCTCAGACAGCAAGCAGAAAGTTAGACCAATGCTTGGTACACGCATGCAAAGTAGAAGGACACCAAGACTGTTGAATCAGCCTGGCCACCACCTGGGAACAACCCCTACTCATCAGACTTAGCCGTTTAAGAATCAAGCCTGAAATACTTTGATTGGAACACCCAGAAAGAAATTTAGGGACCTCTTAAAGGATAAGGGTGATATTGAATCACCCAGCGCTGGCGAATCGCCAACTCCTATAAGAGGGGAAACGAAAAGTTCTGCTGCCACCCTGGTGCCACCAGAATCACCAAAGCCTTGTCCACCCTGATTTTCTGCAACACTGCAGGAATCAGGGGAACAGGGGGAAAGGCATACAAAAGATCCCGAGGCCACTGGAGGGACATGGCATCCACCATCCACGCCCCCTGGCAAGGCATAATCATGCAAAAACAAGGGACCCGGGAATTCTCCCGGGAGGCAAACAAGTCCACCTTAGAGACCCCAACTTCGTCCGTAAACTCAGGACAGGGTACTCTTGGACAGAAACACTCTACTGAGCCTGTACGCCACCACATTCTCCCGTCCTGGAAAGTAAATGGCAGACAAGGACCTCAATTCCATCTCCACCCAGGAGCAAATGGTATGACTGAGACCACTGAGGGACTTCACCTTGCACCCTCCTTGATGATTCAAGCAACTCATGACAAACTGGTTGTCCATCATGACTTGCACATGCTGAGCCCCCAGGTGCGGAGCAAAAGCGAAAAGACCCAAGTGAGCTGCCTACAGCTCCCTGTAATTGGAAGAATAAGCCATCAGAACACGGGACCGCTTGCCCTGTACTGACAATTCCCACAGGGTAGCACCCCACCCCTACAGGTTTGCATCGATTGTCACAATATGGGTAGGAACCACCTGAAACTGCCGAGCCTGGGACAGATTTACCTCATCCAACCACCACCCCGGATCACCCTTGATTTAGGGACCCCCTGGTGATAATCCTGACCACTCAGAAGCCAATGTGAAAACACATGGTGGATTACAGGGTACATCTGCAAGCGGGCCCAATGGAGAACTATCAGTGAACCAGACATAAGTCCCTGCGGCCTCAAACAACTGCTCACGGAGGGCAGTCCAGTTCATACACAACATAACCGGCAAACAAACTGGTGTTGAAAACGCCATGGTTGCCAGGGAGACACTCCCATAAACCCATGCAGTGACTGCCACCACATAAGGCAAGCGTGCACACCACAAAAAAAAACACCATAAAACAACCCCCTCTGACCTCCAGCGATAGTAAATAATGGACAGTCCAACAGCCCCGCCTACTCGCTTATGTGAGCGCGAAGCTGATCCAGTGGGATCTACGCGGCCCCAAATGCAGGGAAACCATGACCTTCTCCAAATTGTTACCGCCAGATAAGACAAATGCTGCTGACGCCACAGCCAGGTCCAAGAAGGAAGGATTGCGACCCTCCCCGAGTCTGCTCAAGCAGGACCACCAGAGGAGAGGGATCGCCAAAGAGCCGAATCGGCAGCCAGCCTCGCTCCCACGAGACTGCTACGGTGCTCCCTGCGAGTCCGCTCAAGCAGGACTAAGACTCTGGAGAGTGTGAGTCAGACAATACCAAAATTCATAATATAAGGTCACCCAGGTAAGCCCAGCAACACCCAGACCCCACTGGAGCCCAAGCCCGCTCAGCAGGACCACATTCCCTACTTACCTGCAATCTCTTCCACACAGCACTCAGAGTAGTGCAGAAACAAAAAAAACTGTTTTTCCTTGGCGGTGGTCGCCCCTTTTATCTGATTGGTGGATAAAGGAGGTGGCCATATTGAAGGGATGGGCGTCTAGTATTCTAACTTTGACATTGGAGTTTCTGTGGGAGGCTAAAGCTCATGCGTTAATTACTGTGGCGAGAATGACGGGTGAGGAGGTAATGGGGGAAAAAAGCAAGCTGGAGAGAGGGAGAGCAATGTAGAGCTGGGGGGTGAAGCACGCAGACGAGAAAACAGTGCAGGGGAGAAGCATGCAAGGGCATCATGGAGATGCACAGGGGAGAAGAAGATGAGCGAGAGAGAGAGAGAGCAACACAGAGCCCCGAGGGAGAAAGAGAAGCTCACTAGGCATACTGCTAGGAAATAGGCCCACTCTTGTGGAGTGCTTAAGGCTTAAGAAGTAGTTCTATGAAAGTAACAGTAAGAGGGCACGAGTAAATTGACAATACTCCAGGGGAGGATAGACACCAGATATGGAAGGCAGCCATTGAATAAGAACCAAGAAAATTTATTTTGTAACCAGACAACTGTGCTGTGTGGTAGGGTTCACCTAAGAAGCCAAACCATTTGGCTTTGCCTATGCATTTTTTGCAGGTTATCAAAAGGAGCTATTCTCAGAAAATATACCTTTCTTTCTCTACAAGAAGATTCCTGTTGCGTCAGAGATGTAAAGCATCTCACCCACTCAAGGACAAAGTACGAAGTGGAGTAGGATGGGGGGGTGCGGGCCGCCCTGGGTACAATCACTGAGGGGGGTCACAAAATGGCAAAAATATGTGTTTTAAACACATATTTTTGCCATTTTGTCAAGTGAGGGGTGACAAGAAATGTTCCACACCGGGTACCACCTGACCTTGCTACGCCACTGAAAGTACATGTGGGCAGTCCTGCCAAGTATTACGCATCAGGCGTTAGACTAATGCATTTCAGTGTGGTGCTCCGCATCACCGCACTGAAATGCATTGTCACACATTATAGGCATAGCGCCTTAGCTGTCAAGCCATTCCCGCTGCCTACCATGCTAAAGTAAAGCTGAAGTGTCTAGCAACGCTCTGTGGCGAGGGTGCACTGCTCCAATAGACTTGGAGGGGCAGCTGCCTGAGCTAGTAGCAGCTGGTTGCCGTGCTACAATGTAACAATATAAGAGATTCCTAGAGCGGCGCCGCTCTGACTGACCTCACGTCGTGTGATACAGTGCAAGACTTCTTTAGGCGCCCAAAGAGGACGTCACCTCCTGCTAGTGCTGACGGCCTGCCGCCAGCTGCTGCAGTTGTTTGTGGGAGACTGGCAAGGTGATTGGAGCACATCATGGCAGTGCTGATTGCAGCACCATGGCTGCAGCACATTTTCAATGTTGACCATCACCCCACCGCGAATTGCAGAGGGAGTGACGTTGCTGCGGCCAGGAGTGTACTGAGGAGGAGGCTGGCCTACTGCCGCTGTAAACCCATTGCCGACGTGACTCGCAGCCTCATGAGTAAGACAGTGAGTGCAGCAGCCAGCCGAGTGTGTACAGTGTGTTCATTTGGTAATGGGAGATGACCGCCGTGACATAGGTTTCTGATTTCAATTTCTTCACTGCACGTTGGGCAAGATAATGCGCCACTAAATGTATATTAACTTACTGCCAATTTGTTTGTTTGGTGGCAGTGATTTCATATTAGGCTCCCGAGTGTGAGTGTGAATGAATAGTAGTTCTAAAGATCGCCTTTGCTTTTCTAAATAATTCTCATGATTGCGGAGCCGTGTGTGCCCCAGAGAAATACATACTGCGTGCAGACTGGCCTGTATGGATACCGGCAGATAGAGTGACAGATCTGTGCTTTTGCCTTTTGAAAGACCAGTAGAGGCCTTTTATTCACGCCCTGCCACGGGACTCCTCCCCCTTTCCCTTTCGGACAGTCTTGCACTGGAAGCGCTTAGTTAGTGTGCTGAGTGCTTTGCCACATAGCCCGTGGCTCTCTGTCCATCAGGAGAACTGCCAGTGAAAGGCTCAGTGGCAGCTGATGGATGAGCGGTGACTTTGGCTCGGCCTGGTCAGTTCTGGCTCTATCTCTTATCCTGCTGCCCCTCTCTAACCCCCTCTTCTATCACTGCTCCTACCCCAGGACTCAGGAAACTGACATTGACGAAGGTGCCCAGGCAGCCCACTCCTTTCTCCTGACCTTGACCCGCCCTTGCTCAATACTCTCACCCCCTCAGTATCTCAGAATGTAAATACAATCCAGTGGAGAATAAATCCTTCTTCATTTGCATAATGTGATAGACATGTAACAACGTGCTTACAATGGATTGTACAGAAACTATAAATATGTAAACGTGTTTATAGGCCAGTTTAGGAGCTACTGTTCATCTTGCCCCTTAGATTCTTCTTGAGGTATACTTTCATCTTCTCTGTTGCTGCTAGCTATCCAGTTTCATGTTTATCCTCATTGTGGAGAAGTAACTGCCGCAAACATACCATTTAAATGTAGGGACCTCGGTTTATGGTTCTTTGAAGCAGTTTTAAGATCTTATTAGAGTTTCTCGTTCCTCAAATGGGTGTAGTTTCTGAAATTCATGTTTCCCTTGTCTTCACTACTTGATTTTTTCTTGCGATAAAGTATCACTCAGTAATTGAATGTCACTCATAATAACAGTGAAATTATAAAAATGTCACACATAAGCATTCTAAAACCTTGGCACCTGTGTGTGGGTATGAATTATAGTTGTGAGAGCAGCGAGAGGTCCTGTACCAGTGGTTGTCTGGCAATGCCAGGCCTGGAGAGATGGGCGGGTATGCCAGGATTGGACGTGGAATCTTGGGTCAGGAGTTCCTGAGGAGTTAAGTCAAGAAGTCTGATAAGGTAAAGTCAGGATTGCGGGTAACTGGCAATGCTGTGGTATGGTGCAGCAAGGTAGAGTCAGAGTCTACGGCAATGGGTTTCAGTGGAGATTGGCAGTAACGACGTTATATGAGCAGGACTGGTGTTGACAGAACACGGCACTGCTTTCCTCATGCGACTAATGACCCTCGTATGTGTTTCCTTTCTGAAGTTCGTTGACTGCGACGGCGGTTAGCGAGCGTCACGGCAGTACGTAAACCTAAAACGTGTGTCGCGCGCTCCTGGTTCCGAGGGGCGGGGCCCGTCACGCATTCCCCCAGATGTCTTACGTTGACAGCCTGCGTTCCCACGGCTGACAGAACAAGACGAACGGCCTGGAGGCTTCAGAGCCCGCGGTTTTTATTTACCACGGGGCCCTCTCGCCGGCCGGGTGGATTTAATAGATGTCTCTCCTGTGCCCTGTGAGGGAGCAGCCGAGGCTGACTGGAGCCTGCCAGCTGCTGCGCGCCCCCCTCAGGCACAGGGGCCTCAGAGGTGTGTATGGAGGGGACGCAGAGAAGTGAAGGCTGCTGCCCCACCCCCTCTCTCTGCGGCTGTGAGATACAGCAATCGAACACTTCAATGCGGGTCTTCAAGCCTCACATGCAAACAACTGTAAAATGTTACCCGATCAGCTCCCGGCTCGGTGTTTACGAGAGGCTGCTGGCGCGAGGGCCGCTCATGCATGACCTGGGCTGTGGAAGACCCCTTTACGAGCAGCGTCGCAGTAGGCAGGCTCGAGTCTGCTAAAGCGCGAGCAGTGAGCCGTCTAACGACATACATCTTCCAAACATCTGCCTGCATATGATTGCAAAAAAAAGTAAAAAGTGTCCCATTACTATAGCGCATTAAATAAAGAAGCAAAGATCGGTCTATCAGCCCTGGCATTAAAGTGGTCTAATTTAAAGAAGATGTGCTAGAGAGTAATGACGTAATTTACAGTGAAGACAGCTGAAGGCTGAAGTGCATTGACCCACGGCCACATGCTGTTATTTTATTTATTTATTTTATTTATTTATGAGTTTTTATATAGCGCACACTTTACCTGAAGGCGTCAGAGCGCTTCACAATAGGAACAGTAATGATACATGAGGAGAACATTACAAGTGAACAAATTACAAAAGCAAAGTTACATGAGGCAAAAGTGACAATTGTGAGCAAACAAAATACATGAGGTAGCAAACGGTGCATTACATGAGGAAAAAGTGACATGTGTGCAGGTTACAAGAGAAAACAATTAGGGGTATAATACTGCAATATATGGCAGACACTCAAGCACAAGAACAAACGTTACGTAGGCAATGGTGGCACTGTGCAAGTATCAAAAGTAAACAAAATGTGAGAGGTAGCAAACAGTGTGTTACAAGAGAAAAGTGGTGTGTGCATGTTAAAAAAGAGTACCAAACACAGGTACAAGGATAATACTGCATTAAATGGCAAACACTCCAACCACAAGAACACACTGAAAAGGCACTTCCATAGTCATGGAGAATAGAATTTTCAGTAATGGGAGGTCTTCCTTTAGATAATAGAGAGGCCGTGAATTAAATTTGGAGGAGAACTTTGAGGTTCGTTTTGAAGGCCTGGGAGGAGGTGGTGGTCCGGAGCTGAGGCTGAAGTGATTTCCAGATTCTCACTAGGTTGCCTGAAAAGGATTGGGCCATCAATCTTTCCTTCTTGAAAGTGGGAGGTTCAAGTAGTAAATTTTCCACATTACGAGATGGTCTAGAGCCTCCAGAGAGTTTCAGTTTATTCGCCAGGTAGCGAGGAGAGGAGGAATGCAAGGCTTTGTGGGTGATACAGGCAGTCTTGTAGATAGCTCTAGCCTTGATTGGAAGCCAGCGGAGGGTGGATAACATCGGTGTGATGTGGTCGCTTCTTTTGGCCCCATAAATGAAACGAGCTGCTGAATGGAGAACAGATTTAAGGGGGACAGGTGGGATTTGGGGAGGCAGTAAGAAGAGAATTGCAGTAGTCCAGTCTGCAGAGGCCCAGCGATTGCGCCTGGGTTTTAAGGTCTTGCTCTGGGAAAAAGCAAAGAATTCCCCAAAGAAGGCGCAGTTGGTATCGAGCAGACTCTGCAATGGAATTGATGTGGGAGATTAGATTGAGTTTTTTGTCGAGTATGACACCAAGGGATTTTGCGCTGTCGACAATGATGGGTTTATTGTTAAGTAGATTCATCTGATCCATCCATGATTGAACCGGGGGAGGTGAAAGTGAGGAGGAGAGGAGGAGGAATTCAGTTTTGGAGGGATTCAGTATCAGTTGATGAGTTGACATCCAGTTTTGAATGGAGTCGAGAGTAGAGCTTAGGATGGCGAGATCGTGAGTGGAGGCAACCTTGAGGTAGATTTGAGTGTCATCTGCATAGTGATGATAGTGGATCTCGGATTTACTTAGGAGATTTTCCAGTGTTTCTAAATAGAGATTGAACAATGTGGGTGCAAGTATAGAGCCTTGAGGAACACCTTGACCTCCGGCCAAAGGAGATGAAAGACTGTTCGCTATTTTGATCATTTGGGATCTATCAGAGGAAGGAAGCAAACCATTTAAGCACAGTGCCCTCCATGCCCATTCTATGTTGCAGAGTGTTGAGGAGAGTGTTGTGATTGACAGTGTCAAAGGCTGCAGAAAGGTCAAGGAGAATTAGAAGACAGGACCCCCCTTGGATCGAGTACCCTCAGCGCGTCATCAACCACTTGCAGTAGGGCTGTTTCAGTGCTGCAGTTTTGGATGAAGCCGGACTGACAATTGTCAAGAAGATCATTGTCCTTGATATGACGAGAGAGTTGTTTCGCTACACATCTTTCTGTGATCTTCGTAAAGAAAGTCTAGGTTAGTGATGGGACGGAAGTTGTTGAGGTCATTCGCATCAGCAGTGGGTTTTTTAGGAAGAGGCGTGCCCTGCCCAGTTTTGAAGGAGACAGGAAGGGAGCCTTGACAGAGGGAGAGGTTGACCAGAGTGGTCCAATAGGAAAGGGAATGGGTATAGAAGTCAATGGCAATGGCACTGTCATTGGGGTCCAGAGAATGGTTGGAGGGCTTTGTTTCGAGGATGCAATTGAGAAGGGCATCTTTAGAGATGGGGTCAAAGTTCTGCCAAAGGGCTAAGGATTTGCGCTCCTCTGGAGGGGTAGGAAAAGCGACCTGATCACAAGGGATTTCACTTTTTCGTTGAAGAATATAGCGAAATCCACTGCTTTCTTTGTAGAATCCTCCAACTTGGAGGTTGGGGGAGAGTAGTTAGGAATCTTGATGAGATTGAATAGTTTTTTGAGTCTATTTTTGGCTGAGTCAAGGAGGGTTTTGAAGTGCGACGCTTTCCCAAGGAAGATGTGCTTGTGATACTTGGATCTTGCTGAACGAAGCATGGCCAAGTTATCGGTGGAGGGCACTTGCCTCCATTGTTTCTCCAGGAATCTTAGCTGCTTTCTTTCTTCATAGAGTGATTTGTTGAACCAAGGAGCTGATGGAGTGGGCCTTATCTTTTTGCTTTTGAGGGGAGCGACATTATTGATTTAGACTGCAAGGACTGTGAGGCATTGGGAGGTGAGTTTGTCAACATCTAGGTTCGGGTCTAGCCGTGGAAGTAATAACAAAGCTGATTCACAGAGGGGACCGACATCAATATTTTTAACATCACGGAACCAGGAGGTAGCCCTCTTAGGTTGGCCAAGAGTTATAGAGTGTGATAGGTGAAGAGAGAAAGGGATGAGGAGGTGGTCTGACCAGTCTACATGAATAGGGGTAGTGATAGAAAGCATGCCTGCTTTAGAAATAACAAGGTCCAGGATTGAACCCTTAGAGTGTGTTGATTCTGTGCAGTGTTGGATAAGATCGTTTGCAGAGAGGAAGGTGGCCAACGAGTTCGCAGAAGAGTCTTGCGGTAAGCCCCAGTGGAGATTGAAGTCACCCACTGTTAGAAATGGGGTTACCAATTCTACAGGGGGTAGCATGGAGCAGAGCGGGCAGGCCAAACTCCTGAGGACATGTGTAAAGCGTCCACGCAGTACTCACAGACGGCACACCAGGCGCACCACAAAAGAGACACAACACCGCTTCTGGTTGGAAAAAGAATAAGTGTTGTATTATCTCCAACCTGCAAAGGTAAAACACAACACTAGCAGTAATCACAACGGGGCGCCAACTGGCGCCAGAGCAATGAATGCACAGGGGATTATTTACAAGGAAAGGGGGAAAATAATAAAAGGTTAAGTCTGTGAGTCCATGGCTGAAATAAAAATGTTATCATTGGCATGAAACCTTAGTAGAATACTTGAGGGAAAGAAGGATTATTTACTTACCTGTAATCCTAGTTCTCTTCCAGGGGTATCCACATCAAAGTCATAAGCATTAGAATATTCCCACCAATGCCCGGGACCCCGGAAACACTATATTATATGTGCCCCACATATATATACTCATATATATATATATACCCATATATATATATATATATGTATATATATACAAATAAGCAATTGCAGCCAAATAAACACCAGAGTTTGATTATGCTGTGATGAATTTCTACCATACATGTAAAATATGCATTAGAAACATGAGAAACAACACCAAAGATTGTTTAGAAACTATTTTAATGCTCAGAAAGCAATAGAAATTCTCATAAAACACTGAAAGCATAGGAAGCTCCCAGGCTGCATTGCAAACACACAGTCTAAAAACACTGAAAAGCTAACCTGTAGCTGATGCAATAAAACTGACACTGTGCCTTTTAAGGCACTCATGACCCACAGCTTTCCATCATACCTACGGGGTGACAGTTAGGTCAGTTCTTTTCGGAGACTGAAAAACCATGTAACAAATAGTTAACAATATCTCCAAAATAACTAAGATCCTTTGCCCGGGGAGGCGGGAGGGTTGCTTATGACTTTGATGAGGATACCCTTGGAAGAGAACTAGGATTACAGGTAAGTAACTAATCCTTCTCTTCCAGGGGATCCTCATAAATGGTCATAAGCATTAGAATAGAATAGCCTCACCTCATCTCCCTGCAGGGAAAGGAAAAACATAGTTAATACCATCAATAAGCTTAGTTAAACACCAAGCTAGGATAGAAGGAAAAAAACACTATCCAAACAGATTTCTCAAGGAGGCCTGGCCCACTTGAGCATCAGCCCTGGAATCAGACTCTAGGCAGTAGTGCCTCGTAAAAGTATGGACTGATTTACAGGTTGCGGCCTTACACATTTCAGACATAGGGACGTCATGTAAGAATGCAACAGTGGCCGGTTTCCCCCTGGTGGAATGCGCCTTGGGGGGTAAAGGTAAGATCTTTTCGCCAGTTGATAAGCTAAGGTGATACATGAAACAATCCATCGAGAGATGGATCACAGCGGCTGGGAAGCCCGTTCTCATGGCGCCATCATTTACAAACAATTGATCAGTCTTCCTTATCTCTTTTGTACTCTGTAAGTAAAATTTAAGCACCCTTTTGAGATCTAAGGAATGAAGCGCCCGCTCAGCTGGGGTCGCCGGATCAGGGAAGAAAGATGGCAGGGAAATGGACTGATTGATGTGAGAATCAGACACCACCTTAGGGAGAAAAGAAGGATGTGCCCTCAAGACTACTCTGTTATGGTGGAAAACAGTGTAAGGCTCATTGATACACAGTGCTTGTATCTCGCTTACTCTATGCGCTGATGTAATCGCTACTAGAAAAGCGGCTTTCCAAGATAAGTGCTGTAAGGAAGCTCTGTGGATGGGCTCAAAAGGAGGATCCATCAACTTGGATAACACCAGGTTCAACTCTCACGGAGGAGAAGGGTTTCGAACAGGGGGATACACTTTCTTCAACCCCTGCAAGAAGTCCTTGACTACCTGCATCTGGAAAAAGGAGGGCTGACTAGGTGACTTCCTATAAGCTGTAATGGCAGATAAATCCACTCTGATCGAAGCATACTTAAGACCAGATCTTGCTTAATACAGAAGGTAAGGGAGAATAACATCCTCCTGCCCCTTCATAGGATCAAAGCGACGGTCTCTACACCAAAGAAAAAACCTCTTCCACTTAAACGCATATGACGTTCTTGTGGATGGCCTTTTCGCTTTCTTAAAAATATGCATACTATCAGGAGGCAGATTTAAATGTCCGTATTGCAGGACTTCAGGAGCCATACTGTCAAGTTCAGGGAGGGAAGTTTGGGATGAAGAATCCTCCCGGCCATCTTGGTCAGGAGGTCCGGCCTGCAAGGCAGTCTCCTGTTTGGAAGCACCGACAGATGTAGAAGGTCCGGGTACCACCACTGCCGTGACCAGTCTGGGGCTATCAGAATCATGGTCATGTTGGATCTGATGAGCTTGGATACCACCTTCGGAATCAGGGGGAGAGGAGGAAAGGCATAGGCAAATGTTCCTGACCAGTCCATCAAAAGAGCATTCCCCCTCGTCCCTGGACATTGGAATCTGGACGCAAAGGCGTGGCATTTTTTGTTTTCGTCGTCCGCGAACAAATCTATGTCCGGACGACCCCAATGATGGAAAAGGTCTACCACCACTTCGTCGTGTAGCACCCAGTCTGGCTGATCTTCGAAGTGCCTGCTGAGGGCGTCTGCCTTGGCGTTTAGCTCTTCTGGAAGATGCACCGCCATCCCTGAGAGATTCCGGGTGAGCAGCCAGTGCCAGCTGGTCTGAGACTCCAGGGAGAGAGGCCGTGACCGAGTTCCACCCTGCTTGTTCAGGTAGAACATGGTCGTCGAGTTGTCCGTCTGGACTAGGACTGAATCGGACTCGATTGCAGGCAGGAAGGCTTTCAGAGCCAGATGGACTGCTCGAAGCTCCAGCATGTTGATGTGGTAGGTCTGTTCTTTCGTCAACCACCGCCCTTGAATCTGAAGGCACCCCATGTGAGCCCCCCAGCCTTGCAGAGACGAGTCTGTTACCACCGATTGTACTGGTAGTGGCTGGTGAAAAGGGACTCCCACCATCAGATTCCGCTGCTGAGTCCACCATGACAGAGAAGATCTCGCCGCCTGGGAGTGAGAGATCTTTATCCTCCCAGCGACCTGTTGACTGAGCCCACTGGTCCTCCAGAGTCTGCTGTAGAGGACGCATCCTCAGCCTGACGTTGTGAATCAGAAAGATGCAGGATGCCATGGATCCTATCAGGGATGCCACCTGCCTGACTGAAGGGTTCTGCGCTTGAAGCAGAAGCCTGCATCTTAGCTTCATGGAAGACAGTCTCTCCTCCAAAGGATACGCTCTTCCCACATTTGTGTCCAGAACGGAGCCAAGATAGTGAATGGTCTGGGTGGGCTGCTGCACTGATTTTTCCATGTTGACATGCAACCCGAGGTCGTGCAGCTGCTGCAGACAAGTCTGAAAGTCGCGCTTCACTTGCCGTGGAGATGGACCTTTCAGAAGCCAATCGTCTAGGTAAGGATAGATGAAGAGACCTTTTCTGTGAAGAAACGCTGCCACCACTGCCATGCATTTGGTAAAGACTCGTGGAGCTGACTTTAGACCAAAGGGCAGGACTTTGTATTGGTAATGCTTGTGGCCGACCACAAACCGCAGGTATTTGCGATGACGTTTTGCAATAGGAATATGGAAGTACGCATCTTGGAGGTCCACCGAACACATCCTATCCCCTATTTGCAGATGTGGACATATTTGGTGAAGTGCCAACATGCGAAACTTCTCCTTGATTATGACCTTGTTCAGCTGACGAAGGTCCAAGATCGACCGAAACTTGTCCTCTTGATCTTTTTTAGGGACAAGACTGGAGTAGACTCCTCTTCCTCTTTGAGAGGGAGGTACTTCCTCTATCGCTTGCTTTTGGAGAAGAGCTCTCACCTCTTTCCGAAGCAGCTGCAATTGGTGAGGACGAGACTTCTTTGGTGGAATGTCCTTTGGGGGCGCTCTGAAACATAGAGCGTATCCATTACGCAGTATATTCAGCACCCAGCGATCTTTTGTGATGCTGGCCCACTCTGCCAGATGTTGTGAAGCACTTCCTCCCACTGGAGTGGGCAACGGAGGCGGAAGAAGCCACTGCTCAAGACTTCCCTCCTCTCGTCGTGGTAGAAGACTGATGCTGCTGGCGACCACCTCTACCTCTATTGGATTTTCCTCCACAATACTGGGTATTGCCCTGACTCTTATTCTGGGACCACTGATGGGTTTGAACCCTCTGTTGAGCCCCTTTGCCCTTGGATTTAAAACGTCGTTTGAATTCCCTTTTCTTCTCCAAACCGACTGCTTTGAGAGTGTCCAGCTCGGTTTTCATTCTACCCATCTCTTCGTCAGTGTGTTCACTAAAGAGAGAGGAACCAGAAAAAGGTAGATTCAAGATGCGTTGCTGCGCATCGGGCTTGAGACCTGTCAGGCGCAACCAAGACGACCTTCTGGCGCAAATCCCATGGGCATGCAAATGCCCCGCAAGCACTGCGCCGTCTGCCGCTGTGCTAATCATCTGGTTCGCCACCAGACAGCCCTCTGTTAGTGTCTCTTCAAAGTCCTTCTGGTCTTCCTTCGGCAGTTTGGACTTGAAACGCTCCATGGAATCCCATAAGGCTCTATCATACCTGCCCAAAAGCGCAGCTGCACTGGAGACTTTCCGTGAAGAAGCGGCAGAGTTGCAGACCTTGCAACCCCACAAGTCCTGTGATCTGCTGTCTTTATCTGGAGGAACTGAGGAGGAAGCAGTGACCGCGTGTGTCTTTCGTGCTGCTGCCACGATTACTGAGTCTGCGGGGGGATCAGCCTTAACAAAGACCGGGTCAGAGGTTGCTGGCTTGTACTTTTTTTTGGATGCGAGCCGGCACCGCTTTAATGGTCGCTGGAGTCAGGAATATGTCCTTGACCGGATCCATAATTCCTGGGACCAATGGTAGCAATGGTCGAGAAGCAGACCTCTGGTGAAGAGTCTCCCTCGACGCTGATCGTCGCCCGGTTGACGATGGCAGAGGTGTGACCTCCCTCGACACCGATCGTCGCCGGGTTGACGACGGCGGAGGGGATTTCTACGATGGAGCTGGAATCCTCGACGTCGGCGACGTACCTGATCTTCTTTTCGACGGCGAGCCCGCCGTCGACGGTCGTTCTTTAGATAAATTACCCACTGGTGACTCTTTCCTCAGCGCCGAGCCCGACGCTGAAGCTGAAGGACGTGAAGACTTGTCCTTTGGTGTTCTAGCCCTTTTGGAGCCCTTCTTCACCGGAGACCTTCCTCTGGATGACCTATGAGCCAGGCCATAGATGTGAATCCTCTCCCTTAAGAGTTCTTCCTAACAGGTGCTCGCAGTGAGGACAGGTTCCTGGGTCATGTTCCTCAGGCAGACAAAGGATACAAACTTCGTGACTGTCTGTCTTTGCCTTCTTGTTGCGACAGGAAGGGCATTTGTCAAAAAGTGAAGGCATTCTCAGAAGAAAATGCTCACAAAACTGTCCAGAAAAGACAGGTTCTTACTTGACAAGATGTAAAAAGTCAAAGTAAGCAAAAAAGTTGAGAAAAATGAAGTACTTTTCTGACAGAAATCAAAAATTAGTGGAGCTGTGAAACCAGGATCCTTCCTGAAGGAGCCGGAAAGAACAACTGACCTAACTGTCACCCCTGAGGCATGATGGGAAGCTGGGGTACATGAGTGCCTTAAAGGCACGGTGTCAGTTTTATTGCATACAGCTACAGGTTAGCTGTTCAGTCTTTTTAGACTGTGTGTTTGCAATGCAGCCTGGGAGCTTCCTATGCTTTCAGTGTTTTATGAGAATTTCTACTGCTTTCTTAGCATTAAAACAGTTTCTAAACAATCTTTGGTGTTGTTTCTCATGTTTCTAATGTATATTTTACATGGATGGTAGAAATTCTTCACAGCATAATCCAGCTCTGGTGTTTATTTGGCTGCAATTGCTTATATATATATATATATCATGTGATCAAGCCACTCCGGTGGTGAAACGCGTTATGGCTGACTAAAGAGAAATAAACACTACTGTTGCACTCAATCTGGGCTCGTGTCTGCTTTTCGTTGCTTGCTGCAGACAACAGGCTGCATCCGATTTCCCCAAGCGGCTCCTGGGATATATATATATATATATATATATATATATATATATATATATATATATATATATATCCTACTGGCGGTCGCCATTAGGTAGTTATAGTTAGGATCTACTTTCCATAGGAAATCCGCAACATTCTATTGGGAATAACTTTGGCGCCGGTGGACGAATCTTTGTGAATTTCTCGAAGTTCGTGGCCCGCTCCGCTCCGCTCCTTCCCTGAAAATGTGGGGGGACTCGTCAAGCAGGGGCCGAGATAAAAGGGGGGTCCCAAAACGTGTTTTCCCCACGTTAATTTCCGTAGGGCGGTTGGCCTCACTTTTAGCCCGAACGGCTGAATGGATTTTCACCAAACTTGGCAAAATTGTAGGGACTGGTAGCCCGATGTGCCTTTGCTATGTCTCAAGATATGTGCTCCAGTGTATTTTATGTTAAAAAATATATATATATCTATAAGCGCGCCCCGGTACGCGCACCGGGCACGCTATGCGACTTGCGCACGGAAAGCTGATTGGCTCTCGGGTGTCTGTAAACATTCCAAACAGTCCGGAGCGGTCGCCATCTTGTGTCTCGGTAAAATCGAGACACAAGAGGTGGCAAACACAAAGGAGGATATGACCATAAGGGGGCAGAGTAGACCCTCCCTGACCCCCTAGGTTTGATGTGGGGGCCATAAAAGGGCCCCGCGGGGCAAAAAAAGAAAAAAAAAACTCCGATTTTCGCGAGGGGAGAACCCGGTACGCGCACCGGGGAGCGTACCAGGAAGCGTACTAAGGGGAAAACTCAGTGAAACAGTAAAATAATAATTTTAAGTGCTTAGAGGTAGGGTAGCTCTGCATAGAGTTGTTGTGTTGTGAGGGTGATATAAGTACCAGCATGTAGGTACCAATGTAGAGTCTTAAATTCAATGTAGACTGTCTCCTCTGTAGATAATTTGCATGTTGTTACAGAAGTTATTGTGGTATATGGAATCCATACCATAGTCTGTCAGGAAAGCAGAAACAACAAGGAGGCAGGAGATGAAAAAGATATGTGAAATACACTTTGGAGATAATAAAGTGGGAGAAAGGAAGTAACTATTCTATTCTATTCTATATATTTGGTAAAGCGCAAACAGCTGCCCCAGCGAAGAGGCCTCCCGGCGCTAGGAGATCACAGATTCAAGCCTGAGTGAATAACGGTGGAGAAGAGAGTTAAGGGGAGGGGAATAGGTATGTTTTAATGGCCTTCCGGAAGGCAGGTAGATTTTCTATGGAGCGGATATTTTCTGGCAGATCGTTCCATAGTTTCGCTCCCAGAACTCTAAATGAGCGTCTGCCCATGCAGCAGAGTTTTATGCGAGGAACGCATAGAAGATGCTGGTTAGAAGAACGCAGGTTGCGTGACGGGGCGTAGGGAGTGAGAAGAGGTCGGAGTAGTGTAGGACTGCAGAGTTTGAATATTTTAAAGGTCATGATGAGGGTTTTGAATTTAATTCTGGAGTCAACAGGTAGCCAGTGTAATTTGCGAATTGTATTTCTGGCCGAACATCTGAGAGGAAGGCCAAATAAGGCTCTGGCCGCAGAGATCTGCACGCGTTGTAATCATGCTATCTCTCCTTTGTTGGCCCCTAGGAGGAGTACATTGGCGTAATCGAGACGCGAGAGAATAGTTGCCTGAATGATGAGCTGGCGGACCTTAGCGTCAAAGAAACCAAGTATGTGGCTAAGACTCCTCAGCAGGCCGACACAAGTGCCAGCGACTTTTTTGGTATGGGTCTGGTAGCTAAGTGAGGCATCCATCCACACTCCCAGATTTTTAACTAAGGATTTAGGAGGTGGAGTGGCGCCTAGCGAAGACGGCCACCAGTCCTCATTCCAATGGCTGATGTTTTTACCAAGGAGTAGCACTTCTGTTTTTCCAGCATTAAGCTGTAGACAGTTGTCTGTCATCCATTGGGCTACTGCGGAGAGACCGTTTTTAAATCTCGAGGCCAGGATGGATGGTCCTTCCGTGAGAGTGATGGCCAACTGTGTGTCGTAGGCGTATGACACCATTGTTAGGCCCCACTCTTTGGCCACTGTCGCAAGAGGTTGTACATAAAGATTAAAAAGGGATGGGCTCAGCGAAGAGCCCTGCGGAACTCCCTGTGCAATAGGATGAGGTTTGGATAAGAAGGGGGGTGCCGAGACCCGGAAGGATCTATCCTTGAGGAAAGATCGGAACCACTTCAACGCAAGGCCAGATACTCCGAAAGTCTCCAGACGATTAAGAAGGATGTCGTGGGATACCGTGTCAAAGGCCGCGCTGAGGTCGAGAAAAATCAGCGCAGCACTTTGACCGGCATCCAGAATCGTCCGTAGGTACTCGGTAGTGGCTAAAAGAGCAGACTCCGTACTATGGCCCGGTCTGAACCCATTTTGGGATGGGTCCAGGATGTTATTTTGGACCATATGTAGGGACAGAATATTGTTGGCATGGGCTTCTGCGAGTTTAGACAGCCATGGAAGCAGAGAGATCGGTCGGAAATTTTCCGGTTTAGATGGATCTAGGGTGGGTTTCTTTATGATAGGTGAGACCCACGCTTGCTTCCAGGCAGATGGTATACTCACTGAGGTGAAGGACAGATTCAGAATAGAGGCCAGGGAAGGTAGAAAAAAGTTAAGTGACTCAAAAAATTGAGCCGGGTGCATGGGATCTGACGGAGATCCAGTTTTGACTTTTCGGCATAGTTGAGTAAGGTTGTCAAAGGAGATTTCAGGGATGTGGGTCAGCAAAGTATAATTAGAAAGGGGATTAGTGATTGTAGTAGGACTGGGGGAGTGCTGAGGGAAGGATTTATAGATCTTTTGTACTTTGTCGAAAAAGAACGTGGCGAGGTCCTCGCATTGTTGCGCAGAGGAGATGCTGGGGGGGGGGATTTGCAGCTCTGTAGTTCTTGAACAAGTTTAAAGACTTCTTTGGCAGGGGTAGGGCTCGAGTTGATTTTATCTGCATAGAAGGCAGTTCGTGCGGCGCGGATGGCTTTGTGGTACATTTTTTTGTTTCAGTATATAATTATTTTTATCTTCATTGTTATATTCCCTTCTCCATAGGCGCTCAGCTTTTTTACAGTCTTTGCGCATGGTTTTGAGGGTGTCGTTGTACCAAGGGTTGGACGGTGAGCTGCGTCCTTTCATCCATTTCGCTGGAATAAGAGCGTCTAATCCTCCCGTAATCCAATCATGGAACATGCTATAGATTGTGTTGATGTCTAGGTTAGTCTCATGATGGAATTCCCCAAGGATATTGTGGAGGTCACTGATAGATAGTTTGTGCCATGGTCTTTTTAGACTGCGGGTAGGTGTGATTTTGTGGACTGATTTGTTGACTAAAATGGTCATTTTAATGAGGTAGTGGTCTGTCCATGCCATTGATAAGGGTGCCTCAGTCTTAGCCTCCTCGATATTTGTAAATACTGGGTCTAAAATGTGACCAGCTAGATGCGTTGAGGTTTGAATAAGGGAGTTCAGTTGCAGGGCGGAGAAGTCGGCAAGAAGATTTGTAATAGTGGAATCGTTAAGCAGGTCAAAGTGAAGATTGAGGTCGCCTAGTATAGTAAAGTTTGCACTTTTAGTCACTAGTGAGTTTACTGTCTCAAGAAGAGCTTCATTAAATTTTGAGGCAGGTCCAGGTGGGCGATAGATGTAGAGGCCCGACATAGTGAAATTAGGGTTTATAGTGATTTTAAAATGAGCACATTTACAGTCGGGAAGTTCTTCCTTGGTGAATACGCATGAAAATATTTTTTTATAGATTACAGCGATACCTCCGCCTCCCCCATCCCTGTTTATGGTCGACATAAGATAGTCGTCTGGAAGCATAAGGTTAGGAATGACTGAAATGCCATCCCGTAACCAAGTTTCACAGAGGAAGAGGATGTCAGGATTTTCATCCAATATGAGGGTGTTAATCTCAAGGTGATGTTTGGTGAGTGACCTGGCATTGAGATGAAGGATCGTAATGGGGGTGATTTTGGGTAGGTCTTCTAATTGTCGAATGTGGAAAGGATTGGCTGTAGAAAAGTGACAAGTTTTACATTGAAGGCACGAGTGTCCAAGCATACCTGTTGTGTGTGCACAGATCCTTCCAGCGTTACAGGCAAATAGTTGTTCCCTGTCGTAGGAAAGGGATGCTGGTGGAGTTTGTCCAGAGGGACTGGCGAGAGGCGATGACTTGGCGATGACGGGGGAAGATGGGCTTGCCTTAGGCGCGCCCGCTGCGCCCGTCCGCTGCGCGTCCGGTGAGTGCACATGTTTTAATAGGAGTAAAAGGGGCGGGGGCGTGGCCTCGGAGTGGGCGTGGCCTCGCACGCCGTCAATGGCGGCAGAGATTGGGTGTTTGTAGCTTCTGTAACAGCGCTACCTCCGCTGTACAGAAAGTTCGTCCTGAAGGTGCCAAGTATCAGAGAAAATGCGCTTTTTAAAACCAAACAAGTTATAAGTGACACAGAAATTTTTTAAAACGACTGATCTCGCTCCCGGCTTTCCGCCTCAGGAGGGTAAGTGAGTCTTGTGTACAGCGCTCGTAGTCAGCGCTTATATACACGGGGGCCGGGGGCGTGGCCTCGGAGTGGGCGTGGCCTCGCTGCACGCCGTCAATGGCGGCAGAGATTGGGTGTTTGTAGCTTCTGTAACAGCGCTAGCTCCGCTGTACAGAAAGTTCGTCCTGAAGGTGCCAGGTATCAGAGAAAATGCGCTTTTTAAAACAAAACAAGTTATAAGTGACACAGAAAAATTTTAAAACGACTGATCTCACTCCCGGCTTTCCGCCTCAGGAGGGTAAGTGAGTCTTGTGTACAGCGCTCGTAGTCAGCGCTTATATACACGGGGCGGGGGGCGTGGCCTCGGAGTGGGCGTGGCCTCGCTGCACGCCGTCAATAGCGGCAGAGATTGGGTGTTTGTAGCTTCTGTAACAGCGCTAGCTCCGCTGTACAGAAAGTCTGTCCTGAAGGTGCCAGGTATCAGAGAAAATGCGCTTTTTAAAACCAAACAAGTTATAAGTGACACAGAAAAATTTTAAAACGACTGATCTCGCTCCCGGCTTTCCGCCTCAGGAGGGTAAGTGAGTCTTGTGTACAGCGCTCGTAGTCAGCGCTTATATACACGGGGGCGGGGGCGTGGCCTCGGAGTGGGCGTGGCCTCGCTGCACGCCGTCAATGGCGGCAGAGATTGGGTGTTTGTAGCTTCTGTAACAGCGCTAGCTCCGCTGTACAGAAAGTTCGTCCTGAAGGTGCCAGGTATCAGAGAAAATGCGCTTTTTAAAACAAAACAAGTTATAAGTGACACAGAAAAATTTTAAAACGACTGATCTCACTTCCGGCTTTCCGCCTCAGGAGGGTAAGTGAGTCTTGTGTACAGCGCTCATAGTCAGCGCTTATATACACGGGGAGGGGGGCGTGGCCTCGGAGTGGGCGTGGCCTCGCTGCACGCTGTCAATGGCGGCAGAGATTGGGTGTTTGTAGCTTCTGTAACAGCGCTAGCTCCGCTGTACAGAAAGTTTGTCCTGAAGGTGCCAGGTATCAGAGAAAATGCGCTTTTTAAAACCAAACAAGTTATAAGTGACACAGAAAAATTTTAAAACGACTGATCTCGCTCCCGGCTTTCCGCCTCAGGAGGGTAAGTGAGCAAAATTACTATGTAACACAAAAAAGTTGCACAGTATACTATAAGTCTCACTTTATATTATAAACATTTTGGAACTACTTGATGAATTACATATAAAAATGAATAATGTCTCGAACAATTTTTGATTATTAAATATAAATTTATTTTTCTGATTCTTTTTCAATATTTAATAAAACTTTTAACAATATATTGTCTGGAATGTCCTCATTTTCATTCTGTGATTCTATTGCTTCCACACACTGAACTAATTGATGGTCCAGAGACTCATCCATAAAATCAAAGTTATCATTCTCAGCAATTTTGTCTTGAGGGTTGTTGTCCAAAACAATTTCGAAAGAAATATTCTGTTCTCCTTCCATTTTGTTGCTGTAAATTGCATAAAAAATAAATATATCAGTAGAGATAGGGCACTGTTGGGTTTAAGTTCAGACAGGTAGTTTTGATTTTTTAACAGTGAAGTTATCTTTGGCCAGTGTATGGCATCAGGCTGGAAGTAGAAATATAAAAAAGTGTATGTGATAAAGCCTAAGTAAATTTATAATTATACAAGAGAAGCCTAACTCAATCCATAACTATAGCAGAGAAGCCTATCTCAATCTATAACTATTACAGAGGGATAGTATATAACTATCAGGATATTTTTTCTCAAATTAACTTAAAGTGCACAACATACTTCACTTTCCAAAATAACAACTTACCTTTGAGAAAGCAGTTGAAGTTCTCAGTGTAATTCCTTTTCAAATGTACTTCAGGAAGTAGTAGTCAAAATGGCTGTGTTTCCATCTCTTTTTTTATATATATTCATGTTCATAACCAATCAGATGTCAGGAAATAATAGTAGAAAATTAAAGTAACTTTTTAATTGGTTGTAAATTCTATCACTTCATATGTGTTTTAGTCATGTAAATGGCTCAATGAAATACCACCAAATTTGGGTAAATGGTAGGGACTGCTATGTAGTAGGGCCTATTCTATATTTGGTGAAAGTGTCTCCAGTGGTTTTTATGAAAATTAACTTCCCACATTTTTTTGGGAGCGCTTACCGGTGCGTGCTCCGGTACGCGCACCGGCAGCGTTACGGGAGTCCGCCATTTTGTGTTTCGGTACAATCGAGACACAAGATGGAGGACAAACAACGTTGGGAATGGGTAGAAGGGGGCACGGTAGACAGCCCCTGACCCCCTAGGTTTTCTGAGGGGGGCTCAGGAGGCTCATATAGGCCCCCAATTTTTTTTTTTTTCGCGGGGGGAGCGCCCGGTACGCGCACTCGGGAGCGTACTTTGGTGAAAAATAGTGAAAAAAGTTAGGAAAAGATAATCATTTGGAGTGATCAGAGGTAGGATAGCCCAGAAAAGAGCGTTTGGATTCTGTGGCTGATTTAGGTACCTACAAGTAGGTTCCAATGCACAGTCTTAATTCAGGAGGAATATTCTATTCCCCTCATCTGAGAAGTGCACACCATCTCCTCTGTAGATGTCTTGCATGTTGTAACGCAGGTTATTATTGTATATTGAACCCATTCCACAATCTCTCATGTGGGAGCGCTCCAGGGAGAAACATAAAAAAAGGAACATATTTCAACAAAAATAGTATTATATTAATATAAAATATAGGATTCATTTTTAGAAAAAATTACCTTTCTTAGCTATAGACATTTGCCAATAAATAACCATAGAAATTCACTAAAAAACACATAGGTATGAGTATGAGGCCCTATATAAAGTTAGGAATTAGCATTTAAAAAACCTATGAAATTCACTGAAAAAACCATAGGTTTCACACAAGTTATAGTTAGGAATTAGCATTTAAAAAACCTTTGAAATTCACTGAAAAAAACATAGGTTTCACACCAGTTATAGTTAGGAATTAGCATTTAAAAAACCTAGTAAATTCACTGAAAAAAACCAGAGGTTTCACACCAGTTATAGTTAGCTGGAAATTTTACTGACATAAAACCATTGAAATTCCACGTTATAGTTAGTTGGACTCACTATAACTTGCGCGCCTGCAATGCACTGCTGATGACGTCAGATATTACATCACTCATGACATGGTCAGTGACATCACTCATGACATCACTGATGACACCATCCTTGAGACAGAGTTACAGACCTCCTTTCACTGTAATGTAACTCTTGAAACACATATTCAAAAATAGAAACTTAAATTTTCAAAAAAATGGGCATACCCATATCAGTTACAACAACCAATTCAGTAATTCCACCATCTATATACACATCCACTCATTCACCAACAGTTCTATATAATCACTCAAACGTATACTCACTCATCATATGTAGTGATGCACCTATACATTCTGTTACACACCGACAGTCATCCATTAGTTACTCACACACATACTCACACATGCAACTAAACTATTGAACATCCATTTATTTGCATATAGAGCTGTACACACACTACCACCTTACTTCTATGGAAATTTACACATATGTATTCTCTTAAACAATCACTTATAGAAACATATACTTATTTAAACAGGAACTCTTAAATCTCTTACTCTCACATATACTCACTTATATGCATCAATATTCACATATTCTAGATTCAAACATATGTAGTTACTGATAAAGACACTAGTGAGACAGTCATTCACTCACTAACATACACATATACACACTATTCCACCATACAGTTCTGCACATATGCAGTCTTCAAAATACATACAAACAGAGAGTCAGTCACTCATGCATCAATGTTGTAAGTAATACCCACACTAAACAATACAGACACTCTGATACTAAAAAACATCTAATAACTCATATACATACACATGTAGTTACTCACCAACCCATGCAGCCACTTATACACAAAGTGAACCACTAATACATATATTTAAATATATAAACATTACTCACTAATATTTATTTTTCAGAAAGACACACATTCACTGGATGGTGTCATCAGTGATGTAATGAGTGATGTCACTGACCATGTCATGAGTGATGTAATATGTGACGTCATCAGCAGTGCATTGCAGGCGCGCAAGTTATAGTGAGTCCAACTAACTATAACGTGGAGTTTCAATGGTTTGATGTCAGTAAAATTTCCAGCTAACTATAACTGGTGTGAAACCTCTGTTTTTTTCAGTGAATTTACTAGGTTTTTTAAATGCTAATTCCTAACTATAACTGGTGTGAAACCTTTGGTTTTTTCAGTGAATATATATATACATATATATATATATATATAAATATATGGGTATATATATATATGAGTATATATATATGTGGGCATGGGCGGGAATATTCTAAAGCTTATGACTATTGATGAGGATTTCCTGGAAGAGAAATACTAATGCCGAAACCCAAGGTCAATATCGCAGGGCCAACTCAGGCCTTAATCCTTGGCCTCTCCTAGAAGTAAACTGTAAGCGTAAACTCAAGCATTATACATAAGATACACATTAGGTAGGACGGCATAGCATAACTTGCATCAGCATAACATTGAACATGGGAGGTAAATCTGTAACCTGTCAGGCCTAAAAACACCTTTAACCAGGTGCCTCCATAACTCTTGGGAGCACCCCGGGGCCGGTAAGTACACCCTCCGATAAAACATTAGGTGCAAACCATTGACATCGGGCCTACAACCTCAGTAGAGGGACCTCTTGGCGTCAGGCAGGAGCCTTATCCTTTGGCAGGAATCACGGTGCTCATAAGAATGGCAGAGCACACATCCACATTGGCTCAACTAATCATGAGTAGGGGCGCAGTGACCTAAGCACCCAAGACCGGCATCCCCCCCCACCCCACCTCAACAGTGGTATTACACATGAGGCAGGACCATCTGCAGCTAAACTTCCATAGCCTGACTTCCCCTACTGGCCTGGAATCAGGCAACTCACTACTGCAGGCACAACCCAGGTCCCTGAACCACCCGGGGACCACACCTCCGAGTCTCTGTCCTGGGTCTACTGGCCCAACGTTGCAGGTGCCCGCTGCCAGGTGGGGCACCTGGAGAACAATACTGTTTCTGGGGGCCGCAGTTCACCACGGAATGCTGGCACCGGGGGTTGGGCACGGACAGTATGCCCCTATACACACCCCAACATAGTCTGTTTGAGCCCCATACTCACCGGGCTCTTGGCAATGTCTCCACGCTTCTACTCCTCGCTCCGGGCTTCCTAGGCAGTGGGGTGGGAGGCAGGCACCGACAATGTGCCTCGAGGCCTCACTAGATAGACGCAGACACTGCTCCCCGAGCGGAGGGGGGGTAGGCTCCTGCTCTATTTACAAGGCGGAGAGGCGACAGAATCTGGCGCGTTAGCGCTTAGGAACACAAAAGCAGCCTCTTCCAGATGTGCAGCACTCCTCCTCAGCACAGTTCCTCATACAACGCTTCTAGATCACAGCGCCTAGCAGGCAGCATTTTTCCAGGGCCAGGCAGCTCTTCTAACAGTCCAGCGCTTGATTGAAGCGGTGCTTTGCATGCACACACAGCAGGCAGTAAAGTTCAGGCAATTTAGGACTACCCAGGGCTTCTGCAGCACAGCACTTCCAGGATTATAGCATTTCGGCACGCAGCACCTCCTCCAGGTCCAACACTTCCAGGCGCACAGCGAAATGGGAGTGGACAGTCCCAGCAACAAACCCCAGGGTAACACTCCTCACCTCCTGGGTGGTGGGGTCCAAGATGCTCCTTCCCTTCTCGGCGCTTCTTTGCACAGCACTGGCGTGGTGCAAGGTCCCGGCAGCTCCAGGGACCAAGGGGGGCCCTCCTTCTTTAGGAGCCCTGGGGACAGAGCAGTAGGTACCTAATGACTAGATTGCTAACCTACTGCAGTCAGGTGGCACAACGCCCAGCCATTGCAGCCATTTCAAATGCAAAACACAAATGCAGCATTTCACCAGGGTACATGTTTACAATGGGGGAAAATAAATGTACACACCATTGCATTGCATTTAACATTACACAGGGCTTCTCATACCTCACATGGCCCACTCAGTAACCTTTACCATGGGGGAGACATCCCACACCAGGGGGTCGAAAAGCGAAATAATTTTGGGGAAAAGGGCCAAATTCCAACACCGACGAAGGTCTGATTGTCACTTTGCGAGTATTGGTCGCTGATGAAGTCAGTGAATTCCTCCATAAACGAAGGGCCACTACAAGGTGGGTGGTAAATGACATGGAGTCTGAGGGGTGAACGGTGGTGCAATTGAAGCTCAAGAGAAACGCATTCAAAGGTGTGGAAGGAGCTGATAGGAAGAGCCTTAAGTTGAAGGGAGTTTATAAAGATGACTGCAACACCTCCCCCAACGTTGTCAATTCTGTCATTCCTAAATATAGAATAGCCTGTGGGTAATAGGAGATCAAACATAGAGTGAGAGGTATCGTTGAACCAGGTCTCTGTGAGGAAGAGCATGTCAATATTGTGAAGGGTGATGGTATCGGAGATTTTAAGTTTGTGTTTTACTGAAGATCTGCAGTTGTGGAGCAGACAGCGCAGCTCTGTCAAAACTGTTTTAGTGACGGGGCACTTGGGCTCTGAAGGGTGATCGGGATATTGTACTTATGCGGGGGTGCTCGGGAGGGTTTAGGTGGATGCTTGGTTCTGACAGAGGAGATGGTCAGAATAGTGTAGATAGTAGGGTTACTAGGGGATGCAGGTTGAAGAAGGGTGGCGTTTAAGGGCTTGTGTGAGTTAACGAAGTTTGCAGACGACAGGTTGAGCTTGGCTGTTTTGGGGTGAGGGGGTGAGGTGCATCTCGTGGGAAGTTGAGGGTTTTCCAAAGGAGTAGAGATAAATGGAAAGGTGGAAATCTTGGAGCTTAAAAGTGAAATGGTGGCTACAAGCTGGGAGATGGAGGTGATACGAGAGCCTACCTTATTTTCTAGAGAGAGTACGGCAGAGCACGGAAGGTTGGGTGGCTCGATGGAAACAGGAGGGGGTGGAATCGGTGGTGGATTGCAGGGAGAGGTGGGGGGACAGGAGGTGGGTTGCGGTATAGGGTTCAAGAGTGGGGAAAGGTGGAGGTTGAGAGCGGGAGTTGGTGAATCGGAGGTGAAGGGAGAGTTGTCTCTGTTGGTGTTGCAAGAAGGAAGAGAATTAAGGACATATTTAGGGGGAGATGGGTGCGTATCAAGGCAGTAGGGTAGAAGGAGAGGGGAGGACTGTGTGAAGTCATGTGAATGTAGGAGGTTTGGGAGGAAAAGAGGGGAGGTGGTTGGAGAGGTCCTGTCAGCTAGGAGAGGTGGCTGTGAGGGAACGGGCATCTGGCAGAGTGATGGGGGTTGGGAGAAAGGGAATTTGAAGAAAGGAAGTGGTTCTGCTGGGCCCGAGGGAGGGAAATGGAAAGGGTTACCAAGGGGGTAATGGGAGTAGCACAGCATTGCTGGAGGAGTGGGAGGGAGGAGAGAGATGCAGTGGGTTTGTGGAGAAATCAGGGTGAATAACGAGGGGAGTAGGGGGTAGAGACGAGGGAGGAGGGAGGAATAAGGGGAGCGTAGGGAAAGTTAACTCAGGGAGAAGGTTGGAGGAGAGGTGGACTAAAAAGGGGGGTGGCAGGTAGGAATACGGGGGGAGAAGAGATACCGGGATGGTGCAGATTGGACGAGGAGCGTAGTGGCTAGAGGTAAGGCTGAAGTGATGCAGGGGTGCATACTGTGGGGGGGAGTAATAGGAGAGGAGGGCACAGGGGAAGGGGAGGGAAGGGGGCCGACCTGTGCTTCTTGAGGGTTTAGCCTATTGGAGTGTAGGGGGGTCGTGGAGGAGAAAGGGAGTAATGGGTGGAGCTAGAAAAAGAGTCAGGGGATAGCCCGGTCGCAGAGGAGGGGAGTAGGGAGGGGAAGAGGTGGTCAAAGAGCGAGAGACAGGTGTCTTTGCCTTGGATCATGACAGTACCGTTGTTATAGAGTGAGATAGTGAGGTAGCCGTTGAAACACGCAGAGGGGGACATTTTTTGTTGTTTCCCATGAGGGATAGAGGAGGAGGAGGTGACGTTAAGGGAATTATATAATCTGGTGGACCAAGAGGGGGTGTCGTGAGTGAAGAAAATGAAATCGTTTTCGAACCTCCCAAAACGACCATTGTAAAATTGATCAACAAAAAGGGAATCCAGGAAACGTTCAATAGTGTTATGCTTCAATCGTTTTACTGCAGCTTTAGTCTGGTTGAGAGGATAAATGATTTTTAGCAATTAATTCCAGCCTTAACTCGAGTGGTGGCCATGTTGGGAAAATGAGGCGGAGGAGGGTGGGGGGGTATATGAGAAGGGTGTTACTAGGAAAGCGGCGGTGAGGAGAAGTAAAAGGGCATAAAGGGGCACATATTCCAGATGTTGGGTGAAGATATCAGAACTGATGTGCCGTCCGGGAAGTGAGGTGGGTATTTGTTGGGCCCTTCATCTAGGAATACATGATGCCACCTGGCACTAGATAATATTTACAAGGGAATTGTTTACATATGATAGGACCAACTTGACCATTTTCAGAACCATCCCAAAGCAAATTTAGTCAAAGTAGAACAGATTATAAACGAACACCTGGTAAACACTGTACTTAACACCAGCCTGTTAACAGAACCGCATTCGGCACCGACCGCATTGTACGCCCATGATCTCAACAGACTACTATTGGACCCTAAACTCCTGAGAATCACTAACATTAGGGGCAAAGAGCATAGGGTGGAACAAAATCTGACTAGCAAAATCCAAATATGCACAACAACCTCGTCATCATAAGACCACCTTTAGAGTTACTCAGAACAGTGTGCGAAAATCATACTACATGAAAAACATTTCAAAGCACCACATATACGTACAAGGGCCTGGTGCCCTACAAACCTCGCAGTCTCCCTGGCCAACTGGCCATCTCAGAGGGGGACTCAAATGCCCTGAATCCATAGTGTCAATGGTGCTGCCAATGCAGCGGGAGTCCTAACTCAATCAGAACTGTCCCCACGGATAAAGTTGCCTAACCGGTGCAGCTGGCACTACTTGCTGCTCAGCTGTTAAAGGCTTAAACGGAGCAGCTGGCACTACTTGCTGGGCAGCTGTAAAAGGCCTAAACAATCCAGCTGGCACTACTTGTTGCACAGCTGTTAATGGCCTAAACGGTACAGCTGGCACTACTTGCTGCGCAGCTGTAAAAGGCCTAAACGGTGCAGCTGGCACTACTTGCTGCGCAGCTGTAGATGAGGCAAAGTCCGCCAGGGCACTCAATGTGCCCTTTAAGTAGATAGGTAGAAACATTGCAGCTGCCCACGCTGTTGCTGCACTTGATCTATTGTCCGATGGTAACGTTTTATCAGTGGCACATGGATGATGTTAAGAGGAGAATTCCTGAACCAGATATGTGGGATACTGTCAGTTTGTCCATTCCAAGATGGCCCCCAAATGCAGAGAGAGGATCCAGCCCATTTCACTCTCTATGCACAGCCGAGCATAGAGACCAGGGAGGAGGAGGCATCCCTCTTCAGTTTCTTTGCCCAAAGGACAATATGGATGCCCAAAAGCAAAGAATATAGATTAACAAAATGGGTGACGACCCTCAATGTACACACCAGAGCTAGGGAACACCAGACCATGCGCGTGATCCTTAAATGTGCCCACAAACACAGAGGTTAGGAAGAAAAGGAAGTCTGAGCCTTTCAGGCAGCTCTTGATGTGATCCAGAGCATGTGTCTGGCACAATTCCAGAGACCGTACCGGCCACACAGGAGGAGGCATCGCTATCGTCCATAAGAAATCCATCCGCATCTCAACCAGCTCAGACGTCAATATCGCCAACTCTGAACACCTTCACTTCCAGATCCACACCGACCCCAAGACCACACTCAGAGGCACCCTCCTTTACAGGCCACCAGGACCCCGCGCACAATTTAGTGAAGACATCACGGACTTCATCACTCCACACGCGCTCCCCTCCGAGGATTACATCCTTTTGGGAGACCTCAACTTTCACCTTGAAAAGAACAACGACCGCAACACCACCACCCTTTTGGACAACCTCGCCAACCTCGGACTTAAACAACTTGTCACTACCCCCACCCACATCGCAGGTCACACACTCGACCCCATCTTCACCTCCAGCAAACATGTCTCCTTCAGCCACACCACAGCCCTCCTTTGGACTGACCACAGCTGCGTTCACTTTACCTACAACAAGCCCACATCCAACAACCACCCCCAACCCACTCTGCAAAGAAACTGGAACAAAATCACCATCGACCAGATATCCTCATCGCTTCTTCAAAACCCCCCAGCCCACTCCTCAAACCCAGACCAAGCAGCCACCAACCTCACCCAATGGCTATCCAACAGCGCCGACATCCTAGCACCACTGAAAAAACGACAAATCAAACTCGGCAGCAAGAAGGCCTCCTGGTTCAATGATGATCTTAAGAAATCCAAGAAACTCTGCCGCTCCCTTGGGAAGGCCTGGAAAAAAGACCCAACCTCCAGCACCAAGGACGCCTTCAAAAACGCCACCCGCATACACCACCAACTGATCCGGAATGCCAAGAAAGCCGCTTTCAAGGACCGACTAGATAACAACGCCCACAACAGCAAGGAATTATTCAACATCGTCAAGGAATTTACCAACCCCTCAGCCAACTCCAACGACATCACCCCCTCTCAAGCCCTCTGCGACTCCCTAGCCTCATTCTTCCACAACAAAATTGCAGACATCCACAACAGCTTCGACAACCGACCCAAAGACCAACCCACCCAACCCCCTGCAGGACCCCCACCCCCCCTGAACATCCTCAATGACTGGAAGCCACTCTCCACTGAGGACACCATCCGTCTGATGAACTCTATCCACTCAAGATCCCCCACAGACCCATGCCCTCACCACATCTTCAACAAAGCAGACTCCATCATAGCACCACACCTTCGAGACGTCATCAACTGCTCCCTCAACTCCGCAACCTTCCCGGAAAGCTGGAAACATGCCGAACTCAGCGCCCTCCTGAAGAAACCCACAGCTGACCCCACCGAACTCAAAAACTACCGCCCTATCTCACTCCTTCCATTCCCGGCCAAAGTCATCGAGAAAGCGGTCAACAACCAGCTCGCCGCATTCCTCGAAACCAACAAATCCCTCGACTCCTCACAATCCGACTTCCGAGCCAAGCACAGCACTGAAACCGCCCTCATCGCAGCAACAGACGACATTCGAACTCTACTGGACAATGGAGACACAGTCGCCCTCATCCTCCTCGACCTCTCCGCAGCCTTCGACACAGTCTGTCATAGCACCCTTCTACAGCGCCTCAGAAACATCGGAATCCAAGGAAAAGCACTGGAATGGATCACCTCGTTCCTCACCGGAAGAACCCAGAGAGTCCGCCTTCCACCATTCAAGTCAGAGGCCACTGAAGTCATCTGCGGCGTACCACAAGGATCTTCTCTCAGCCCCACCCTCTTCAACGTATACATGAGCCCCCTCGCGGTCATCGCACGCCAACACAACCTCAACATCATCTCCTACGCCGACGACACTCAACTGATCCTATCACTCACCAGAGACCCTAACACTGCCAAAACCAACCTGCATGAAGGAATGAAAGAAGTAGCCGAATGGATGAATCACAGCTGTCTGAAACTGAACTCAGACAAAACAGAAGTCCTCATACTAGGCACCTCCCCCTCCGCCTGGGATGACTCTTGGTGGCCAGAGGCCCTTGGAAAAGCACCCATCCCGACGGACCACGCACGGAACCTGGGCGTCATCCTGGATTCCTCACTCTCGATGAATAGACAAGTCAACGCCGTTTCCTCATCTTGCTTCAACATTCTTCGCATGCTCAAAAAAACATTTCGCTGGATCCCCACCGAAACTAGAAAAACAGTCACCCACACTCTGGTCACGAGCCGACTGGACTACGGAAACACCCTCTACGCCGGTACCACCGCAAAACTCCAGAAAAACTCCAACGCATCCAGAACGCTTCAGCCAGGCTCATACTAGACATCCCACGCAAAGAACACATCTCTGGTCACCTGAAAAACCTCCACTGGCTCCCAGTCAATAAGAGGATTACTTTCCGGCTCCTAACCCACGCACACAAAGCACTCTACGAAACCGGACCCGAATGCCTCAACACACGACTGTCCTTCTACACCCCCTCCCGCCAGCTACGATCCTCCAACCAGGCCCTTGCCACTTTACCTCGCATTAACAAATCCACCATGGGAGGTAGATCCTTCTCCTACCTGGCAGCCAAAACCTGGAACTCACTTCCCACTCACCTTCGCCTTACTCAGAACCACCTAGCATTCAGAAAGCAACTCAAAACGTGGATATTTGACAAGTAATTCCCACCCTTCTTCAAGCGCCTTGAGACCCTCTGGGTATGTAGCGCGCTATATAAATTTATTGACTTGACTTGACTTGACTTGGTTCTACAAGCTCTGGTTGATGGTAGTCCGCTGTGCTCTAAAAGCATGGTCAGAGGCCACTGAGCTGACACACACTAAAGCACAGTGAGGCCGTTTAGCTGGAGGGGGGGCATTACTTGCACGGGCTGTTTCCTCCTGTCGACCCCTGCTGTGCATCCTTTGATCTCACGCTACACACAGCGCTTTCACTGCCAGGCACTCCGCTTCTGAGTACCTGTTTATTCTTGGCCCGGTGTACTGCGTTTGAAGCAGCAGGCGCCGACCGCCTCCCAGGCGTCGGCCTCGGCGGACGTCGTGGCAAGCTTCCCTTACTCTGCGTCTCACGCAAGTCGGATGCTTGCAGTAAGAGTTACTGGTGCCCCGTTATATGTGAAACAGTGCCTCCACAGGATGCCAGGTAGTCGCCGATCTCTGGCAGATGCAGCGCTGTAGGACTCGGCCTGAAGCGGCTTCAAGGTGCCTTGAAGCCGCTGTGTGGGGGCTGGCTTGGGAGCAGCGGAGCAGACCCCGAGGGACGCGGCGGCCCCTAATAACCACACCCACCACTCCAGACTTTACACCTCAAGACATTCACCATGCGGCATTATCGTCTTTCTGCTAGAGGGGGGGTAGGGGGAGCGGTGATGGCTCCGCACTCTCACCGTTCGATTCCGCTTACTCGGTGCCTTTTAAGTTGCGGTCACGGTGAGCCCACCCAGCAGCTTCCGGAGTGGCCGCCGCTGTTGTACAACTCCGGCGCAGACTCCAAAAGTATTCTAGATCCCGGTCTCCTCCTCTCGCAGGCCCAGAGTCAAAATGGGCACTGCTGAGGCATCCGGCGGTCCCCAACTCCCGGAGTCTCATTGGTGAATGTGGCGTGGGTCAAAGGACGCAGGAATGACGTGGAGGGCAGAAGTAATATGTGGCTGACTCTTGAACAGACCAGTCGATGAAGAGGGCCGACCAAAAATATATGTGTGTGTTGTGTCTTTTTTTGAGGAAGGGACATGGGTTTGCGAAACTGGTTATTTTTTTGGGAGGTGGGGAGGCATGGGTTTGTGAATCTGCCTAAGCTTTTTCTAAACCAGACCATAAAAATAGAGGACAATGCTTCAGAGTCAATTAGAGGGCCAATAGTACTTCAAGTAATCCAGTGTCCCAAAGAAAGTCCCTCAAGTAGGAGTTGAACTACAATAAATTTCTGTTTATCCACATTTAAAATGGTAATACCCTGTACTTAGTAACTGAGGGCAGGGAAACGATGTGGGTATGGCAGTGTTCAAGAAAGGCGGGTCTTCATCAGCTTAAGGAAAACTCCTGTTTGTCCATGGCCTCTAAGATGTTCCAGTGAGATTGTTTCACCATATTTGGTTCTATTAATATATTTCTAAATCAGCGGTAGGGATAAAGTCTGTAACAACTTGTGGTTTGTGCCTTCATTATCTTCCTAGTAATGTATTTTTTTAACTGTAGTTCACAATCTGATATAGCTGGAAAACTCCTAATAAATCTTACAAATGATCAATTCATCACAAAACATGTTTATTTCACTTTCAATATCAGGGATATACATTGCAGCACTGAGTGCAATGGGAAGAACTGTCAACGCTTGTTTGTTAATGTCAAGCACACTTTTACCAGCCTGTCCTGTCTTTCATCTAACTGATGACAACAAGCTCACACTCTTGCCCGACCACAATGGGGCTGGCAAATCAATTTTGGCGACAAGCGGCAGCTTGGCCCCAAAACCGGATTGTAATATGGGCATACATTTTAGGAGTGTGTTTCTGCGATGTGCTGCAAGTGAAACTTTCTAAAAATTATTGGATTCAAAGGAACATCTGTGCTGTTTGGGCACCTCGCACGGTGGCTAATATGCACTGTTGGAACATTATCGCCCATCCTGTGGTGTGAAAACTAGAATCGGGTGAAAAGTACTCCCCAATTCCTAGCTTTTTATATGCCCTATGTTTTACCCTCATCAGGTTTGAGCACCATCTTCCAGTGATCTTCCTCCATGGTTGCATGCCCCCTTACCTTATCAATTAATCAGATTATCTTTGTCTCCGCTATATTTCAGTGGAGGGCGAGTACAGCTACGTGGGTTATACTCTAAGACATCTTTCAAGCAACATTTATGGCCAAAGAGCAATGCTGTTCCTCATTTATGCCCTGCCAGCCCTGGCTCAAGGTAAAGACAAGACAGACCAGCATCGCGATGGGGAAAAGACAGCTTGCTGTTAACAGGAAGGCGGATCTACCTGAGTAAGCTGCAGAATGCATGCAGTTAAGGGGTTATGTGGGGGCTATCTGAGGTAGCAGGTACATAAGGGGTGGGTCTAGCTAGGTCAGCCCTAGAAGACAGGCAGTTAAGGAGGGGTCTCTGAGTCTTCTGCAAAAGACAGGCATTTAAGGGAGGTCTATCTGAGTCAGCCGGTGAAGACAGGCAGTTAAGGGGGGTCTCTGAGTCTTCTGCAAAAGACAGGCAGTTAAGGGAGGTCTACCTGAGTCAGCCGGTGAAGACAGGCAGTTAATGGGGGTCTATCTGAGTCAGCCGCAGAAGACAGGCAGTTAAGGGGGGTCTATCTAAGTCAGCCGTAGAAGATAGGCAGTTAAGGGGGATCTATCTGGGTGAGCTGCAGAAGACAAGCAGTTAAAGGGGGTCTATCTGAGTCAGCCGCAGAAGACAGACAGTTAATGGGAGTCTATCTGAGTCAGCCGCAGAAGATAGGCAGTTGAGGGGGGTGGGTCTATTGGAGTCAACTGCAGGAGACAGGCAAGTAAGGGAGATCTATGAGTTAGCTGCAGAAGACAGGCACTTAAAGGGGGGTCTAGCTGAGTCAACTGCAGAAGATAGGCATTTAAGAGGGGGTCTATCTGAGTGAGCTGCTGAAGACATGCTGTTAAGGGGGGTCTATCTGAGTCAGCTGCAGGAGATAGGCAATTAAGGGTGGTTTACCTGAGTCAGTTGTAGAAGACAGGCTGTTAAGGGGAGGTCTATCTGAGTCAGCTGCAGAAGAAAGGCAGTAAAGGGGGTTCAATCTGAGTCAACTGCAGATGACAGGCAGTCTTGAGTCTATTGCCAGTTTGCTGGAACATACCAGGTTGCTCCACCCAAGGCAGCTGCATAACAGGGTCTCCCAGGCTTTGAAACAGGATCTCAAAAGAGGCTGCCAGGGATGGAGGGCAATGCATGGAGGATTTCTACTGACAAGTATGACAACACATGCATCAGTGTAGGCTCATGCCAAGACTAACAATTGAACACCAGAAGTTACAGTCCTAATTCTAACCTGTTGTGGCCACCTTACTCCCATTGACAGAAATTCTGTGTGAGAGGGCTCTTATGTTTACTTATTTTTGCATGGACCTGCATCGCTAACTTATCATGCTTGACTATTTTCTGAGGCTGAAGGGATGACACATATTAATTTACGAGGCCCCTAGCTGCACTTTTGCACCACTGGAGTGTCACTTTTATGATGCGCCAGTGGCACAGTGTGCCGCAGGATATTTACAGAGCTACTCAAAGCCACTTTGCATGGCTTTTTCATGGCCTTGTAAATATGTGCCCCTTTCACACAGAACACTGCATGAAAGGGGCGTTCCATGGGTGTTGGTGTGGGGGTTCTCACACTACACCCATGGAATCTGAAGCATTCCCATATTAACGAGGAATCGTAAACCTGGGAAAGTGTCATATTCTAACGCCACCCCAGGGGTGGTGTTAGGGTTGCACTAGTAGAAATATCCTTATTTCTCCTCATTTGTTCCTCTTTCTATGTGTGCTGCATTCTGCAGAACATAGAAAGAGGAAAACACCTCTCATGGTTGTTTTTTATGCAGAAAGGTGTTCCTTCCTGCACAAAAAACAATCACCCATACACCCATATAAAGCACCATGGAACAAGGGTGTCTGCGTTGGCGCATTGTGCGCTAGCGCAGGGGAAAAGGACATGAATGCTCTGTATCTCATGGATACAGTGCATTCCTGCCCTTTCCTTTTTTTTATTCAGGGCAGCGCAGCAAGATTCCTTGTAACACTACCCTGCTCCTAAACCTCGTAAATGAGGCCATGAGTAAGCATCACAAGTGGTGTGTGCTACTTGTCAGGCATGTGCTTGCAGATACACATATCCTACACATACCAGACAGGACTTTAATTCTAACAGAGATTTCCCTGGTGGGCTGTCACCCTTGGAGTCTGGTTTTGGAAGCCCAGGGCTTGTCCTGGTTCCTCTGTCACTTTTCCCAGCTTCTCAGGTTTGATTGAAGCAGGCACGTGAAACAAAAGGAGAGGACAGGAGGGGAGAAGGCAGAAAGAAAGTGATGAGAGAGGGAGAAGAGATAAAGAAGAGAAGGAGAAGGAATGGATCGAAAGAGAACAATAGCGCAAGAAGACGAAGGAAGCAGGGCCAGTTTGAGTATTTTTCCCAGGACTGCTTTTAGTTCCTCACTCAGACACTGACAGCAGGGACACCAGTCTCCACCTTCCAAGTTCAGAAGCTCAAACTAAAAGTCAGTCATGTTGTAATCTATATAGAGAAGTCAATGTCAGTTACATTGATATGTTTCACAAATGTGCCTTGCTCGAGGATTGAGGGGAAGAAATTGAATCAAGATTGGAAATGATCACAAATACCCATGTCATCTTACCAGCGGTGACCGTCATCCTCAATCCCTAGATGACATTTCAAGCTGCCTTTGAAAGACTGACATTCAGATTATCAATCGCTGGTTTGTTAAGTGCAACTACTCACCCGAAAGGGTCTCAAGGCACTGAGGGTAGCGTGAGGGGGGCACAGCTCCCAGAGGTTTTGCATCAATTCATCGAAGATCCAGCTCTTGAGGTCCTTCATGAACTTGGGGAGTGTAGGAGATTGTCGACAGTGGAGTTGGAGAGTGTTCCATGCCTTGGCCGCGAGGAAAGAGAAGGAACAACCTCCTGTTCTGGTCTTTATGCGCAGCATCGTAGCTAGGGAGAGCTGGGCTGAGCGGAGGAATGTTTGAGGTGCGTGGAACAAGATGAGTTGGTTCAGGTGGGTTTGTGGGTGAGAAGCTTAAAGGCGATTCTCTTCTCGAAGGGGAGCCAATGTAGTATCTGCAGGCGTTCGGTGATGTGGCAGTGGCGCAGTAGGTTGAGGAGTAGTCTGGCCAAGGCATTCTGGAGTTTGCGGATGAGATACTTGTTGATCCCGGCGTAGAGTTCGTAGCCGTAGTCCAGTCTGCTGCTGAGGGCGTGGGCGACAGTTTTCCTATGTTCGAGTGGAATCCAGTTGAAGGTCTTTCGTTGGAGACAGAGGCTGTGGAAACAGGAGGAAATGACAGCGTTGATTTGGCAGTCCATTATTAGTTCAGAGTCCAGGATGATTCCGAGGTTGCTTGCATGGTTGGGGAAGGGTGGGTTCCCGAGGGCGGGGGACCACCAGGTGTCGTTCCAGGCATCGGGCGTGGGACCATGATGAGTACTTCCGCTTTGTCCATGTTTAGTTGTAGGCAGCTGTTCTTCATCCACCTGGCGACTGCTTCAATTCCTTCTTGGATGTTGTGTTTGGAGATGCTGGGCTCATTGGATAGGGAGAGGATGAGTTGGGTGTCGTCCATGTAGGATAAAATGTTGAGTCCGTGGGATCTGACGATGGGTGCGTCCGGGGCCATTTAGACGTTGAACAGGGTGGGGCTGATGGAGGATTGAAAAGAAGAGCCTTCACAGGTTTCTTTGGTATCTTCTTTTAAGTTTATTAATCCTACAGCATTCCCGCAGAGTACAGCTTCTTACTCTAAAATGCTCTCTATCAACTGCTCTCCCTGGAATCCTCATTGACTCCCATTCTATATGTCACTAAGCAACCAGAGCTATGACATGGTACAACTAGACATCTCTACATATCTCCCTTTTATACAATTATAAGGAAATTGAATATTACATAGACAATAATAACAATTAACCAAGAAAATAACATTTAACAATTTGTTTACTAAATGTTCTTATAAAGTTAAATGAATAGAATGAGTAACCAATAAGAGTCTACATCTTAATACTTTGCAGAAATTCCTGAAATTATACTCTACGGCTTACATACTTTGCAAACATTTCCTAAACTCCAAGTTGTATCATCTTCCAAAATTACGACATTAGACTTCACATTTTTAACTTGAAAAGGTCCCATATATTTGCTTTCACCCTTACGAGCCCACTCATTTTTCCGTACCACAATCCAATCACCCACTTGAACAGATAACTGTTATACTCCTTTTCGAAAGTTGTAAACACTCATCATCCTTTCTTGACCTTTTTCAACTTTCTTCAACATTTGATCACGATCAATCCATATTTTTTCTTTTTTACATAACCAAACATTACATTATTTTTTTCCTGGTTCTCTTCCCTTAAGAGATACAAAAGGAGCTATACCAGTAGTAGAATGTGGAGTGATCCCATGCATCCACATCATTTTCCTTAATTCTTGTCTCCAAGATAGACCATTTGCGAGAGACAACTGTATGTTGTCCATTATAATTCGAGTAACTCTTTCTACCAAACTATTCGCTTGGGGTCGAAAAAGAGCTACTCTTTCATGAGTAATACCCCTCCTTCTGAGATAATCTACCATCTCTGTTGAAACAAATTGTACTCCATTATCCATTATCAAATCCCGGTAAGCCATGTCAGGCCTGTACTAGTGCCGTCCTGACCGCTGCGATACCCACTCGCCCTTTCATATGCCCAGGCTGTAGCCATCAATTTTCTACAACTTGTCTATCAGCCTACTCTGATCCAATCCACGGCACACCATATGTTAGAGAGAATATAACTCCACATGGTTGTCGAGCTGCGCTTATCAATGCGCGCTCGCTCCCATGTCACAGTTTCTACATTAGTGAGTTTATTGCCACCCATGACTTGGATTTATTATTTGTTACTGAGACCTGGGCAGATGCCGGGTCAGGCCCGGATTTCTGCAACGCTACTCCGGCTGGATATAGTGTCGCTAGACATGACAGGCCTATAGGACGAGGTGGGGGCCTTGCAATTATTTACAAGGACAAATATCGCACCACACTCGATCCTATAAACTCGGTTAACTGTGAATCAGCGGTTTTTGCTATCAGTATTAATCCCAAGCGGGCACTAAAGGGTATAATACTTTATCGACCCCCTGGCCCCCGTAACTCTTTTCTCTCTACCCTCTCTGACCTGAGTGACAATGTCATCTGCTCTGATAAATTTACTATATTGGGAGATTTCAACTTCTATTTGGAAGATCAGGACAACCCAGACACTGCCCAACTTACGACTGATTTTGCCAATCTTGGACTGCACCAACTAGTCAAGGGTACTACACATCAAGCCGGACACTCCTTGGACGGGCTATTTACTAATGATCCTGACATTACTGTATCAGACATTATTCCAATTTCATGGTCAGACCATAGGGCTATTATTTTTCAATTAGATACACGACTTTCTGCCTTTCCGCACCCCAGACCTCGCATCAAGATAGGTACCCGGGCCTGGAAAACTGCAGATCTCCCTCAGATGTTGCACTCCTTAGCCTCCTCCTGTCCTCAGGGAGGAAATAGCTTGCCACCATCAGCTTCAGAGTTCCAGGACTGGATCAGAAGTGCCGCTGATCTAGTGGCCCCAGAGAAATTTATGCAACCAAATAGAGTATCTCCTTCGGCCCCCTGGTATAATGAAGATCTCCGTCTACATCGCCAACATTGTAGGAATTTAGAAAGGCGTTGGATGAAAGCTTACTGTGCCACAGCTAGACAAACTTATAAAGACGCTCTTATGATTTATAAAAAGGCGATCCTGGCCCGAAAAACAGTCTTCTACTCAGCACAAATTGAGACTGCTGCTAACTCTGCCAGAGAACTTTTTGCCGTCGTCACCACCCTGTCCACCCCCTCCACTGGACCTGGAGTGGAGCCCTCACAGACTTTCTGCAATGAACTGGCCATCTTCTTTACTACTAAGGTTGCAGATATTTACGCTTCATTTGGAAATGACATCAGAACTGAACATAGAGGCGACAGCAGGAAAGAAATACTGTCACACCCTAATCCCGACTCCTTCTCTTGTTTTTCACCTGTTTCACATCAGGATGTGATTAAAATCATCTCCACCATTAAATCAGGCTCTCCCTTGGACCCCTGTCCCCCGTCCGTGATGCAGAAACTCACAGAAGTGATCTCACTCCCTTTGATGGAAATCTGCAATAACATATTCCTAACAGGCCAATTTCCTAGTATATGGAAGAAGGCTGTTATTAAACCCCTCCTAAAAAAAACGTCCTTAGATCCTACTGCTGTCGCAAGTTATAGACCGATTGCGTGCCTGCCCTTTCCTGCCAAAGTATGCGAATATCTGATGAATCAGCAGCTCTCAGAGTTCGTCGAGACTCACCAACTTCTCGACGAAACGCAGTTTGGATTCAGGAGAGGGCATGGAACAGAGACCGCCTTGATAAAGGCCTCTGATGAGTTCAGGACGATCATGGATCAGGGAGGGGCGGCTGTTCTTATCCTTTTGGATTTGTCAGCAGGCTTTGACACGGTCGACCATGTCACTCTTGTCGACCGTGTCACAACTCTGGGGATAAATGGTCGGGCTAAGGATCTTATTTCATCCTTCCTGGCAAACCGTACCCAGACAGTAAGGCTCGGAGACTTTTATTCTCCCATCTCTGCACTCCCTTGTGGAGTCCCACAAGGCTCCTCGCTAAGTCCCAGGCTCTTTAACATCTATGTAGCGGACTTAGCGAGGATAATAAAGGCCTATGGGATACAGTTAACATCGTATGCAGATGATACCCAGCTGGTGCTGGGTATCCATAAGGATGGCCTTACTGTAGCAGCCAACTTCCAGAAAGCTATGCTCGAGGTCAGTACTTGGATGGCCTTGAATTGCCTCAGGCTTAACTCGGACAAGACCGAGATCATGACCTTCGGAAAACTCTCCCCTGAATGGTCCCTCGGTTGGTGGCCAGATAAGCTCGGCCATCCACCTGTCCCAGTGGAAAAAGCCAGAAACCTGGGAGTGATTTTTGACAACAAGCTGGTCTTTGACCTCCATGTCAATAAGGTTGTGTCATCTTCATTCTACATCTTGAAAAAGATCAAGAAGCTGCTACCTTATCTCCCTCCGTCAGCTGGGAAGACTCTGGTCTCTACCTTAATCTTCTCAAAAATAGATTATGGGAACGCTCTCTTCCTCCACACTCAGAAGCGTGTCATAATGAAGCTGCAATCTATTCAGAACGCGGCCGCTAGGATTCTCCTCAACATCCCTCGCCGCAAACCTACCACCTTTGGTATTCGTCAGCTTCACTGGCTGAGAGTTGAGAGCCGCGTTAAATTCAAGGCCCTCTGCATTGCTTATAAGGCCATACATGGCACAGGACCCAGATTCTTGATCGAAGCTTTTCAGCTCTATACCCCCAGAAGGCAACTAAGATCGGCCAACACCAGTCTTCTGCCGGTGCCACGTACAAGATCAGTCACCTGGGGCGATAGGCGCTTTCTCGTGGCCACTCCAAAACTTTGGAATCTCTTGCCAACTGCCATAAAAGCCGCTCCGAATCTGATTAGTTTCCGTAGGCTTCTGAAAACATGGTTGTTTAACCAGTGAGAAGACGGTAGGATGATGAACCTTTGTTGCTCCACAGCGCAGAGACACCTCCGGGTATTTGTCGCGCTATAAAAGTTGCGTAAATAAATAAAATAAATAAATAAATAAATAAATTATCAGTCACGATACTAGCAGGTATTTCTTCTTCGAGGAAAATATTTTCAAGAAATGTTATAACGTTGTTACTATTAATTTCTCCCAGGGTTTCCATCACAAACCATTTAGAATGATAGGCAATCAATACAAGAATAAACCTATCTCTCATTCCTAACTTGTTGACTGGGCCAAAAAAATCCATAAACAATTTTTCCCAAGGTCTTGATGGAAATTTTGTGCACTCTAAAGGAGGTTGATGCACCACTTTAGATTTATCACTGTTTTAAACAAAATTGACAGTCCTTCACCAAAGCTTCAATTTCACTATCAACTCCAGGCCACCATAATGATTCTCTAACTCTCCTTTTTGACATACATTGACCCGGATGACCTTCATGAAAAATCTCAAGAGTACGTTTTCTTACCCCTTCAGGAGGTACAATTTGCCATCTCCTCATAACATTTCCATTACTTAAACTCAATTCATCTTTCACTTTAAAGAATTCTTTCAGTTCCATATCTCTGCTATCATTAAAACTCCAACCTTAAACAATCTTAGATTCCACTTTCATCAATACAGAATCACCTTCCTTGGCCCTACTCCACACCTCAGACGACAAAGCAATGGCTCCTTTGTTAACATCAATGTCACCATTTATATCACCACAAACTTCATTACAATTTACATCTAGAGGCATCCTTGATAAATAATCAGCAAGGATTTTATTTCCTTTAACATATTCAATTTCATATTTGAACTCCATAACAGATAGCAACCATCTAGAAATTCTTGGTGTCATACTACCTTCCAACTACCACCTTTGAAAATGTACAATAATGGTTTATGATCTGTACGAACCTTGAAAGGAAGACCCCATAAATAAAACTTAAAATGACACATTCCCCAACAACAAGCCAGAGCTTCTCTTTCGATAACTGAATAAGACCTCTCTGCACCTTGCAGTCTCCTTGAGGCAAAACCAATAATTTGTTCTTCACCATTAACCACTTGTGACACTACTGCTCCAACACCAACACTGCTGGCATCAGTATTCAAATATGTTTTTCCAGTAACTTCAAAACGTCCTAATGTAGGTGCCTCAGAGATTTTTTTTTATAAGATCAAAAGCTTCCTTGTATTCATTAGACCATTCAAACAAAAAAATGTTTTCATAATTTTCCTTAAGGGCACAACAAGTTCAGTAAAACTGTCTACATGTTTAGCAAAATACTCTGCTAATCCTAAAAAAATCGAAGTACCTCCTTATACGATGAGTCAGGAGCCATTGTAATCGCTTTCACAATATTAAGTCGTATACCATCTGAACTTATTTCATGTCCCAAATAATCAACTTTTGTTTTCCTCAACTGACACTTTTCTTTTTTATTGTTAAATTATGTTTCTCAAGTCTTGTCATCACTTCTTCATCAACATATCATGATCAGAATAATAATTCCCAGCAATTAAAATATCGTCTTGGAAACACCAAACCCTTTTTATGTCCCCAAAAATATTTGTCATTGCTCTTTGGAAAACGGCCAAAGCCGACACCAAACCAAAAGGCATCCTTTTGTACCTAAACACACCAAGAGGGGTGGCATGGGAAGTCAGATGTCTGGATGTCTCATGCATATGCCCTGGAACACCACATCTAAAACATCTAACTTCTCCAGGTTGATAACTTCCTTTTTCAATTTGAGATGGAGGTCTTTTAATATTTATATTTAATTTCCCTTCTGTTTTCCTATCATATTTTTTTTCAATAACTTCAACTTTTTCTTGTTTCGAATTGGCAACAGAACCTTTCATTTTGTTTTATTCCCATGTCAGTATGTTCCATTCCTTTTGCAATTTGGATTGTTTCATCCAAGGTATACTATTTTGTTAACAATTTTTCCTTTATCTTTTTATTGTTAGTACAACATACTATTTGATCTCTTATCATCGAATCTTTGAATTGCTCAAATTTACATGTCAGAGCTAAACCTCTTAATGTAGAAACATAGGATTTAATGTCTTCACCTTCTTTTTGGTTCCTAGTAAAAAAAGTATGACGTTCAAGTACAACATTAGTTTTGGGTGTAAACTGTAATTCTAACAGTTGCATTGACATATCATAAATGTTGCAAGGTTGTCCATCACCCATTCCTAAAGAAATTCCTAGTAGTTCTTCATATACTCTTCTCCCTTCAACTCACAAATTATGTAAAACAATCGCTAGACGTCTAACTGGACTATACTTATCACCTCCAATGGCTAAAGGATAAGCCATGAATAGTTTTTTCCATTGCATAGGGTATGGATGGTTCTCCTGGAGATGTCAAAAAGGGTGGTGGAGATGACATGGACTGATCTGTCATAATACCTGTAATGCAAAAGAAAATAATAGTTTAAAATAAGTTAAAATATTGAAAATCCTTTGTTGTGGTATGTTTATTTCTTTTAAATCTATTTTAGCTGTAAAACTTTCAATAGTTTTCAGTAAGTTGTTTAAAGCAGAAATGTTCCTTCTATTTCTTGGGTTTTACTCTACTAGTCCTTTTATAGTGTTCATTACCACTGTATCCTTGTCAACAGCTTGGTCCTTTTTACATGTTTAACATTTTTAAACAGGAAGCAATCTGGAAAAGATGTGAGGCAGTCCAGCCTGAAGCACAGAAATACAACTGCTGAGGGGAACCAAGGACATTCCAGCAAAAAGCGTGCAGCTCAGAACACAACTCTTGTGAGGATCGAGGAATCGAGGACAGTCCAGCAATGCAGCAAGGTACAGGGCTTCTTTTCACTCTAAAAGAATAAATACTGCATACCGCTGTAAAATTACCGGGTCTCCAGGTGCCTCTTCACGCTTGGCTAATTCTTCCTTCACTCGCATTGCAGGCTTTATTGAAATAAAGCTCTCGCGCGTACAGCAGGCTTTGTAGAAATAAAGCTCTCGCGTGCACAGCAGGCTCTATTGAAATAAAAGTCTCTAGCTTGGTTTTATTCGCGCTTGCCAGACATGAATTATTTTTGGAAACGCAGCCCTCAATTAATGTCTATTCCTTCACACGCTTGGCTTGACGCGTGTATTACTAGGAGGAGGCCGCGTCTCGTGCGTTGCTAGGCGTTGCTTGTCACTTACACTTTCGAGCAGGCCGCATCTCACAAGCGGATTCAGTTTCACGTTTGGCTAAATTAAAATCCTTTTCTCATCTCTTGATGTTTAAAAGAAATACACTCTTTATATTGCTGGACAAAAGAGTGATTAAAAAAAAAATATAGTTCAGTTGAGTAAATACTTTGTACTCACTCAAATGTAGCCTTAATCTTTTCTTGTTAATACAATGGTGGAATGCTGATATCTGCCCCTTGCGCAGGTCCTCGTCGCCATGAAAAGAAGAGCCATCACAGGTTTCTATGGTATCTGCTTTGAAGTTTATTAATCCTACAGCATCCCAGCAGAGTACAGCATCTTACTCTAAAATGCTCTCTATCAACTGCTCTCCCTGGAATCCTCATTGACTCCCATTCTATATGTCACTAAGCAACCAGAGCTATGACATGGTACAACTAGATATCTCTACAAGGATCCTTTGGGAACTCCGCAGGTGGTAGGTGCAGTGTCCGAGAGGGAGTGTGGGAGTCTGACCCTCTGTATTCTGCCGGATAAGAATGAGTGGATCCAGTCGAGGGCCTTGTTCCGGATTCCTACGTAGTGAAGTCTACGGGCTAGGGTGCGGTGAGAGACTGTGTCGAAGGCTGCGGAGAGGTCCAGGAGGATGAGGGCCACAGTCTCTCCTCTGTCGAGGAGGGAACGCATGTCGTCTGTCGCGACAAGAAGGGAGGTTTCGGTGCTGTGGTTTTTCTTTACGCCAGATTGGGAGGAGACAAGGATGTTGTTTTTTTCTATGAAGGATGCAAGCTGGCTGGTGACGGCTTTTGCGATTATTAGGAAAATAAAAGTATTTCCAATGGTCTGAATCAACTATTTAAATGTATATCACTAATTTGTAATATGAACAAAAGTTACTTACCTGTAAACTGTAGTTTCTCCAGTATTGGTATCTTTCATAGATTCACATGCTTAAATCATTCCCCGTCGTCGAAGTGGGAGTCCCACGGTATATAAAAATAGTAATAAAAATGCATCGAATAGCCATATCATAGATAAATTAGAACCAGGAAGTAAAATAGTTAGAAGGCAATAGGAAAAATGTTTCCACTTTCATGACTTGTCCAAGTCATTATATACAGTCCAAACTACAGCCAATTAGGCAACAGCACCCTCCAGAATGTTCTCCCCAGAGGCTCAGGCTCTCAGATCTTCCAGCACAAGTGTGATATAAGAGTAAAAGAGCCTAGGAGAGCCTCTGAGGGGAGGTGGGGGGGTCGCATGTAAATCTATGGAAGATACCAATACTGGAGAACCACAGTTTACAGGGAAGTAACTTTTGTTCTTTTCCAGTATTGGGGTATCTTTCATAGATTTACATGCTTGAATCAGAGTAGAAAACAGTAATTCCATATTAATGCTTGTGAGATCATCAAAGAAAGATATATATATAAATAATATATATATATTATCTACTGGCGGTTGCCAGTAGATAGTTATAGTTAGGACCTAATTTCCATAGGAAAAGTGTTTTTTGTTTTCCAAAAACCTTTGGCGCCGAATGACGAATCGTTGCGAAATTATCAAAAGTCGTGGGGCGCTCCGGTCAGCTCCTATCCTGAAAGTTTCAGGGTGATTCGGCAAGTGGGGGCTGAGAAAAAAAGGGTGTCCCAAAACGTGTTTTCTCCATGTTAATTTCCTTAGGAAACTTTAGACACGGCTACAGCCCGAACTGCTGAACGGAATTACACCAAGTTTGGCGAAAAGGTAGCTCTTGTTTCAGAAAGAACTCTTTTTGTTAAATGGTGTAAATCCATTCAGTAGTTCCAGAGAAATAAAAAAAAGAGGTCGAAAAATGCATTTCCCATAGGAATTTTTAGCTCGAACTGCTGAACGGAATTAAACCAAATTTGGCATAAAGGTAGCCCTTGTTTCAGCAAGAACTCTTTTTCTTAAATGGTGTAAATCCGTTCAGTAGTAGCTGAGAAAATAAAAAAATAAAAGTTTCGATATATAGAAGGGCGGAGGATCAGCGCACCCTCCCGACCACGAGCTTTATGCTAATTGGCTGTCAACACTCCAAACCAGGAAGTGTTGGCAGCCATCTTGTGCCTCGATAACCAAAGTCTACTAACTATAACGGCCGCATTTCTATGGTTTTATACGAGTGAAATCTCCAACTAACTAGAACGTCCCTGAAACCTATGGTTTTTTCAGTGAATTTCTACGGTTTTTTAAATGCTTATTTCTAACTATAACATGCCTGAAACCTATGGTTTTTTCAGTGAATATACCAGCATCCCCTATGCTGAGTGCCTCAGAATAAAGCGCAACTGTAGTACGCAAGATAGCTTTGAAACATCCAAAGAACAGTTGTTCAAAAGATTGCGCTCCCGAGGCTATTCTGAGAAAATTCTAAAAACCGCAGAGAACAAATGCATGACTAAGAGTAGAGAGAATCTTTTACTCTAAAATACTACACCAGTAACATAGAATAAAAAGACTGAGACACCACGAATCATCACAGGGTACAATGCCTATCACACCCATGTACGCAGAATTTTGTACAGGCACTGGCCCATAGTACGCAGTGACCCCACATTAGGAACATCATGTGCCAAGTTGCCGCAGATTACATACAGAAGGGCTAAGTCAATGAAGCAGAAATTGGTATCTAACATTCCGAGCCAAGCAAGCAATACTAATTGGCTTCAGAGTAAGAAGGGATTTTTCAAGTATACGAAGTGCAAAGCATGTCAGCATGGTATTAACCTCAGCAAAGTACACCTCCCACTCAGAAAGACACCATTGGAGTTAAGAGGGAACTTCAATTGTAAAACAGATTATGCCATTTATGTTTCACAATGTACTTGCAAGAAGCGTTACGTTGGAACTACATTACATCCAGTACATGTAAGGATCTTACAGCATTTGAGAGCTGTGGACAACGACGATCAAAGTTACCCTGTGGCACGCCACATTAACGCTTTCCACGGAGGGAGAATAGAAGATCTGCAATACTTTGTTATTGATAGTATCAGCAAGAACATAAGAGGAGGAAACAGACTCCCAGCATTTAGGAGATTGTAATCTAGATATATTATTCTGCTCGACACCAAGAATCCTAACGGCTTAAACTCTGATGAAGCGTTAAGCCTGCACTTGTAACCCAATACGCAAAAGACTAGCCCTGCATCTGTAACTTTACCAATAATTTGCTCCATGTAAAGCCACGTATCCCACTCCTCTGAAACTTTGTGGTAAAGATACTGGTAAAACACCACAGTATTAATACTTTTGATGAAAATTAATTTTCACAGCGAGATAGTTCGTTATTCGGAGCACACAGGGTAATTTAAACTTTTTAGAAAATTCACATAAGGACATTTATAAAGTCACAGTACTGAGTTATCCAATATCAGATACAAGAGAGATATTGGAGGTTAAAATTACTATCATATACGTATGAGAGTATAATAATAGTCCATAGTTGCTCAAAAGCCCACTGGGGCACAACACTTCATGTAAAAATTATGTTAAATGGTCTATTAATATTATATAGTTGTACAATGCAGGTTACAATGTAATCCAGTACTGTGAGAAGTCACGTTGTTTTGCAATTTCACCGTATATTTTGTTTCAGTTTTTTCACTGTTTAGAAGCACACACCCTTTTTTTTTTTTACTTATTTTGAATGGTCGCGTATACATGTATGGTTGTTGCATTTATATCTTACGACAGATGCATTAGAGAATACAAAAATCAATGGTGGCAATTGCGAAGTATGATTTTTAATAAGAACATTATGAACTGCTATTCTTTGAAATAGAATGAATTATGTTAATATATTTTCATGAAAATCTTGTATTGCAGTTCGTGATGCATTGAATGTCAGAAAAAAGACTACTCGTAATGCAAATGTTTCTTTCATCTAAATGCAACTTACCTCTTTCATGTCTATGATAATGGGGAGGGTAACCATTGCAACCGATGTACGTCACCAGGAGGCTCCGACAAACTTATGTATATATTCTTGTAGCTTCCACTTTGAAGTTGTTGTGAACAAGGCGGGTTTCCCGCCGAAACGCGTAAGCCATCATCGTTGGGAGTATAAAGAACTCCTCTTTGATGAGAATCCCACAGAGTCAGCGCCTTTTTTTGTATTCTTGAAACGAAGGTTTGGATGACATATATAAATATATATATATATATATATATATATTACCTACTGGTGGTCGCCAGTAGGTAGTTATAGTTAGGATTATTTTGTATAGGGAATCCGCAACATTCTATTGGGAATAACTTTGGCGCCGGTTGAGGGATCTGCCTGAAATGTTCCTCAAATTTGCCTCGTGACGCTCCGCTCCTTCCCCTAAAGTTTGGGGGGGATTCGTCAAGCGGGGGCCGAGATAAAAGGGAGGTCCCAAAACGTGTTTTCCCCATGTTAATTTCCATAGGCCGGTCGGACTCACTTTTAGCCCGAACGGCTGAATGGATTTCCACCAAACTTAGCAAAATTTTAGGGACTGGTAGCCCGATGTGCCTATGCTATGTCTCAAGATATGTGCTCCAGTGGATTTTGAGTAATTTAGGTTAAAAAAAAATATATCTATAAGCGCGCCCCGGTACGCGCACCGGGGCGTGCACCAGCGCGCTATGCGAGTTCGCGCGCGGAAAGCTGATTGGCTCTCAGGTGTCTGTCAACATTCCAAAAAGTCCAGAGCGGCCGCCATCTTGTGTCTCGGTAGGATCGAGACACAAGAGGTGGCAAAAACAAATGGGGAAATGAGCAAAAGGGGGCAGGTTAGACCCCCCCTGACTCCTAGGTTTGATGTGGGGGCCATAAAAGGGCCCCGCGAGGCAAAAAAAAAAATCGATTTTCGCGGGGGGAGCGCACCGGGGGGCGTACCGGGGAGCGTACCATGGGGAAAACCCAGTGAAACAGTAAAATAATAATTTAAAGTGCTTAGAAGTAGGGTACCTCTGAATAGAGTTGTTGCGTTGTGTGGGTGATTTAAGTACCAACATGTAGGTACCAATGCAGAGTCTTAAATTTAATGTACACCGTCTCCTCTGTAGATATCTTGCATGTTGTTACAGAAGTTATTATGGTATATGGAATCCATACCATAGTCTGTCAGGAAAGCAGAAACAGATCCTTTAAGCACTCCCTGAGAAGGCCTAGGGGATCATGGGTAGTCTATCCTGCTCCCTTATGATGTTTTCAAGTATTACATTTTACTCTCTTCTGAATCTACACGAAATTGGCGGTGATATGGTGCATTAGAGACAGTGAGAGAAAGGAGGCAGGAGATGAAAAAGAGATGTGAAATACACATTGGAGATAATATAGTGGGAGAAAGGAAGTAACTATGAGCAAACTTAATATGTAACACAAAAAAGTTGCACAGTATACTATAAGTCTCACTTTATATTATAATCATTTTGGTACTAGTTCATGAATTACATATAAAAATGAATAATGTCTCAAACAATTTTAAATTAATAAATATAAATTTTTTCTTCAGATTTTTCAAAATTTAATAAAACTTCCAACATTAGATTGTCTGGAATTTCCTCATAATTTTCATTTTATGATTCTATTGATTCCAAACAGTCAATTAATTGTTGGTCCAGAGAGTCATCCATGAAATCCAAGTCATCTTTTTTTCCTTCTGGATTGTTCTCAACCTTAACTTTGAAAGAAATAATATTGGATTCTTCTTTCCCTTCCATTTTCTTTCTGTAAATTGCATAAAAAATAACTATATCAGTAGAGTTAGGGTACTGTTGGGTTTAAGTTCAGACAGGTACTTCTGAGTTTTTAACAGTGAAGTAATTTTTGGGCAGTGTATGGTTTCAGGCAGGAAGTAGAACTATTAAAAAGTGCATGTGATGAAGCCTAAGTAAATTCATAATTATACCAGAGAAGCCTAACTCAATCCATAACTATAACAGGGAAGCCTATCTCAATCTATAACTATAATAGAGGGACAGTATATAACTATCAGAAAACGTTTTTCCAAATTAATTTAAAGTGCACAACATAGTTTCCCTTACAAATTAACAACTTACCTTTGTCAAAGCAGTTGAAGTTTTGAGTGAAAATCCTTTCCAAATGTACCTCAGGTAGTACTAGTCAAAAGGGCTGTGTTTCCATCTCATTTTTCATATATATTCATGTACATAACCAATCAAATGTCAGCACATAAAAGTACAAAATGAAAGTAACATTTTAATTGGTTGTAAATTCTAACACTTTCATATGTGTTTTTGTCATGTAATTTACCTCAGGATATTTAGACAGGGCTACAGCCCAAATGGCTCAATGGAATTCCACCAAATTTGGGAAAATGGTAGGGACTGGTATGTCCCTCTGTCCTCACAGTTCCTCACTCCCGTTCCCTCACTCCGTTTCTCTTACCCTCACTGTCTCTGTCCCCTCACTCTGTCACTACTCTTTCGTCATGCTCACTCCCTATATCTCACCCACACTCCCTCACTTACCTTTCTTTTCTGCTTCACTCAGTCCCTTTCTGTCACTCCTTCCTTTACTCTCTCTGTGTTTTCTTCCTGTCACTCCCCATGTCTTACCCTATTTGGTTTTATCCACCCTCTTTCACCCCTCTTTACTTACACTCACTGCTCTTTTCTTACCCTCCCTCACCGCTGTTCCTTTACTACGGTTCCGTCACTACCCCTCATTCCCCATCATTTACTCTCCTTCCCTTTACTTTTAACACCTACTCACATTCTCCAAGTACCTCTGCTTTAGTCTTCTTCCTCTCTCTTCTCTTCTTTCGCTCCCTTATTCATTTTCCTTTTCTCAGTTACACCCTCTTACACCTTTTCTCTGTGTTACTATCTATTACACAGTCCCTCTGTGTTCCTCCCTCTAGCTCTCTTTCTCTTAACATCACTCTCTCTGTCCCCTTTCCTCATGCTCACTCCTTCATTATTTTTTTCTTTTTTTTTGGTGCGCTAACGGGACGCGCACCGGTACGCGCACTGGGGCGCGCCGGAATACTGCGCTTACTGGTGCGCTCCAGGGCAAAAAAAACCCCAAAAAAACCATGAACAATATACATAAAAAAATAGTATTACATAAATATACAATATAGGATTCATTTAAAAAAAAAATTACATTTCATAGCTATAGAAATTTGCTATTAAAAACCTTTTAAATTCACTGAAAAAAACATAGGTCTGAGGCCCTATATATAGTTAGGAACTAGCATTTAAAAAACACATGAAATTCACTGAAAAAACCATAGGTTTCACACCAGTTATAGTTAGGAATTAGCATTTAACTAGGGGTGGGCGGCCAGCTACGCTCCGTCTGCGGAGTATGCGTAGTGCCGCCTACTCCGCATTTTGCGGAGTTGGCGGAGCCAGGCGGCACTCCGCAGACGGAGCGTAGCTGGCCGCCACCCGCCTCCCTCCCGCCCTCCCTAAATACTTTGAAATAAAGAAATGAAATAATTTAAAAGCACTTACCTTGCCGCCGCTGCCCGCCGCGTCCCCGGGGCTCACTTACTTCCGTCTTCCGTCTTCCGTACTAATGCGCATGCGCGGGCGGCCGCGCATGCGCATTTTCACGAGAAAATGCGCATGCGCGGCCGCCCGCGCATGCGCATTAGTACGGAAGACGGAAGATCGCGAGCCCCGGGGACGCGGCGGGCAGCGGCGGCAAGGTAAGTGCTTTTAAATTATTTGATTCTTTTATTTCAAAGTATTTAGGGAGGGCGGGAGGGAGGCGGGTGGCGGGGCTGGCGGCCAGTGGTGTTTGCGGAGTGGGGCTACGCGGAGTGCGGAGGTGGGCGTAGTTTCTCGCCCACTTCGCGTAGCTCCGCGAAGCCCCACTCCGCGAACTCCGCCCAGGGTTACATTTAACCCCTTCGATGCTCATGACGGAACGGTTCCGTCATGAGCATCGGTTGAGCTGTGCTCATGGCGGAACCGTTCCGTCATGACCACACCCATTAACATTGGGGCCCAGCACAGGGGGTAAATCGTGGCAGCATGGATGTGGTTAAAAAACCTATTAAATTCACTGAAAAAAACATAGGTTTCACACCAGTTATAGTTAGGAATTAACATTTAAAAAACCAATTAAATTCTCAATTTTTTTGAAAATGTTAGTTTCTATTTTTGAATATGTTTTTCAAGGGTTACATTACACTGAAAGGAGGTCTGTCACTCTGTCACAAGGATGGTGTCATCAGTGATGTCATGAGTGATGTCACTGACCATGTCATGAGTGATGTAATATGTGACGTCATCAGCAGTGCATTGCAGGCGTGCAAGTTATAGTGAGTCCAACTAACTATAACGTGGGAATTTCAATGGTTTTATGTCAGTAAAATATATATAATCGAAAACCACATAAAAAATAAACATCTGTAAAAGTGTAACAATATAAAAATAGATATGTACATATAAATGCCATCAATGAGGAGGAGGAGGGAATAACAGAGGCTCACCTTATTTAAAAAGATTACGGAGAACCGCTTGTTCCACAGACGTGTCTGCATTGCTAGCAGCTTCCAGACAGTAGTGCTTGGTGAAGGTGTGCCTGCTGGGCCATGTTGCAGCTTGACATATTTGATGAAGAGGCACACCAGCAAAAAGAGCATTAGAAGAAGAGATTGCTCTAGTAGAATTTGCTCTCGGAGTTGCCTGTAGAGGTCTACCCACTTGCTGATGACAGAAAGAGATTGCAGCAGAAATCCAACGAGCAATGGACCATTTGGATATTGGGTGTCCCTTACTCATTTTTTCATAGGCTATAAAAAGCTGATCAGATTTACGTATTGAGGATGTCCTTTGTAAATAACAATTTAGACATCTCTTGATATCAAGAGTATGTAAAGTCCTTTCCACAGGTGATTGAGGATTGTGAAAGAACGTCTTCAAAATGACCAATTCATTGAGATGGAAATCAGAAGGTACCTCGGCATAAAAATAGCTTTAGTGTGGTGAATTGAAGGAAAGGCGGTTATTTGATGCTGGATCGCCCAATCCCAAATTTGCTGGGATTGCTGGGACAACAAAGTGGACCTTGTTCCTCCTTGTTTGTTTAGGTAGTGCATACTTGTTGTGTTGTCCATCCGAATCAACCTTGATTTTCCGAGAATGATGGTGCGAAAAGATTTCCGAGCTAGGAAGATCGCTAGCAACTCCAAAAGGTTGATATGCCAAGTCCTTTGTTGAGCATCCCATTTGCCGTTGACTGTGAGTCCTTCAATGTTCGCTCCCACCCTTCGAGGGAGGCGTCTGTGGTGATGACAAAACTTGGAGCCTCCACTAGGAATGAGAATCCAGCAGCAACGTTCCTTTTGCAAGTCCACCAGAGCAGCGCTTTCCGTATCTGAGGTGTGATGCGGATGAGATCGTCGTAGGACCCTGAAACCTGTAACCATTGTTTGTTGAGCTCCTCTTGCAAGGGTCTCATCTTGAGACGACAGTTGGGGATTTGGGGAATGCAGGATGAGAGCATCCTCTGAGGTGACTTGAACTGTTGGACAGAAACACACCTTTTTGAGCGTAGTAGTTGGGCAAGCTTTTGTTGTCTTTTGTTTGAGACAGAGGCTTGTGTCTTTAGAGTGTCTATGGTGGCTCCTAAGAACGTTCTTGTTTGTTTGCAAAGGGATGAGTTGAGACTTGTCTAGATTGATGGCGAGACCCAGAGATTGGAAAAGGGACAGACATCTCTGAGTATGGGCGTTTGCGACTGTGAAAGAATTACGCCTTGATAAGGCAGTCGTCTAAATAAGGAAATATTTGTTTTCCCTTTTGTCAAAGGTGTGCAGCCACTGGTGCCAAGACCTTGGTGAAGACACAGGGCGCGGAACGTAGTCTGAAGGGAAGGACTTTGAACTGGAAGTCTCTGCCAGCCACTCTGAACCTCAAGAATTTTCTGTGTCTGAGTAAAATCGGGACCTGAAAGTGTTGTATTTAGCCTGTCTCTTTTCTACCTGTGGGATTTCATGGTCATTCACATGATGTCACCACTAGAACCTTTGGTGACATCATGGAGTGTTTGGGGCTTAGCCTGGTGAAAACTGGCAGTTGCAAGCTGGTCACTCCAGGTGGGTCTTCTCTACAACTTATTGTTAACATCTTGTTCGCAACTGTTTGGGATGTGTTAGTAACTTATCTTTTAGAATGTACTGTGTACTTTTATATGGATGTGTACACTCAAGCTAATTTTATCTATTCTATTTTCATCTTGTTGATTTCCCTAAAGAAAGGAGATATGTTGTATTTAGCCTGTCTCTTTTCTACCTGTGGGATTTCATGGTCATTCACATGATGTCACCACTAGAACCTTTGGTGACATCATGGAGTGTTTGGGGCTTAGCCTGGTGACAACTGGCAGTTGGAACCAGGCAGGCTGAGTGGCAAGCTGGTCACTCCTGGTGGGTCTTCTCTACATCTTATTGTTAACATCTTGAAGATTTGACTATAAAGAATAAAGCAACCTAAATGATATCAGGCTCCAGGCTTACAACAGAAAGTTTGCGTCTTGGAGGTCGAGGGTGGTCATGTGATCCCCCGGGGTGAGGAGTTGAAGGACTTCTTGGAGAGTCCATATCATGAAGTATTGCTTTTTAAGATATTTGTTTAAGGAACAAAGGTCCAGAATGAGGCGCCATTCTCCCGATTTCTTTTTAATTAGAAAAAATCAGAAATATAAACCGGTGCATCTCTGTAATTTTGGAACCACTTCGATCACTCCCTTCTTTATATCAGATTTATTTGAGAAAAAAGCTCTGTGAGATGAGCTGGAGGCGGGCCTTTAGGAGAACAATTTGGAGGAAGTTTGGCAAACTCTAGAACGTGGCCTCTGGCCACAATGTCCAAGACCCATTTGTCTGTGGTTATAGCAGACCAGGTTGAGTAAAAAACGGGAGATCCTTCCTCCAACTTTTGTAGGAATGAGCAGTAGAGCATGTCGTAGTTGTCACTGCTTCTTAGATGTATCACGTCCGTGGTAGGAGGACTTCCTTCTGTTTTGTGCATATGATGTAGTTGGTTGCTGCCTGAAGGATTGCTGTCTTCGAGAAGAGTAACGTTGGTTACCTTGATAGGACTGTTGTCTCGACTGCTTATAGCCTCCTCGACCTGAGAAGGATCCACCACCCCGAGCGCCTCTAAAAGGCGATTTCCAAAACTGAAGAGTACCGAGAGATCTTGCCGTCTCAGTATCTTTCTTGATGGCTTGGAGGGCATCATCAATGTGCTGACCAAAAAGAAACTCTCCGTCAAAGGGCATGTCAATGATTTTCGCCTGAACTTCTTGACGAAATGAGGTGGATTTCAACCAGCCCTGTCGCCGGAGAACCTCAGCACCTGCCAGTTGCCGAAACCTGTAGACCCAACATCCAAAGCAGAATCACTATTCTCAGCTGAGATTCGTTCTCCCTCCTGGAGGATTTTGAGCGCTTCTGACTTGGAGGGCTCAGGTGACATCTCGATGAAGGGAGAGTTGTCTGACCACATCTGACTATCATAGCGGCCTATGATGGCCAGCAAGTTGGCTGCCCGGACAGTAGTGGCCGCCATTTGCGAAACTTACTTCCCAATGGAATCTAGACACCTCCCATTCCGATCAGGGGGAGCCGACAATGGAGAGGAGGGATTCTGTGCTCGGTGTTGTGCTGCTTGGGAGATAACAGAATCTGCCTTAGGCTGACCTATCAGACATGGTGGTGAATTATACGGTGCCTTGTATTTCTTTTTGAGACGAGGCAGGACCGCAGGAATGGAGGCAGGAGTCTTCGTGACTTTCAGTCCTTCCGGCCAAATAAAGTCGATAATAGGGATTGTTCGTACTTGTTTCCTTGGTTGATCCTTAAAATCGTAAAGAAAACAATCATCCTTCTTGGTTTCCATAGGAAGGAGGATCCGTTGTGCCGCTCTCTCCATCAGAACATGAAAACCTCCGATGTCGACTGGAGGTGAGTCAACAGGAGCAGGAGTAGAAGAAGACAGAGTTTGTAACTTATAGTCATCCCATTCCGTAAGGAGTGATCTGTCATCCAATTCTACTTCTTCTCTGTCATTGTCCATGGGGTGAGCTTCCTGAAGGTGATGGGACACAGAAGCCACCGGAGAAACTGGAACACCGATGAAGGTTGAGGAACAGGTGTTGGTGGGACAGAAGAAGCCAATTCAGATGGAGGAAATCAGCAATAATAGTCATCCAACATGTGCTGCAAGTTGTTTAAAAGAGACAGAGGCATTTGTGCATTAGGTTTTGACTCTGGAGCTGAAACAGCAGTCTCAGGGTAATAGTCACCTTCTAGATCTTCATCTTGGTATTTAACGAAGGGCTCTGAAGGACTCCTGGCAGGACGAAATCTATCGCCCTCATAAAATTCTTCCTCATTGGCCCCATAATCCAATAACTGCTCGGGCAACGCAAGAGGAACTTTACATGGGGAGGTGTGAATCGGAGAGAGGACCTCCCAGGAAGATTTGTGTCTTTGAAGTAAGGAAGGCACTGCTGTAGGCGGTGGAAAATGTGTAGCGGGTATCGTAGAAGACTTTGAGGATGCTTTGGCTGTAGACCAAGACCAAACTTGGAGATCAGTGCATGAAGACAGTTGCAGCGCCGACGAGGCAGTTGTCGACGGGGGAGCCGTCGACAAGGCGGCCGTAGACAAGGAGGCGTCAGCGAGGCGGCCGCCGTTGAGGCAATCGTCGATGAGGTGGCCGTCGATGAGGCAATCGTCAACGAGGCTTTTATATTCTTCGTCATTGAAGGGGCGTCGATGGCAGGGTTCAACTTCTTCGTGGACAACGAGGAGAAAGAGGTGACTGACGTGGTTGGTCTCACAGAGACGGACACCAGCGTCGACGGCGAGGACGCTGACGACATTATCGTTTGAGGCTTAGGAAACAAGAAAGTTGCAGTTGACGTAGTCGCGGCGACGGCAGGCTTAGTCGACGAAGACATCGTCGTCGAACTCATCGACGAGGGACCCTGTTTCTGAGGTAAATCTCTGTCAGAAATGGCTTTTGAAGCCTGAGATTTTACGGTCTTTCTGGAGGGTATAGAAGGCAGAGGTTTACCTTTAGGAGGTGGAGGAGCCTTTTTAGATGTGGAAGGCAACTCAGCAGTCTTTGAGGTGTGCTGTTTTTTGAACACCTTGGCCCCAGGAGAAGACAATTCCGTCTCATTAGCCCTCTTCCCATATGAAGTTGTTCTGACAGAGGAAACACTCTCAATGTCAGATATGGGGTTTACTTGATCCTTAATCTTCTGTAGCCACAGAAGTAGACTTCCCTCTCTGTCCCTCAAAGTCTTTTGAGGGAAAGTTCTGCAGTTCTTGCAGTCTCTCACCTGGTGGTCCGGGTACAAGCAGTAAATGCATTTCTTGTGGGGGTCTTCAGAAAACAGCAGGAGCTTCCCACAAGACTCACAAGGTCCAAAGAGAGATTTGTTTGAAGAAGACATCATAAAAAATGAAGAAATTCTGAAGAAACCTGAAGAAGTACTGAGCAGAGCTCAGGGAGACTCCCTTCACACGACGTGTGGTAGAAAATCTGAGAGCCTGAGCCTCTGGGGAGAACATTCTGAAGCGTGCTGTCATCTGATTGGCTGTAGTTTGGACTATATATAATGACTTCGACGAGTCATGAAAGTGGAAAAAAATTGCTATTGACTTCTAACTATTTTACTCCCTGGTTCTAATTTACCTATGATATGGCTATTCTATGCATGTTTATTGCTTTTTTTATGTACCGTAGGACTCCCACTTCGACGACGAGGCATGATTCAAGTTTGTGAATCTATGAAAGATACCTGATGTAAATGAAGATGGAGAGATCATGGAAGGTTATAAAGCATTTATTATGCACTACAGAGAAAAGCTGGTGATCCCATCAGAAAGCAGAGAGCTAACTGACTGGGCAGAATACAGTGGATAATGACATCAAGGAAATGGAATGTTAAACTTAAAGTGATACAGCAAAACATAAGTGAAGAGAATACAACATATCCTCTTCCCTTCGTATAGAAAGCAGGAGAAGAGAGAAAGAAAAAAAAACAAAATACAAGCACATGCTCATCGTTACAGAGAGACCTTATTGGCAAACAAAATCATGCAAGTAACTTGGAGGTCTTCTGACTCTCTGAACTCTATCAATATTGATCTCCTTAGAAGGAACATCACGGCTACATTCAGCTTTTTTGTACAGTGCCACACGCCTCAGGTTCCAACTTTCGCCATTAAATAGAGTAATGAACCTTCTATGAACAGACCTGACCTTGAATGGGCCCCTAAACTTGGTCAGCCCAACCCCAACTCGACCAGGCTTGACCTTCACCCAATCATTCACCGCAATCTTACAACTGCTATCAGGCTCACACAAAGCGCCGGGATTGTCAGGGCCAACATTTATCAACTCTTTCATCCAGGCGGCAACAAGCTTTGTGCCAGCTGAGCGCCCCCTCATGATGTTGAAAGGAATCATTCCGGTCACACCATTCTCAGTGGTTCTGTAGGCCCAAACCAGGTCGTTTACTAAATCTCTCACATCTGTCCTTGACGAAATTGCCATCTGAATCGCACCTTTAACCATCCGGTTCGCCCTCTCGACTATTCCATTCCCCTGGGGATTGTAAAGTGAGGTCCTGGAATGTGCAATTCCACATTTTTTTAAGAAAATGGCCATCTCCAAGGAAGTTAACTGAGTCCCATTGTCGGTGACAATCCTAGTTGGAAGACCTTCTTCCCTAAAAATGTCGCTCAACACAGTAATAGTATTACTGGTAGTAATCTCCTTCATGAACTTAACCACTAACCACTTTGAGGAAACGTCAACTACCACCAACCCAAACCTCATATCTTGACTCAACTGGTAAAACGGGCCAATGAAATCAAGGCATATAGTGTGCCATGGGGACCCCGGGTCACCTATTGATCCACAACCAGTATGACTACCAACTTTGAGTCTCTTTTCACTCTCCAAACAGTCCGTACATCTTTCCACCCACTGAGAGATTTCCTGGTCCATGCCAGGCCACCAAAAATTCTCCCTAACTCTCCTCTTGGTGAGGGACTGTCCCAGATGGCCTTCATGGGCTAGTTTAAATATAGTAAACCTCACATCTTGTGGGGGAATGAACTTATCTTCCATTAAAATCAAGAAGCCATCCTTGTCCAAGACAGACAATTGATCAAGTACTTTCAAATATGGACGAACTGCGGGGGATAGGCAACTCTCTCTCCTCGGACCCTTAACGATCAACTCCTTGACTTCTCTCAACGCCACATCCTTTGCCATAGAGGTATTCCACAAACTCTTGCCAATTGCCCCGGCACAAATATCTACTACCTCATCCACAGCAGCTACAGACCCTTCAGAATTGGATGATTCAACACCCAGCTTGTCTACCGACTCCCACGGTAGTGGTAGTCTAGAGAGACCATCGGCTTGGCAATTCCTCCAACCTGGGATGTACTCAACTGTAAACAGATATTCTTGAATCCTAGCAGCGAGCCTAGCTAACCTCGCAGAACCCTTGCCAGCCCCACCAGGTGACAGAATTTTAACCAAGGGTTTGTGGTCTGTCAAGAGCGTGAACTTGAACCCCCACAAATACATCCTGTAATACTCGCAACCCCACGCTGCGGCTAAGGCTTCACGCTCGATAATAGAGTAATTCCTCTCAGCTGTAGTGAGCGTCCTAGAAGCGAAAGCCACAGTCTTGATCCCGCACTCATGTACTTGAGCCAAAACCGCACCAACACCCACAGCACTGGCATCCACAGTCAAGACTGACCTACGGTTGGTATCAAATGGAGTCAGGATGCCTGCATCACAAATTTCATCCTTGATTTTCTTAAAACATTCTACTTGCTCCACACCCCACACAAACTTGCATCCTTTCCTCAACAACACCTTAATTTTTTCTGTCTTCTCTGCAAAGTCTCTTACGAATTTTGCATAGTACTCAATGAGGCCGAGAAACGACCTCAACTGATCTTTGTCACTCGGAGCTGGTGCATTCCTGATAGAGTCTAATAAATCACGCTTGGGTTTCACACCATCGACAGACAGGGTATAACCCAGGTATTCAACTTCTTCCACCGCAAATTTGCATTTCTCTTTCTTAAGAGTTAATCCAGCTTGTTCCATCCTTTCTAGAACAGTCTTTAAGATCAGATTGTGTTCCTCTACAGTCTCACCAAATATTAGAACATCGTCTTGGAAGTACACCACGTTGTTCACACCTTTCAGTACAGCCCCCATCATTCTTTGAAACACTCCGGCTGCAGAGGCAAGCCCGAAAGGCATGCGTGTGAATTGATAAATCCCCTCGGTTGTTATAAAAGCTGTCAAAGCCTTGGAGTCCTGATGCAACTTTATCTGATGATAAGCGCTGCGAAGATCCAGCTTGGAGAAGTACTTCCCCCCTTTTAATGACAGAACCAACTCGTTGATGTTTGGTAACGGGAAGTTATCTACAACAATGTTCTGGTTCAGGGTGCGAAGGTCCACACAAAAACGAAATTTCCCATCAGATTTGGTTGTAATAACTACGGGAGAAATCCAAGGTGATGTTTCTATTTGTTCTATCACTCCCTGGTCCAACATTTCCTTCAACATTTTCTTCACTTCCTCACGTGCAATAAATGGAACCTTCCTCACCCTGTGTTGTATAGGCACGGCATCCTCACGCAATACAATCTTATGCACATAACCTCTCAACTCCCCTATGTGCTCATCAAACAGACATTGCATCCCCTCAACAATTGAATCCGTAGTTATGCTATCAACAACCATCACCTGTTGAGCTGCCCTGGGATTAATGATTATGCCAAGGTCATACTGTTGCCCCCATCCCAAAATTGCTGGGCCTGATCTGGACACATACACCTTCCCTTTGACGGAACGATCCTTAAACGATATCACACATACCATGAACCCAATTACATCTATACTCTCACCTTGGTAACCACAGGGACTAATATCGCTAGGTAACAGCTGCACATTTTTCCAATTTTCTAAATACATATCCTTGGGGATGATAGTCCACAATGATCCTGGATCGACCATCAGCTGTGTCTCGATCTCATCGATAAGGAATTGAGCTTTGGGCCTGAACCTTCTACCGGGTTCACCTTCACTGACACCATCCTCACCCAAACACAAAATTTTGTTGGCACCTTCAACACCAACAACGTCTCTCACTATTTCCCTGTTCTCTACAACAGCTACTTTATCTGCATTACCTCCCCTGCACATCTTGGAGAAATGCCCCTTCCTCCCACACTTCCTACAGACCTTGTCAATAGCATAGCATCTCCTAAAATCTGAGTTATGGAAAGTGCTCCCACACCTACTACACATCCTTCCTTGATATCTGTTCCTATCACTTCCTGGAAACCCACTGTTGTATTTCTTCAGACCACTTCCATTCAAATCCATGCTTTTCCTATTCACAGCGGCAACTTCATCTTGTTCAACACAAGAAACACCATTCCCTTGAACATTTTCCTTTCCATTATCTCTCTTTTCCATCTCTCTCATACATGCGTTCGATTCTTCGACTACTTTCGCTATATCAATGGCCATTTGTAGAGTCGGATTTTTCGCTGCCCACAGTTTTTCTTGCATTTTTTTGTTACGACATTGCACTATCAGCTGGTCGCGTATCATTTCATCTCTTATCTCTCCGAAACTACATTTGATGGACAGTTCTCGTAACCTAGCTACAAATTGGTCAACTGATTCATCGTTCCTCTGGGGTTGAGTGTAAAATTTATGCCTTGCCATAACAATGTTCACTTCCTTTGCATACTGCTTCTTCATGCGAGCTTTTGCTTCAGAATAAACATTAGTTATTGCTCTCCCATCTTGATTTAATCCTACTGGAAGATATTTAAAGGAACGTTGGCCTTCCTTGCCTAGAGCGCTTAACAACAAGGCTTTTTTCCTAATTGCACTAAAATCCTTTCCATCAAGTGCTTCTAAGTAGTTCTCAAAAATGTCTATCCATTCATCCCACTCAATGGGTGGATCCCCAGTTGTTTGTAGAAACATGGGAGGTACTATAACATTTAGATTCTCCATTTTACTTTAATTGGCAGTACTTTCTCTTGTGTGCACTGTAATATAAATATGGACACAGCCTCAAGATAACAGTGGTTCTACTGGATTGCTCCTCACAGCGTCTTAATAATAATATCAATTATACTTTAATCTTTGTGCCTCTTATCTTTTGAGAACAAACAAAATGTCAATTGCATTAGTCACTTGCGCTAGGCACTGCTTACCGTTTCACCTTCAACTGAACTGGTGCAGTTATGTATTCAATCTGGAAGCACAGAGTAACACAGAGCGTTGAGGGCGTGTAGCGCTGACTTAAAACGCGGTAATCCCTTTGAAAGCGTAGTCACCGTTAGCGCTAGCGTTGTCCCAGAGCGTGTTACCGGCGTTGCTAGGTAACCAGCGATGGATTCAAGATGGCGTCTGGATGCGTAGCGTCATTGCGTCATCTCCGCTTCCGCTTGTCCTATTGACGTTGCCTGGCGCTTTGCGCTTGCTCACCTTCCTGTGACGTAGTGAAGGCTCTGATAAAGACTCTGTTCAGCACGGCTTGGGGCTTCCTTCTTGTGACGTGGTCCGTTCGGCAAAGAAGAACGTTGTGCAGTAAGTCTTGACAATGCAGCTCGTGTTGACCTGCTCGTGCAGGTTTCAAAAAATGCTTGGCGCTTGTGCAGATTTTCGAAAAATGCACGGCGCTTGTTAGAAGAATGCGACGAGTTCCTGAGTCGTTTACCACAAATGCAAAGTCCCAAAAATCGATCACAAGTGAACGATCGATCAGTGATTTAAATAAAAATAGAGGTTCACTCATTTGACAAACAGATTAGCTAAAACAAAGTCTTACTGATGCACTCACCGCGTGTTTAAGCAGAGTGATGACCTCTTTAGTTTCTTTAAAAGTCGAGTTGGCTTGCACTTGAATTGTGAAATCAGGGTTTGCACACAGAGATGTAGTTCTTTGTTTCAGGCTGTGAGGAGTAGGGTTCCAACGGTTGCAGGTTACTTGAAATACCAGTAGCTGTAAATTATTACTTTAGTATCTTGGTTATTCACTTATGCAAGTGTCTTTCTTAGTTTCTTCCAGAATGAGTTTTCTTCTTCAATCTGAATTTCTCTTCTTCAATCTGAATTTCTCTTCAGTCTACAACAAACAAGATTTTCGCGTGGTTCTTTTCTCACCAGTAGAGTTTCACTCCCTCTGTAGTTGTTTAGCTTCTCTGCCCATCGTCGCCATGTGATGTAAATGAAGATGGAGAGATCATGGAAGGTTAAAAAGCATTTATTATGCACTACAGAGAAAAGCTGGTGATCCCATCAGAAAGCAGAGAGCTAACTGACTGGGCAGAATACAGTGGATAATGACATCAAGGAAATGGAATGTTAAACTTAAAGTGATACAGCAAAACATAAGTGAAGAGAATACAACAATACCCCAATACTGGAGAACTCTTGTACGTCAAATACTGCTGTATCATTTTATTTATGTTTACAGTTTTCTCAAGTTTTGTTTATCACTGTTCAGTGCCTCTCTTTTTATATACTCTCTCTGAACTTGCCCCTCTTATTAAGCTATTCTTATTGTAATCCTTCCTAGGTCTCGTCATCCAAAGAGCACAAGTTGTCTTGTTGCAAAAAGCCTATCGTGGGGTTAGAAAAAACCTACCGCCCACATATTGCTTGCCATTGGTTTTCGTTATTGTCACTGTCATTTGCCCGCTTCTTATTTGATGGTTTTCCTTCCTCTTCTTGGGTATATGTTCTTCCCGTGGAGCATAGCCTCTTTACTGTCCTTTTGATTGCCTGACTTTGATCAATCTACTGCTCACATTCAGGGAATTACTTTTTGCCTTTAGCGTTCCAAGAAAATGCATTTTTTTTGTTGCTCTCTTTCATGCTTATTTTGCAAACTCTTTTCCGCTGTCCATGTTCATTGTCACTGAATAACTTCTTGTTTTCTTCCCACCTCCTTACATCTGTTTCAGTTTTATGGGGACTGCTATATATACATGTAAAGTTTATTTAGCAAGCTTAATTTTACAGCATGCTTCTCATTTAGAAAGCAGCTACAAACCCATTTTTCTCAACTTCGCTCTGCAAGTTCTATGTTTATTTTACACTTTCCAACTCCTCCAATTATTTCTCCTCACTTTAAACCTCTTCCTTTTATCCTCAAAAGTGTCTTAGTTGCTCCCCCAGGCCGATCCACTTCTCATTCTCGGACTGTTTTTAAGTGTCCTTGTGTGCTTTTTATAGCTGTAACATGGCAGCTGTTTTGTTAAGCATGAGCATGACCCGTGGGCATCAGTGTGCTGTAAATGAAAGCAACACTCGTCATCTTATATTGGCGTTCACACAGAAGGCAATCTCAATCTGCATGAACCGTGGTCTCTGGTGGGTGGATCGTATAGTATTAATTTAAACTAAACCCTTTATTCAATGCCAGGCTTCGCCTTGCGTGCAGGTGATGAAGTGCCTGGTATTTTACACTCTTTTCTGGACTGCACCTGATTTATGAGTGAAAATGTATTTGCTTTGATACAGTGGATCATGACGTGCAGTTGAACTCTTTCTCGCCTGGCAGATCATAATTTGCAAACATTCATTCATGCATATGGACATCGTGAAGTTCTCTCCAGTTTTCTGGGCCAAACAGATGGGCCTTATTGTGCAAATACCATTTGATAATGACTGTACAACTGATTGAGGGCATTGTTCTTTCATTCACCCTCTATAAAAGAAAGCATTGGCAAAGCCAATAGGTGAGGCTTTCAAGTTTGTCAGTGCTTTTCCCAATGCTGTTCAACATCCTCGAAAAAGGAAAAAGAAAATAGTGACTGCCAATGTTGAACAGCATCAGCAAAAAAAAAAAATGTCTTGACAGTGTGAGATCTATTGCATATGTCAATGTTTTTAGCCATGCTGCACAGCTGCTGATGTACAGCATGGCTAAAAGTTAAAAAAGAAAGCTATGACGTGGTCACCTCATAGGGATCTTTTTCTTTACTTTCAGTCACGCTGCATAGCAGCCATGCTGCTGTAAAACATAGATTAAAAACATTGACAAAGCCATAAAATACAGCTATTTGGCTTTGTATTTTTTCCCATGTTGTCTAGCTTAGCAGCTGCTGTGCAATGTGGTTCAAAGTAAAATACAAATAAAACGCTACGACATGGCCATCATTCACTGCATCATAGTGCTTTTTTAGCTTGAGCCTAGAGCCAGCGCGCATGCGCTGCTCTGCAAGACTTGTTGCTGTGGAGTAGCGAATAGAAGCCCCCCCACTCTTTGCCCATATTTGCCATTGACTTTTGTCATTGTCTGTCCTAAATGCTGGCTTCTGATTCGTAAATAGGCTTGTTAGTGCCTCCTTAGTACCGCCTCCTCTTCATTTGTCACCTCCCATGGCGACTGGTCCCTTTACTTCGGCTGTTACACAGTACCTGATATTTTAGACTGTGAGCACTATTTTTTTTTAATGAGGTTCTTCTCCTCAGGCACCAAATGCTTTGGTGTCTTCTTTATCCCACCCCACCCTCTCTCCTAATGTCCCTGCATTATTCCCCCTGCCCGCCTCCCTCCCGTTGTCCATGCCTTCAAAATCCCCCGCCAGCTCTCCTTCCCTCCCCCTGTCCGTGCCTTCAACACCCACCCTCCCTCCTGTTGTCCGTGCCTTCAACTCCACCCTCCCTCCTGTTGTTGGTGCCTTCAAAATGAACCCGCCTTCCCTCCCGTTGTCCGTGCCTTCTCCTCCTGCACGCCCTCCCTCCCTTTGTCCTTGATGCCAACCATTAACAATGCAATAGGTCTTGCGTAAATGCATTGCAAATGCTTTTTTTGCATTATTATTGCTAAGGGGACTGAGATACATTGAATTTTCCAACAGCGCACAATATGTTCAAATAGGGCAGCCAATATTTGTCTGCTATAGCTTAGGTCTCTACAAAACCTGGAGCTTTCTTACTGGATCCAGCTGTGATATGTGGGTTTTAGACTTACTATTTTAACTGATCAGCAGAAGAACAGTACATAAACAATAAAGCTCCCACATGAGTTACATGGAAGAACCACCTGGCAGCTGTTGAAGCAAGTGGAGGAAAGAAAATAACAACTGCTGACATCAGAAGTTTGCTTCAAGCACTAAATGCAAACGATTGATATGCTAATCTGGACTTAGTGATGGGGAGTTAGCTATTCATCCTCCTGTGGTTGATGAAATGAGCAGCATGCATCAATTAAGAATAGTTAAGAACGGTTTCTATTGTGTTAGTGCCCAACAAGTTGGCAAAACTGGATTTAGAAGGACATGATGCTCAGGAGTTATACTTTAACGCACATCGTGTCTTAGTCGTAGGTAGGGCAGCTCAGTGAACTCTGCGCCTGTTGCAAACAACACTGTGTAATCTCGAACAATGAATTACAATTCTGAAATGATGGATTTAAAGTTTTATCCTTCTGAGATCGATAAAAGGAGTAGCACAGAGAAGGCTTATGATGGGAAACGAATAGTACTGCATCTTTTGAACTGTGTTGTGAAGAAATGGCTGGTAGTGTAGTTGAGAGTTAACTGGAACACTCTCTGCTCTCTGGCTGTTAGATTTGATCTGAAAATTGTGGTTTTGGATACCTCGCATGGGCGAGTCTCTCCATAACTATATAGTAACAGTGCTTCCCCACCTGTGTCTTTCCTGTTGCTTCTGCCCCAGCTGTGTTTCATCACCCCTGTTATGCTTCATTCCCCACCTGCACCCTTCATGTTTCTTCTCCCCACCGGTGTCCTCTGTGTTACTACCACCTAAAAACAATGCTTTTGTGCTACATTTCTTTATTTACCTATCCAACTCGAATTGGTAAATTAAAACCAAAAACAGCAAAGCCATTGCGAGCCCTATTGGCTTTGCCATTGCTTGTTTTAACTTTCAGCCATGACTGTACAACATGACTTAAAAAAACATTGTTTAAGCCATTAGATCTCAAATAGGCGAGACCTATTGGCCTTGCCAATGCTTGTTTATTTTGGTTGCATCAAAACAATACTTTTTAGGGCGAGCCTAGAGTCAGCGCCCAAGAGCTGCTCTGGTGAAGATCTGCTGTAGTTTAGTATGTGAGGGAAGCCATGCCCACTCCACGCCCATATTTTTCATTGGGTTGTGTCTTTGTGCTTCGTAAATGCTGCCTTCAGATTGGTTTGTAGGCTTGTTAGTCACTCCTTATGACGGCCATGTCTTTATTTGTATCCTGCAATGGCTACTGGCCCCTTTACTTTGAGTGTTACAAAGTACATGTTATTTAGATTGTGAGCACTATTTTCTTTCATGAGGTTCTCCTACTTCCCTACTCCCCCTTTGCCCCCTTCCCTCCCATTATGCGTGCCTTCTCGCCCCTTCTCACCTTGACCGACTCCCGTTGTCCATGCCTTCTCCCCCTCCCCCAACCACACTCCTGTTGTCCATGCCTTCTCCCCCGCCCGCACTCCCGTTGTTCGTGCCTTCTTCCTGCCTCACCCTCCTGCACTCTCGTTGTTGCTGCCTTCTCTCCCAGCCCGTACTCCTGTTGTTGGTGCCTTCTCCCCCTTCCCCGCCCGCACTCCCGTTGTTTGTACCTTCCCCCCTCTCCCCCGCCTGCACTCCCGTTGTCCGTGACTCCCCCCGTTTGCAATGCAATAGGTCTCTCGTAAATGCAAGTCCTATTGCATTGCAAATGCTTGCTTTCCTTGTTGTCTGTTTAACGGGAGCGAGAGGGAGAGGGTGCCAGCCAGGGAGGGAGTGAGCCAGGGAGGGTAGCCACTGGGCCAGGCATGCTGGACTAGGAAAGGCTGGGGATTCTAAAGGCCTGAACACTGGGTTATTGCGGTTTAGAGCGGTTACAGGGAGGAGGGTGGGTCGGTTCTAGATCTAATTTTTGTGTTAATTTTTTTAAACGGGATGCAGACGAGTCGGCTGGGACACTGCTGCTTCCCTTTTCTCCCTCTGCATGGGGGTAGAGCAAACTGAATTGGAAATTGGTTTGCCATTCTGGAGTTTGTAGATAGCAGGCGAAGAGCATCTAACGTTTCTAGATAGCCAAATGTATTCTTGCTTGCCTAAAAATACAAATCGAATTGTGGTTTTATTTTCATCAGCAATTTGAATTCTTGGTTATGAGTGGGTACTTTTGGAAGTAAAATGTTGTTGTTCTTCAGGGATTTTAACAAGTATTTTTTATTGGAAGATATCTCCTTATGGGACCATCAATAACCCGGTGTTTCCATGTAGGTGACTATGCACCATTATCTTAACTTACAGCCTCCAATTCTGTAATTTTTTGAACTTTTATTTTTATTACTCAGAGTCGTATTGCCGATTAAACATTAGTCTTTCCTTTTCAATACTTCCTCTCCTTAAGTCCAGTCTTTCCTCTAACGACAGCCATCACTCGCGCTTACTCCCGCGATGAGACGGTCTAGCTTATTACCCTCGACGCAATGCATGCTGGAGTATAAATCACGCTCCACGCGATGCCCTGGGTGTTTCCCGTATCTGGCAATACCCGTCCTCCTCACTAACCGGTACACTGGTAAGCTCTACGTCAGACTTGCGGTATTCTTTTAGCGGTTTTCACCCTGCTCGCGGCATCACTTTAATACTACCTCACCCCTTCCCTATGCAATCTTTTGTTTTATAGTGCCGCTCGTGATCCTATCAAAAGGCATTACCCGCCTTTGTGACTAATGCGAGCATATTACTGTTCATTCGTCTACTTGTGGTGCGGACACGCTATTTTCCACTAAACCCGACCAGGACCGGGTTGGAAGTATCACCGGTCCCCCGGTGAGTTACACCCCCATTTCTGTGTCTCTCAATATTCTGATCAAAGCACCAGTTACTTGTGGCTTTTATCGCGCTCTGACTCTACCCTTTTTCTTTATTATTATCTTTTGTCACAGATACTACGATATTTCACACCCCTACAGGTACCCCTTTCTCCTCCTTATTTTTCAATTATTCTGTCGTAACTCTGACCTTACTTTCTCTGGCTGTCTATCTGGTACACTCTTTTACTTGGTTAGGAATGATCGAATGTACGACGGGCTCTGCATTATGTTGGTCACAAACCTACGGTTGTAACTGTATTTCACGCTAAAATTGGAATTATGTGCACATAATCTTACAACTGACGAGTGATGCAACGGCGCCATTGATAACCTGCTGATCCCCTTCCAGTGTCAGAAATGGTGCAGTCTTTTATCTTTTCTCTCCCCCCATTAGGTGTATGCACTGACACGCGGAAATACCTACTCTACATATATAATTATAACACGGATAAATCGCACATTTGAAAATGCATACTCTGCCCTTGTCTTTTTCCCCCTAGGTTGCAGTGTCAGTTATGGTGTAGTCTTTTATCTTTTCGCTCCCCCCATTAGGTGGATGCACTGACACGCGGAAATACCTACTCTACATATATAATTATAACACGGATAAATCGCCCATTTAAAAATGCATACTCTGCCCTTGTCTTTTCCTCCTAGTTTGCAGGCTACGGTTTTGACTTTATCAAAAGAAACAACCAACATTATATTGTATGCTCTAAGTTCTGTCATGAGATTCAGGCAGTTATTGTTTCCGAGCACTGGCTTTCACTTCACTTCACTCATATGTTAATGCAGCATTGCTTCCGTTTCTTGTGACATTCCGTGATAGGTACAGCATCCAGAATAATTGCTCACTAGCAATATATACCTTAGCTTTCTTTGTTTCTTCCTACCAATCTTGCGCTTTTCCTCTATTTTCCTGGTGCTATGCACATTGTGTTAAGCCGTGCTTTCGCACATCAAGTCACCGTTCACTATGAGGGCACCAAATTGTTTTTTTCGCACTTTAGGTGTTTTTGTCTACGAATTTTACAGTCACTCCAAGTTTCCCCCCCCACTCTTTTCTTCATGGTTTCCACTCACACTAGGTTCCCCTTTCTATTGATTTCCAATTAGCTATGTGTTCTTTCGCATTCTTATTGTTATCAATCCCAAACCCCCTCCTTTTGTATTATTCTCCAGCCCTGAAGAGTCATTGGGTTCACTGCCCTTACTGACGAAACACGTGTCGGCTCGTTTTTCTATCTCGTTGGTGTCTCCTGGACAGGAGGCCCAACCATTTACCAATTAAAAACTAAGAGGGAAAGAACATCGTGTGTGACCTTATCCTTGAACGCTTCACCATAATCACCTATACCCTCACAATTGTTGTATGCGCTTGACTGGCTGTTGTATTTTTTATTGGACCCAGGCATTTTCATGAGTTAAAGTTTTCAAAAGTGCTTTGAGAAATCTGTCCTTTTTTAGTGGTTTAAGCTTAAATATTTTAGCTGCAGGGCTTACCTTAGCCTGGATATGTACATATGTATGTTTTATTAATTTATTTACTTGTAAAACAGCTGTAGGCAAAGCGTTTGGTATAAACATACATACAGCTATGTAAATGCATGTAGTTTATTTCTTGTTCAGTGTAAAACTGAGCTTTAAGGCGTTTTCTAAAACCGAGCTTTCTGTTTTACCTTTGCTTTTCCCTTGCCAGCAATAAAGACCGCCCCTAAACACTCCTGTAAAGGTTACATTGGGTTTGTGGTCTGTTGCTAAGAGTGTAATATTCAAGAGCACCACTATTTCATGCATTTATTTTTTAGTATGGGATAGTAACTTTGAAATACACAGCACCCTCACATTTTCCGTACGGAGAAGGCAACTTATTTTTTTTTAACATTTCTGAATCCGTCTCTTTTTATGCGGGAACGTAAAAAGAAACGGACCATGTTAACCCTAAGAATGTGAATGAACCAGGAGCTGCCAAGTTCATGAAACCTTATCTGCCCCGTAGAGCAAATAATTTTTGCCACACTCACTTATTTTCATACACTACAACTTTGACAATAAACTGGATTTGCATCAGAAGATAATCTTCAGGAATCATGAGTGTGAGACTGCCACATACTGTGTTAGACAGGTAATTACGAATTTACTTAACTATTAAACAAGCTGTAAGATGAATCAGTTTTGTATATGATGCGTCGTGGTTATTTTTTTAAATTCAGCCGAAAAGTAACAATATATTTTGAGATGATTCGTCAAGCTCGAGGTACAATTTTTCAAAGACTAATAGTATTGTATTAAATGCCAATATTGTATTCTTTGCAGGTCTTCATAACCTGTGTTTTTAAGCTTCAAGATAGCATGAATGCAAAATAGCAGGTGGTGTGCTGTAAAAATTTAAGTTAGGCGATTTTGCCACTCAGTTGTCACGCTCTGATTTTGCGGCCATTGCTACTATTCATATAGCTTAACATTCGTTGAGTTCACTCATTGTCAAATGGTAATCATTCTTTATCAAAATTGTCCATTGCTGACCACGTGACTATATTCTAAAAAGTGGCTCTCGGGTTTAAGGCCTTCCGTTCAAAGAGAATTGGAAAGAAATGTAGGTCAAGTTTTGAGGACTCCTAATTGGGTAAATTTTTATATAATCATTCCATGGGTCATTGGCGTAGTTGAACAACGGTCTAAGATACATTTTGGTATTTGTCACAGTTGTTTTGTTTTGTTGGATTACACTCTGGAAAGGCATTAAAGGGTTGGTCAGAAATGTCTACATTACCGAAACATCGTAGGTCATCATACAGAACCCTTATGAAATTTGTAAATCAATGCACTTCTACACTAGTACTCCATACTTTGGGCACTAAATGATTGAGCTTGAATGGTGACATCTTTCAGCAGTGACACAATGAGCACTAATCCACCTTCCATGTTTAGATGTTCTCTTTTTTGTTTACGATGTGTTGTAACCATTGAGAGGTTGTTGATTGATCGGAGTTCACCCATATGTTGCTTTTTAAATTGTGCAGTTGCATAGTCTTGACTTCACGTACAGCAAAGGTTTTCAATGTATTATGTATGGACAATATGCTTTTTGCCTGTTTGTGTGGACAGTTGACATACTGGCAGTAAGGTACCACAGAGACAGCATATTGTGAAATAGAAAACCAAAGTGACAATGTTTCAGCCTGTAGCCATAAGTTGGCTTAAGTACTAAAACATGCATGCAAGAGGTCATGTGTGATTGTTTTTAAGTTTTAGGTGTTTTGCAAACACTTTGGACAGTACCCGAGTGTGAAGTGGATTGTGAGGCAGGCATTCAACATGATTCAGTCATTATATTGCAATGCTCCGTTTACTTTGCTTGAACTATATTAATTGTGGTAAACCGTAACAACACTGATCACTAATGTTCTCTCAAATACATTACTGTAGTTTCCAATCATTCTGTTAAAGTAGCCTTCATGCCTTGGCAATAGTGTAATTTGGATAACTGATGCCCATGTATTGCTCATTGCGGTCACTTTCTTGGCTGAGGGTGAAAAGGAGCATGCTGCAGGATCTGAATCCGAGAACTCTACCTGCTTTAAGAGATGTAGTTGGCTTGTATTCGTAGCTACATTTTTTTCTGTTTAGGTTATACATCTGGAGACTGCTCAATTTTCTGAATTAGGTCAACGTCTTAAAATTGTAGTGTTTTTTTATATCCATTTTATGCATATTATGATAGGGTACAAAAAAGATCTACCTCTTATCCGTTTCCTACCACTGCATAAATTGATATTGAATGCTTCTATCATGTTGGAGGCCAAAGAAATTATCAATGTATTGATGTACTTGGGAAAGACATTTGAGTGTGCATGAGGAGACTGACCGAAAGTTAGCGAATTCCCATCATTGTGCAACTGAACAAAAAGGAAAGTTTACTTTGTGCTCCCATCAGCTATCTCAACAGTACTGATAGGATCTCTGGGGTGCCTGTGAGGAGAGTGAAGGTATTTGGTGGAGTAATTATTAGTTACTCCAAAACTGATTTGGATTTCAGAGTATTTTCTTTGGTCCATGGTAATTTTGTGTTTGGTTAATTGTTGAAGAGAACTACTGCTACATAATTGTAATTGTTTTGCCATACAGCTGTATACACCCTTCAACTTTCAAGCTATTCTTATTCAACTTAAAACATGGCTATCTCTTTTCACTAGCTAAATCATCTGTCCCCTTTATCGTTTGGGCCTTATGAATTGCTCGTAATCTGACCCATGCGTAGACTCCTATCTACAAATTGACAGGAATAACAAGCTTGAAGGTATTTAACGCATCTGGTAAATATCGGAAGCGTTAAATAACTCAAGCTTTGTTCAAGTTTGGCAAGTCGAACCTGCTGAAATATACCAGGGTAAAACATACAGTATTTACCGTATCATGTGGACTTTGTTGTGTTAAACACCAAAATCTGCATGTTGTTTCCCATGGATTTGTAATAGATGGTATTTATCATACCCGTTAAATAATGTATCCCGTGGTATCGTTAATTATTGGGGCGATAAATAAAGCCTTACTTCTTAATCAGGGTTTAAGTGTCTGTTAACCTCATAGATGCTATTAAACATTCCTCCCCAGTGCTGCGCTGTCCATTGGAACTAGTGCTGAATGGACGTCCAATGGTCGTGCGCAGCACTGGGGAGATAGTGCTGCCGTCGACCACTGCACCGAGGCAGCACTTAAGGGGATAAGAGCTGTGGTGTAATGCAACTTTTTTTGTTGTTGTTGACAATGTTAAATTTGTAACAGGACATGGAAATCAACTGATTGGGGAATTGATTAAAGATTTGTATGTGCTGTTTCTTTGTTTCTTCATGAAGATTAAGTCCAGGGCAGGGGTCTTTTTGTGGCTAGGAAAGGTGCATAGTGCTGGTGTCTAATATGAAAAATGTGAGGAAAAACTTGAGAGTATCTTCCTCTTGTTCCAATTGGAGATTGAAATCTGACACCATGGAGGGGCAACCAGCAGGACGTGAGTTTAGTTCTTGACAGTATGGCAGCCTGAGTTTGTGCAAGAGCAGTTTTGTTCTAAATTATGGCCCATACTACCTGGATGTATACTGTCAATATGCTATTCGATTTTATTCTCTCAGGGGTGTGTGGATGATATTGAAGAGACAGGGGACTTGGGGAGGCTGACCTTCTGGTGTCATAGTCAATAGAAATGGTAGCCACTGTACAGGTGTTAATTTCCATCTTTGGTTGATAATTCAAAAATTGCATTTACGCCCATACCATTTTTAGGTCGACCTAAAATAAGTATATACTTATATGTGTATGTACTTTGTGGACTCTGGAGATCAGCCCTAGGACTTGTCTGATTCTGCTTAGGGGTTTTCTTTTCTGTTCAACTGCCTCTATTTAACTGTCTTGATACCAGAATTGCTTTCTGCTGAGGAACATTTTATTTTTTATTTTTCTTGCAACTGCCTCTGTTTAACTTTCTTGATAGAAAACAACCAGCAGATGTCAGTAAAATACCAGAATCACTTTAGCATTCTCTAGATTCCAGTCCATAGAAATTGTCTTCCACCGAGCACCTGTGGACAATAATATTTTTTTCAAATCTTGTATTTTCAGTGACATGACCACTGAAGGCCCTGATTTTATGTTAAAAACAGCTTTAGATTATACCAGCTGAAAGGCAATATTTCTCTCCATGTGTTCCCAAACCTACTGTGTCACGCAGTTTGGTGCTTACATTCCCTCCATGTTAAAGAACAGTAGATCTTTCAGCACCCAGGCTAATGTGCTTCATAGCTAAATACATCTACGGTCCCAAAGGCGAGACTGATTGTATTGCAAATGCTTATCAATGCTGCACTGCATGGGTAAATAGCACCGGCAAAACCAATAGGTGCAAGCCCTCCTGGCTTTGCCAGTGCTTGTTCACATAGTCATTTTATTCAGAAGCCACCGACCTGTGTTTAATGGTTTTACCTGCAGGTGATGCGGTCTCCGACACCCTCCTAATCTGCGCTCCCACAGCTGGGCCTTCACATGCATGACTCACCATTTTCCAACAAACATCCCCACCGGCTGCTGGTCAAATGGATGCAATCAAGCAGTCCGCGAACCTATAGTTTTCTTCATTAGCTATAATTATTTGCTTCTGGTTCCATTTCGCAAAATTGATTTTTTTTTTCTTTTATGGCTTGTTTTTACAGCTGCACATCCTCTGGGAAGACATTTCTTTTGGCTACTATATGATTCTGAGGCTCGGAAAGGGGAACTGACTTGATCTATTGAGAAGAAACTTAGCAAATCCCCCTCTTCTCCAGACCACCCGTTCAAGAAAATAAACTGTATTTTTGTAGGTAAACTTGCATCTATCTATATTACAAAGGCGAGCAATGCCACACCCACCTGTAACTAGCCCCGCTGCCAGCCCCTTCCACCCTGAGAGCGAGCAGGTTCGCTGTTCTAGTCTCCATTTCTGTTTCCCTGAGACTGTGTCCTGTTTTCCTTGGCTACCGACCATTGCTGGCTGGTCGCCCATGCCAAGGCTCGCTTGGGGAACTTTCTTCAGCGTCTAGGATCAGTTTGTACTGCTAGCGTTGAGGTGTCAGGCAGGGCTGGAGCGTGTCAGCTGCCAGCCGCACACAGCTGCCCCCGCTGCACGCACCACCTGAAACAGGAACATGTGCCCACTGCCCACATTTGTAGTTTGGAACTAATGTAAACTTGTTAAACGACGTCTCAGATTCTTAAGAGCGCACCTAGGGCTTCTAAACCAGATGAGGTCAAATGCACCATTGCGCAGAGCCTTTCTTATAAAAAGAGAATGTGAACTAAACAACCTGTCTTAAAGATAACTTAGCTAGGAAACTGTGGGCTAGTCAACACCAACTCTGTGTTTTGAAATTCAAAATTAATGTATTTTATTGTATTTAGCTACACACCGGAAGTGCTCACAAAACAATAGTGTGGGCAGGAGAGCAGGAGACGAAACAGAGCGCTGCTCTTTCCTGCCCAAGGCAGGAGCAGAAGAGAATGGTGCAGGCTCCCGTGTCTGGTAAACAACTTTCACTGAGAGCCATCAGGGGCCTTGGGGCTCCCACCCCAGCCCCTAAGTAACTGGCATCACCAGAGGGCACATGCATCTGGTATCTAAAACCAGTGCTTAATTTGAACCGGTGGGTTCGGGTGCTCAGCACCTAATTGTCAACACTGGCGCTTATGTCAGTCTGCCAGATGGTGGTGTTGTCTGTCTAATTTACAGATGAGCTCAACAACAGTTGTTTATTAATTCAATATACATTAAAAATGGCTACTGCCCACCGCCCAAGCCATTCTTATAGCTTATGCGGCTTGGAATAATCTGAATTGTCACACTTGTAGGAGTGTGATGCTTAGTAGTTGTGTTGGTACTGTCGTTGGCAGAGATGGCCGGGGCATTAGGTAGTGCAAGCTGCAAAAGGCTCCTGAGGAGGCCCTGACTCTTATATTTTCATAAATTAAGCACTGCCTAAACAAAAAGAGACGGCGCAAGGCAGCACTGTGCAAAACTAAAAAAACGCAAGGGTGGGGGCGCTGTTTATATATTCAAGTCTGGGCTACAGAAATTCCCATAAGCCCTTGAGAGTGCAAGAAAATGTCATATCTTTCTTCTGGTGCCCTAATGAAGGGCAGGGGCACCACCAGCATTGATCTTAGTGTGTTGGGAAGATGCCAGAGGATTAGCAGCCCCCTCAGAATGTATTATTAAAATGATCCAAAGTTTCCGCAGGGCATTAAATTCCTGAACCCGGTGAGGTTTGCCCTGTGCTCTAAGCCTTTCTGGGATTAGAGCTTTTGCTTTTAAGTGTTGGTTGGTTTTAGTGATACTTTTATCCTTGACTTCAGTATTACATATTAGTCCATTGCCCATTGATTGCAAAGGTGAAGTATAACATGTTACTGCTGTGGTGACACTCTGACCTATGCAAAAAGAACAATTGATGGACAGAATGCAGAACAATGCCATACATTCACCCCAGTACAGAGATCTGGGCTAAAATCCATTATTTGTTTGCTCCCCATGTCATTCCAGTTTGAACCCAGCCATAAGCAAATCTTGACCCTGCGTCCAGCCCGAACTGCCAGGCCAGGTCCACCCTGGACTGGAATCAAGCATCCTAGGACCTCATCAGCCCGGATAGCTTGACTCCAGTGGCATAAAGAGCACTGGACCCACGTCTGGGCATACCCGTCCCAGCATGGGATATTGGTGAGGTATAAAAATGTAGTCCATGTAGACAGAGTGAAAACAGAACCTAAGCATCCCCTTGGAAAGTATGTGGAGGGCCCCCTCATACAAGGACAGGCTTTCAGGGAGTCAACATGTGGTTGAGGGGGCCACTTCACACCAGGAGCCTGCAGCGCCTGCACACCTGCATGTGGCAAATGTAGGGATGTAGCTTCCCCTGCTAAGCAGGTCCAGTGGCACAGGGACCCAGGAGCAGCCAACAGGGCTATTTTCCTTCCTTGCACCAGTGCCCATGGCATCCTTGCTACATTGCTGGGATTAGGGTGCATTGGGCCTCAGGTCCGAAACACCTGTTATCATGTCTGTGCAGACTGAGGGGCGAAAGAATGCAATCATGCAGGTGCAACAAGAGTCCTTCAGGCGACGTTGAAAATGAAGGCCAGACCAACAAAGTGTGTGTATTAGTGAGTGCAGGCTTGTATGTACATAACGTTTGCACATTCATGGGTAAATGTATCTAACACTGGCCCTTGTTAGGACTAGTAGCCAGGGTTGCCAGACACAATTTTGATGCATTGGCCCTGTGACAGGAGCAGCAGCAGCTGTCTCCCCCATTGTCAACCTTCCTGGGTTGCCCTCTTGTGATGCTCACCACTGTAACATTCCCAGTACTGACATTAAACTCTGGAAGTGCTTAATTTGAGACGGTGGTTGCAGATGGTCCCACCAGTACTCATTTTTGGGGGCTGGCCCTTATTTTTCTTCCTCAGACTTTGACCCAGAGCAAGAGAGAGAGAAACACGAACTGGGGGAAAAAGGGGGAAGAGAATGACAGAATACAGTGACAAAGAAAGAAAACACGGATGTAATAGAACCCACAAGAGTGAGATCAAGGGACAGGGAGTGTTTGGTTGTGGATGAAAGAAGCGAGTTGGCATGCAGCCTCGGTATTTGGTACTCCTGACATTTGTCAGTGCTGGCTGCGGTTTTCAGGGCAAAACTTTGGTTATCTTTATGTATTCTTTTATAAAGTAAGTACTAAACTCCGGGAACACTTCACATAATACATGTGCCCCCCGCATTGTTTATCTCACACCACCCACCACAACTTTACGATTCCATCATGCCCATGCCCTAATCACCTCCTGACTGACCACCCCTTACCCCAACCTGTAGTCTGGCGGCAAGACCCTTGCTTTGATTGACTCCACAACACCAATGTCAGCCCTATGACAGGCCCAAACATCTTAGGGTAGACTGCCTAAAGCCACTTAGGACAGCAGGGCGGCTCTGAAAACCGGCTAGAGACGATGATAAGATATGGGTATAGGATTGCCTTCCTTTGTATGTAATGAATATATAATGTAGATTTTCCTAGTTATTATGACGGAAAGTCTTAATTTTATTAAAGACACGGAGGCGAGTATTATGCTTTCTTATCTTGCATTTATTTCTATAGCAGCCAAGATAAGTGCAAGTACTACAGTTCCCAGGGGGCCAGGCAACAACTGGGCCATGGGAACGAGAAAAAACGAGAGTAGAATAACCAATTAGCAGTCACGACATAGATAAGAGTACACACTGACTGCGCAGCTTACTCTTTTCGCTGAGAGCCTGTCAGATAACATTTGAAAATAAAGGAAAAACAGACATAACCAGAAAGAACGCCAAAGTCCAGGAGCAGAAATCATTAATCACTGGAATCCAGAGCCAAAGTCCAACGATAGTATCTGTAGAAGGAGCTGGAAGAACCGGAGGGGAAATCCAAGCAGGAGATGAACGGAGCCGCTGGAGGGAAGATCTTCTATGATGAGGCAGGCGGTAAGGCCGGATTCGCTGTTGGGAGGGAGAACACATGTTAATAGTGTAGCGGCGGGATAATACTCGCCTCCGTGTCTTTAATAAAATTAAGACTTTCCGTCATAATAACTAGGAAAATCTACATTTTATGGCAAGACCGGAGGCTCCTATTATGCTTGTTCAAAGCAAATCAACAACATCAGAAGCAACAGAATGAATAGGCTTACAATAAAACATGCGGAAAATACTGTCATTGGACCAATCTGCTGATCTCAGTATGTCCTCTAAGCGGGAGCCAGTCCAAAAGGCCTTAGAAGCCATGGCTCCTCTAGCCGAATGTGCTCCGAAAACAGAGACATCAATACCGGCAAGGGACATAACCCAGCGGACTCACCTGGCAAGGGTAGGGGAGGAAACAGGAAGGTGGGGTTTACGAAAGGAAATGAGGAGTTGAGAACAAGAGAGCGTTCTGAGATCAGCAGTCTTTTGTTCATACATTTTCAAACACTGCCCCACACAGAGTTGGGGTTGATCGGGGAAATAGGGATAAAAAACAGAGTCTAAGTGAGTCCTGTAGGGGAAAATTGGCGAGAAGAAACATCCAAGGCTCTAACATCAGAAACTCTTTTGATAGACACCAAGCAAAGTAACATAGTAAGTTTGGCCGATAACATTTTAAGAGACAAAGCAGAATTAGAGGGCCAATTCAAAAACAGTGTAAGTACAACAGAAACATCCCACAAAGAGGTATACTTAGCCAACGGTGGTTTAGAGCATCGAACACCCTTGAGGAGGCGACAAATCAGAGGATGAGCCCCTATAGGCTTACCATCAATTTGGGCGTGATTGAGGGAAATGGCAGAGCGGTAGAGGTTGATAGTACGATAGGCCTTCCCAGCGCTGGCCTGAGAGGCTAAGAAATTGATAATAAAATCTAGAGGGGCTGAAATGGGATTGAGAGACCTTTCCAGACACCAGCTTGCCCAAAGAGACCAGGCGGATTTGTAGGCTTTGGAAGTGCCTGGAGCCCAGGCCTGGCTGATAAAGTGAGCAGCCTCTTGTGAAATGAAGACGTTAGAAGGGGAAGGCCGGAAACTTTCCAGGCCGACAGAGTGAGGGAGTTGTCCAAGATCAGACTGTGACGCTCGCCTTGGGGATTGAGAAGAAGATCGTCGAAGGACGGCAGAAGTACAGGAAAATCCATCGCCATTTCTAGAAGAACGGGGAACCAAATTTGAGCTTGCCAGAAAGGGACTATCAGTACTAGAGAGGTTTCCTGATGGCGGACTTGCGCCAGCACTCTGTTGATCATGAGGAAAGGAGGAAAGGCTTAATTGAGTTGACGAGACCAATCCTGGAGGAATGCATCCGTGGCTAGAGCTAAGAGGTCTGGTCGCCAGCTGAAAAACTGGGGCAATTGGGAAATGAGGTGAGAAGCAAAGAGATCGATAGAAAAGGGACCCCACAAATGTGAAAGAGAAAGGAAGACGGAGGGACAAAGCCTCCAGTCACTGGAGTCGCGCAGGAACCTCGAGTGCCAATCCGCTACTGAATTGAGGTCGCCTGGAAGATACTCCGCTGTCAAGGAGAGATGATGGGCTAGGCAATATTCCCACAGACTTTTCGCTAAGTCTGCTAGAGGCTTGGACTTGGTTCCGCCGAGATGATTTATGTAGCGAACCGCAGAAACATTGTCCATGCGTAAGAGTATGGAACAGCGGATCCTGTCTTTGGAAAGACTTTTGATCGCAAAGGAGCCAGCAAGCATCTTTAAACAATTTATGTGCAGTCTGGACTCCTCTCTCGACCATGCTCCTCCAGTTGAGATTGGACCACAGCGGGCGCCCCAACCCGATAGACTGGCATCAGATTCTAATACAAGATCTGGGGATGTGGCGAAGATAGTGCGCCCGTTCCACGCATCTAAGTGGTCTATCCACCATTGCAGTTCAGTGCGGGACTCTTGGTCTAGAGCGACGATGTCTGCATAAGCTAGAGCTTGGCGAAGGTGTCTGATCTTCAGGCGTTGAAGGGCCCGATAGTGCAGGGGGCCCGGAAATATTGCCTGTATTGAAGAGGAAAGAAGACCGACAATCCTGGCCAGAGATCTGAGGGAGATGACAGAAAGTTGGAGTACAGAGGCAATCTCCGCCTTGATTTTGGAAATCTTTGAAAGGGGAAGGCGTAAAGACGCCACTACCGAATCCACAAGGAAGCCCAGAAATTCCATGTTCTGAGAAGGGACCAGAGAAGATTTCTCGAGGTTTACAAGGAAACCCAAGTCCAGAAGAAGACACTGAGTGGTTTGGAGATCTGCAAGGAGACCCTGTTTGTCTAAATTCAGGATTAGAATATCGTCTAAGTAGATTATGAGTCTGATACCAAGAGAGCGAAGAAAAGCGACCACTGGCTTCAGAAGTTTTGTGAAGCACCATGGCGCAGAGGAAAGACCAAAGGGAAGAGAGGTGAAACAGTAGGTCACTCCTGACCACTGGAATTGAAGGAACTTCCAGTGAGACTGGTGGATAGGAACTGTAAGATAGGCATCTTGGAGATCCAAGCGAACCATCCAATCGTTTGGTCGAAGGGTATCTCTCAGATGAAGGATTGTCTCCATTTTGAAATGACGATACACCACAAAGTGGTTGAACCATTTCAGGTTTATGACCGTGCGTAATTTCTTGTTTTTCTTTTGGACCAGAAAAATTGAGCTTAAAAAGCCTGTAGAGTCGTAGGGAAAAATTTGAATGGCTTGTTTCTGTAATAAGGACTTTATCTCGTTTGATATGAGGTTTGCCATGTGCGAAAAGAACACGAGAGGAGGAGGGAAAGAGGTCTGGACAGGAGGAGAGTAAAACTCTATAAGATAGCCTTGAACTGTGTTGAGGACCCACGGGTCTGAACTTATGGAATGCCATTTTGGTAGAAACAGTTTTAATCGACCCCCTACAGGAGGGAAAGAAGAAAGGCTTACCTTGTTGATTGGAGTTGGTGTTGCGATAACCTTTACGCCCTCTTCCGCGGAAACCACGGCCTCGCTGTGGATAGAATTGCGGCTTGTATTCTTGGGTGTTGTCGTAAGAACTTTTGGATCCTTGATTGTAGGGACGGCTGGAAGAGCGACCCCGGCCTCGTCTGGCCCGGCCAAAAACCCGAGGGGCGAAAGTCTTTTTTATGGATTGTTGAGCCTTGTCAAGAGATGCGAAGGTAGAGACAAAGCGGCTGATGTCGCGAACCAAATTCTCCCCAAAGAGGAGGCCATTTGCCTTAGAGCCGGGGTCCATAGGAGCAAGGTTGGCTAACTTGGGGTCCAATTTGATCAAAAGACCCTTACGTCTTTCGTGGGTAATGGCTGCATTGGCATTGCCCAAAAGGCAAAAGGCACGCTGGATCGACATGGAAATGTCATCGGCTGAAAGATCAGAACCTTCAAGACGGGCAGACTCTGCCATGTCGAAGATACGGGCTAAAGGACCCACGATGTCCAGCATTTTGTCTTGGCACGTGGACCATGCCTTGTCAACCCCGCGTCAAGGATCTTTTCCAAATTTTGAAAAGAAAGTAAGGAGAGGTTGGTCGATGGAAGGGACAAGGGTGATTTTATCAGGGAGGGCAGGTTTAGGACATTCAGACTTTAACCTGGAACGCACAGCTGCCTCTAGAGGGAGACGAAGGCGGGCAGAAATGTATTCACCAATGTGATGAGAGGGTAGCCATTCAGTCGAGTTAGGATGACGGATGGAGGACGGGTCAAACATTGGGAGACCCTCCGAGTCATACACTGGATCAAAGTTAAAGGAGTCACTTTTGGGAAGTTTGGGGGGAGGGGGGTCTGTGACGTCAAAGATATCGAATAAATCGTCAGCATCAGCCATATCGTCATCCGTGTCCAAGACGGTGGAAATTACTAATTTCTTAGTAGGTGACTCTGTGTGCTTAGATTTTTGCTTCTTTTTGCCCTCTGAACCAACAAACCCCTCCTTAGCAGGAGGCCTGGGAGGCACTATGTCCTCATCCATTGGCGAGTAAAACTCGCTAACCATTGCTGACGCCTTTTTTGGCTTTTGCACAGAAGCAGAGTGTTCCACCTTTCGTTTTCTGCTATCCCCCGCAGATTGGGCCAAAACCTTGGACAACATGCTGACCATGGAATTCTCCATATTTTTTGACATTCTCTTCATAGTGACTTCCACTGCCTGTTCAACAGAATTGTTTATAAATCTGTGCAGGTCCTGTTTGAGTGACCCATTATCCATATTGGAGGTATTTTCCTCAGAAGAGCTCTCTATTTCCATGTCAGCCAAGCGAGGTAGGTAAGGGTTAATTTTGTGAGAAAGAAAAGAAGGGGCGTGAACAGGGGAGTGTGCAAGGGCGGGCCGACTCTGAAAAACAGAGCGAGGAGACCGGGCTTGAGGCAGGCAGGAAGCCGGCTCTGATAACCAATAGCAAACGCTTCAAAGCGGGAAGCGAAATGCAGAACACAACCGGGCTGAAGGCAAGAAGGAAGCCGAAAGCAGGCTCCGGCTCCGCTGAGGCAGGAAATGCTCCGAAAGCGGTAAGAAGCTTCGCGAACAAGCGCGAGGACCGCGGAGCGGACAAAACCACTGCAAAGGGGGCGGAGGGGGGGGAACGCCAGCAGAAACCGCCGTGAAAGAATGACCTGAAGCGCGCGAAAGCGCAAGTCAATGCGGCGCAATAGCGCGTAAATGAAACAGGAATGAAACTGTTAAATAATGCACAAGCAGTAACAATAAACAAGCAAAGATTAATAATAAACACTGTGAGCATAGATAAGAGAACACTTATCTGACTGCGAGCAGCAAGAAAAGAGGAAGCTGCGCAGTCAGTGTGTACTCTTATCTATGTCGTGACTGCTGATTGGTTATTGTACTCTCGTTTTTTCTCGTTCCCATGGCCCTGTTGTTGCCTGGCCCTCTGGGAACTGTAGTACTTGCACTTATCTTGGCTGCTATAGAAATAAATGCAAGATAAGAAAGCATAATAGGAGCCTCCGGTCTTGCCATAAAATTATATCTATTTTTCCTACTGCCCTCACTAGTAAACACTTTTTATCCAAGAAAGTTCTTTACAGTTTAGTGCGGTTTAATACGGGTATTTACATGTCTTTGTTTATTAATAGTAATAATAACAATAATATGTAAATTTATAGAGGGCCTGATTACACCACACCGGGTTGTCCCCCCATGGAGACCATGACCAAGCTGCAGTGAGATCTAGCAGAAGAGAAGGATCAGATGGGCAATTATGCGGAACTAGAGCCAGGTTTTTAAAAGATTCCTAAACCGAGTCTCCGAAGGTTTAACGCTTAACGGTGCCGGAAGGGAATGCCAAACCTTAACCATAAGGAAGGAGAAGGAACGTGCTCTGTAGGAGCTTGGGGATTTGCACAAGATTAGCCTTTTGTGAATAAAATCCTGAGGCAGAAACAGAGAGTCTTAAAGCGGATTGTCTTTTTCAGTGGAAGCCAGTAGCGAGTGGCTAGAGCCACTGTTGCAGAACCCCTTCTTGCACTCTTTGGAACTTTTTAAAGCTCCCTTTGGTAGTTCCCAGATAGAGCACATTACAGTAGTCTAATTGGGATGTGATCAGCGCATGAACCACCGTTTTGCGTAATTCAATTGGGAGAAGGTCCATCATCTTTCTCAGCATTTTCAGAGTGCCGAAGCACTTCCCTGTTACACTACTGATTTGGGGTTCAAAAGAAAGATTGGAATCAAATCAAACTGCCATTTGGCTATTTGGCAACATAGAGAAGCTCTGCTCTATCGTAGAGCGTAGCGCGCTCACCAGGAGCATCACAGCTTGTTTTAAAACTCCCGTTTTGTCTTTTTAGGTCGGAATTGATTTTTACATTGTACCTTGCTTTTAATTCATTATTCACCTGCCGCATATCTGCACATAATATTGTGAGAACACCGCATTTGGAGCGGGTCCCTTTCCCCTTTGAAATTGCACCACACCGTCAGAACGGCGGACATCTTGAGTGAGGGCTAAGGATTGGAGCGGTCTAGTCATCACAAGGACGCTAGACCGGTACTTAAGCCAGGCAAATTAGGCGGCCGAACACTTGGAAACTGCCATTTGGCTATTTGGCAACATAGAGAAGCTCTGCTTTATCGTAGAGCGTAGCGCGCTCACCAGGAGCATCACAGCTTGTTTTAAAACTCCCGTTTTGTCTTTTTAGTTGGGAATTGATTTTTACATTGTACCTTGCTTTTAATTCATTATTCACCTGCCGCATACCTGCACATAATATTGTGAGAACACCGCGTTTGGAGTGGGTCCCTTTCCCCTTTGATATTGCACCACACCGTCAGAACAGCGGACATCTTGAGTGAGGGCTAAGGATTGGAGCGGTCTAGTCGTCACAAGGACGCTAGACTGGTACTTAAGCCAGGTAAATTAGGCGGCCGAACACTTGGAAACTGCCATTTGGCTATTTGGCAACATAGAGAAGCTCTGCTCTATCGTAGAGCGTAGCGCGCTCACCAGGAGCATCAAAGCTTGTTTTAAAACTCCCGTTTTGTCTTTTTAGTTCGGAATTGATTTTTACATTGTACCTTGCTTTTAATTCATTATTCACCTGCCGCATACCTGCACATAATATTGTGAGAACACCGCGTTTGGAGCGGGTCCCTTTCCCCTTTGAAATTGCACCACACCGTCAGAACGGCGGACATCTTGAGTGAGGGCTAAGGATTGGAGCGGTCTAGTCGTCACAAGGACGCTAGACCGGTACTTAAGCCAGGTAAATTAGGCGGCCGAACACTTGGAAACTGCCATTTGGCTATTTGGCAACATAGAGAAGCTCTGCTCTATCGTAGAGCGTAGCGCGCTCACCAGGAGCATCACAGCTTGTTTTAAAACTCCCGTTTTGTCTTTTTAGTTCGGAATTGATTTTTACATTGTACCTTGCTTTTAATTCATTATTCACCTGCCGCATACCTGCACATAATATTGTGAGAACACCGCGTTTGGAGCGGGTCCCTTTCCCCTTTGAAATTGCACCACACCGTCAGAACGGCGGACATCTTGAGTGAGGGCTACGGATTGGAGCAGTCTAGTCGTCACAAGGACGCTAGACCGGTACTTAAGCCAGTCATGCTGACGCGCAGCGGGCACGCGCGGCGGGCTTTCCAGAGCATCGCCGGAGTCACGCCAGAGTCCAGCCCGTCTGCGCCCGCCCGCACACGGCTGGGCCCGGGGGCGGGGACTTCTGGCCAACGGCGTACCTACTCCTCGGAGGAGTTGCGTAATTTGGATAAAGGTGAGCTACGCCTGGATCATGTAACCCTGATGAAACTTAGGAAGTACGCAATATCTCTCCCCCATAATGGGGCCCCCTCAGGGCTGTACTCTACACTGAAAATAGCTAGCCTAAACACCCACTCGCTCCACTGCCACCATGTGGAAGTTTACAATCTGCTTCAGGACAACAATATAGATATATTGACCCTTTCAGAGACTTGGATGGGCGAGAACTCGATGCCTGACATCATTGCCGCTTTTTCTAGCAGCTATGATGCTATATGGCATAACCGCCCAGGAGGTGCACGGGGGGAGGGGTAGCAGTCCTTTTTAAAAAGGCTCTGATAGTGGAAAGACTGCTATCAGAGGCAGTCGATCTAGCTGATTTGCTTGGGGTAAAGGTCACCTTGAATAACTCTTGCTGGGTGGTGCTATCAGTTTATCGCCCACCTAACTCAACCCCACTTTTCTATGATCTTTTTGGTCCCATTATGTCGGACTTATGTACCCGATATACGAAAATCTTAGTAACAGGAGATTTTAATCTACATTAGGATAAGTCCCACTGGGACCTGCCTATGCGCCAATTGGACACCATGATGTCAGCTCTAAGCTTCAAACAACTTGTGGAGGTTCCCACACACATCAAAGGTCATGTTCTTGACCTCGTGTGGACCACAGACCCAAATGCGGCCCTTAAAGACGTTGCCCCATGCATATGGTCTGACCATCATTTAGTATCCTGCGAGGTACGCATTAACGGCCACATAAATAACTTACCGCCGGAAGTTAGGAGAACCCGTAAATGGGCAGAGGTTGATTTGATAACCCTGACCAAGGTGCTCTCGCCAATGGATCAGTCTTTGGGCCCGGGACGTAGTCTGGACCGGGAATACGCGGATTTAACGCGGAGCCTGACTCAGGCTATTGATCAGATAGCACCAATAAGAACACAGCTAATAAAGGGACCTGGTAAAGGGGCTCCATGGTTTACGCCATCATTGAGGGACCATAAAAGGAAGCTTAGAGCGTTGGAAAGAGGATGGAGAAAAACCAAGCAGGATACAGCTAGGAACTTCTACCGAAACTCTCTTCACCTATATAAAAAGCCTATTGCTCTAGCTAAAGCAGAATATTATGAGTCCCGCCTAAGTAAGGCAGCTAATGTCCAGAAAGAGACCTTTAAGATTTTGTCGGAGCCGAGCAAAAAACCCGAAAGCTCCCAGTCTCCCGTAAACTGCAACATCTTCCAGGGATACTTCTTGGAGAAAGTGAGAACCATTATCCAGGAAATAAAGAGTGGCATAGCAAATGGGATGGCTATACCCACAGCCCCTCATAAACTGGCTGACTGTACTATCGCACTGTTTCCAGAGATTGATATATTGAGTCTGGAGCAGTTGATGGGTAGAATCAAATCCGGCTCCCCAGCAGACCCGTGCCCACCCAGTGTCTTTCGGGCAGCTCGCCCCTTATTGGAGGAATGTATCATCTCCCTACTTAACAGATCCTTGGAAACAGGGTATCTACTAGCTGAACTTAAGGAAGCACGTGTAAGACCTCTACTGAAGAAATCAGGCGCAGACCCCGCAGTGCTAAAGAACTACAGGCCTATCTCTCAGTTGCCATTCCTCTCAAAAATACTGGAACGGCATGTATTAAAATCCTTGTCCATGTACCTGGAGTCTCACCATCTACTTCATGAACGACAAGCAGGGTTCCGAGCTCATCACAGCACCGAGCTGGTGATGCTCTCGGTGCTGGATGAATTGAGAGGCATGGCTGACTGTAAGAAACCGAGCGCCCTGATTTTGTTAGATCTTTCAGCGGTGTTCGATACTGTCAGCCATGCCCTGCTTCTGGATAGATTGAGTGACTTCGGGATCAAAGGCCTGGCCTTCAGATGGTTGCAATCCTTCCTCTTGGGAAGGACCCAAAGGATACAACTGGGGGACGAAACATCCGAGGTGGGGACTTTAGCATGTGGGGTGCTTCAGGGCTCGGCCCTGTCCCCACTTCTATTCAATCTCTACCTGCAACCTCTGATTGCTTCCTTGGCAAGCATGGGCTGTAGAGTATTTAACTATGCGGACGACACGCAGCTGTTGCTGAGTGTCGATAACACAAGCGCCGCACAACTCCAAGCCCAGAATATCTTGAGGTACACTGTACAATGGATGACGGAAAATCTTTTGAAAATCAATCCAGAAAAGACCGAGGTATTGGTGATTCCATCTACCACCTCACCATGGTGTGACCTCTACTGGCCTGCGGAGTTAGGCCCGGCTCCAAAACCTAGCTTGAATGTAAAGAGCCTGGGGATCAAACTGGACTGTGATCTATCAATGGCCAGTCAGATCTCGTTTGTGGTGGGAAGCTGCACTAATATCCTCCGACAGCTACGGAAGCTAGCTCCCGTCCTTTCTCAATCCATGAAGCGCTCAATCGTAGCAGCCACTGTTATCTCAAGGATAGATTACGGTAATGCTCTCTATCTCGGCCTGCCAAAACCCTGACCAATAGGCTACAGGTCGTCATGAACGACGCTGCACGACTCATTTTCAGGATCCCAAGACTAACTAAAGCATCTCCCTTGGTACAGAGCCTGCACTGGCTCCCTATCAAAGAGCGAGTGGAATTTAAGAATCTGTGCACAGCTCACAAGGCAATCTACGGTCTGGCACCCGCCTACATTAAAGATCGCTTGGTGGTGTACAGTCGAATGAGAATTCTTAGATCCTCAGATTCTCAGTTATTGGTCTGTCCCCGGTACAAACTTGTAACCAAGGGAGGGAGAGCCTTCTCTGTGTTAGTCCCCGAGTTATGGAACACGCTACCTGAGACGCTGCGCAGGGAAGGGAACCTCCTACGGTTTAGAAAGGTGCTAAAAACACTGCTGTTCAGAAGAATCATGAGTGCTATATAGGCCAGTAGATGCCTTTTATTCTGTGATTGCCAAGTTATTGTTCTTACCACCGAGTTCCGAGCGCCTAGAGACCTGCAGGTGATTGGGTGCGATACAAATCCAAAATAACAATCACAATAACAACCAAACTCCTAAATTTTTTTCTTTTGTCTTCGGTTCCGGGATTTTGCCCAGTGTGTGTCCCGCCAATACACCATTGACCATTTAATGGAGCCTTGCCTACGATCATGATCTCTGTTTTATTGTTGTTGAGCTTTCATCCAAGAGGTAAATCAGACTTTAAAAGTAACTATGGAAACATTATCGCAAATTGATTAGGAAAAATAATTTTACTCAGAGATCTAGAGTTCATATGCTGTGGTTTACACACAGGTCTGAACATTCTGTGAAAACCCATTGGCAAATTGAGGACACAGGTAGGCGTAAACTTAGCTTGTCTGATTTATGAATGGGGACTATGACATTTATGACAGCCACTTGCCATGTATATGTGCTGACTTATGACAGACAGCTGTAACTAGCCTGGAAGCACCACCAGCCCCAAAACCGACGACATCCGCTTGTCATGGATATGTGCTGATTCATGACACACAGCTGTATTCAACCTAGAAGTTCCATTAGCCCCAAAACCGATGACAGCCACTTGCCTTGGATATGTACTGACTCATGACACACAGCTGTAACCAGCCTGGGAGCACCACCAGCCCCAAAACCGATGACAGCCACTTGCCATGGATATAAGCTGAGTCATGTAAATGTAAATGTACCGGTATTTATAGAGCGCACAGCTACTTCCCTGAGGTAGTGTCCCGGCGCTGTCCGTATACCGCTTAGGAACCTTTCCTGGTTTTCACTGTGAGTGTCCACTCCTGGGCACCCCCAGGTGAAACCAGGCATCCCAGCGCTTTTGGGACCATTGTGGAGATTAAGCAAGCTATTGACCAGAGTCGCAGAGTGGGACCCATGATTAGAATAGGCACTGAGACGAGAATGATCAGGTCCGAGGAAATTGAGCCCATGACCCGCCGAGGCGGGTATTGAACCCTGGTCCCGGGCCAGACCTCTGCATCAGGGTCTGCCGCTCTAACCATTTGAGCCACACTTCTCCACAAATGGCACAAAGCTGTAACCAGCCTGGGAGCACAACCATCCCCAAAACCGATGACAGCCACTTGCAATGGATATATGCTGACTCATGACAGACAGCTATACCTAACGTGTGAACACCACCAGCCCCAAAACTGATGACAGCCACTTGCCATGGCTACCTGCTGACTCATGACAGATAGCTGTAACTAGCCTGGGAGCACCACTAGCCCCAAAACCGATGACAGCCACTTGCCATGGATATATGCTTACTAATGACACACAGCTGTAACCAGCCTGGGAGCACCACCAGCCTCAAAACTGATGACAGCCACTTGCCATGGATACATGCCTACTCATGACAGACAGCTGTAACTAGCAAATGAACACCACCAGCTCCAAAACCGATGACAGCCACTTGCCATGGCTACCTGCTGACTCATGACAGATAGCTGTAACTAGCCTGGGAGCACCACTAGCCCCAAAACCGATGACAGCCACTTGCCATGGATATATGCTTACTAATGACACACAGCTGTAACCAGCCTGGGAACACCACCAGCCTCAAAACTGATGACAGCCACTTGCCATGGATACATGCCTACTCATGACAGACAGCTGTAACTAGCAAATGAACACCACCAGCTCCAAAACCGATGACAGCCACTTGCGATGGATACATGCTGACTCATGACAGACACCTGTAACTAGCCTGGGAACCCCACCAGCTCCAAAACTGATGACTGCGAGATTTATAAAATGTGGATTTTCATTGCACACGCTCTGAACCCTGAAAGGAGTGGGAGTGGGTGGACGAAGGTATGCCCGTTCACATTCTGCACACATGGTTCATTGCCAAGATAAATGGCGGAAACAGCTCCAAATATCGGGTTGCAGGTTCCCGTAGCTAGGCCCTTAACAGACCTGTTTTTACACTTTGGCAAAGCAGAGCACACCTGCTTCTAAAGAGTTCAACCTTTTACAGCGACGTCTTGTTCTATAATGTGCCAAAAAATTGTTAATGCAGCACATTTTCAAGATCTGTAATAACTAAAAAGACATTCAAGGCTAGAATTACTTGGGACTGTGCGGGCGCAATTTTGCATTGCTCCAGTGGGCTTTTATAAATTATAATTGTAAATTGACACTGCACTGACAACGTCCTAGGTGGCTTTACAAGCCCCTTGCGCCGACGGCACAACATGCTGCCCCATATTTACAAGGACACGTACAGCCACCCTGCATGGCTTTTTGTGTCCTTGTAAATATGGCCCCTTTACACGCAACACTTTGCGTGAAAGGGGCGTGTCATGGGTGTTGCTCTGGGTGTTCCCACACAACACCCATGGCTTCTGTCGCGTTTCCAAATTTACAAGAAATCGTGAATCTCGAAATGCGTCAGAATGCTTGGCCTCCCAGGGGAGGCGTAGGGAGGTGCAACGAGGAGAAATGTGTTCATTTCTCCTCGCTTCCTTCCCATTTCTATGTGTGCTGCATTGTGCAGCACAGGTAGGAAGAGGAAATAACCTCTTGTGATTATTTTTGTGCAGGAAGGTGTCCCTCCCTGCAAAATCACAATCATTCCAGTGACACAGCACCATTGCACCATGGTGCAAGGGTGCCTGAGTCGGCGCATGGCAGCTAATTGTGCGCCAGCGCCAGGGAGAGCAAAGGGATCTGTCATTTTGTTGTAGATATGACGCATCCATTTGCTTCGGAATTAACACAGCACGGCGCAGCCAAATGGCTTGCGGCACTAGGCTGCGTTAATTCCTTTCATGGGTTTTGAGTCACAAGGGAGTTTTTTTTCTGGAGTTACGATTCATATACATTTCCAGTTCTTTTTAGGTCTATAAAGTACCAGGGAAGATGCCTCAAAAAGTGCGTAAACTATGGGCCCTCATTGTAATCTGTGCAGTAATCCTGATTTGGGCACAGACTTCCATTTGCACCTTGGAGTGGGGAATGACAAGCATTATACATAATAACCTCAAGTCCGAGGTGAGGAAATCGGAATGGGGTAAATACTGAAACCTGTGCCATTTGGGATTTACTGGGAACACAATTTGTATCCATGCAACAGAGTGGTTTCTGCAACTCATAATCTGGCCACAGGTCTTTAGGTGAACGCCTGCATTTACTTAGGTGCAAATGATGTTTAAAATCACAGGTTCTGGGTAAATTTCACTAGAGGAAACTGGGCAATGCAACTCAGCTCCCCAGTAGCGGCTGATGGTCTTTGAAAGAGGTGGGCCGGTCTCGTTCAGGCAGGAACAGCGCTCCATCGGAGACCGACTAGGCTGTGTCTTTGCTCTTCAAGCTCCCTCATTGCATTGGTTCTGTAAGCCTGAACTGTGCATGTTAGGCTGGCCATGGTGAAAACACCGGCCGACCTGACATGCGTAGTCCAGTTTCCATAACCTCAGACGGTCCTAGATGCCCAACAGCAAGAGCGCTGTAGCCCCACCACCACTATCGAAAGAATGAGTGAGAGAACAGGTAAGTGTTATTCCAGAAGGGAATGTGGTTTAGTAATGAGTCTCAAGGGCAGTGGGGGCTCCGATAGGGGGTCCACGCCTCCACACCTCTATAGAGAACCCGCCCCTGCAGCATCCAAAGAGGCTGCACTGCGTTGCGTGACATCGAGGGAGCAGAAGAACACCATAGCTGCAGAGAAATGGCTCTCTTCTTTACTCTACTTGGAGCCGACGCTGATTTCAGATGCCGGGCGCCATGCACACACCTTAGCTCCATCACGCTAGGGTGTGTACCTGAGTCTAACATAGGTTTTGTACAGAGAGGGTACCCTTCTTGTACAAAATACTATGCCCAGCCAAGTTTAAAAGCTTTTTAGGTCTCGCCTGTCGATGCGCATGCGCATCGAGCAAGCGAGACTATTGCGAGTTATCCACTCTTTATCCACACTGCAAGGAATCGTGGCGATTCCTTGCAGTGCCCGTGACTTTTAAGGTCAATGCGCATGCGCATTGAGCTTATGCGCATGCGCATTGACCTTAAAAGCGCGTGCGCGTGCACGTCCGTCTCCTAACAACACACACACACCCTCTCCCCCGCTCCGCCCCCTCCCGCCGTGTCGCATTTCTCTTTCTCCTCCCCCTCCCCTCTCTTCCTTCCATCTAACCCCGTGTCGCACCTCTCCCCTCTCCGCCCCCTCCCCGCTCCGCCCCCTCCCCTTCCCTCCGTGTCGCATTTCTCCTCTCCGAGCCGAGACTGTCAATGTGCGTCTCGCGCCTGCCTCGTGGCGCCTCCAAAGAGGTCTCTGAGATCTGCAGGGGGCGTCTCACTCCCACCGCTGAGCAGAGCCGTCCATGAGACAAGCCATGTGCGTCTCACACCCACCTCATAGCACCTCCAAAGAGACAGACTGGTCTGTGCCTCACCCCCACCTCCGACAAGCCAGGCTTGTCACCCCCGGGTCATGTGTTTCTCACACCCTCAGCTGAAGAGACGGACTGCCTCTGAGGCCGGTTTCATGTGCCTCACGTCCACTCCTGAAGAGAGTGCGCGATTCCGAGATCAGCCATGTGCTCTGCACAATCACCTTTCAAGAGACAGTCCGTCCCTGCGCTTCACACTCACCTCCAAAGAGACGCCCGCAACTGAGGCCGGCCATGTGCTCTGCACAGTCACCTTTCAAGAGACAGTCCGTCCCTGCTCCTCACACTCGCATCCGAAGAGACAAGCTTTCCCTGAACCCAGCATCCCGCCCTGAGGCCGGCCATGGGCTCCTCACTCACAAAGAGACAGTCCGTCCCCGAGACAGGCTATTTGCTTCTCACACTCACCTCTGGGACAGCCCACCCCCTGAGACATGCCACGCGCGCCTCACAGCTGCCGAACGAGAAGACAGCCCCACAATCCCCAAATTTCACATTCCCCAAACCCGCCGCCTAGGAAGCAGCCCGACCCTCGGACCGCCCTGTGCACCTCACACCCTTCAGCCCAACCCCCCCCCCCCCATCCCCCCGCGAAGAGACTGCACGATTCTGACCCTACCCACTTGCGCCTCTCACCCACCCCCGAAGAGACAGTTCGACCTTGAGGCCGCTTACATGCGCTGCACACCCTCCCTCAAAGAGACAGCCCGAACCTGAGACCCATTATGTGCGCCTTACACATCACCCCAAGAGACAGCCCAATCCTGAGACCGGCTACTTGCGCCTAACACCCACCGCGGAGACACAGCCCGATCTTGAGACCAGCCACGTGCGCCTGCTTCACCGGAAGGGACAGCCGGACCCTGAGACCGGCCACGTGCGCCTCACACCCTTCCCCAAAGAGACAGCCCGACTCCTGAGACCGGCCACGTGCGCCTCACACCCTCCCCCGAAGAGACAGCCCGACCCCTGAGACCGGCCACGGGCGCCTCACACCCTCCCCGAAGATAAAGTCTGAGACTGGCCACGTGCGCCTCATACCCACCCCTCAAGAGACTGTCCGACCCCGAGAGCGGCCGTGTGTCTCACACCCACCCCTCAAGAGACTGTCCGACCCCGAGAGCGGCCGTGTGTCTCACACCCACAAGAAACAGCCCGGCCCAGAGACCGGCCATGTGCTCCTCAGGCTCACACCCACCCCTCAAGAGACTGTACGATCCCGAGACCGACCACGTGCGTCTCACACCCACCGCCGTAGGGACCAGAGAGGTTTCTTAACCTGCAGGTTCCACAGGAGCAGGACTTTTAACCCGAGCGGAAAGGGGAGTGACTGTGCCCCCGCCCTCTGCACGGCTGCAGTTACATGCAGACACCAGCAGCGGGCTTTAACCGTGAGAAGGTTTTTAATCAACAACTCGCCAGACCGATCATGAACAGACTATTGCGGGCGGTGTATTACTCTTACAAGGAGAGCTTTCCAATTACACTTACGACTGTAATAGCACACTGTAATAACATACTTACGACTGTAACAGCACAGCCAGCAGAGGTGCAAAGATTCCCCAGACAGAGAGCCATTACAGCAATGCAAGCTTCCTTCACACAGAGCTGTTACACCACAGACAGCAGCGGTGCAAGCTTCCTTCACACTGAGAGGTGTTACACCACATACAGCAGCGGAGCAAGCTTCCTTCACACAGAGCGGTTACAGCACAGGCAGCAGCGGTGCAGGCTTCCTTCACACAGAGAGGTGTTACACCACAGACAGCAGCGGAGCAAGCTTCCTTCACACAGAGCGGTTACAGCACAGGCAGCAGCAGTGCAAGCTTCCTTCACACAGAGGTGTTACAGCACAGACAGCAGCAGCGCAAGCTTCCTTCACACTGAGAGGTGTTACAGCACAGACAGCAGCGGAGCAAGCTTCCTTCACACTGAGAGCTGTTACAGCACAGACAGCAGCAGTGCAAGCTTCCTTCACACTGAGAGCTGTTACAGCACAGACAGCAGCGGAGCAAGCTTCTTTCACACTGAGAGCTGTTACAGCACAGACAGCAGCGGAGCAAGCTTCCTTCACACAGAGAGCGGATACAGCACAGACAGCAGCGGTGCAAGCTTCCTTCACACTGAGAGCTGTTACAGCACAGACAGCAGCGGAGCAAGCTTCCTTCACACAGAGCGGTTACAGCACAGACAGCAGCGGAGCAAGCTTCCTTCACACAGAGCGGTTACACCACACAGAGCGATCACCCTCACTCACCCTCACCCTCACTCACCCTCACCCTCACTCACCCTCACTCAGCGCAACCACAGCATCTTCACTAAATATATGTAATAAACTTTAAGCTATTGGCAATATAAAATAAAATCCATTTTATTTACTTATTAATTATTGATTGTTTTTTAAAGCCATTGATTTTTTTTAATATCAATACATATAAGTCACATATAAGTCCCGTTAATACAAAACATGTTGCTTTACAAATGCTAGAGGTGTCACATTTACAAAAATTATAACTATTGGCTTTGTAAAGAAGAAAGCTATTAATTTAGCTATTTAGAAAAAACACATAAATAAAAAACAAAAAAATAAATAACACCTATAGCTCAAACTTTCCTACTGCGAGACCTATTGCATTTCCAATGCAATAGGTCTCGGAGCATTTGAGTTAGAGCTTTTAGAAATGTTTATGGCTTTTTTTTTTTTAATTCTTTAGCATTGGCTACAGGAAACAAAAATGCTAAAGATTTACAAAAAAACCCATAAACAATTCTAAAAGCACTAACTCTAATGCTGCGAGACCTATTGCATTTCTAATGCTTGTTCCTGCTTTGTATGTGTGCTGCACAGTGCAGCGCACATGCAAAGTTGGAAAAGGAAGGAGAAATAGAAACATTTTTCCTGCTAGCAGCTCCTTTGAAGTGGCGTTAACTTTTGCCGCTAAACCCTGTCTACAATTATTTGTAGATAGTTTTGCATCAAAAGGCATGGGTGGTTGCATGGGAACGCCCATGTACCACCCGTATAATGCCCCCTTGGTCCTAAGTAACGCAAAGCAGTGCTTTGAGCTACTTTTAGGGTACTTTTGAGCGCAAAACAAGTTTTGAGCTGAAAAGTAAATTGAAAAAAAAATATTTTGTGCTGGTAGCTTCACATTTGTGACACTAACCCAGCGCAAAATGTTTGAAAATGTGCCCCTATGTGTGAAAAATAGTGTGCAAAGAGAAATACAAATCAGTAAAACTGGCCACAAAGATTGTAATTGACATTACCACCTAGGCTTGGAACACTTACACCCATCACTTACTTCATAGAACATCTCACTGTTCACATCTTCAGTCACATCCTGGCCAAAAAACAACCTACTCCTATGTTTAACCCAAACCTAGTATGGACCAACCTGCAATGCTTTAGTGATTGTTTTATAATATGTTTTTCTTCATGCAGTTACTTTCAAATGTGTAATATCGCTCTGTGTGTAGCACAGGTCCAGGTATGCTGTACAAAAGTGTAAATAAAATAATATATTAAAAAACAATATGTATAACAGAAATTGTCACAAATGTCAGCTTTTTAAGCACAAAGTGGAAAGATGTGCAGAGAGAAAACTTTGCAAAGATTGAATGAGCACAGCTTCCCAACTTCACTAATCTCTGGTTCTAAAATATTCTTACACACTTATCCTTTGTAAAGGCCCATGCATTTGAAACGGGAAAACTCTCCCTTAGTATGACTGAACTAGTTACGGATAAAATTACACTCTATCCTCATGGAAAGAGAGAAATAAATATGCAATATGAGCCTGAAAACCAATTCACTTGCAGCCGGATGTTATGTACATATATTTTAACACTTACATATTTTATTTATTGATTCACCCTGAATTCCCTATCTGCAATGAAGAAATCTTGCTGTTGTCATATGCACTTTTAAAAATGTCCCCCTATGAGTATTTTGTGAATGGATTCTCCTATAAGGTCCATTGGTGTATTATTATCAGAATTTACCTTAAGTGTGTTTTAATTATATAAAATCTTGTGTACATTTGAAATTAATGAATTAATTTAATTGTGCTTTTTGGTTATTAAGTGCTTGAATAAAGAGTTTGGCTGACTGACTGCACTAGTTACGTGCCCCCCTCCCCCAAAAATGCAATTTGTATGCATATTAATAAAAAGCTATAAAAATACACAAAGGTTTAACCAACAGCATCTCAAAGCACTTGGCTCATTTGCTTTGCAGAATCACAAGAAGGGGGCTGCATTTGAAATCAGTTGGAATCTGGAACTCAGCATTTATAGCACTCTTTTATACCCTCTCTCGTCCTGCAGAAGCATACATCGTTTTTTCAGGTTTTTTTAAGCGTAAATTCATTGGCAGGTGTAACCAGGTGGGTTTTCAGATGAGGTTTGTAGAAAATGTGGCATCGACTGTACGCTTGCTACTAAGGGGTATGATTTCGCATCAACGGTGCAGGCATTCCTAACTCCACAGTGTGGTCTGGAATGCACCCTGTGCTACTGAAGATGGCTTTTAAAAACACTACACGGGCACAAGTGGACATCTACCAGTGAAAGAAAGTCAACCACAATAGCCAGGGCTGGACTCGCTATTCTGGCCACCTACAATTTTTCCAGTGGGCCATATGCTAGAGGACCACTTTCAGAGTATAGAGTGCAATTGATCCAGATCTGAAAGCACCTTCAGTGTTGTACTAGTGCCTGAACTATGCTTAGCAACCAATCTACTCTCCTAAGTCAAAGCTTTAGCCTTTCCCAGGTACCACATTCTCCTGACTGAAGAAGTGCCAGCCTGTAAAGTAGTGCTACAGCAGATCAGCATGTACGGGCATGTAGAAGGTTTCATCACTGGGTGACTGGCTTGGGAGCAGGACACTGGAGCAGAAGGCCAGCTCTTTCTCCTCCAAGAAGAAAATGGAAGAAAGAAGAAGAAATAAGGAAGTGCGACCTTCCATAAATCTATGCAACAGGGTAAAAAGCAGCTGTCTTGTGGCTCAGGTGAAGATGGATAGCTCTTGCAGTTCCAGCTGCATGCAGCTTGAACCCTTCAGCCAAAGGTACCTGTTACAACCCAGGCCCTGTGAATAGGAGGGTGCGCAGAGGAAGGGAACAGATGGTAATGGGAGATTGAATGTATTGTAGGTTTGCGCGGATACTTGTATTTAAAAGAAGCACCACGTAATGTGGCAACTAGGGGCCTATTACAATGTCGGGCGGACTTACATCTGCCTGACACCGTCTCAGAAACGGGACCAACCAAACTCCGGTCAGCGGTCCCGACCACCTCATTATGATGTGACCAAACACTGTTAGCTTGTGTTATGGCCGCAAACTGTTTGTAACACAAGCTCCCATAGCAGAATGGGAGTCTGTGTTCATCCCTGCACCGTGTGGCAGGCACCCTGAGCTGCCCACAGCCTGAAGCTGAAGAGCCAAGGGGAAAGCCCAGCAAGGAAATCCTGGCGGAGACCAGGTATCACAATCCAAAGGACGTAAAGGCCACTCTTTGGGATTACGGACTGGCTTCTGACTGGAACCCGTCGGAAGCCAGCCAGAACGACCGGCCGGTTTAATTTCCAACCGCCAGCATTGTAATGCGGCAGTCAGAAATTAAACCGAGATGCAGCCCGGAAGGGCTCCGACCGAAGTTCTGAGCTTTTCCGGGCCGCATGGTAATCGGCCCCTTAGTGTCTGGCATCATGATTGTGCTGCATATAGTTTCATGTTGTTGTGTTCAACCAAAATGTTGAGTTTGTAATGCTGACCGTCACCCTGTATCTTGTAGGAAAACTAACTTTGCTGCATGGTTACTTGGGCTTTTGGCCTTAAAGTGAACCCTCTTTTTGCAGGTATTTTGTCCCACAGGCATTCAACACCCATTCTGTGCTGCACCAAGTGTACTCTATCCCTACAACTATACTGGAAAATTGGTTACACCTTAGAGTTTATTTTACTCTCCAATAAGGTCATTGTGCATTCATGCAGAAATTTCATCAGTGGCTTAGAAGCTAAATGTTTTATGTATAGTGCTGTGTGTATTTACACCACCAAAGTATGGTTTTAGAGAGCGCAATTCTGCTATGCTGGACCATAGTTAAATGCGATTAGTGACACAAGACTAAGGAACATACCTATTCAAATAGAATGGTATACTTGAATATATTAGATAGGGCACCCGTTTGAAGGTGCCTTGTAAGTCCACAAGACTGTGAACTTAATATATAAAGTTAGGCATTGAAGACATTGGAACAGGATTGCCCCCTACAAGATAAAGTTACAAAAAGCTGTTTACCACTGTGTGGGTAAAGCTACATTTTCAAGAACAAGTCTAGCTATGAATAAAATCAAATTTTCCTGATGTGAAAAAATATTAGAGTCGTCAAAAAAAGTTATTTTTGACAACTTTCAGATATCTAATCAATGTGCGGCAGCCCTAGGGGAAACACAGGGGTTGCCATATTCTTGTGAATACAACGCATCCCTGTGTTTTGAAAATGTCAGAGTGCGGCGCTGCCAAATTTGGTGCAGCTCCAAGCTCTGACATCTTTTGGTGAATATGCCCGCTATTGTAAAAGAAGACACAACCGCATGACCACAAGAAGGGTAGGCCAGAACCGAAGCAGAAGACTAAAAGTGAAAAACTGAAAACCACTTATTGCCCCACATTTCAGAAAAGGGAAAGAGGTCCCATTCCACTTCAAGGAAGCAGAAATGTGGAAACCATTTGGGGCATACTCCCTTTGAAAGGGAAAGTAGTTTACCAGTAGGAGTGTGTGTTGAAAATGCTCTAGTTTCTCTTCTTTGGGAGGTGGCCCAGAAACTAAGCTTGTGATTCCTGAGAAATCTAGAAAGTGCTTTCAGCCAGTGGCGGCTGGCATCTACGGCGTGGGGGTGTGTGCGCGCAAATAAAATTTAAAACAATAAAATAAACACTTTCCGAACTCGAAAGGACATCCTCGCTCTGGACGTCCTTGTCGCGACTGCAGCCTGGCCACCAGGAAACTCCCTTGACCAATCCTGGCGCTCCTCACCAGCATGAGAGCAGCGCACTGATTGGAGGGAGAGGCCTCACTCACAGCTCCACAATGCTCTGGAGGCCTGCACTTGCTCTAACCCAGCTGCCTTTGGGTTAGAGATGTTTAAAGTGTGCATGTGTGGCTGGCCGTCGCAAGACAGCTGGCAAAAAAAAAATATGCGCACTTTAAACAATGCATTGACAGTCCACTCTCCTCCCTGCTGATTCACTCAGCAGGATCCGCCCCATTCTGTCGCTTTGTTCAGGACGGGCGGATGAAAAATAAAATGGTAATGGATTACCATTTTATTTTTGATCTCGAGAACATTTAAGTGGGACAACGCTCCTCTACTCCAACGGAAGAGCCGCCGCTACTTTCATAGAGTCTCAGTGAACAGGGTCCCAGTCATTTGTCTGCAGAATACACGCCTGCCATACCCTGGTGGTAGAACAGCTGGTCTCGCCAGAGCACTACATTAGTTAAGACAACATGTTATTAGGTGGCTTTATGATTCCATAGTAGCTAGGCATCTGGAATTGCTAAATATTTGGCAGCAGTAATAACATATTTTTTTGTGGTCAAGTTTCTATGCTGATGGTAAATCCTACACATCAACATGCTTAATTTGTGCCCAACTCAAGAACCCATATAGTAACCCAGTGAGAATCTTGCATAGTAAACCAGTGAGACTCTAGGCCTTGGCAAACAGTGTCATAGATTCACTGTAGTGAGGAAATATAAATTTTATGGTCAAGTTGTGTTCCCTAGCGCGTACCTCACCGTCTCCATGTACCAGCTTAAAGTGCATGTAACTTCCCTCCTGTGTCAGCTATGAAGACGCAAATACATTTGCGTCCAACGTTAACATGTCCTCTTTCAGATCCACCCTGAATGGATTAAATAGTCCGTTCCTAAGTATGCTATGCCAACGTCTTTTTGTAGTATACCTTACATGTTTTTCAGCTCTGGCAAGGTAGGCCCTGAATTTCTGCCATCGAGCCTCTTTTTCTGGCTTCTGACTCTGAAAGCCTCAGCCCAGGCTGCCTCTCTACCCGTGAACTCTGACTTACTTCCAGCGCGGCCCACCGCGCTCAGCTCAGCCTGCTGCCTGCCAAGACTGACTATAACCTTCGAGTTATCTGTTCCGCTCCTCGAAAATACATTCCTGCCTACTAGCTTCAGTAAACATCCCCCTCAGCTACAGGGCCAAAGGGCCGACCTGTCTCCGTACAAGTAATTCACAGCCTCTGTTACCATGCTCCCATGGAAGGCCCCATGCCCCACGTTTCTCATTCAGACACTTAGGCGCTTATACACGCATCCACAGTTAGTATAGAATAGCTTCTGCCCCAGAGACCTTTCCGTCCAGATAATATGGTTCCCAAACATCAGATATCAGATATGATAGAAGTACAAGTTGATCTGACATGCCAGACTTCTGTCTCTTTCCGTCAGTGTAAATGTCAAGTCCCCTGCACCCTCCAGTTTCACGTCCATCACACGTCATGCAGCTGCGCGCGCATCCAAGCTTCCGATTTCTGCTGACATTGCAACATTTCTGTTTGGTGCCACCCCCTAGTGACACCTACCTGTGACGTTTCTAGCACACACCTCCAGTTCACGCCTAGTCCACGCCTTCTGATTACGTACTAGTAACACGTGGATACTGTTATCTTGTCTTCTCTCAGCTGTTACGCCTACTGTACTGTTTCCTATGACATGAATTAAGTATATAAGCTATGTACTGTCAATAAAATGTAGCGCTCTATCCCTTCTTCCACCCCTGCGGTGGGAAGAACATGATATTCTGGTCTTGACCATTCCTTTTTGAGGAATAAAACCCCTAAGAACTCTAACACCACGGACTCTGGTTTTTTCTTTCCGATCTGAGTTATTATTGATTAAGTACTTACCTGCATAGAAATTAAGACGGTAAATTATATATTTACATCATTTTGGCGCCCGAACAGGGACCCCTCCCCCACCTCACGCGCCGGTTGGTGCGTTGCAAGCTCTGTCCCCTGCCATCAGTTAGACGGAAACTACGCGTACCGGCAGGATTTCCTGCATCTCCCTCTGGCCCACGGAGGTGACGAAGACTGCGATCAGTACCCAGACGAGGCGGTGAGGAGTGCGGAGGATCCCGACCAGAGCCTAGCCGAAAGAAGCAAGGTCCGAGGTGTCAAGAGGCCCACCAGTTTTCCGAAGTTTTCCGAAGTCGAGCCGAATCGAGTCCAGTCCAGTCAAGTTTTCCGAGGCCTTCTGTTTCCGTGCTTCCCGGTGAGTACCATTGCTGGGACGTATCTAGACGGGTTTGGGTACACAAGTCCGGTCTGCACTGTTTTTAGACAGTGTATCTGTACTGTTTAGCAGTATATCTAGTATTTCTGAAGTTCTGCACTGTTTAGCAGTGTATCTGTACTGTTTAGCAGTACATCCAGTAATAGGGGGTAGTCATATATGTTTCAAAATGTCTTTTTCCTGTGATTAATGTCGTGGTATGAATGTGACCGTTTTTAAATGTGCCTTATTGTGTTCTTGTATAGCTAGCTGTATTCAGTATTAAGTAGTAAGGATTGAGCATTCGGTATTAAGTAAACAAGATGCCGTTTTTCGACAAATTAAAGCAGATAGGAACTAGGAAAGGGATACTAGAGGAAGCAATTCCTATCCCCCCTAGGGACACTCCAGGAAACTTCATGTACCACAAGCATGGCATTGACGCCATATTATATCTAGAGTTATGGGCCGACTATACTAAGCACCTAGACGAAAGACACAGATGGCCTGAGAACGGAACATGGGATGCTGAGTGCATCATGAAGGTGGAGGAAGTACTATGGAAAAAGAAAGCCAGACAATCTCAGAAAGACGCCATAGAGTTTTGGCGTAAGGAATCGCATAGGCGTGCTGAAAAAGCACTACGTAGAGAAGACAGACTTAAAGAATCAGAAAAGGCCCAAGAAAACGAGTTAGTCACCGAGGGGATCCGAGTAAAAACAGAGCAAGTAGACCGCGCACGACATAACCTCGTGACCGGTATGTATCTCGCGGCTGAGGGTTCGTCTGAGGCCATTTCTGAAATACCGAAAAACCTACCGCCACCATTAGTTCCAACTAAAGTAATGCATAAGACTACTAAAGACATATTCCTGAATTCCTATCTAGAGGATGTAGCACCCGCTTACACTAATCTGCCTGTCCGCGCCCTGCCTAACGACAGGGACGGGGGTGGTAACCCGCCCCAAGATCAAATTCCGCCAGTACCACAACAGAAAGCTCCTGTTCCACCACCTCCACCACTTCCCGCACTTAAAGTTGATCTACCGAAACCACTTCTACCTGATCCTACTAAAAGACAAGTTCAAGTTCAGATACAGACTCCGCCGAGAGATGATGCCCAAGCTTCCGCCTCAGGGGGTGCGACCGGGGGTCTACACACCCCGCCATTGACACGCAGGTTACAGCTCAAGGACTTGCGGAGTCCTTTTACGTTCAAGTCTCCCAGCCTTGATGTATTCAAGGAAAACCTTTCAGTTTGCAGATATGATCCAGTACCCGGTAAAGACAATGTAATGATGATGGCATCACTACGGTTAAGATCTGCTACTGATTTCCTGCTCTGCTATGTAGGAATGAAGGAGCGCCTAGATAGAATATATGAGTTTGTTCAGACAGGGAAAGATCCTGACAGTATTCAGGAGGCCATGGAGAAACAGAAAGTTGACGTTCAAGCACAGATACTACGTTTTTTCATAAATTGCCTAATAAGAGAACGAGACAGGCCTGGGACAGATCAGAGTGAATTAGATGCACTAAACAAGTGGGGTCAAAATATATCTGAAGGAAAACACGATAGGGGAACTTGCATAGCCAGTATGTACAAGAAAATTAGAAAGGCAGTAATAGATATACACCAAAAAGAGAAAGAAAAGGATTCCTCCGAGGAGGAAGAAGAACTTGAAGAACCAGAAAAGACTACAGATACTATAGCGTATGTAGGTAAGGGAACTTACCTTAGGAAAAGTATCCGTCCAGAAAGCAAGAGAGTTTTCCTCTCTGCCTTAACAAACCCGAATTCTTCTGAACACCAGTTCCAGGAGACCGACAAAAGACTCCGAGACCGAGTGGGGTACCACATACTCAATTCGATGGATGAACAAGAACTAGCCCGGTCAGCCATATTATGGGCTGAAAATCCGGATATGTATAATGATGATACATTAGCGCAGACATTTCTGAACCTCTCCCCAGACGAACAGAAACTAGCAGGTGTATACATGATTCAGCACCTCCTCACGAAATACAGAAACCAACATTCTGATCCAGGTCCCTTACACGAAACATTAGAAGCACTACTCATGGATAGATGGAGAGGTTTAAGTACCAAATTAATACAAATAATTCTAGAACAACGACATAGATATAACACTTTCATAAGCTCTGAATATGTTCCCGCTCCGCCCCCAGAAAGGAAAACTTATCACATGCAATGCCTGAGTGGCATTGAAAGTCAGAACCCCTTACGAGAAGTACACCCTGTTATGGGTGCGGACAATCTTTTGAAACGTGTATATGTACACACGCCACTGACCAAGTTAGAACTGTTAGAAATGAAGAAACTAGTCCCGAGCCATGACAAAGACCCTGCAGGTTTTCACAGAGAGCTTAAAGACATGTTATTGATGGGGGATTACACATATGATGATATCATGAAAATGTTAAAGGTACTGCTGCCCACGGGCATCTACGAGAAACTAAAGGAAAAGGAATGGGAGGTGGGAGAGAAAAAGATTGTATGGGCAGAAATAGAAGACGAAGAGAATAAACGTGTCCCAGGGGTAGGCCTTGGGGACAAAACTAAAGCATTACCAGGTTTAATAGTACAGGTTCTGCCAAGATTATTGGCAACTAGAAAAGAAGACTGGGATGCAATCTCAGCATGTAAACAGAAACCCGACGAAGATACTAGTGACTTTTATTCAAGATTCGAGAAATGTTTTATTATTAATAGTGGTCTTAAACCAAGTAGCGAATCGTACCCGCATCTTTTTGTATCAAAGTTAGTTGAGAATTCCCTGTTAGCAGTCAAGAATCGTGTATACAAGGTTGAGAGTACATGGCAAGCAAATACGCCATCTCAGATGTTACAAATGTTACAATACCATCAGAATAGAATTAGAGAAGAACAGGATCAAGAACAGAAACGTATGAAAGACACGAAAATGAAAATGTTGGTAGCCCAGTCGGTCCATACCGACGGAAACAGAAAGGGTACGAACCAGACAGGTCACGTCGCAGGTCCCGTTAAAGGGACGTGCAACTATTGCAAGCAGCCAGGTCACTACGTACATGAATGTCCAGTTCTGAAACATAACATAGCAACAGGTAAAACTAAAGAGAGACCGCATCCACCTAGACAAGATCAGGTTCAGCAACAGACTTCACAGAATGCACAGCCCATGCAGAATACACAGCCTATGCATGCTTCATCTCATACAGCACAGACGGTAGCGGTACCGCAGCCCACTGCCACGACTCAACAAGTTTCTCAACAGATGTACCAGTATGCCCAATCTGCTTACCCTGAGTATCAACGATACACATGAAACAGCCTAGAGAGGGAATTTGGCTTGCCTCTTATTGAAATTCCTGTAGATCAAGAAGGTCCTTATGTACACAGTCAAGTATTGGGAAAAGACAGAAAGTTTTTAATTGACACAGGGGCAAGCCGCACCACAATCAGTCATAATGAAGTCCCAGGGGCACCCCTCTCAGGCTCACAGAATGTTTCCCTTGGTTTTTCAGGACAGCCCATTGTAAATGAAGTATCAGAACCAGTACCCTTGGCTGTGGGTCCATTATCACGAATTACAGACTTGTTACTTACAAAATCATGCCCAGAAAATCTGTTAGGAATTAAAACATTGAAGGCTCTAGGAGCTATAATCTGCTGTTCCCCGGAGGGAGTTAGACTCTTTCTACGGGATTTCAAGGGTCATTATGTGTTGCGAGAATTCGATGTCAGATTGAAAAATGTACCAGATCACCTGTGGGCAAAAGGCCCAACTGATGTAGGTTGTATGCATATCACACCATACCGTGTTACACTCAAGACAGGAGTTGTACTACCACGAATCAGACAATACAAGTTACCACCCGATGCTGTAGTGGCTTTACTGGAAATCATTGAAGAGCTCATAGCACAAGGAGTGGTCGTAGAGACTGACTCCAATATCTGTAATTCACCTATCATTCCAATTCTTAAACGTACGGACCCCAATGCACCGCCAGTATATCGGCTGGTGATTGATCTTCGAGAACTGAATAAATGTATTGTACCACAGTACCCTGTGGTCCCCGATATCTCTTCCCTATTGACTGCTGTTGATTCAGAAGCAACGTTCTTTACTGTAATTGATCTCAAGAACGCTTTCTTCAGTGTACCTATTGATCCAGAGAGCCAATATCTCTTCGGATTCAGTTTAAATGGACGAAGTTTCAAATTTTCCCGCGCACCTCAAGGATTCACAGAAAGCCCCAGCATCTATAGTCAAGCACTGAAAAGACAACTAGACTGTATTCAAATGCCAGTTAACACCGCTTTACTGCAATACGTCGATGATCTGCTGATCACCGCACGAAGTGAGCCCGAATGTGAACAAGCATCACTGACAGTTTTACATTTTCTGGCAGACAAGGGACACAAGGTGTCTCCTTCGAAGTTACAATTCTGTGTTCAGCAAGTTGTGTACTTGGGTCACTTGCTGTCCAAAGTGGGGAGACAGCTCACTCCCGATCGCATTCAGTTAATTGTAAATATGCCACAACCCCAGACACAAAAGGAAGTGCGGGCCTTTATAGGCCTCACCTCGTACTGCAGACAATGGATTCCTCAATATGCATTTCTAGCTAAACCACTCATCCAGTTAACAACGCAGGAGGCAGCAACTTCGACTGCCCTCCCTTGGACTTGGGAACATACACAAGCCTTTGAGGAATTAAAGAAAGCATTATGTCAAGCACCAGTTTTAGCGACACCATGTTACAGCAAACCGTTTACCCTTTTTGTTACAGAACGTGATGGTACAGCATTGTCTGTCCTCACTCAAGATCAAGCAGGTTCACATAAGCCTTGCGCTTATTTTTCTAGTACATTGGACTCAGTAGCCCAGGCAGTCCCTGCGTGCTTAAAGTCAGTAGCAGCAACAGCGTTAGCAATAAGACAGAGCGATTCAATTGTTTTAGGCCATCAGTTAACAGTACAAGTTCCACATTCTGTAGAGGTTCTTTTAAACAGAACTCAGACCCAACACTTGACTATAGCACGACTGACAGGTTACGAATTAACGCTATTCCAGCCACACATAGAGATCAGACGCTGCAGCATTCTGAACCCCGCAACACTGTTACCTACAATTATGACAGATCCAGCCCCGCATGATTGCATAGAGATCATTAATGCAGTAACAAAGCCCCGACGAGACTTAACAGATGTTCCACTGACAAATCCAGACCTGACACTTTATGTGGATGGTTCATGTATGCGAACAAGTACAGGAGAATTAGTGGCCGCGTATGCCGTGACCACTGAAACCGAAGTTAAAGAAACACATAGTATTGACACACTGTCCGCTCAAGCGGCAGAGCTTATTGCTCTGACCCGAGCCTGTATACTAGCCAAGAACAGAAATGTCAACATATATACTGATTCCCGTTATGCGTTCGGAGTTGTACACGACTTCGGTATGTTATGGCAAGAACGAGGTTTTCTGACCTCTCACGGTGCCAAGATCCAACATGGTCCCCTCATTCAAGCACTGTTAGAAGCAATACATCTGCCTTCAGGAATATCCGTCATGAAGTGTAAAGCACATACTAAAGTCACAGATTCTGTTTCCCAGGGTAACGACCTGGCAGACCAGACAGCAAAACATACAGCATTGACTCATACTCAGACAACTGACATGACAAAGACAATAGGACCGACACATTGTATGACAGTCAGGGATCCCACACTAGATGTTATCGATATTCAGACACATGCTACCCCAGAAGAAATAAAGAAATGGATTGAACTAGGAGGGATCCAGACAGATCAAGGTTGGGTGACGAAGGGAAAATCTACATGGTTTCTCCCTGACTCTATGGTTCAAGTCATGATTAACACAGCACATAGTCCAGCACATCTAGGAGAAAAAGCGATGCTAGACAGTTTACAAAATCTTTGGAACAATAAACACTTACGAGCAGCAGCAAAACAGAAAGTGCGTACTTGCATGATCTGTTGTCAGTTCAATCCAGGTAAAAGCGTCCCTGTAGAGCAAGGTGGATTTCATCCTCCCGATCACCCTTTTGAAGTCCTCCAGATGGATTATATCCAGATGGACCGTTGTCGAGGTTTTAAATATGTTCTCGTAATTGTTTGTGCTCTGTCCCGTTGGACCGAAGCATACCCAGTCCCAGATTACACTGCTCCGACCACTGCCAGGCAGTTGGTTCGTGAATTCTTCCCACGGTACGGCTTGCCTCGTGTCGTGTACTCAGATAACGGTCAGCCATTCTCATCCGAATTAATGAAAGAAGTTTCTTTATTGCTAGGATACCAGTGGAAATTCCATTGTGTCCGACATCCCGAAGCCGCAGGCCTTGTAGAGAGGCATAATCAGACATTAAAGACACGACTTGCTAAAATATGTAAAGAGAAAGGGGTCGACTGGATAGTCGCCCTGCCAGTGGCACTGTTCTATATGAGGATGGTTGCCCATTCGAGATCAGGGCTATCCCCGTACGAAGTGGTCTTTGGAAGACCACCGAATATGTGGGGGACGCCCATTCCGAAGAAAATTACTGATGTTGATTGCAATATGTTGACAGATTACCTTGCCTCCTTGATGTCTGCACTCCAATCATGTCGTTCACAGGTTGCCGCAGCTTTCCCTGACAACACTGATGTAAAGCCACATGATGTCCGTCCAGGTGATCTGATCCTCATAAGGAATTTCGACCGGAAAAGTCCGTTGGAGCCCCGCTGGAAATCGCCGAAGACCGTTCTACTTACTACAAGGACAGCGGTGAAGGTTGAGGGCAGGAAGGGGTGGGTCCACATGAGCCATGTTAAACTGTGTAATGAACTGAAATCCGACCCAGGCTCATCCACCCCTTCCAAAGACTGTATCGAGCCCAGTGACTTTAAAACTTCCGAACGAGAAAAAACTCCCCAAGAGGAGTACAGACTCAAACTCCGATCTAGCAAGTCAGACAGTTTAATTGTTTAAGTCCTCCCCTAGGTGAATCGGTTAAATAGTTTCTGACATGTATCCCCTAGATCGAGATAGAGAGAGAGAATTCAAGAAACGTACATACTGTAAATCACTGCGTAGTCACTGTATAGTGACATTGTTAATAATGTTTTTTCTAAGTCTTCTGATAATAGTTGCAAGTATACTTCTCCCTATCTACTACCCTATTTTCAAGCGTGAACAATCTGCTTACAATGCCTCTGCTGAGCACACTTTTATCGAGTTACCTCCACATGAACTCTCCTACAGACTTGCGCTGCGCAACAACACATTCATTAGTATGCTACACCATTCCCATCAAACTAACAATGCTACAGACTGCTGGATATGTGGCCGACTCCCTCCCTACCAGAATTACAAGGGAGCTCTGCCCCTCTTTCCGTACCCGTTCACTCACAATGGTTCCTGTGGTGCATGGTTTAAAATAATTAATTCCTTAGATCCTGATATTGCTGTTTTCGACGGGGGCTGGGTTTGGGGAAACTTGAACTTGGTCCTGCTCAACGTCTGTTACCCTGATAAGGAGGGACTCCCCACTAGAATAGGAACTGATCTAGAAAATGAAGTATATGGATTAGGTAATTACACAATTAGCCTTATGATTCTTACTGTCGAATCCGAAGCCGCACCAGTTCTACCCGTTATGTCAGTATTACCAGTCACTGGTGAATTATGTATCAGGAAGAAAGGTTCAGTACACTTAGGTCATAGTAAATGCACTACTGTGGTCGAATTCAGTGATCATGGTAAATCGTCCTTTAAAGCTATTCGTCATTCCTATTTTGTTTGTGGTCACACCGCATACATACGCCTACCTCCAGATTGGGATGGTACCTGTTACATTGCATTCCTTCTGCCACCTGTTTTCCTAGCTCCTCCTGATTACCACAGAAATACAAATCTAGTAAAGAATAGACCCAGAAGAGATATCCCACTTGTCGACTACACAGAAACGGCATGGGAACAGTACACCGATTTTAATAAAGGATTCTTTTTCTTTTTAGGACCTGTTCAAAATAGTAAACTAATACGCAGATTAACTAGAACACTTGAAGCAGTAGTGAATGAAACTGCCTCCGCCCTAGGTAACTTAACAGAAGAGCAGTCCGCCATGCGGGTTGTTGTCCTTCAGAACCGTCTTGTTATTGACGTCATCTTGGCAGATAGAGGCGGAGCCTGTAAGGTCATCGGGTCAAGTTGCTGTGTTTTCATTCCACAAAACGCACCATCTGTATATCAAGCTATTACACGTCTCCATAAAATTGCAAATCAGATACATCAGAATCCAGGCACCTGGACTTGGTCCGGTTGGTTCTGGACAACGTTAACCGCTTGGGGGTGGAAGATCCTATCCTTCCTAGGCATTGGCCTAGTCCTAGTATTCAGTTGCTGCCTGTGCCTGCAGTGCGGGCCAGCGATTTGTGGACTGTGTGCCACATCTTGTATTGAACATTCCAGTTTTCTCTCAAAGCGTAAAAGAAAGAAAGAAGAGCAAATGATGTTACAAGACCAAACTGATCGATTCATGAGGATCGATATATCATGAAGGGTCCGTAGGGAACAAGGAGGGAATGAGGAAATATAAATTTTATGGTCAAGTTGTGTTCCCTAGCGCGTACCCCACCGTCTCCATGTACCAGCTTAAAGTGCATGTAACTTCCCTCCTGTGTCAGCTATGAAGACGCAAATACATTTGCGTCCAACGTTAACATGTCCTCTTTCAGATCCACCCTGAATGTATTAAATAGTCCGTTCCTAAGTATGCTATGCCAACGTCTTTTTGTAGTATACCTTACATGTTTTTCAGCTCTGGCAAGGTAGGCCCTGAATTTCTGCCATCGAGCCTCTTTTTCTGGCTTCTGACTCTGAAAGCCTCAGCCCAGGCTGCCTCTCTACCCGTGAACTCTGACTTACTTCCAGCGCGGCCCACCGCGCTCAGCTCAGCCTGCTGCCTGCCAAGACTGACTATAACCTTCGAGTTATCTGTTCCGCTCCTCGAAAATACATTCCTGCCTACTAGCTTCAGTAAACATCCCCCTCAGCTACAGGGCCAAAGGGCCGACCTGTCTCCGTACAAGTAATTCACAGCCTCTGTTACCATGCTCCCATGGAAGGCCCCATGCCCCACGTTTCTCATTCAGACACTTAGGCGCTTATACACGCATCCACAGTTAGTATAGAATAGCTTCTGCCCCAGAGACCTTTCCGTCCAGATAATATGGTTCCCAAACATCAGATATCAGATATGATAGAAGTACAAGTTGATCTGACATGCCAGACTTCTGTCTCTTTCCGTCAGTGTAAATGTCAAGTCCCCTGCACCCTCCAGTTTCACGTCCATCACACGTCATGCAGCTGCGCGCGCATCCAAGCTTCCGATTTCTGCTGACATTGCAACATTTCTGTTTGGTGCCACCCCCTAGTGACACCTACCTGTGACGTTTCTAGCACACACCTCCAGTTCACGCCTAGTCCACGCCTTCTGATTACGTACTAGTAACACGTGGATACTGTTATCTTGTCTTCTCTCAGCTGTTACGCCTACTGTACTGTTTCCTATGACATGAATTAAGTATATAAGCTATGTACTGTCAATAAAATGTAGCGCTCTATCCCTTCTTCCACCCCTGCGGTGGGAAGAACATGATATTCTGGTCTTGACCATTCCTTTTTGAGGAATAAAACCCCTAAGAACTCTAACACCACGGACTCTGGTTTTTTCTTTCCGATCTGAGTTATTATTGATTAAGTACTTACCTGCATAGAAATTAAGACGGTAAATTATATATTTACATCAGTAGAATTGCACAAGGTTGTATGTTGATTCTAGTTGTTATGGCTCATTTGACCAAGATGGGTAATTTTATATCTTTGTCTGTCTAACCTACATCTAAGGAGTTAGCACATGAATAGTCACAATATGTTGTTTTCATCTGTATTAATTACTGACAGAAGATCCCATTTTATAGATAAAAAGGTTCACTTGTCCACAGGTTATCATCCTCAGACAGATGGACACACTGAAAGAATTAAGTGTGGTGAAAACCACCTAAGATACCAAACCTTAGCACAAAATGATCATTATGATGTGAGTTACCCTAAACTAATACAGAGTATTAATCTATCCATTGTGACAGTTTCTTTGTATGTATGGTCATCTCCTGATATCTTTTCTCTGGATCAGTCTGAATCAACCTGTATTCTGTCTCTGCAAGAACATTTAACATAGTTAATTAAGATCAGAACTCTGCATAAGTGACACTTAGAAGTTTTATGTTGATCAGAAGAGTAGTCCTAATCCTCAGTATGTTGTAGGAAACAAAGTGCAGTTAGTTTACAAAGGATTTGCCTTTGAAAAGACCCAATATATTACAGCCTAAATGTGTGGGGCCATTTGCAATTGATAAAATTGTGAATCCTGTTACTGATACAGTCTATGATGATCTATCCAATCTTTCATGGATCTTGGTTAAAGACGTTTCCTGCAAAAACATAGGGGCATATTAGCAAGGAGACAGCTTGTAGGCATTAGCTACAGGTCTAGGGCCCGCTTTGCATGTCAGCGCTAATGACATGCAAAGTGGGCATACCCAACCTGTTAGCGACTGAAAAAAGATTGTTGGGGATTGTGAGAGATAGACAAGAACTTTACTTCTATTGGATCTTGTACACAGTACAAATCCTGACCGATTGTTGTTGTGTAGGTTTAGCTATGATTTCCAAAAACAAGGACAGTTATAAATAAAATATTTTTTTCCTACCTTGGCTTAGGAAAATATTAGCGCAGTGAATAAAAGTTATTATTCACTTATTTTTAAAAGTTATTTGATGCTGAAAATAGGTTTTTGATAACTTTAATGGAAAAGTATCTTTCCACAAGTATACTTTAGTGCCACCTGAGAGTAAACTGGTTTAGAAATGGTCAGCCCTGCTCCAGAGACTAATATAAATTCATAACTGGTTGGTAAGGACCCTGGGACCATGGGAGTGTCGTGGTCGGAGATAGGTATAGTGCCAGAAAGTCTGTCCTGAATTGAGTCTATATGCCAGACTAACTGGTACTACAGCGGTCATAAAGAAACTTTTGAGATTCTTAGCAGTTGTGTAAAGTAGTTGCAGAGTGGAATGTTTCCTTCTTGGAGTTGTGTTGTGATTGAAATCGTTCAGCTCTAAGACAATGGAAAGCTGTGAAGTGTACCATTGTGACAGACTATTGCCCTGCAACTAAGGTCTCAGCCTCCAGTGAGGCAGAAAGATATGCTGGTAATGTTTTGGTAATGTTTTTGTTCTTTTGTCTTGTACAAACGTTTCTGGGTACGGCACCTAGACCCAGCGATCTTTCGATTTTTAGATCACAAGATTTCTGTTGTTTGGGTGAACATTTTATTTTTCAGAACAAGCTTTATTGTCATATCAGAAAGGATTGCAAAGACATTTTACGGTACTCCGAACCCCTGGAGGAGCCATGAGCATAAAATCAAGGTACAAAGACTAGCAATCAATGTAGAAGTCAATATTAATCAATTTTGTCGAAGAACCCCCCCAATCCCACCACCCCACAGAAACTACCCTCCACCGGGTCCCCCCCTAACCCCAACACGATGTCGGTCCATATTCGATAATACAGTTGGGTGAACATTTTTGACCATTTTGTCTTAATATTTAAAAAATCCCATCTTCTTTTTCTCTTATTCAATTCTAAACATTTTGTGTCTTTTTGATAACTAAATGTCTTTGCAGATTTTTTTAGGTTTTGCCTAGGCAGCACATGCGCTTTCTCTTTGAGACATTCTGTATTCAGAATATGGGCTTTAAGCTCCGCCCAAATATTTAATTGGCTCCTTGACTGTCTTTTGGAAATGCTTCTTTTTCTTTGGTTAATTTCTTTAGTAGTCCCTCCTTTTTAGGTCTCGCCTGGAATTAGCATCCAAAGGATGCGTCCAGGCTGGAGACTTATTAGGTCTCGCCTGGAATTAGCATCCGAAGGATGCGTCCAGGCTGGAGACTTATAGCTGCCTGTCTCGGGGGAATGAGGGACAAAAGGGTGTTACGAGCTTGAAAGCCGGATTTGGGTGCGCGAACGCGCACGTTCCGTCCCGCGCCGCGCCGTGCACTTCCCTCCCATACTCCCAGCAAGTCAGCCTAACGCGCATGCATGCACACAGACACACACACGCGCGCACACGCACTTACACTTACTTACACACACACACACACACAGACACACACACGCAGGCACCCAGACGCAGGCAGACACATACAGGCAACCCCCTCTCCGCTCCCCTCTCTTACCTAACCGGGCTTCGGGCTTCTCGGGAGCCTCGCAGAGCATTCGAGCTGCTCTGCCATGCCTGCAAGATGCGGGGCTCTCCCCTTAGGCTTGGGGGTCCCGCAGTCTCCCCGCTGGTCTTCATCCGGGCCCCCTCCCGGGTCCCAGGACTTCAGGTACGGCACTTCCCTGTCGCTCCGGGGCCGGGCTCGCGCTCCGACCTCAAAACGAAACTTTGAAATGTTGCGCATGCGCAGGCAGCCCCCGCCCTCCCACTCCTCCAAGGCCGGATACTGAGCTTGTTTGGGTAAGCACTTCCTCTGTGTGGCAAACGCACAATAAATGATACGATTGATCTCAAAGGAAAATGCGATCTGAGAGCATTTCTTTTTGGTAATTTGCCCACCGATTATTTGTATCTTCACTTTCCTAAATTTAATGTCCGCCCCACTGGCCCCGCCCCGGCCCGCCCCCTCCCCCGTCTCGGCCGCTATGGCGGATCCAGAGAATGGCTCCTCTCCGCGCTCCGGATCCTCGCCCTTCCTGGGGATGCAGCTGGCCTCGCCACCCACCTTCAGGTACCGATGCCTCCCACCCTGACCCCCCAGCCTCACCTGCCCCGGGGTAGGTTTGAAAGGCATGAGGTGTAATCGGGACCACGCAGCCTTGTTGGCACGTTAACCCACTGAGCTAACGTGCCTGTTGCACACGGATCTCTAAACAGGCACGCCAACCCTCTGAGCTGTTTTAGTGGAACTGGACCCGGATGCGTACGCACACATCTCCATGGCAGGCACATTAATCCACGGAGCTGTCTTGCTGACATTCGATAAAACACGACACACGCACTGGGCGTCTCTGCGCCAGGCACATTAACCTGCTGGGCTTTCTTGTCGGCTATAATCGCTAGCAGCGGTGCTGTGCCCAGCATCTGGCCAGGCCTCTATGGTGGGAATGTTCACGTAGCCGAGTTTATCGGTGAGAACTTCCCATGACAGCGCCTCTGCCTGCAAGATGTTTCAGCGTCTCCCGCACTGCGCCCTGCTCCCACACTCCCCTGCACACACACACACGCAGCCCAGCGCCTCGTCTAACAGCGGAAAGCCATTAATACTGGGAAGTTTTCGCTTGAAGTGAGCGGAACTATAACATGTGTCCTTTTCACACACAGGCTTAAATCCACCACCCGCTGTGACCTATTTACAGACATCTGAGCTCTGCTACTTCATGTGTGTGTGGTGTGTGAGGGCGGTGCACGTCATGAATCGTATCTGGGGGGTCATCCTTATGGGGTATGTGGTGTAGGAGAGACTCAACATTTGACTGACAGATCCCGTGTATCCATTCACCTCACCCCTGCCCACGTGACTCATGGCCCGCGCGCGGTACCCGGCTTTGCCCTGCCTCCTTCATTACACCAGTCATCCATTATTTCCGTCCCAGGCCTGTTTGGGCCCGTTTACCGCCTGGGCCTCCCGCGCTTATAAAGGCAGGTTATTCAATCTGCTCACCGCCTTTCCTCTAGAAAATGTTGTCTAATGCACCCGTCCACCCTCTCTCGCCAAACCACCCACTTGCATTTTGTGACCACAGGCCCCTATGGGTGCTTTTCGGGAAAACTGCAGCCTCACGCTGCGTGTATGCCATCGAGGGGTCGCAGAGCCTTTCATGTGGAGGCAAAAAATGCCCAGTGGCAAAATAAACCTACACTGAAATCCAGGCATCTGTGTGGCCGCGCCGTGTGATCCTGGTCAAATGACTTCACTGCTGCGAGTTCGATTTCTGCCAAGTCTGGGCGCACGCACCAAAGTAGGGGTTAAATGCTGGCAGAAAGCCACTCCCTCCTCTACATTGTGAATATATTTAAATATATATACATTCCTCACTCGCCTCTCATAGGAATTGGGGTTCAAACCAGGCCCTGTTTTGGTAACCTGTCTCTGAACTGTCCAGTCTCTCTCCACCCCATGAAGGCACCGCCCCTCCCCTCTACAGAGGGAGGCCCGGCCACGGTTTTACTCCCCCCAACTTTTGCAGCCTCCAAAAGCACATCCCCTCACAGCCCGCGAGTCTCCGTGACACACGGCAGTGATCTCACCCCTTCGCCGCTGACCTGCATTCTTCCAAAGACGGAGAGTGTCAGGAGCGCTGCGACCGCCTCCACCCCCAACCCAAAACACGAGCGCGGTCCCAGCACTGGCGGGTGTCTGCAGGTGAGTGAAGGGACGAGGGGGTCACGCAGGGCGCTTCATGCGGTGTTTGCAACTTCATTGCACTCACTCTTCTATACTTGCACGTTTTATATAGCGCCAAACATAGCGCCCAGCTTTAAACCGTATTAGATGTTAAAAGTGAGGTAATCTTGCTCATGGCGTGAACAGTTCACAGAGAGTTGTTAGAATCAGATATAGTCACGGTGATCCCCGAGAGGTGTGGGGGTGTAGGCTGGCCTGGCCCCCAACACTGTGGTCTTGGCGTCCAACTGTTGCAGTGTAACTGAAGTGCAGTGTGATGCAGAATGTCATAACTCTGCAGTGTGTGATGCAGTGCCGTGGGTTCGGGTTAATGATCCCCGCCGTGTGGTGCAGGGTAACCGAAACAATGGTGTGATGTACTGTAGGGCTGTGTATCTGTGCGACATGATGCAGTGTAGTGCAGAGGCGTTTCATGTCTATGCAGTGTGATGCAGTGCAACGAAGCAGTATTGTTTATCTGTGCACTCTGATGCAGTGCCGCTGAAACGCCGTTGTACATCTGTACATCATGGTGCAGTGTAGTTCAGAAGTGTCCTATAGCTATGCAGTGTGATACAGTGTAACAAAGCAGTATGGCATAGCTGCAGATGGATGCAGTGCCTCAAGCAGTGGTGTATAGCTGTGTAACGTGATGTATGCACTGCACCAGCGGATCATATCCATGCAGCGTGGTGTACTGTACGTGAAACAGTATTTATTAGCTGCACTCCGTTGCAGTACCACCGAAGTAATACTGTATATATGTGCAGTGTGATTCAGCCCTGTATATATGTGCAGTGGAATCCATTGTAGTGCAGGAGCGTTGCAAATCTATGCAGTGTGATGAAATATACCCTTCTCTGAGGTATGAAATGTAACAGGAGTGGTGTTCTTGATAGTGAAATTGGTTACAGTGTAATCGAAGATTTCTCGTCCATCTGCCTGGAGTGATGTAGTGTGAGCGAAGCAGTATTGTGTACCCTGTGGTGGAATGCAGTATAACCACCACAGTATTGTACATCTGTGCAGTGACAGGTATTGTAACTGATGCGATGTTGCACAGTGTGTCTCTGCAGTGTGCTATATGGTGATACTTGTTTAGTAAAAACAATAGTAGTAATACAAAAAAATGTTTATTGATATCACTTGACTGCAGTGTAACAGGAACATTCAACAACAACTGGTTCAAATATGTTCTATCAATGTTTCAAGCTTTATTACAAATGTCACTGAAAGATGTTAATATTTCACTTCTGTTCTTGAATTTTTGTCACAATAAAATACACTGAACATAATCTTCTCAAAAGTTATTTACAAAAGTTTAAGCTATTGCCATTATAAATTACAATAACTTTTATTTAAGTATTAATTATTTAAAAAAATTAAAAGCCATTGTTATTTGTAATATCAATACATGTAAGTCACGTAAATACAACACATATTGCATTACAAATGCTGTAGGTGTCACATTTGCGAAAGTTAAAACTATTGGCATTGTAAATGACAAAGCTATTAATTTTGCTATTTTTAAAACCAATACATAAATAACAAATGTGTCATTTACAATACCAATAGCTCAAACTTTCCTAATGCGAGACCTATTGCATTGCAAATGCTTGTTTACTTTTGAAACATCCCATGAGGACTGCCTCTGTTACATGTGACTTCAGACTGTTAGGTTTATTTAGGAATTCTTAGCACTCTTGTGAATTACGTTTTCGTCGTAGCTGGTGTAGCGCTGCTCAGTAAGAGTGCCTGGATTAAAACATTTGTATATTTTATTTCTGCAGCTTGGCAAACCGCTTCATTTGTTTGCTGTCCCTTAATATACCCGTTCCCCCCTCACCCCTCTACGACACTGTCGCAGGCCCCCGCAACCCCTCTGAGGCCACTGCTCATTTTGCCTGTTATTTTGTTTGGTTAATTTACACATGATTTTCAGTGCCCTCATTTAATCTTCTTTTGCCACCTCCCGCCACCCACCTCAAACGACATTGCTTGCCCACCCCACCTCTGAGAGCGCTGCATTGATTTCTTATCGTTTTTTTTAATTAGTAGCTTTCATTTATATAGCACAGCTATCCAGAAGCTCAGGGGAAATGAAAGGATCAGCCCATAATCACAGGAGGTTGAGTCCACACCAGACTAGAACACGGATATCCAGCTCCCCATTTGGCAGCTCTGATGGCTGTGCCATTACCTTTCCCTAGCCATGTTGCAGGGTGCAGTACCTTATGTGGCCAAAAGAGGTCCCAAGGGACACCTAGTGACAGCCTGTGGTACTTCACCCTTTCACTGCTTTGTGCACAGTAGAACAGTAAACGTTGCTGTACCCGCAATAATATGCTGCATAGCTAAATATTTATAATGTCCCAAAGGAGAGGTCAATTGCATTCCAAATTCTTGTTCTGAATTGGTACAGGAATGGTACTGTCTACTGCTTGGTACTGTTTGAACCTAACAAGGATTTCTCTGCTGAACTGCTTAATGTTGGAGCAGTCTGTAGTTGAGTAGCTATTGTCTTAGAACTGTGTTGTAACCTAGCTATATTGTGTTTATTAAGTTCGGAGAGGTACCCACCTACCAATTAAAACATCAATTCTGATATATGGACTCGCCACTATCAATTGTCAAAATATTGTAAAGGAAAGCAAATTTGGTGTTAAGAATAGTAAATCATACAACCCTATTTAAGCTTACCTTCACAACATATTAGTAATCGATATTCCAAACAGGTAGATGTAGACAATAAAAATCTAGTAAGCCAAGGTATCATGTTTCTATTGGGCTTAATAGAATGGGAAAATGAGGACTATAGGGACAGTTCAGAGAACTCTGCAAAATAAAAGAAGCCACCTGACAAAACAAGTTGTTAAGTAATTGTGTGTTTAATTGATTCTCAGTCAGTAGCACTAAAGTCACACTAGGCATCTCGAAATGCACCTCCGGTTCTTCATCCTATAAAGACGTATGTATACAGACATGACTCTAACACTTCCAGGGGCCAGTAGATCAACTCTAGAGGTAGATTACTCCATTTTTGGGGTGCACAGATTTCTGTTTCCAAAAGAAAGAAATAAGATCCCAGCATCTTCGAGGCGAGGTTCAGACCTTCTTTCTAAGTATTTCCTTACTCTACCGAACACAGATATCCACTGATGAATGACCTCCAAAGAGAAGGACTTTTCACTTCAGTAATCCCAAGGATTTAGCACTATGGAAGAATTTTAAATAAATTTAAGGAAGTTAGGCCTTCTTCAATGCAATGCAGGGATTCAAGAAGGTAGGTATCCCGAGCATTACTGGCACCTAAAGAATCCAGTGTTACAGACAGGCCAGAGCACGATTCGCTCTGAGAATTTGGAACCCCTCTCCATGAAGAAATAAGCCCAACAGTCATTTTTCTAACCTTCTACAAAGCACTCAATACCTCTCCTTCCTCTCTGCCTGTTACTTGATCTTTTGAACTCCCCCAAACTTCTCTCCCTATCTTTCGCTTGAGAATCGCTTTAGAAGACCCTTTGTTCAATTGCTGCTGCATTTTCACTTTGTCATGATGTGAACCACTCAGCTCCCCAAGGGTTGAAGTTCACTCTCCTCTAATACTTAAAATAAATACATATATGAATACGTGTGTAAGTCAATTGCACCAAGTCAAGAGCAGTGTGCCTGAAATGTATCCATTAATGGATATAACATGCTCGCTTTCTATTACCAGAACCATACGCCTCTGCAAAACATCAAATTAAATTCAGCTGTGTTTTATAGCAACCAAGCAATTTTCCATCACCCATGCCCTGTAGCAGGTTGCTAATGATTCAGCCAAGCTGCAGCTTTCAATCAAAAATGGGACATATATGTAATTAGGTTACTGTATGAGAAATATTGCCAGTCAGTCTGGCATTCCTGCCTCAAAAGGAGTGATTGCACTAAATAATTATGCTTACTACATTTTTTGCAATGTCATGTCAGACATTTATTTTGGATACACAAATCCATAACACATAGAACAGAGTCAAATACAGCCTACCACAGAAGAATTTAGAAAAATTATTTAAAAACTGATCTAAAATGCATTTTACTAAAGGTACATGGTGTCATTAAAGCGAAAAACAAAATAAAAAGGGTATAACATTTCAAGAATTGATGGTTTAAACAGATAATATGTATCAGTGCAATCATCATTATTAGTTACTTTTATTTATATCAATACCAAAGTATAATTGACTTAAGATTACCACTTTTTATGAAGGGGCCCAATTGATGATGCCTTTTGAGACATCCACAAGGAATGTTTGTGACAGAATACACAAACACACACACACACACACACACACACGCAGCAAAGCACACAGACACACACACACCTATATATCGACATATATACAGAGATATACATGTATATATTATAGAGTAGTGGTAGCCGCGCTGTAGTTATAGTTAGGATGATTCTGAGAGTTAGAAATTTGTCAAATCTCGCCAAAACTATGCAGACCTATTTTTTTTTTTTTTTTTGTACGTAGGCTGATAATGCAAAGTTTTGTGGTGATTAGTTAGGAAGGTGCAAAGAAAAAAGGAGCTCAGAGCACCCTTTGACCTCATGAACAACGTACTTTGCCGAGAAGAACCTTCAATGGTTACTACCTCCAGGGGTGTGGAAGTCGGGTAGGCGTCATAGCCGAGATACATCTCCCACAGGGAAGTAAGTAGCATTCTCCAGCCGGAACGCTGCTCTATGACAATGATGAATTTAGGGTGAGAATCGAACTATGTGGTGATAACCAATGTGTACGATACATGTGTCACTCATCACCGTTGATGGCTGACTACCCATGAAATAACCAAGGTTTCTGCATGGATAACATATTCCTGTTATGTTGATTGTATTGCCAAATACGAATTGATCACAATGTTTGTTTATCTTAAGGCAGGACTCTAGGAAACAGTAGGAACTACATTGTGTTAATTGTGATGCTTTTTTTTTTACATCATTTGTTTTACCAGGTAACTAATATAATTGAGTCGATTCCTACCTGAGCTTATGGGATGTAACTCTTGCAGACAAATGTTATCCATTAGAGGTAGGGGTTCACTTTTTCCCTAATTAGGATAGAAACTCGACCACAAGAGAAGTTTCGGTTATTGAGATAAGGTCCTGAAGAATTGCCGCAAATCCTTTTGGACATGAAACATGTAGACATATTTATTGACACATAATTTTATTGACAAACAACCATTGATCATTATTTACTTGGAATAAAGGAACATCACTTCCCCTATATTCTCAGAATCCTGACATATACCCCACTAATAATTAAAAATTACCTTTAGCATTCTATAGTTAATTTTAATCACCCCATGCCAATCTTCCTAGACAGTCCTGTTGATGTCCTCCAAACCGGGGGGCATTTGAGTAGCACTGTTGACAATCAGATTGGCAAAGAGCTTCATCGTGGGGCCGGTTAGGCATTCCAATGCCGGCCCAACGAGGAGCAAGGTCTTATGATGAAGCATGCCACCCTAAGGTGGGTAGGGGCTTTTGCTCCACTAAGCAAATGCTATCTGTGACCTTCAAGATCCGGACAATGAATATTTGGGCAGAACAAATATCGTATTGGGGTGCTTGGGGCTTTCTCCATGGAGGCAGCTAATACCTTTATATTTACCTTAGCAATAACGCTGTCCAATACCTTATTGTATTTACACCACATTATATCACATTACAGGGTGTTTGGGATTAACAGGCACATGCATCAAATGAAATTGCATTCGCAAACGGTGCTAATTGCAAAAATCGTCGTTTGCGAATGCAATTTCAATCTCTGGGATGCATCATGTCAAAAGTCTTTTTTCTCAAATTTAGGAATCGGTAAAATGTTGAAAAATATTGCATGCATGAAAATTCGCTATTTGCGATTCCTTAAAAAATCGCAAATAGGAATTATTATTTTAAGAACAAGTCAGACCAGGTGGTAAATTAAAAAAAAAACTGGTGTAACTCATCAGTAGTGTATTTAAGGGGCTCCTTAAGGCATCTAAGACTTTTTCACCATGGCATCACTCTATGTTGTGGCCAGTAGGTTGAGGTTGAGAGCAGCAGGAAGGAGGAGAAGGATTGTACATGAGACAATTTTCAGAGTGCGCATCACTTTACTAGGGCAGACAGAGGCAGAAATCTATGATAAGTATAGGTTAAATGGTGACTCAATTTTAGATTTGATAGATGAATTGGACCCTATCTTGCAGAGACAAACACGCCGGACACAAGCCATACCAACCCATGTTCAGGTATTGTGTTCCTTACACCTCCTTGCCTCTGGGTCCTTTCAGGGTGTCATAGCCATTGCTGGTGGTGTGTCCCAGAGTTCACTTTCATGTTTTTTTAATGCTTTTCTTAATGCCATGTTGCATAGGATAAGGCATCACATATCATTACCAAGCACCCAACAGGAATTGCTTCAAACAAAGTTAGATTTTTACAACATGGCACATTTTTCCCATGTTATTGGCTGTATAGATGGCACACATGTTCCTGTTTGTCCTCCATCTGAAAATGAGTATATTTTCCGCAACCGGAAATGTTACCATTCTCTTAACATTCAAGCAATTTGCAATTCCAGAACTATCATCACTGACTTAGTTGCAAGTTACCCTGGCAGTGCCCATGATTCCTACATATTTAGACATAGTGCCATCCACACAAGACTGCTTGCTGGAGAATTTGGAGATGGATATTTGCTAAACATATTTCAATCATTTTTCACTAATCTCTGTAACATGCTGTTCCATTTTCCTAATTACTGTTATTTTCAATTCCAAAAACTACATAGGTGACAGTGCATATGCAGAGAGGTCATTCATACTCACTACCTATCTTACTACTGCAACCCGTAAAGAACAGCAGTACAACCAAGCGCACATAGCAACTCGCAATGTAATAGAAAGAACATTTGGAGTCATGAAATCTAGGTTTCGCATCCTACATAAGACAGGTGGAGCATTACAATATCGTCCAGACATTTGCTGTAAAATAGTTGCAGCTTGTGCCATGTTGCACAACTTAGCGTCTAGGAGAGGTCTAGAACTGGAGGTTGAGGATGTACTCCCTCACAATGACAACCAGCCTCAACAACCCCAACCAAGATTACATGTACCAGATGCAGCAGAGGGGAGAAGAAGAAGGGCAGAGATTACTCAACATTACTTTTAACAGAGGTAAGAACTACGCCACTTCTTGTGCTTAAATTAATTCATTTTATTTTGTAAATGTTTAACAAGGACACTGGGTATTCAGGGCATCTAACTGCATGCATTTTTTTGACAGTTAATAATTTGCACATTTTCTCTAAACAATATCATAGCAATGCTTGTAAGTACAGACATCCTCTAAATCTCAACTATGTATTTACAGAAGTAACATACTATTTTTTGCGGCCTCGCACCCCTAATGCCTTGCATGCAATTCCAACATCACCCTTAGTTATAGTGCTTGCCAAGTCTTGCTTTCTTGTACTACGGCGTCCACAAGCTGCAGCAGGTGCAAATTTGCTACTGACATTTGTGCATTCTTCAATCCTATCTACATTATGTAAGCTCCAACTTGCATTTCCATTTTGAATTTTTTTAACATTACTATTTATAATCAGAATTGCTCTTGTAATATCTCCCCAACATTGTGTCATCTCCTTTTGCATGGCAACTGTGTACTTGGTTAACTGGGAAGTAGTGTTTGAGAGATGATTTATTGCCCTGGTGTACCCCTGCATGCTGGTAAATGACCTATTCTGCATACTGGCATTTCTAACTTGTTGTTCCTTCATTGCTGTACACAAGACTTCAATTGCTGTTGCAATCCAGTCTAGTTTCTCACATGATGATGCATGGCCTTTCTCAATTATATTTGCCATGTACTTAAGACTGTTGTTCATTGCACCAATTTCTTTACTAATGTGACCAATTTTCCCCTTTATAACACGTATATCTTTGCCTTGTAGGCGCTGGATCTTCAGGAGTTTCAACTCTACAGCACTGGCATTGCTCTCACCTTCACCCTCTTGTCTAATTTGTGATGGACATGCCCTTCGCCTATAAAACTGTTGAATCCTACTACGCCTGCCCTGCTGTCTTTGAATGCTTGCTGTTGTTTGAGCAGGCTGGTGGACTTGGACATGGTCATTTTGATATTCATCACTGTCAGACTGCTGCAGTTGTTGCACTCTGTGTCTTTGACCTCTTAGATGAATAGTGGGTGAAGGATTTGCAGAATTAATTTCGTTTGTGTTCAGATCTTCAAGATTATGTGACTCTGACCAATTATTTGTATTATTGTCCTCCTCTGCATCTATGATTAAAATAGTGCAAATTGTATGTTAATTTTACATTGTGGACGTTTAGCAGCATGAACTCAAATAAATATAATTTAAAAAGAACATGTTGCATGGCTAGTCTCCTATTGTAACATTGGTGATTTTTTTTTATATGTATACACCAAATGTATCGATAACTCAACCTGTACTGGTAGTTGGACTACAAAACAGATAATGCCTTGCTTCTATCAGTATGAGCGTTAATATTTGCAGCTACATTTTAAACATAAAGAAGTAATTTAAAGGGATTTTAAATAAGCAGCTTGGAGAACATTAAGGGTGTCTTTCACTCACATTTAAATTTAAAAAAACATGTATGAATTCTTACCTTGTGATGGTGCAGATTTCTCAGAGGTGTTAATATCTATGACTCCAATTACTGCTTCAGCTGTAAGGGTTCCTTCTACCATAACCTCAAGGGGGGTGTTAGGTCTATCCCTGTGGGTTCCACCACCAGTCTTTTTTGCTGCCTTAATCCGGGTTGCAATTCTTTCCTTGGCACGACTGCGCAGGTCATACCAGCGTTTCTGCAAATTATTTATGTCACAGTGTGCCACCCCAACCGCATTTACTTTGGCTTGTATGGCAAGCCACAGCTTCCTCTTTACTGCCTCAGGCACCTTCAAAGATTGCCTCCCAAAAAGCTGGTCCTGCCTCACAGTGACCTCCTCTATCAGTATTCCCAGCTCCTGGTCACTAAATGTCATTTTTCTTTTACTGGCCTGCAGGTCTTGTCCAGCATTTTCCAAAGCCATTTCCCCTTCTGCTGCAGACCAAAAAAGTCCTCCAGTTGCTCAAAGCAGAGCTCCAACTGCCACTCGTGTAGCTCAAACATGACTACAGGTGTGTTTAATTAGTCTCATGGCTTGCTTGGTAAAAATGGTTACAGGTGTGTGTAAGCAGTCTCCTGGCTCCCTTGAAAAAAAATGGTACAGGTGTGTGTAATTACTCTCCAGGCTTCCAGTGTGTGATGTCTTTCTCATGCACCAATTTGCGATTTCGCAATTTGCGAATTCGGAAATTGCGAAATTGCAATCAAGGAATCGCAAAAAAACGTGCGATTCAGTAAAAATTGCGATTTTTACCAAATCGCAAAAAATTTGCGAAAAACATGATGAATTCAAATTTGCGATTCTTTAATTGCGATTCCTTAATTTTCGCAATTAAAGAATCGCAAATTGAACGAATGAGCCTCTTCCAACGATTTCCAATTATTTTATTGAAGACTTATGGATTACTAGGAACTTTGTGGCATTATTATAGTAAAAAAAAAACAAGGTAATAATTAAAAAGCGCATTACATTTCATTTTGGTTTTCTTCCAGAAAATAAGTTCTGAGTAAATTCTAGGCATGAAAGTCACCAGTAATTAAGAATATTTGCAACGTGTTTTACAAATGCACATAGCAATCAGAAATTAAAGAAAAAAACAATTCCGGGACCATTTTTGGGAGGGGCCTCACCAAGTTGTACTGTCAAATGCGTTAGTATATATTTTGGCTATAGTTTAGGAGGAATTTTACTTCTTTTTTATTATTGATTGCCAACAACATAAATTTGAACAATCTATAACCCAACTGAAACCTAAAGTATCAAAACAAACCAAAAACTTATGGAATACTACAATGCAAAGTACAAATATGTTCTTATAACCAAGACCTGCCATACCTAGAATTAATATCAAGATCAGAGCTTTCCAACCCCAGCGCAGGAAACAACGACATCACCCCATCGCAAGACCTCTGCAACTCCCTCGCTTCATACTTCCACAACAAGATCGCGGACATACACAACAGCTTCAACAACCAACCAACGCACACCATGACCGAACAACCACCCCCCACCACCACCCTCCACGCCTGGACCCCGATCAGCACCGAAGACACCATCCGCACGATGAACTCCATCCACTCCGGATCACCGACCGACCCCTGCCCTCACCACGTCTTCAACAAGGCCGACGCTGTCATCGCACCCCACCTGCGAGACATCATCAACACATCCTTCGACACCACCATCTTCCCTGAGAGCTGGAAACACGCCGAACTCAGCGCTCTACTCAAGAAACCAACAGCGGACCCCACCGACCTCAAGAATTACCGCCCCATCTCGCTCCTCCCGTTTCCAGCCAAAGTCATCGAGAAGACCGTCAACAAGCAGATGGCCGCCTTCCTCGAGACGAACGGATCCCTCGACCCCTCACAGTCCGGCTTCCGAGCCAATCACAGCACCGAGACCGCCCTCATCGCCGCCACCGATGACATCCGAGCCCTGATGGACAATGGAGAAACAGCGGCCCTCATCCTCCTAGACCTCTCCGCGGCATTCGACACGGTCTGCCACCGCACCCTAGTACGGCGCCTCAGCAACATCGGAATCCAGGACAAGGCGCTGGAATGGATCATCTCCTTCCTCGACGGAAGAACACAGAGAGTCCGCCTACCACCGTACAAGTCAGAGGCCTCCGAAGTCATCTGCGGCGTCCCCCAAGGATCATCTCTGAGCCCCACCCTCTTCAACGTCTACATGAGCCCCCTCGCGGCCATCGTACGCAAACACAACCTCAGCATAATCTCCTACGCCGACGACACCCAGCTGATCCTCTCCCTGACCAACGACCCCGCCACCGCCAGAGCCAACCTGCACGAAGGGATGAAAGAGGTAGCCGAGTGGATGACGACCAGCCGCCTGAAACTGAACCCGGACAAGACGGAGGTCCTCATCCTGGGCTCCTCACCCTCCGCCAGGGACGACTCCTGGTGGCCTCCCGCCCTGGGCACCGCACCCAAACCGACAGACCATGCACGCAACCTGGGCTTCATCCTGGACTCCTCCCTCTCCATGACCAGGCAAGTCAACAAAGTCTCCTCGGCGTGCTTCAACATCCTACGCATGCTACGGAAGATCTTCTGGTGGATCCCCACCGAGACCAGGAAGACCGTCACCCAGGCCCTCGTCACCAGCCGACTGGACTACGGCAACGCCCTCTACGCCGGTACCACCGCCAAGCTCCAGAAGAGACTCCAGCGGATCCAGAACGCCTCAGCCAGACTCATCCTCGACATCCCACGAACCAGCCACATCTCCGGACATCTGAGAGACCTTCACTGGCTCCCCGTCAACAAAAGAATCACCTTCCGCCTCCTCACCCATGCACACAAAGCCCTACACGACCAAGGCCCGAGCTACCTCAACAGCCGAGTCAACTTCTACGCTCCCAAACGTCACCTCCGATCAGCCAACCACGCCCTCGCCGCCGTCCCCCGCATCCGAAGAGCGACTACAGGAGGAAGGTCCTTCTCCTACCTGGCCGCCAAGACCTGGAACTCCCTCCCTCCCGACCTGCGCCTGACCCAAGACCACCTCTCCTTCAGGAAGAAGCTGAAGACCTGGCTGTTCGTGTTCGAGCAGTAGCGGCACCACCCCCCCCCCCCCCCCCCCCCCCCCCCCCCAGCGCCTTGAGACCCTACGGGTATGTAGCGCGCTTTATAAGTGTCACTGATTGATTGATTGATTGATTGAACGTTACTCTGAAAGATCCAAACTAAAACTGAATTACAACTGTAAAAATACTAAATCCCACCAAACTAATGAATTTATGAATATTATTTTAATAACAAAACACCCTAATCAGAAAGATGGTTCATTTACTATTCCCACTCCAATCTAAGTAAGCCTTAGACATTGAAGGGGTTAGATCACTATTCCCACTTCAATTTAAGATATATTGTCGAAAGTGTTGGACATTGAAGAGGTTTGATTTACTATTCTCATTGCAATTTAAGCTACACCGGGGAAAGTGCTGGGCTTTGTAGGGGTTAGATTTATTATTCTCCCTCCGATTTAATTTACACTGGGGATAATGTTGGACATTGAAGGGGTAAGATTTATAAATGTTACTCCAATTAAGTTACACTGGAGAAAGAGTCGGACATTGAAGTGGTTAGATTGACTATTTCCGCTCAATTCTTTGCTACATTGCAAAAGATGTTGGATGTTGAGCAGGCCAGATTACTGTCCCCACTTGAATATTACTGTCCCCACTTGAATATAAGCTTCATTAGAAAAAGGGTTGAACCTAAAGGGGTTAGAATTACTATTTCCATTCCATTCTTAGTTACACTAGGGACTTTAAAGGGGATTATAACTAACCCTGGGCGGCCAACTACGCTACGCTCGCGAAGTTCATGTAGTTTGTGCTACTTCGCTCTACACAAATTGCGCGTAGCACAGTGCAAAATCGCATAGCGTAGCTGGCATTTTTTGCTCGCTCGCGGTCCTCAACGTCAAGTTGGCGACTGCGAGCGAGCAAACTGACATCCCGGTGAGACTTTTTCCTCATTCGCAATCAGCAACATCAAGTTGGCGATCGTGAACGAGGAAAATAAACCTCCCGGCGAGATTCTCAACGCCGGGTAGGTCAGTTTCTCATTACGAGTGGTCGCGTATGCTCTTGACCGCTCGCGATGAGAAACTACCAGTCCGCGTTGAGAAAGCTGCCACTCGAGTAAAAATCTACTTGAGCGGCAGAAAACGACAGCTCGCACTGTGCGAAATGCCGTTTTCCATGATTGCACAGTGCGGCACTGTGACATCATCGCGAACATTGCACTACGCAGTTCGCGTAGCGCCACGCGTATCTCGCGTAGTGCGAAGTGCCCTTCGCGTAGCTACGCATAGCGCAACTACGCAAACTACGCCCAGGATTAATTATAACTACTATTCATACTCAAGTAAAACCATAGTTTAATATAAATAGAAACATATAGTAAAATAAAATATTAATACATTAATACATTTTTACAATTTAAGAAATCAAAAAAGCAATTTCACTAAACTAGCCTATAATATTTTACATTTTAAAATCATTTCTAAATATTCTTATTAATCATGTAGCTTTGCAAACTTCAATTTAAAAAAATGCTTCTTTTAAAAAAAGCATCAACAATTAAACTAAACAATATTTCCTCACAAAATATTGAAAACCCAAAAAAGTTCAAATCTAAATGTATATTCATTTATAATTATTTGTTTAAAAGTCTAACAACATCAAAATTAAAACATCATATAAACTGATATAAAGAGAATAACATTTCACCAAAAACTAAATATATATTAAAAGGTAGCTCTAACAAAGTTCTTACAAATTATAAAAAAATTATATTGTAAATAAATCTCTTCATAAACAAATATTAAAAGATAATCACTTTCAGAACACATTTTACACAAATGTAAACAAAATAGCATAGTATTGTCAAATATATTTTTGTAAACGTTTAAAAAAAATGTAAAACACTCCCTACCCCTTTCCCCCATTAACCCTACATACCACCACTAAACAATATATAAAAAATAAATCTAAAATTATATTAAAACACTAAACAAATACATAAAAACAAATCAAATCAGAGTAAAAATTTCATCCTTACCATCAGTATTCCACTTAATAATATTTTGGATATTATGATATAATGCCAATAATGGTAAGATGATATTTCCAACTTAAGAATTTAGTAAAACACTACCACAAATCCCCTAGCTCATCTAATGAATACCCACTCCCTCCGATTCTTTTGCGTTTTATTTTGACAATCTACGCTCCTATCCTCTCTCACAATGTTTTTCACACTCTCTGCTTCTTTTCCCTCTTTTACCACCACAGACAGATACCCGAGTTACTTTTGGGTTGATCTGCAACAATCAAATCATAAGTTTGAGATACTGTAGTAATTTGGGCAGAGTTCAGGAACTTTTAGTATGCAGTTAGCATGTCTTCCACTTATCTCCCCAAAGCCTCTTTAGCATTTATGATGGTCATTGTGCTGAAAACCATTGCTCATTAAAACTTGCTCTCCCATTGGGAAGCAACATTTCAAGGTGCTACAAGGAACAAGTTGCTCTCAAGCAACATGTTGATAACCATTTGTCTATTGTGAGGAGAGCAGTGCAACTCCATTGTTTGTGCTGACACCAGGAGACCCTATAATAATTTGCAGTGTATAGCTCCAAATGTTTTAGTGTACGTTGAAGGAGATGACTGCCCCATCAAACAAAACTGTCTCTTATTAACAACACTTTAGGTGGTGAAGGTTTAAGGCTATAACTGACTTTGCAAAATGCAGCCAATTAACACATTAATGGAGCAATATACATTTTACTCACTGAAACAAGAGCTTGTTCAAAATATAGAAGAATTCATGGCAGTGTAATTTGCTGTAGGTGAATAATGCAAAATTTCTGCAAAATTATCCAAAGTTAGGCGTAATTATATGAAATTCATCTTGCACTCACAAATTAACCGAATGCTTTGTTCGGGTAAAAATCCAACTTGAAAATGTAATAACAAGTTGATTTCTGGTTCCTCACGTTTGCAGCTCATGTTCATAATTGTAGCTTTGTGCAAACAATTACCCAAACAATTTGCCTGGGTAAAAAATCTACCTGAAATGTTGGTTGACCAACCATGTTAAAGGACCTGCCACTCTCAACACTGCTGCCCGTGTTCAGATTTGTAGTTTTACACTCATAAATTACCCAAACGGTCTGCTTGGGTATAAGATCTACCTGAAATACTGCTTACGTTCAAAAATTGCCTGAACTGTTCATTTATGTTAACATTTTTCCACCAAAATATGCGATGTCCTGATAGAGTAATATATGTAATTTTGTGTAGATTTTGTTACTCAAACTGACCAAAATGAATCCAATTACGCCAGCATAATGAAAGCTTTACTCGGGCTCAAATATGACCAAGTGCTCAGGGGCCAAGTATTATTGAAAATGAACAACTAAAAGATGCAAGAAAGATCGTGGGCTACACCTAATTTAACAGGCTGTCGGTGGCATTCTGTATGATATTTGAGGCTGCCGTCCGACCACCACATAATGCCGAGGGCGTTCGGAGCATAGTGGGAGGAGGGACCAACCTATGTCTCACACAGACTCAAGGAGCCCATCAGAGCATTGGTTGGAGTGTAGTCCCTACAATGGGAGTGGTGCCGTAGGGATTACGATGTCCATTTTCCCTCTGCCTTTTCCCTATGCCAGAAAAAGGCAGACGAAATGGGAATTTGGGGGCCTCCTCTATGGGGCCTAGGGGGCACATGTGGTGCCCCCCAAACATCAATACACTTTGTGGCAGACACCTGATGGTGCCTGGCACACAGTGCATGAATGTTTAAAAACATGCACTTTTCAAGTGTGTCTTGTGCTGCGGCCCTTTACTGGGCCGCAGCACAAGCCTCAATGGAAAAAGGAATGCTTCTTACCGCCTTCACTGCAGTCGGATCGTAATAGGTGGGTTGTGATGCCGACTACATGTCGGGCGGTCTCCATCCCCATATGAAATTTTCCTGAGAAACAGAAGAGCCATCCAACTGGAAGATGATCTGGGAGTTATCTGCATAGTTATATAAAATATAATCTTTATTTCCGAGTTCTTTGATGAGAGGCCAGACATAAAGATTAAGGAGGTAATCAGATATGGAGGAACTCTGACACCCTAAACTTCACCTGAACTGTGGTGGTTTTAACAAACTGAGGTTTACAGCTTGAGTGGAATTATCTAAGAAGGATTTAATCTACTTGTTTGCCGGACCCCACCTGATCAACCACATTTTATGATTGATCCTGTTGAATGTCACTGATAGGGCCAGCCAAACCAAGGCTAATGTTTGTCCAATTTCACCTGACTAATGCAGGTCATCAATTACGGATAGCATAACTGACACAGTAATGTGGACCGGCGGAAAGCCAGCCAGTAGAGCATCAAGGAAGATGGTACATTGGGACATAATTCTTTCACTGCATGGGCTTCCAGGACTTGGATAAAAATATTAAGAGGAAAATGGGATGGTAATTTTTCAGACACAAGGGATCTTTGCCCTGTTCCTTTGGCAGTGGAATGACCATAGTCTCTTTGAGGGAGTTAGGTACTATCCTTTGAGACGGGGATTCATGTAAAAGGGACTGTAGGAGAATGTAGGGGACTTAAAATTTCAGGCTGAAGAAGTTTTAATAGAGGACAAGGATTTAAAAGGGTGCTAGATTTCACCGTAGACATCAAAAAAAGAAACCACTCTTCGTTGATGGGGAGAACATGTAGATTGTAGTAGTATACCTTTTTGAGGAGGATAAGTATGTTTACAGGCTTACCAGGAATGTTAGGAATACTATCTTGGGTTTTGTTTATTTGATCGATAAAATAAACATTCAGCAAGCTACAGAACTCTTGGGTGTGACCGTCTGATCATTTCTGTCAGGTTCACATTTTTTTACTTTACTGTTTAAAAAAGTATTTTTGTCTGTTGGTAGATTTCATAATCTTATTGGTGGAAAAAGAGATTGTGGTTTGATTTAATAATGTTTTCATATTCAGTCATCCATTTCCTACATTAATTCTTGACTTCCACAGTGTAATCTTTCTGTCATTGGCGTTCAACTTCCCATAATTTTTGTTTAGATCCCTTTAGTGCCTGAGAAAACCAAAGACCTGGTAAGTCAGCATTTTAACTCAGGACTTTAATAGTTGGGCATTTTGGCCACTGGCTGCTGTCAGTCATTGATAATTGTCAGTTGCTATGTTAACTTTGTGATTCACACAGTTAAGTAATGTGTATCCCATACCCTCAGTATTCACTAAGTGCCATTTCCAGAGATTTTTAAATACAGTGTCCCTGGTATTATTTTCTAGAAAGATGGGTAACCTAAATTTAAACAGGTGTTGGTCAGACCAAATACACCGGATTGCTTCAAGTGTTGTTACGTGAAGCTGAAATGTCCATAACACGTCCAGGAAGCTACCTTTACTATGAGATTGGCAAGATAGATGTTGATGGAAGTATAAGCTATTCATTAGCTCCAAAAATTCTTGACCCTTGCAATCTCTTTTCGTGTCATTAGCCTAGTAGTTAAAATTCCCAATTCAAAGTAATTGTTCATAATAGAACAGTGGGGGGCATATAATATTATAAAAGTGTTGGGGGAACTCATTCATGTAGGTGGGGTATCATAGGTTAATACCCAGATCAGGGTCTGTTAATTTTCCATATCTGGCAATGTTTCACATTGTAGTAGTGACAGTTTGAGTTTTTAATGAACAATTGCCGCAATACAGTCCCCTTTCTTACTCCCCTTCCTATTCACCTGAAAAAACGCTATCGTTATTTGGTAGTGCCACCACAGGTTTCCGAGAGCAATCGGATGTCAGGACTTTCTGCATAAAGCAGATTGAATATCTCCATTCTATCTTTACTAAAGATCGACTGTTCAAGTAGAACACATGTTTAAGCTGTTTGATAAAGGGACACCATTAATGAATATGTTTCTTGTACCTAGGTATTGTGTGGGTGATGACGAGTTAGTGGATATACCATTAACCTTCATATTGATTATTGCACCATGGTTACTTTGGTAGCTTACCGAGAAATTCTCATTGTTCTGCTGAGGACTATTGAATTGAACAGGCATGGTAGCTGGTTTCGGCCAGGTGCAGACTGGCTTGCCATTGGGGCATCTTAGTGGACCACACTCATGTGGGATAGTTGAGGGGTGTACAGAGAGGCGTAGTATGAGACTCAAAGTCCTTCTCAGGTGATTCTTAGGACATAGACAAGTCATCTTCTCCTAATAATGTTCACTCAGTAAGCTTAGTTGATCGTAATTTCAATTCATGGCTTTAATAGTGGAAGTCCATCCATGCAAATATATCCAGTTGAAGTGTCCTCCAAGTTCGAAAAATATGCTTTATTCGTCTTCTGGTCCAAAAATCTTTATATTCTAAATGATCACAATGCATTATATGATTTCATAAACAGACGACCTGTTTCATCCATAATGGGACTTTCTCAAGACTTAATTAAATAAGTACAATCTTGTGTTTCACAGCTTCAGTATTTGTTGATGTCAGCCAATTATTTCTCGAGCCCAAAAAAGTATGTGACTAGCAACTCCCCTATGTGATCAGGACAATATTTTGAAATATTAAGCTTTATTCTTCTGTTCCAAAATTCTTAATAGTCCAAAATATTGTCCTGATCACATAAGGGAGATTCTATTCACATACTCTTGTGAGCTCATGAAATTATTGGCTGATAACAACAAATTGTTTTTACTGGCGATTCCATGACATATGTTATCTTCAGATGTTATTTTGGCTTAATCATATCTGATATTCTTATTACTCTTATGCATTGCTTGTGGAGCAGCGTAATGTTGGCTTCACCTTTTTCTTTGATTATGCCACATATATGTCTATGCGACTTATTATTAAAATAATGCAGTGCTTTGAACTGATCAGAACGTGCATTTACTGTGTAATCTTGATAGATTTATGTGTGCATATTAACGTTTTCCTTGCAGTAACATTGAATTGCAGTTCTCATATATACCTGCATTTGTGAGGTTTGAATAATATTGTTAATTCTTATGTATTCATGTACTCATTTGAATAAAACTCTGCATTTATTTCATAACTGAAAATTGATCCATTTGAATTGTAATCTACCTTTATATTATAACCATATATGAATCTGTAATCATGCCTTTAAACATGAGATGCTTGGCACACTAAATTGACCAAAGGCCATAAACTCGTGGATTTCATAATGTATAACCTTCAACGAACGCCTGCTTTGCATGCAATGTGTTTCACTCCTCTTAGGGTGCAGTTGTGTGGTCTTACTAATAGAAAAAGGCACATTGTGTGAGAGGACAGTAGGCTCAAAAGGGGTATGTTTTTGCAAGGACGAAAAGTCTTAATGAACAAAGGAGACTACTGTTTGTACAGAATTGGGAGACAGGAGGAATCCAAGGACGTTCTGATGTGTGGACCAAAGGAAAGGAGTTTTAAGTGTAGTTGTCAATTTTTACTGTTTGAAGGTGGAACATAATGAGACATGTGGCATTGGATTCTCGAAGGTTGTTTTGTGGGTATAATTGATTGATCACACTTCAGTTTATTCAGACTCCTCTTAGACTTAGAGAGGTTCAGACCTCTTTGCAACATCTCTGTTGTGTGGCTTCATGCTATATAATATTCTTTCCCTTTAGAGAATATCTACAGAGGATCTACTATGCTGACACCTTAATGGATTTAATTAGGGGTTTCCCCATCCATCACACTTTAGATCAGGTTTAGGTCATGAGATTTAGATTATCCTCATGCATAATAGACAAGAGGACCATAAATCATATAGAGATCCTCTGTTTAATATTTTGCATTGTGATCACCAATTCTTTTAAATGTTTTATGTTGCTGAGGCTAAACTTTATCAGTGGTTTTGGCTTGCCTTTAGTAATCCTATATTGTTATAATGTATTCCTGAGACTTGTGTATATTAGTCTGGCTTTGAATAAATTTGTACTTTATCCCATCTTTCAACTCTGAACTTTTCTGTGTGGCCAGATGGGTTACACTGTAATTATTAAATTGTAATTGAGCCTAACTCCTTTTATTCCTCAGGCGCCTAGCAAGTTCGATTGCAGGGAACAAGGGAAAAGGGGCCCAAATATGGTGTGTTAGCACTTGCATGAGGCATATTGTTTTCCCACTGTCCTTTATTGTTATTGTAAAGGGGACAAGTGTGCAGCGCTGGCCACATGAATGAGGCATTGAGTGTGGTGGGTGCATGGAATGTTCGATGGGAAGAATGCTGTGGTTTGGAGAGGAGGAACTTGTGAGGGTGCGAGCAGTGAAATAAACTGTACTGCCAGCGGGTTTCTGAAACCTTGGCCTACTTGTCAAAAAAACATTTCCTGTGAATGTACTTACCACCTCATCATCATAGTGCCCATGGCAAGAATGGAACCGAACAGGAGACAAGTCAGGGGTACACATGGTTAGATGGTATCATCCGGCTATTTTTCCAGGGTGGAGACCATTTCCTATGCCAAGAAGATGGACCTCAGTGAAAAATGTTGATCTTGTCCCAGATTAATTTTCCACACCAGGACACAATCTGCAGCTTTCTGTTCTGAGCAACAACGTGCAGGTGGTGTGGGGTCTTATGCATTTCAAATTCAAGCGGGGCTCAAAACAAAGGCCAAAGATATGGGGCTGTTAGTCCTTTTTTCGTTCGATTTTGATCCTGGCTTGCAGCTATTTGGATCTTCACACTTAGATGCCAATGCATTGTTACATAATACACTGAAGGTTAGTGTATAGGAGTACATAGCATCCTTCATAGCTCACTGCTGTGTATTACCATTGCAATTTATGAACTACAAGCAATGAAAGGATCTCTGTGTTAAAAGCAGTAGTCTAGTTACTATCTACATAAAAGAAACATCTCTTATCTAAATGTTCAATGATGTACTTTGCAGGAGACACATTAACCCTCTAAGCTACTGTGAGTCAAATTTGTGAATAGAAAATAAAGATCTTTCCAGCAAATGTGCTAACCACCAGAGTTCTCTTACTAGTATTATTATTATTCCTTGAGATTTACTTAGCACACAAAGATCTCTGGAGCAAGTGCCTTAACCCGATAAGATACTCAGAAAAGGTTTGTTGTCACATTTCTCTTTATTGCCGCTTTCTTTGTGGCACAGTAAAAAAAAGAAAAGGTAAAGTTGAGGCCCAGATTTACTAAGATTTGCTAAAAAAAAAGCAAAATGTTAAAAAGGAGGGCAAAGCAGCACATATCGCTTCCGTGTGTTACCTTGTGTCATACAGGCGTTACATGGGTGTCTATGGGTGTTTCCGTGCATCCACCCCTGTATAAAAATAGAGACATAGGTTTTCACTGAAATGGTGCACCTACCTGAGGCTGCAGTAACCAGGAGAAATCCCTTTATTTCACCTCGTTATATCCTCTTTGCATGTGTGCTGCATCAAAAGAAGGTTTTACCAGGAAGACATGCCTTCCTGCACAAAAACTGTCCTGACCACAATGTAGGCTCCCTTGCACCATGACTCAAGGGGGCCTGCATTGGAACTAGGCAGCCACATGTGCTCCAGCACTCTGAGAGAGCAGAATTTCATCATAAAATATGATGCTGCACTGCTGTAATGGCTGCCCTTCTGCTGGCTCTTTGGAGAGGGAGAATGATGGAGAGTGACTCCAGCCTATCACCCCCATAGCATAGGGATTAGGACTATAGACAGGGCCCCTGTCTTACATATATTAGGGCATTATCGTGTTATTTTCCTTAAAGTAGGGCTTATGAATTTAAGTTAGGGGATGGATATATAAGTATTAGTCATGATTTTCTCATTTGCTAACATGCTGGAATATTTTCCATGGAGCTATGCATATTGTGGGCTCCGTAGGCCTTAAACGAGACAGACTCCATTTTGCTTTCTGCCCGGTAGCTCGAGAAGGCTTTCTAGGTCAAATGTAGTGTTTTAGTTTCAAGCTGTTGTTCGCTTGGAGAGAACCGGTTCAGGCTGACCCTTATCGAAGGAATGTATTTTTCTCCACTCCGAAGACACAACTTCAGGCCGGCCGGCTGGGAAAGTGTCCTTGGTACGGGGAGGTACAAGAATTTGGTGGGCGGCAGGTTACTGGCCGTGAATTTCCATGAAGGAACGGGCTTTGATATTAGCGAAGGTGTTAGTCAGTTTGTCAGTTAGTCCGTAGGCGGCACCTAGCCGTTAGCATCTCTGCCATTACTCATCTCATGGCGGACAGTCGCCATCTTTGAAGTCCGAGAAAGATTTAAGACCAAAACTCTCTGAGAAAGACTGAGCGAGAATTAGCGCGGAGCGCACTGATACAGAGAGAGAAAGAGGCGGTATCTAATAATCAGCAAGGTTCTGGTGTCCTGAAGGGAAGCAGACGAGGTTGAGCCTAGCGGTGCAGACGTGTACTTGTGACGGCTGGGGTGTGACTGCAAGGCGAGCCAGGATACAGAGACGAGAAGGGAACCTAGATGACTGCCGAGCCCAAACTTCATATTAATCAGGTGACGTCCGACCAGCTCTAATAGAACGTGCACTCTAATCTTTACCTTTTCTTTGCAGAAGTTATGTTGCATAGTAATGTGATTTGTGTCTACTGTTAATAAATATCCTAATTCTTATGGAATTATCGTGTGCCTCGTGTTCATGTTCAATCTTGGTAAATGCATCTCCTAGTTGAACGTTGTTTATGTGAGCGGATGTGAAATCCCGATCAGGTAAATAGTGATCGAACAAAGAGGGAGTGAGTGGACCTTTGATGCCAAGAATAGGAGGTACACCATATAATGTGGGAACCGTATCAAACGTCATTATTATAGTTTTATCCCGAGTAGGTAACTGAGATATTATCCTGATGATTGTTCATAGGAATGTGGTCGTCGTTGATATACGGCGTTAGTGAGAACACTGGGGAGGATTACCAGTGCCGATACCCACAGGATTGTGGCTTGAATAAGTGAGAGCGCTAGGAGGTCGAACTAGCGTGTAGTTTCGCAGGATTGCGAACAGTTTGGAAAAGGGAGCATTGGGTTCTGCAGGCCCATGTGTAGACGCACCGGATTGTGTGTCAGATCTGCCCTAGGGTAGACCGGTCTGGGTCGGGGTGGCCGCGAGACCAACTGATGTGAACAAGATATTGTAGAAAATCTATGTATATTCCCCATCCTTAGGTACGACCTGTATATATATCCGTATATCTATCCATTGTGAATACTGTCTAAGGAGGGAAGGTGAGTACGTTTTGGCTGGGTCATAGGGGCCCCTGGGGGCTGATCCCATTTCAACGGAAAATCCAGCCATAACATCTGGCGTCACGAACTGTTTACGAAGCCTGTGTGCATTGTATTGTTTTAATCTTGTTGGTTTGCGCTCGGCTTGTACGTATAAAATTTTGTTTATAATTGTGTATATAACTTTGTTGTGTCATTATGTTTGCGAAAAAATCATCGTCGGTTTTCAAGTTACCGATTCAGATTCCCGGCTGGGAATGTACCCCTTACGAGGCTTTGGCCCGTGAGTGGGCCGATTCTACTGGTTTGAGTGAAAATTGGTCTTCATGCCTGGAGCAGGCGGAGCCTGCCGATGTGGTGTCGTGCTTGCAGAAAGCGCCAGTAGTGAAGGGTGATGAGCTTTCTATTTTAGGACGCAGAGGTTGGATTGTTCTTAATGCATATAGAATACTGCATGAGAGGTTTGTACAGCTACAAAAGCAGTTTAAGGACATGGAGGGACAGTGTGTTGAGTTGCAAAATGCACATACTCTTTTACGTTGTCAAAATAAATTGCTTGCCGATAAACTTGAAACATATCAGACCATTGCCGAAAGAGCTGCGGTCCGTATTGCACGATATAAGTATAAACATCGTCGTGGTCGTGTATCTACACGCAAAGTGCGTATGGTTGTAGCAAAAGCTGGAATGGATTGGAACCCCGATGAGTGGGACGGTAATATCTGGGATTCTCATACTTCTGACTCCTCGGCAGAGGAGGGTAACAAGCGCGAGTCTTCTCGCTCCGGACGTGATTGTAAATCTGCTTCATGTACTGATCTAGGTCCTGTTAGTGACCGTGCTCGTTCTTCCCGTTCGGATGACGTAGCTTGCCCTGATTGCCATACTAAATCTAAGATGAGGGCTTCCTCGGAAGCTCTTCCTGAAGTTTCTGCTCACCCTGTGTTTCGACGTAAACTACAACAAGCCCCTGGTAACCCGGCTGGTATAGCTCTAGATTGTATTGAAGATTTTACTCAGCAGGAAGTTAGTGACATTTTACAACGATTTCGACAACGGCCTGGTGAGGCCTTGCTTACCTGGATGGTGCGTCTTTATGAACTTGGCGCTGCCGGTATTTTTCTTGATGCTGTTGATTGCTTACGGTTTTGCTCTTTAAGTTCTGATTCTACGATTCAAGATCATTTTCGAAACTATAATGGTGCTGGTCAAATTACTTTGCTCCAGCTTGCGTCTGACGGCTGTAATCATAAATATCCAACTGAATCTGATTGGCCCACTGATGAGAAACCGTGGTACACTTTGCGCGATGCGTCGCAACGTTTAAAGGAGGAAGTCATGAAAACTGCTATCTTTCTTAGTACTGCTGATAGGTTATTGGATGGTCTTTTAACATCTTCTGTGCGCAATCGCATTATCCGTTCTTCTCCTGTTGCTTACAAGCAGGTCATGATGACATTATTGATTAACCAAACTGGCAATCCTTTGTCTGCTGTGCTTGAGTCTGTTCGTCAGCTTGGTGAGCTGGGTGAATGGTTTAAACCTGAAAGACAATCTCGACCTGAGGGTCGTACTGGTGGAGACTATAAGTTCTCTAGACGTGACATGTTTCTTGCTCTCATTGCTGATGGTGTCAAAAGGGAAGACATTGACGGTGAGCCTAATAATCGCTTATGGGACATGTTTCGTAAGCGTGGTTTGGATCGGAAGGAGGGTGCCCGTCGTGTGCGAAAGAATGAGTATGATCGTGGTTCGGATGACAGTGGTGATGAGAAGCGACGTGTAAATTCTGATCGCAATGATGATCGGCGTTATGAACGTGATGGATCCCCTCATCATAATGACGGGAGGGGGAGAGAGGATGATCGTGAGAGGGGGAGAGATGAGCGTGTTTCTAACAGACGAAAAGATGAAAGGAGTTATTCCCCTGACATGAGAAAGAGAGAGGATCGTAACAGACTTTCTGACCGTAATTCACAACTTTTTGAACATGACACTAATCCGTTTCGTACTGGAGACGGATATGAACAAGATATATTGATACCAAAGAAAACTGAGAGCATTTACCCTGATTTGTCTTGGTTGGCGGAACGCGGGAAAAAGGACTAGGAAATAGGTCAAGCTCCGGTACGCAAGTGGGCTCACAGAGATAACAGACCCTATGTAGATATTGAGATTTTTGGGAAACATCGTAATATCCAAAGGGCCCGAGCATTAGTTGATACTGGGGCGGAGGCCACTTTAATTCATGGTAAGTCGAAAAAATTTCATGGACAGTCTTTTACAATTACTGGTTTGGGTGGTAAAGAGACACCCGCAGTTCAAACTGCACTCGAAATTAAAATTGGTAGAATTCCTCGTAGAGAATACTCTGTGTTGGTTGTGCCACTTTTGGAATTCATAATTGGAATTGACATTTTGAAAGGCATGACTTTGCATCTGGATGATGGTTGTTATCAATTTGGAACTAGACAGTACATTTCGACCAGACCCGTACGGGCTGGCCGTTTACGAATGCCACCTATTAAAATACCTTTGGCCACGAAGGTGGTTTGTCAGAAGCAGTATCGTATCCCAGGTGGTCATGAGGAGATTACTGCTACTATTCAGGATTTGGTTGACGCGGGAGTCATTACTCCGGTCACATCTGCTTGGAATAATCCTGTTTGGCCCGTGCGCAAAAGTGACAATTCTTGGCGCATGACTGTTGATTATCGAGAACTGAATAAAAATACACCTAAATTGACTGTTGCAGTGCCTGACATTGTCACGCTGATTCAAAGAATTCAAAAGCATCCAGGTACATGGTATGCTTCTATTGACATTGCTAATGCATTCTTTTCAATTCCGATTGCCCCCGAATGTCAGGAACAATTCAGTTTTACATGGAATGGACGTCAAATGACGTTCCGGAGTCTTCCTCAAGGCTATATACATAGTCCTACGATCTGTCACCGGCTGGTGGCGGAGCATTTGTCTGAAGTGCCTACGAATCCACAAGTTCAGGTTTGTCATTATATTGATGACATTTTGATTCAAGGTGAAACGCAAGACCAGGTACAGTCCCATGTAGATCAGATCATTGATTGTTTGCGAGCGAAAGGCTGGGAAATTAATCCGGACAAATTACAAACTCCATCCCAAAATGTGAAATTTTTAGGAATTAATTGGCATGAGGGTCACAGAGAAGTGATTCCACAGGTTAAACGCAAAATACTTGATTTTGCTGTCCCCAGAAACAGGAAAGAGGCTCAATGCTTCATTGGTTTGTTTGGATTTTGGCGTCAGCATATTCCCCATTTGAGTCAAATCTTGGCTCCACTGTATCGAGTCACCCGTAAAAAGAATGCGTTTGAATGGGGTGAACCTCAGCAGACTGCCTTCAATTTGGCTAAAGAAGCTATTCAGTATGCCTTGGATTTGTGGCCCGTGAGTGAAGGTGATGTGGATTTGAATGTGTCCGTGGAAGGCCTGTATGCCAGTTGGAGTTTGTGGCAAAAGCAGGGCAGACAAAAAGTGCCATTAGGTTTTTGGACCAAAAAATTACCCGAGGCTGGTGAGCGTTACTCACCTTTTGAAAAACAGTTGCTTGCTTGTTATTGGGCTCTGGTGGATACCGAGCAATTGACCCTAGGCCATGCTGTGATTTTAAGGCCCGAAATTCCCATTATGCAGTGGGTTTTGAGTTCACCGAAGTCTCACCGAATTGGACATGCTCAGGAGGCTAGTGTGATTAAATGGAAATGGTACATTCAGGACAGGGCACGTGTGGGTCCGAAAGGTGTGGCAGTTTTACATGAGCGAGTGGCGCAGGCGCCCTCCAATGAGATTGAAAGTGAGTGTTCGGTTCCCGTAGTGCAGGAGTCTCCCGTGAAGTGGGGTAAATCATTTGATGATCTGTCCGTGGAGGATAGAAAACATGTGTGGTTTACGGATGGTTCTGCGAAATTCATTGGTGACAAAAGACATTGGAAAGCTGTTATATTCAACCCGATCACGCAGAAATTGTTGAGTACAACTGGAGATGGTAAGAGTAGTCAATATGCTGAACTCTATGCAGTTTACCAAGTTTTGAAACAGGAACTACCTGGCACATGTCATATTTTCACTGATTCCTGGTCCACTGCGAATGGACTGGCAGTATGGTTACCAACATGGCATTCTCATAATTGGGAATTGCATTCCAAAGAATTATGGGGTAAAGAACTGTGGCAAGAAATTTGGGAGTTGCTCCCGCAGAGTACTGTAACAATCTTTCACGTGGATGCTCACACTCCGATTGACTCCCTTGACAAATTTTTCCATAACATTGCAGATGAAAAGTCTAAAATTGCTGAGGCAGTGGTGGACATGCAGGATTCTGATTTGGCGGGATTGGCGAAGTGGGCCCATCAGAAGGCAGGACATTTTGGAGAGAAAGCCACTAGCAGGTGGGCTGCCGATAGAGGAATTCATATTCCTTTTTCCTTAATAAAAGATGTCATTCTACATTGTCCCATTTGTCAGCATTCTAGGAAAAAAGAGGTGCCTCAGATTGTTCGAGGACACTTACATCGAGGTAAATTGCCCGCCCAAATTTGGCAGATTGACTATATTGGTCCGCTCCCTATGAGCAGAAATTGTCAATATATTTGTACAGTGGTTGACACTTATAGTGGCCTTTTGGTCGCTTTCCCTTGTAAGAACGCTACCCAAGTGAATACCATTAAGACCCTGGAGCTGATTATTTTGTACTATGGTGTCCCATTCCAAATTCAATCGGATAATGCATCCCACTTTCGTGGAAGATTGGTGCAGGAATTCTGTGCGGAAAATAATATTGATTGGGTGTTTCATATTCCATATTACCCACAGGCTTCAGGACTGATTGAGAGGATGAATGGCTTGTTGAAAGAACAGTTGCGCAAGTTGACTGATGACCGTTACAGCCAGTGGAGAGATGTCCTACTTCAAGCTTTATTGATTTTAAATAATCGCCCTTTGTTACATGCTGAATCTCCTTTGATGCGTTTGTTTCCTCCAAATGTTGATGCGAAACCTAATTCTGTATCGAACACTGTTATGTATTGGGAAATTACCCCCGGTGCTTTGGCTCCATGTAGAGCGACCCCAGGTTCTGCAGGCCTCGACCTGCATGCTTTAAATGATGCTAAATTTCCAGGAAAGGATCGAATCATTGTTGAAACTGGCATTGGTGTCTGTATACCTGCCGGTAGCTTTGGATTAATTGCTCCTAGATCTGGCCTGGCCCTGATAGGTGTACAAGTGCTCGGAGGAGTAATTGACAGTGATTATCAGGGAGAGATTAAGGTTCTCCTGCTTAATAGCAGTGAGACGGATTTGTTCATTAAGAAGTCTGACCGTGTTGCTCAGTTACTGATTATGCCTGTCTTCAGTGGTGAGATAAAAAAAGGCTCTGCCCCAACGTTGCTAACTGTGCGAGGACAAAAAGGCTTCGGATCGTCTGATCTTCCTGGAGCTAAGATATGGGTGCAATCGCCTAAAAATCCTCCTGAACAGGCTGATATTATTGCGACCGGTCATGACAACACCGTTTTGGTGATGAAGCCAGGGAAAGATGGCTGGGAAGCTGTCCCAGCTGATAAATGTTACTTACGAGAATGATTAAGGTCTGTGTTTGTATTTTTTCAGATCATTCTCTGGACTGCTGCTGCAGGATGTGTCGGCGCTGGACTCCTTTTGGCCTGCTACGCCGGGAGAGGAGAGGATCCACCGACGCCGGTTGATGGGATAATCCGAACTCCGCGGTCTGCGTGGAGTTCTTCCACCAACTTTTGGATTACACTCGCAAAGCGGGTGACGAACTCTCCGCATTTTTGTCTTACCCCAATGAAATCTGTCACTGACATTTTAGCGACCTGTTTGGTTGCTGTCCCTGCATCTACCGAGACTTTGCGACACATTTTTAATATTTCAAATGCCCGACCTAATGTTATCTTGGGTGACTTTGCGGCTCATGACTTCTGCCCCTTATGTACTGCTCTTCCAGACCTTGATGTTGCTATTCATTCCCGTATTACTACTTTTAATATTACCCCTGGAGATTTATGTTTCATTATGACTTGTGACCCTAAGGCTATTACTGAGTGCTTGAAGCTAAAGCTCCAGGCCGCTACTTCTTTTTCAACTCATCAACGATTATTATGTTTACAGAGACTTCCGAATTCATGTATTTCAGTGAAAAATAACATGACTTGTAAACGTTTATTAGTAACCACTAGCCATTATCGTTCAATGTTATTACCAGCTGGATGGCTGTTCTCCTGCGGGAATTCATCTTGGCCCTATATTCCTGCGAATATTTCTGGTGGCCCATGTGCCATCACTAGATTGAGTTTGCTAATGTTTTCCTCACATCCTACTTCACATTCCCGTATTGTACGTGATTCAATGTCATTGCATGAAGATTGTGATTCCTCTGTTCACCTCTATTCTAGATCAGAATATCTTGGTTTAGCTTTCTCTATTATTGGAGTGCCTGCATTGGCTGTTTATAATGCCAAAACAATCGGCAAAATGGCCTGCTGGATGGTTAAGTCTATTAACCAAACATCCACGGTTTTATCTGACCTCTTATTAGATGCCCAAGGTGAACGTAGAGCTATTTTGCAAAATAGGGCCGCCATTGATTATCTCCTGCTGAAACATGGACATGAATGTTCTGATTTTGAAGGTCTGTGCTGTTTTAATTTGTCTGACCATTCTAAAGCTATCCAATCCCATATTGACAAACTCCACGACTTGACTGCAGAAATTAGACAACATATAGATCAGGGTTTCTTTGACTGGCTTTTTAATTGGTTGCCTGACTTGCATTCTTTACGACAGATTTTAGGGGGAGTTATTGTCGCTATTTGTGTCTTAATAGCTATTTGTTGCTTTATTCAGTGCATCCCTTCCTTGCTCCAATTTTTTAGACTTAGTAAGAGACATAGATCAGTTAATTTTGTTTCCTATTATTCTTCTACTGATGTTAGTTCCATTTAGTTTGTGGTTAATAGACTGGAGTCAAGGGGTGTAATGTAATGGCTGCCCTTCTGCTGGCTCTTTGGAGAGGGAGAATGATGGAGAGTGACTCTAGCCTATCACCCCCATAGCATAGGGATTAGGACTATAGACAGGGCCCCTGTCTTACATATATTAGGGCATTTTCGTGTTATTCTCCTTAAAGTAGGGCTTATGAATTTAAGTTAGGGGATAGATATATAAGTATTAGTCATGATTTGCTCATTTGCTAACATGCTGGAATATTTTCCATGGAGCTATGCATATTGTGGGCTCCGTAGGCCTTAAACGAGACAGACTCCATTTTGCTTTCTGCCCGGTAGCTCGAGAAGGCTTTCTAGGTCAAATGTAGTGTTTTAGTTTCAAGCTGTTGTTCGCTTGGAGAGAACCGGTTCAGGCTGACCCTTATCGAAGGAATGTATTTTTCTCCACTCCGAAGACACAACTTCAGGCCGGCCGGCTGGGAAAGTGTCCTTGGTACGGGGAGGTACAAGAATTTGGTGGGCGGCAGGTTACTGGCCGTGAATTTCCATGAAGGAACGGGCTTTGATATTAGCGAAGGTGTTAGTCAGTTTGTCAGTTAGTCCGTAGGCGGCACCTAGCCGTTAGCATCTCTGCCATTACTCATCTCATGGCGGACAGTCGCCATCTTTGAAGTCCGAGAAAGATTTAAGACCAAAACTCTCTGAGAAAGACTGAGCGAGAATTAGCGCGGAGCGCACTGATACAGAGAGAGAAAGAAGCGGTATCTAATAATCAGCAAGGTTCCGGTGTCCTGAAGGGAAGCAGACGAGGTTGAGCCTAGCGGTGCAGACGTGTACTTGTGACGGCTGGGGTGTGACTGCAAGGCGAGCCAGGATACAGAGACGAGAAGGGAACCTAGATGACTGCCGAGCCCAAACTTCATATTAATCAGGTGACGTCCGACCAGCTCTAATAGAACGTGCACTCTAATCTTTACCTTTTCTTTGCAGAAGTTATGTTGCATAGTAATGTGATTTGTGTCTACTGTTAATAAATATCCTAATTCTTATGGAATTATCGTGTGCCTCGTGTTCATGTTCAATCTTGGTAAATGCATCTCCTAGTTGAACGTTGTTTATGTGAGCGGATGTGAAATCCCGATCAGGTAAATAGTGATCGAACAAAGAGGGAATGAGTGGACCTTTGATGCCAAGAATAGGAGGTACACCATATAATTTGGGAACCGTATCAAACGTCATTATTATAGTTTTGTCCCGAGTAGGTAACTGAGATATTATCCTGATGATTGTTCATAGGAATGTGGTCGTCGTTGATATACGGCGTTAGTGAGAACACTGGGGAGGATTACCAGTGCCGATACCCACAGGATTGTGGCTTGAATAAGTGAGAGCGCTAGGAGGTCGAACTAGCGTGTAGTTTCGCAGGATTGCGAACAGTTTGGAAAAGGGAGCATTGGGTTCTGCAGGCCCATGTGTAGACGCACCGGATTGTGTGTCAGATCTGCCCTAGGGTAGACCGGTCTGGGTCGGGGTGGCCGCGAGACCAACTGATGTGAACAAGATATTGTAGAAAATCTATGTATATTCCCCATCCTTAGGTACGACCTGTATATATATCCGTACATCTATCCATTGTGAATACTGTCTAAGGAGGGAAGGTGAGTACGTTTTGGCTGGGTCATAGGGGCCCCTGGGGGCTGATCCCATTTCAACGGAAAATCCAGCCATAACAACTGCTCATTTCCTTTCAAGCATGCAGCAAAGCAACTTCACTTGCTGTGCTGCATGGAATCTGTTTAAATCTAGCCCTCAATGTGAGACTGTTTTCTTGAATTCACCGCTCATGACCCAACCCTATTTTGCTGTCATACCTTGACCCATAATTTATGGGTTCTCGGTGTAAAGTTTTCATTGTTCCAGCACTGCTGTAAGGATCATACACAGGGCAGTAGAAAGGCTAGACCCCATTTCAATCCTTCTTCACATCCATCCTGTGATTTCAACAGATACAACATAGAAAATTATCTAACTTGTGATGCTCCCAGAAAGCAGCGCACCAGGGAGCCAGAAGATCTACATTCACTGCACATCATTTAAAAAGGTGAGCAGTCAGAATGTTTTGTTCCTAAGCCCATACACCTGCCTTTGACCCTCCCTTTCTACTGAAACTGGAGCACACAGACTGAAAGAGGAAGAAAGACTGGCAGAGATTGCTGGAGGGGAGTCTACTGTATCCAGGTCTTTATTTAAGTTCGTGGTACCCCAGCCAGATTTCACCTCATCCCAGTACAAAAGAAATTCTGCTGCTTATCTGTGGACAAAATACTACCCCTGTGATGCAGCACCTTCTTGGCATGATGCATATTTCCATGGAAATGTTTCAGACTCCAAAGGCTGGGCCCAAGTGTACTACTACAATCACCCATGACCGAGCCCTGCTTTCAAACACTAGGTTCTTTAGAAGTAGGCTACCGAACAAATTAACAGGGTGAGCCCGGGTATGAGCTGAGCCATGAAATTGGTAAGTAATTCATGCAACAACATATGCAAAGTTGCATCCCAATTTTTTTTAAAAAGTGCATTTTGTTAAAAATCAGCAGAGTGCCGCCATAGTATCACAAATTATATAGTTGGAATGACAGGCATTTACTAAAAGTGCTAGCCTGAAACAAGTGCAGACTTAGAAACATTTATGCCCCCCTGGCCCGACAATAGTGCTATTAATAAACGAGGTAAGTCAATTGTCATGAGCACCATATAAGTGGCCTACATTCTTATTCTACATGCAGCATTATAGTCTATTAAATCAAACACAAGAGATAGATGTGCGTGAGCTCACACAATTTGGTCAAGTGGAGATGTCGGTATTGATCCCAGGTTTTCTGCTATCCCACTGTGCAGTTCGGCCTCTTGATGGATATCTTTTTATTTCTCCTGTTTTACAGCAAAGGTTAATGCTTTGTATTTAAGTCTTGCCACATGAGATTATTGTGTGGATGGGGGACAGAAGCCACATGGAAGTCTATTGTAAAGCACACATAATATGTGGCCTAGATACTTATTATACAGTGGTCAATATTACAGCCTACTTAATCAAACACAAAAGCAAGATTTGGCTAGGATCACATGATTTGGTAAAGCTGGGAAGCCGGGATTGATCTCAGGTTTTCTGCTTTCCCATTGTTCATTTCACCACTAGATGGACATCTCTGTATTTCTCCTGTTTTACATCAAAGGTTAATGATTTGTCTTTAATGCTTGGCACATGAGGCTGGAATGTGGGTGGCAGACAGAAGTGATATGCAAGTCAATTGTCATTTGCACCTTACATATGTTATAGATTTTTAGTATACATTGAACAGCATTATAGTGATTAAATCACACAAAAGAGGTATTCGCTACCACTCCTAGGAAAGCCTTAGTGCAGCTTCCAATTATTGCTGTATGTTTGTGACTGTGTATAGACCGATATATGTATGTTACACTTCTTTAATTGACACAATCTTGTCAAGTTTGGTCAGTACCACCGATTGAGGCAAGCTTATTTGGCAACTTGTAGAATTCACATATTCACTTTTTCTCGCATCTATGCTGCAACTGTACATTTTTCACTTCAAATAAGGGGTGTCTCACATAAGCCTGCTTGCCTTTCCATGACCCAAATATTTCAGTTTGGCGCAGAAGTATCTAAATATATCAAAACATAATAAAAAATGATTTCCAAATGTTTGAAATGATGTGCTTTATTTCCCAGTTCTACTCAGTAAATGTTGAAGAGCTGTTTTTCTTAAAAGGAAGACAATTTGCTTATTTATTTCGCTGGAAATTTGAGTGTTCTGGATATGGCTGTGTTAAAATTTGCCAAGTTGTTACCCTGCCTCGGTATAGCTGGTCTTGTTATTGCCCTTCTGACCCCTACTTACCACAGTGATGCTGCAAAGTTGGCGATGTACTGAAGTTAGGCTAAATATGAGTTTGAGAGCCATCCTGGACCTACCTAGATGATCCCACATCACCCCTCCTCTGTAGATGTCACTGGCCCTCCGTCAAGAAGAGATGCCACTTCAAACTGCTCATGCATGCCTACAAAACCCTCCACAACACGGGATTAAAAAACCGGAAAAGCCGCCTGACCTTCTTCCAGGCCACCAGACACCTTGGGTTGGTCTCTCTGGCCCTCACTAACGTCCCCGGCATCTGTCGGACCCAAGCTGGTGGACACGCCTGCTCCCCCTTGCCACCAGGGCCTGGAATTACCTCAACATCCACCCCGAACCGCTACCTCCCTCACCAAGTTCAGGAGCGGCCTCAAGACCTGGCTGTTCAAAAAAGCCCCACCTCATGCAGCACCTGGATACCCTCTCCCCGGGCTAATGAGAGCACTCATACAAATACTGATTGATTGATTGATCAATTGAAATAAGATGAAAGATAACATGCTTACTTAAGGCTGGCTCCTTCAGAACAAGGTTACATTGAATAGGTATTCCACAAGTCAGTGTTACTATAAACACGTAGGCCTACTCCTGTGCACCATGTCTACGATGAGCAACGTTCTTATTAGCGAGCGTAGTCTAGTATAAATTCTGCTTACTGGGTATAGTTTGTGGTGTCTCATGCTGTTCCTACATCTCCACACGTGTGTAGTTGTAACGCGAGCGGGAGTGATGGGCAGGAGGCGTGTCTTAGTTTTTGTAGCTTTAATGTGGCAAAAAGGTAATCTGTACAAGTTTTTCGGGTAGGGACAGTTCGACGGGGTGAGCGGCTTCTAAAGGCTTGTCTGCTTCGGGGTTTGTCCTTCTCGCCTCTCCAATGTCTTTCGGGGCTCCGTCGAGTTGAGGCTCCATCGATGTCCGTCTTGCCTCTCGATATAAACAAATACAGCAAGTCGTGAGTAAGGTGCTCTATAGGTACACATGCTCAGGGGAAAAGGAGTGAGGAAGCACAAAACCCGTGTCACACTCTCTCTATGTCTGGCCTGTGAAAAGAGGGGGTCTGTGCTCAGGGAAAAGGGATACCGGGACAAGGGAATACCCAGGACTAATAGGTGGAAGCGCCCTTCCTTCCAACCCAGCCCCTGATTTTACTCCGTACCTGGGCTAGCCACACACCTCCCCCGGGTGTGTGGCTGGGCGGCTCGTTGGGAAGTTGGCCTCCTGGCTTAACCTCGGTCTCAGGCGCCGCTTCTCCACAGCTCTCCACTTTCTCCGATCGTCTCCTCGTCTCTGCAATGCTCCTCAGCTCTCTCCGCTCCTCTTCCTTCTCCTTCTCCACGTCTCCACTCCAGGTGAACAAGCACACCGGCTTCTCCAAGACTTCCGCATTTGACGCATCGGCGTCCTCCTGTAGCCCCGCCCACTCGTCCTCAGACTGGAATTTAAAGGGCCAGTGCGTTTCCATCTCCTCGTCCCGAGAGCCTATTCCCCAGTCGACATCAGGCAAGTCGTTCTGTGAAGGGCAAGAAAGAAGGGGGGTATGTTTGGACAGTCCTTGAAGGGTCCCCGCATCTAGGTCCGGAGGGGCATGCCGGTACACCCCGTTATACACCTCCCCCTTTGGACGCTCACGATCGGGGAGCGGATGCCTGGAGAGGAAATGGGCCCCCACATTGTCAGAACCCTTGCGATGGTGAACTGAGAAAGCATAAGACTGCAAGGATAAAAACCAACGCATAAATCTGGCGTTATTGGATTTATTGCGGGCCATCCACAACAAGGGGGTATGGCCAGTGTACAAGTCAAAATGGTGTCCCTCAAGGTAGTATGCAAGCTTCTCAACGGCCCAATTTATGGCCAGGCACTCTTCTCGATGGTCGCATACTTAAGCTCACGCGGAAACAGTTTGCGGCTTATGTGTAGTATGGGGTGTTCAATAGCATCGGTCCCCTTCTGGGAGAGTACAGCCCCAATGCCATAATCCAAGGAATCTGTGTGCAAGGAGAAGGGTTGTGTGAAGTCGGGAGATGAAAGGACGGGAGTGGATGTAATGATGTGTTTCAGTTGGTGGAAAGCGTTCTGCATGGCTTCAGTGGGGTGGATTGGAGTGGTGGATTTACCTGTCTGTCTCAGGGAGTCTGTGAAGGGGGCGGCTAGGTGGGCGAATTGGGGATAAAGCGCCTGTAATATCCGACGAGGCCGAGAAAGGCCCTCATTTCTCTCCGGTTAGTTGGAAATGGTGTGTCCGCGATGGCTCGTATTTTCTCTATCTGGGGCTTAATGAGGCCATGTCCCAAAACGTAGCCCAGATATTTCACCTTTTGGTACGCAACACGCGATTTCTTCGAATTTACCTTCAGGCCTGCTTTTTCGAGGGCGAGAAACACAGAGTGTAGGTGGGAGAGATGCGTGGTCCAGTCCGGGCTGTAGCTGACTATGTCGTCTAAATAGGCTGACGCGAATCCGGATAAGTTCTTCAGGACGGTATTCATTAAACGTTGGAACGTGGCAGGTGCCCTGTGTAGCCCAAAAGGTAGGACAGTGAACTCGAAGTGTCCATCATCCGTAGAAAAAGCGGTCTTTCTTCTGTCCTCCTCCCTTGGGGCACCTGCCAATAGCCTTTGGTGAGATCTAGGGTTGTGATATACTGAGCGTCGCCAAGTTTCTCAATGAGTTCGTCCACTCGAGGTATTGGGTACGCGTCAAAGCTGGATATGTCATTTAGGGCTCGGAAATCCATGCAAAAAACGTCTGGTCCCGTCAGGTTTTGGGATCATGACTATCGGACTGGACCAATTACTCTTAGAGGGGCGGATAACCCCAAGGTCCAACATATCTTGTATTTCTTTCCGGATGGCTGTTCTTCGTGCTTCTGGTACTCGATATGGCCAGATCCTGACTGTTTTTCCAGGTGGGGTATCGATACAGTGTTCGGCCATAGAAGTCCTTCCAGGGACATTAGTGAACAAAGAATCGTGGTCCCTCAGGGTATCTTGTAGCTCTGTCAGCTGTTGTATATTTAGCTCCTCATTGATCGCCAGTTGATCCCGAGTAGAAGAACCTACTGGGGGGTCCGACACCAAGTTCACTCCCGTCGGGAGTGGTCCCAACCACTTTTTGAGCAGGTTTATGTTGTAGGTCTGCGTCTTGGAAGGGCTGATCTGTAATCTGTAACTCGGTCTACCAATCACCTCGATCACTTTATGTGGTCCAACCCATTCCGCTCGGAACTTCTGAGTGGAGGACGGTAGGAGAACTAAAGCCCAGTCGTCTTTTTGCAGTTGCCTCCATTTCTTACCTCGGTCATAAGCTACTTTCTGACGCTTCTGTCTCTCTTCTAGGTGCGTATATGCTAGATCCCGTAGTTTTCCTAGCCTGGATTTGAGACTCTGGGCATAGTCTAATGTTGTGGCGGTCTCTTCTGGGATCTCGTTCTCCCAAGCCTCCTTGGTCATGTCAAGTAGGGATCGCGGCTGTCTGCCGTACAGTAGTTCAAAAGCTGATATTCCCGTACTACTCTGTCGTTGGCTTCCTATCAAATACAGCACTAGTAGCATTATCTGGTCCCATTCGGTCCCGCTGACTTCTAGCATCTTCCTGAGCATTGTTTTCAGGGTTCGGTTATAGCGCTCGACCAGGCCATCGGTCTGCGGGTGGTATACCGACGTACAAATCTGATGTATGTTTAAGTTGTTACAGACCTCCTTCATGAGCTTGGAGACGAATGGTGTGCCTTGATCCGTCAGGATCTCTTTGGGAAATCCTACTCGGCTAAACAATTCTATTGTCTTTTCCGCAACTTGCTTCGAGGTGGCAGTAGTTAAGGGGAAGGCCTCGGGGAACCTTGTGGCATAGTCGACGACCACTAATACGTGCTGGTACCCCTTCCTGGTCTTTGGTAGAGGCCCGATAAGGTCCATTCCTACCCTTTCAAAGGGTTTCCCTATAATGGGTAGGGGTTGCAAAGGGACGGATGGCGGTTTGGTCATGTTCTTCCTCTGGCATATGCTACACTCCTTGCAGTACACCGCAGTGTCCTTAAAGATTTCAGGCCAATAGAAGTGCCGGAGAACGTTTTGGGTGGTCTTCTCTGCTCCGGTATGCCCTGCGACCAGATGGCTGTGCGCGAAGAATAATACCTGGTCCCTAAAGGATACGGGGACTAAGAGTTGCGCTGGATCATCTTGTTTTCCTTGTCGGTATAACAAGTCTTTTTGTATCAGGATCCGGGGGTAGTTTGATGGTTCGCTGTCTTGGTCTTGGTGGGCTTGTTCCCACGCGTTGAAGAGGGTAGGATCATTGGCCTGGGCGAATCGGAAGCTTCGGTCCAACACCCAGGGGTCCGGGGACAGCAGGGCAGGGAACAAGTCTATAGATCAGGATGGTCGGGAAGGGCGAACCGGGACCTGCTCTATACTTTTCTTAAACAGGTGTAGGAAACCAGGGTTATCTGTCCCTATATTCAAGTCCTCTGGGAGTGAAGACAGGACCCCTACCCGTATTATATGGGGATCCCCATGCAAGGGCTGTATAGGAGATTGGCTACAGGGTATGGCTTAACGTCTCCATGCACACACCTTATGCTCACCCTCTCCCCGGGTAAGTATTGAGAAAGGGCCACATGTTGGGTCAGGACCACGGGCTGTCTACAGCCGGAGTCTAAGAGGGCCTCTATAGAAGAACCGTTCACCCTGACACTTAATCTGTACGTACTCCCCATCTCAGCTGAATATAAGACGGCTTTGGGCAGGTACCCCACCTCCATAAGTTCGTCTTGTTGTCGCCGTCTCGGACATAGTCGTGCAATATGGCCCCAGTTGCCGCAGTCGAAGCATTGGGGATCTGGGGGCCCAGAGCCTTCAGGCCTCCAGGGGCGAGGCCGTGGTGGGTCTAGAGGTCGTATAGGCCGTTTCTCAGGTTTGGGACCAGGCTTGGAGGTTTTCTCGCTGTCCCAACCGGGGGTCTTGGGCTGGGCCCTGGCGAAGGAGGCGGCCATATCAATGGCCTGTGTAGACGTTAAGTTGTGGTGCTGGCGAAGCCACCGTTGGGTGGCATAGGGTAGAGCTTCTAAGTACTGCTCTAAATATATATGGGACATGATCTCCTCTTTTGAGTTGGTGGAGGAGGAGAGCCATTTGTCTGCAGCCATCTTTAGTCGCACAAAAAGGGTTTTGGGGTTTTCTCTAGGGGCTCCCCGTTCTTTCTGAAACCTCAATCTGTAGGCTTCAGGATCCAAGCCTAGATGGTCTAGTATAATTCTTTTTACATCCGCATATGGGGTGTCTCCCGTAGGATTGGCCACTTGATATGCGGCCTGTGCCTCGCCCACGAGAAGCTGGGCTAGGAAGAAAGGCCACTTGCTAATGGGCCATCCACATGCCCTGGCCGCTCACTCAAAATTCAACAGGAACGAGTCTGGATCCTCACCAGGGTGGTACTTCTGGAGGGATACAGCTGCTGAGCCATATGGGATGAGTCTTTCTTCACTGCCTCCTCGTGATACCGGATCCACCCAGGGCTGAGAAGGTTCTGGACGCGCTGACAAAGCTGTCTTTAGGATCTCTCTGTCGGCTTGTGCTGAATTCGACTGCTGCTCTACCACCCACTCTAGCCGCTCCTGTCCCTTCACCAATTGCTGTACTACTGTCTCCATCTTTTCTTTACAGATGGTTTCTTTGCTCGCATTCTCCACCACTGTAATGGGAGCAGGAGTGATGGGCAGGAGGCGTGTCTTAGTTTTAGTAGGCTTTAATGTGGCAAAAAGGTAATCTGTACAAGTTTTTCAAGTAGGGACAGTTCAACGGGGTAAGCGGCTTCTAAAGGCTTGTCTGCTTTGGGGTTTGTCATTCTCGCCACTCCGATGTCCTTCGGGGCTCCGTCGAGTCGAGGCTCCGTCGATGTCCGTCTTGCCTCTCGATATAAACAAATACAGCAAGTCGTGAGTAAGGTGCTCTATTGGTACACGTGCTCAGGGGGAAAGGAGTGAGGAAGCACAAAACCCATGTCACACTCTCTCTAAGTCCGGCCTGTTAAAAGGGGGGGGTCTGTGCTCAGGGAAAAGGGATACCGGGACAAGGGAATACCCAGGACTAATTGGTGGGAGCGCCCTTCCTTCCAACCCAGCCCCTGATTTTACTCCGTACCTGGGCTAGCTACACACCTCCCCCGGGTGTGTGGCTGGGCGGCTCGTGGGGACATTGGCCTCCTGGCTTAACCTCGATCTCAGGCGCCGCTTATCCACAGCTCTCCGCTTCCTCCGATCGTCTCCTCGTCTCTGCAATGCTCCTCAGCTCTTTCCGCTCCTCTTCCTTCTCCTTCTCCACGTCTCCACTCCGGGTGAACAAGCACACCGGCTTCTCCAAGACTTCCGCATTTGAAGCATTGGCGTCCTCCTGTAGCCCCGCCCACTCGTCCTCAGACTGAATTTAAAGGGCCAGTGCGTTTCCATCACCTCGTCCCGAGAGCCCATTCCCAATTCGACATCTGGCAAGTCGTTCTGTGAAAGGCAAGAAAGAAGGGGGGTATGTTTGGACAGTCCTTGAAGGGTCCCCGCATCTAGGTCCGGAGGGGCACGCCGGTACACCCTGTTACAGTAGTCTTACTTTGCAAACGAGCAATACTTGCTTGCAACTGCCAATATTTTCTTGAAAGTACTAGTTGGGACTGGAATTGGATGGGCCCCTTTCTTGTGCATTAATTCTATCAGCATTTCTTTCTCATCCTTGGATACTGTTGGCTTACACTTATTTTGAAGAAGAGCTGACACCTCTTCCTGTGAAATATATATTCCATTCCAGTATTTTGTGGTACTGATTCCAGGGTGAGTTGTCATTCGGTTGCACTAGTGAATGTGAGGGTGTTTCAAATATAATTTTTCTAACAATAAGAATATGAGGCATGTCTGCTGCTAACTGTGACAACTCTTGGGGGGCAGAGTGTCATTTGTAAATAAATAAATGCATAGCCCCAAAGTTTTTTAAGGTCCCATTGCTGAAAGCCAGGGTTAGCATTACCTTTTTCTTTCGCTACCAGGGGCGTAACACAGGCCCCCGCAGCCCATGCGGTGCGGGGGGGCCCCTAGCTCCAAGGGGCCCCCTCAGCACTGAACTCTGAACGGGAAGAGCTCCTGATTGAGCCCAGAGGGGGCACCCCTAAGTGCCGTGCAGGGAGGCCCCCTCACTTTTCGTTATGCCAGTGTTCGCTAACCTATACATTCTGCCTTCACCTTTGCTTTCCTATATCTCTTTCTCCTTCTTTCTTTCCTTTCCTTCTTTCTCTCTTGCTCTGGGTCAAGAGCTGTTGGTGAAAAATGAGCCTCAATCTCCTAAAGTGAGTGCAGGTATCTACCACTGAGACATTAGGTGGTGGTTAGGGCTGGGTAAGCATACTTCACCTTTTGAGAATACAGGCAGCTAAGTAATCATGTCTACATGGAATTGTACTGCACATGGAATAGTACGCCTTGTGGAGTGGACTTAGTTACAATAACGATGGTCAGAGTCTATCGATTCATTAGAACAATAAATGTTAAACAAGCAATTAATCAGGTATAAAACAAAATAATATTATATCCAAAGTGTGCTTATGTTATTTATTCATTAATTCAGCACAGTATTTGACAGGTACCCGGTTCAATTCAACGGGTACCTAGACACAAGGAGTATCATTACATGCAGACAAAAGAAATATAGTTATTTAATTACGTCATTGAATCATATATGCGTCAATGGACATTAGTCTCATATGTATATACCACTTAAGAGCTTCATATAAAGAAACAAGACAAACGTTATACACCAATTATTTACATGTACGTCGCGCTCAAAGTGATAGAAATAGGGAAACAGTTAGGTAGGATAGGTGTGATGGGGAACACGTGAGGACTGGGTAAAGGTGGTTGTGACTAGAAACAATCACAGTGGGATAAAATAAACCCTTTACAGTCTGTAGTTAGATCTGAAGTTCCAATATGCACATATACATAGGATTTGTGTTACTCTGCTGATTAATCCTATGATTGGAGAATGGTTGTGATCAGGTCTACGTTTCGACCCACTGGTTAAAGGGTAGGTTTGATCCTCATATTGGGGTCTTCATCAGGACAGGAAAATACAGGAGCGCCTATGAATAATAATTTTAAATGAGTGTATCATGTTTTAAGGAGGCTAAAAAACACACACTGAGGGAACATGTCAAAAGTGAGAAATGGCTTACTTTGGCAGAGGCCCTTACGTGGCCATTGTGGTAGGACCGTCAAGGGTTCCTTTCTTTTGGAATGGTTATCCCGCCTTCATCTGAAAGGGGATTGTTTAATTACTAATACAAATAATTGTAGGCGCGGAACACGCACTAATTGACTAAAGATCCTAGGGGGGTACTTACTGGGAATGGGAGCCTTCCATCCAATGGGTTGTTTCTCTGTTCCTGCTAAATCAGCGATTGTGCGGTCTTAATTCGCGCACTCCACGCGGTTCTGGAGGAGGAGGAATGTAACATAGCCAAGTATTAAGGGCAATTGCCTGGACATTTGAGAAACATTTATATTTTTTAAACAAAGGAACGCAGAGATACGTTCTTTTCTAAAGAATGGGGCCTTGTCAGGAAGTATTGGCGCTAAAATGTAGCGCTGGGTTTAGCCGCTAAGAAGGTTGCTGACATACAGCATTATGCATAAAAATTAAAAGGCTACAAAGCGCTATAGTACAGCGCGCGTCAGATCTCTGAAGCCGCTAGGGCCGCGGAGGGGATGGATTATTCAGTTCAAGACTGATTGGAAGGCTCACCGTTAGATTTGACAGCAGAGGCTGTCTACAAGATCCTTCGTTCTCGCTTGCCGGTTAGGTCTGCGCCGCGAGGTGCAGCCGCCGGATACTTCCCAGGGGCTCGGCTGCTCATGGCCAATCAGGGCATCTTGGTGTTTAGGGAACGTGTCAAAAGTCCAGCTGTGGGATGTTCATGTTAGGGACCAAGTAGAGGTTTGTTTGTGCTGTACTGTAAAAAACAGAACAGTACCTGAAATAAGTGGTGAAGGAAGTTTGTGTACGAGTAAAACCGATCTTTTTGTCATTATATCCCGATTGCGTTAGAGCAGAGCAATGCTCCACACATGCTGAAACTGTTAACAAGATAGTGTTAAAATTACGATGGTAGTTGTATTGAGGTGACAACAAAGCAATATTCAACACATACTTGTGCTATTTACAAGATGCTGATGCAAGTATCACATATTATGTGCAATCACATCGTCTAATTAGATGTATATAGTCAGATATTTAAAGAAATGCTGTTGTCATATGTTTAACGTCAGAGCAATCGTAAGTAATACATAACAGGTAATATTAACCAGGGAATCTCTATGGAAAGAGACTGGAATGTACTTTAAACCCACGAACATAAGGAAATCAAGCATCCTAGCACACAGCTAAAATCCACATTTCTGCATATACTGCGGCTATTGGCTGAGTAGTGCCATCTGGGAAAAAGTTGCATCCTGTTCATTTAAACCATTTTGGACAGAGTCAAACAACTGCATCCACTTGCATTCACGTAAATTCATGATTGAGTCTAAGTCTCCACCCCGGGCACCAAGTGTAATCTTCTCAATGACCACCCATTGGAGAGATTCAGGTGTATGTGACGTTGTCATGAAATGTTCAACTAGGGGTCCTCCTGTGGTTTGACACCTTATCCTGCTGCAGTGTTGCAGTATCCGGTTTTTTACCCTTTGCTTGGTCTGACCTATGTATATGTGCCCACATGGGCAGAAAATGGCATAAATCACTCCCTGGCTGTTACAGTTGGTTAGTGTCTTCAGGTGGATAGTCAGATTGTTGTGTGTGATTGTCTTAGTTTCTATACACATCGCACAGGCTTTGCATTTGGTGCATTTATAATTGCCCACTGCGGTAGGCAGATTCCACATGGTTTGTATACTTGGTGCTGGAGGGGTGTGGAGTAATGAACGGACAACATAGTCTCTAACGCTTTTAGCTCTTTTGAATGCATGCATCGGAGGATTGGGTGTTTCTATTGTCTCTGCTATGATGTGCCAATGTTTGTTAATTGCCTTACGGATCTCATTGCTCTTGCTGCAGTATGTGGTTACACAGATCATCCTATCTTCAGGCAATGTGCGGTCTTTGGGTATTAGTAGAGTTGCTCTGTCGCTGAACCAAGCTCTCTTACGGGCTCTCTTAACCAATCTCTTGGGATATCCTCTATCAATTAGTCGTGAGATGAGTTCATCAGATTCTGCAAAGTAGTCGTCTTTCATGGTGCAGTTCCTCCGGATCCGGAGGAACTGTCCGAAGGGAAGATTATCTCTTAGGGCCCTGGTATGGTGGCTTGAATATCTTAGCAATGTGTTGCGTTCAGACTGCTTCCTATAGAGTGTAGTATATAGTAGTCCTTCATGTTCCTTAATGCTAATGTCCAAAAAAGCAATTGAGTGGTTGCTGCTACTACTGGTAAATTGGATATCTTTTGATTGGGTATTCAACCATTGGATAAATTCATCTAGATCCTCCTTCTGTCCATTCCAGATCATCAGGATATCGTCGAAGTATCTCCGATATTCCATAATTTTGTTGGCAAACGGATTATGAGGTGAGAGGATGTAGTTCTGCTCAAATTCACTCATGTATATAATGGCTAGATCTGGGGCAAATGCTGCCCCTATTGCCACTCCCTTACATTGCATGTAGTATTTGTCCTGAAATATAAAGACATTTTTCGTCATCGCGATCTCCAAGAGATCAATCAAAAATTCTGTGGGTACCTCCGCTGGTTGGGGCCTAGTAGACAATGCTCTTTGTATTGTAGTCAAAGCTGGTAATCGAGGGATACTCGTGTAAAGTGACACGATGTCCATTGTTACAAGGAGTTGGGTGTTCTTATCAAAAGGTTGTTGATCCATGAGGTTGATGACCTGCATGGTATCCCTCAAGTAGGTGGGGGTCGCCTCTGCCAAGGGTTTCAAGAAAATGTCAACATATTTACAGAGTGGTTCCAGGAGGGATCCACACCCTGAAATAATCGGTCTACCCGGTGGTTTGGTGGGGTTCTTGTGAACCTTTGGTAGCACATAGATGGTGGGGGTACGAGGTTGATCCACGTTTAAAAAGGCATATTCTTTTTCAGTCAGGAAGCCAATCTCCTTGGCTTTGTCAGTAAGCAGTTGGATTTGACGCCGGATCTCAGTTGTGGGATTTGTGGCTACCGGCCGGTAGCTTACCCTGTCGCTTAGTTGGGAGTTAATCTCTTGTCTGTAGTCATCGACATCCATAATGACTATTGCTCCCCCCTTGTCGGCAGGTTTAATGACCAATGTTTTATTGTCCCTGAGTTCTTCCAGGGCTGCTCGCTCTTTCTTAGTAACGTTGTGTTTCACGTATTGCTCGTTGTTGCAGGTCTTGAGGACATCCCTGAGGACCAGATTCTCATAGGTCAAGATCCGATGGTCAGTCATTGCTGTGTGAGGAGTAAAGGTGGAAGGTTTTCTTAGGCTGGTGAATGATCTCTCCGAAAAGGGGGTTTTGTGCATGAAGAAGCTCTTGAGTCTTATCTTGCGAAAGAATTTTGTTAGTTCTGTTTTCAAGTTAAACACATTTGCATGGGATGTGGGGACGAATGTTAGGCCCTTGCTCAGGATCTTCGTCTGATCCTGTGACAGCGTTTGACAGGATAGATTCATGATGGGGTTCTCTTTATTCACCAACGGTAGGTTTTCCTCCTGGTGTTTATCTCCCCGTGGAGTGGACTGGCGGCTGAGTTAGTTTGTTCAATCCTTGGGTAAAGGAAATTTTACACTGACAAAAGGAAACAATATTTTATGTATAGTTGACGAAAGTGCGAGTCTTCTGCCTAAATCAGTAGTGTTGGCATATATACTTCTTTTTCCTTGGCATCTTAATCCACTCCACAATCGCTGAAAGCATGCAGGATGTTTTCCAACCATGACAAGTATGGAGCTCACTTCCTGACAAAATGCCTTGGCCACTGATCTGTCTGACAAGTTTCAGTCCTGTTTTCTGCAGTTACTAGGGTCTCAATCCCGGCACTGTACCTACCTCATAACTTTAGATATGCCCAATTTAACTCTGTGGTTCTTATTACATAAATGTTTCAGTATGGTGAAATGTTTGAGGTTGTGTGGCTATGATTCAAACATATCTGCATGCTACACACAGGTATTTGCAGTAATAGACTTTTAACTTAAAACAGCTAAATGATCAGTTCACCACCTTGTTCAGAATTTGCTTTATGGATTTAGGTGCTCAAGGGATTTAAAAATTCTCCCGGCGGTTTAGATTATTTCTCTACTTGAGTCTTGGATGCAGAAATTTACTTCCTATATTTTTTACTACTTTTTCTGAGGACAGTTTAAGGTGTGGGATTAAACCTGATGGAGTCATGCCACAAATCATGCATGGGCAACTTATGTATGTTCAGCAAGTGCTGGCTGTTCTTGTATTTAAGGACCCTATCTACACCAATGTAATGATGTAAAAGGCCTCAATAACTACTCATTTTTATTTGATTAAACATTCTGTGGCAATATAGCATGGTCCATAATGTCTGAATAAATATATATGCAGAATATCCAGATATACCTGTATTTTTTATAGGGAATACCTTTTGCTATGCTCAGAATACCAAATGCAGTACGCAACTTGTATTCTTTTGATTATGGTCAAAGTGTACTAACATTTTCAGTTTATATAATGGTGGTATTTTAAGTAGGATAGTACATTTTATAGTTTGGATATTCAGTTATGCATTTGCTAGCATCTTAATGCAATACATGGACTCTCCTTTGTTCTTGGTGCAAAGTTTAGTATGCCTAGCGTGTAGCACTCCATGGCTTGTCTACTGTAGTTAGTCAGCCCCCAAACCTCATCCTAATTTGGGCTGTTAATTCCTTCATACAGGCAAATCAAGTCACAGGTTTAAGCACTGATCAGGTTTCATTTGTTAAACCTCGTAATGCACTCAAATGTACTCATGAAAGACGTGTTAAGCAAGTGTGAGGTCTTAAGGTTTGATATCACTTCTTGTGAGGTCATAAATCATGAAGCCACTGTCTGTGCAGTCACTTCCCTTGATGCCATGTGCGATGACGCGCTATGATGTCAATTGCATGATGTCTAACTTGGTTAGTCACATCTCTTCGTTTTTTTTAAGACTTGTGCCCTAGGGCCAAGGGGCCTTCATGTTTAGGTCACGGCAACCCATAGGGTTCTGAAAGCAGCCCCTTATGATGCAGCCCCCTAGAAAATGCCCGAGTGGCACACTAGCCAGTAACCAGTCCTGCTAATACACTTCCGTCAGCTTAAGACAACAGCAAACCCTCCTGTAAGGGCAGTTGGCAAGAGGCTGAGCATTGCTGAGACTTCACATCACGGTCAAAGGACATTGGTTTGACACTCTCTGACATCACAGTGAGTGCAAGGCATCGCGAGATTCCTATTGGACCAGATGCCTTATGCAATAGAGCAAGTGTTCTGGTCTGAGACGTCACAGCTCTATTTGAGTGAATTTTAATTCTCTCCAGCTGCTTTGTGAGATGTCTGGGGTCTGCTCTCCACTGATGGCATGCTTGACACTGTGTTAGATTCAGTCACTGAAGCCACAGGCCACACTAAACACATGCGACTGATTAAAACGAAACATTGGGTTATAATTTTAACGGGGTGTACTTAAAGCTCAAAGTTTAATTATACCGTAAGAAAGTTTGCAATTTTAAGAAATCATTGTTTTTAACATGGGAGGATGTAATTACGAAGATGGCACACGGTGCTGGGCGCTTTTATTATACACTTCACAGTTTCACTTTGTTATGATTTTCAGGTTTTATTCTGAATCACCAAAGTAAGTTGCGATATATGATTAGGAAGGGGGTCCTCTTGGTCTATAAGGTAACTCTCAATCCTCACTGGCACTGAAATTATATAGACCAAAATAGTCTTTGTAGCTGGTGTGCTGTGTCCCATCATAACTGAACATGCTGTCTGCATTACCTCAGAACGCGTTTTTAAATGCTGCAGATACAAATTTATTTTAGTCATAAGCCAGACTACTGTAACTCTTTCCTAGTCTTTGTAAAACTTTGAGAGCTTGTGTTAGTTAAACAGTATTCACAAATGTACTGGAAAAATGTTAAAATCTGTGCTACACATTGCACCCCATTCACAAAGCCATTTAACGCCCGACTGGCCGTACCTCTCATCGGGCACTTCCCCGGGAGCTGGAAGGATGCGGTGCTGCAATATCGGGCACAAAACCAGTAACAAAAGCAGCAAGCAAGGGTTTCTAGCCTCCTGGGGCCAGGCAGTGCTTCCCCAGGGGCTGTTCTGAGAACATTGCCTGGGCTGTTTTGGGTTCCGAGTCCAGCCCTGCACTTAAGTGTACAGAGGTAAATAGCAACAGCTATCCACAAAATAATTTTCTTAGGTGGTAAATAGCTTTACTACTATGTAAATCTCGACTTTGAGTGCATAGAATTACATAGTAGTAAATCCCATCAAAGGAGTGAGGAGAGGGAGGAGCAAGGCATTGTCTTCCTCGAAGGTTTGTGAAGACCCACACATGTGGAAGTTTGTGGGCATTCCCAAACTCCAACATAGAAAAAGGAAAAAACAAGGCGAAATAACAATGGTTCCCCTTGTTACACCTCAACTTGGAAGGCGTAGCATGCTTACACATTACTAGGTTTACTAGTGTAAGTCAATCTAGGGAAGCACCAAAAACTATGGCGTGGGAGCAACCATGCTTCACCTATGGAACACCTTCCCAGCACAGAGTAATGCAAGGCAAACTTGCCCTGCCTCGCTTTACTCCAGATGTACTATGCCACACAGACCCACACCAGTTCGCTCTGCACGGCATTGTAAATCTCACTGAAGCTCTTGCATTGCCTGGTGATGCCTTGCATGACGCAATTGCAATGCAAGCGCTTTGTAAATCTGGGCCTTGATAAAGGTGCCTGAGAAGGCTTTCTCGGTATCGAACATCTTTTCTATGGTATCACAGGCAGAGGTGAATGAACCCCGAGAAACAAAAATTGCCGGTGCATTTTTTTTTTTTTTTGTGAAACATATTTTATTGATTTTTAATTTCCGTTCATAATCTTATAAAGTGGTCATATAAGTACATCACATGTCAGAAATATGATTGGTGCGACAATTACGTAATTGAAGTACATATCAGTGATCCGTAACGGGTAACCAGAAAGAAAACCCCCGTACATACCTCCTCTCACCCCCAATAACTTTGGTCCATTTCAATAGCAAAATCCGCATCTGTACATTTGCATTCCAAGTAAGTTAAGTTACATACAACTGCATAACACAGCCACATATTCCGTTGGATAGTCAGGTATGGGCAATTTGCAGTATTTACTACACATATATATTGTAATCTTCAAATTAGCGCATCGGGTTCCTCCAATCTGAGCGCCTCTAACATAGCCTCCCATTCTAGAGCTATAGGTGTTTTACGTAATCCTCTCGCCCCTTCTCTGCGCAGCGCTGCACCTTCTTCACTATCCCATTTTATCATTTCCGCGTGCCATATCTGTATCTCAGGGGGCCTGCTGGATTTCCAGCACACGTAATATTCCTACTAGTAAGAAGGAACGCCAGATCGATGAAGCGAAATTGTACCTTATGTTTTGATGTGTGTTTGTGTAAGCCCAGCAGGCATTCCTCTACTGCATCGTGCAGAGTAAGGTGCGTCACTGTCCCAACATCTCTCTAATCTTGACCCAGTAGTCTAATAGGGAGGGGCATGTCCACAGCATACGTAATAATCCCGCTCCCGGGATATGGCATCGTGGGCACAAATGTTGTGTCTGGGGGAACATTTTATTCAGCCGATCAGGAGCCAGATAGGCCCGGTGGAGCATCATGGTTTGTATAAACTTGAATCTGTTTCGGGAAACCTTTTTGGGATGCTCCAGAACCTTCTCCCACTCTTTGTCCGATAGTTCCCTACCTATCTCCTCCCCCCATACAGCACGCAATGAATCTAAGCTCATCCTGGTATGGGCGCTGATCCCATGATATATCCAGCGGATCAGGTGCCGCCCTCTCCCCATATAATGTACCATCTTCACCAATTCATTTTGGTATGGTTCCTGGCCCTGCGGTGCCCAATATTTTTTAATGTACTGTAGTAGAGCAGCGTGGGTTAAAAATAAGTGTGGCAGTGCACCTGTCTCGTGAACAAACGTGTCATGATCCAACAGTAGCTCGTGTCTAAATAGGTCTGCCACTGTTGTGACACCAGAGTCCGCCCATGGCACCAGTTTTCGTTTAGTGAGGACACCAGCGGCAAGCGGGATGCCCAATAGAGGTATATTGCTCGCATATGTGGAGGGTGTCTTTGTGCATTGGGTTGCCGCCTTCCAGCACGTTAATGCAGTGGTTAGTAGTGTAGGTAAGTCTCTATGCAGTTTGTAGATGGGCAGTAAGAGAGCGTGTAGGGCGCCTTTTTCCAAGTCAGTCGTAGTGTATCCTATTTCATGGAGATTTCGGCCTGCCGCCCAGTAGGATAACCATTGTAATTGGCAGGCGTAATAATATGCAAGGAAGTCCGGGACACCCAACCCTACCATACTAGTACTTACTTGCAGTTTCTTCAAGCTAATACGCCGCCGCCTTCGCCCCATATTAATTCTATTAGCAGGGTGTTCAATGTTTGAAAGGTGGATAGTGGCACTATTAGGGGCAAGTTCATAAAGTAATAAAGCAGGCGTGGTAGAACTACCATTTTCGCTATTGCGACTCTCCCCATAACGGCTAAGGATAGCGAGGTCCAAAAAACAATACTGGATCGTAGGGATCGTATAGTCCTGCCAAGATTGCCCTCTAGCATGTCAGCATGTATTCTATACACTTGGATACCCAAGTATTTGAATGTAGTGGGAGCAACCTGCAGTGAAGTGTTCCCGAAGTCCACCTCTACGGTGGCAGCATGATCTGTAAAGAAAAAGACCTGTGATTTGGCTATATTCACGGCCAGGCCAGACATGATCTCGAAGGACTTAAACAAGTCGTAGAGTGGCGCTAAAGGCTGATGGAGATCACGGAGATAAATAATTATGTCATCAGCATACGCTGAAAAAAGATGGGTAGTGTGTCTAAGTGGTATTCCCATATCTGGGAAGGTCTGCCTTAGTGCAACCGCCCAGGGTTCCAGTGCTAGTATAAAAATCAGAGGCTATAACGGGCAGCCCTGTCTCGTCCCACGGTGTATCCTATATTCGCCCGAGATGTGTTTACCGGTCCTCGCTCTTGCTGTTGGCTCCATGTAAAGCAGTCTCAGCCATGTTATATAACTCTCTGGTATCCCAAATCACGGTAGCGCCCTTAACATGTACTCCCAGTGGATCGAATCCAACGCCTGCTGAAGGTCTCAAGAGAGACATCCCGCGTGTGGAAATTCCTGCGGTGTCTCCGACTTCAAGTGGTGTAACTTCCTAATGTTCAGGGTGGTGCTACGCGCTGGTATGAACCCTGTCTGATCTACATGTATCAGTTGGTGTAAGTAGGGTTGGAGCCTGTTGGCCAGTACCTTATTCAGTTTTTTGTATTCAGTGGGCAATAGCGATAGCGGGCGATAATTGACCATGTCCGTGTGATCCCTACCTGGCTTAGGCAATGATATTACCAGTGCTTGCGCGGTGGTAAGAGGTAGTGCACCTTCCTCCCAGATTGTCTTGTATAAGTCTACTAATTTGGGTACTAACATCTCTGCGTACGTGGTGTAAAATTCGATGGGTAGACCATCCATACCAGGGGTCTTATTACGAGGGAGGCCCTTCATAGCAACCCCTATTTCCTGTGGGGTTATGGGCCCTGAGAGGGCTTTTTGTGCCGTGGGTGTCAGTGTGGGAAAGGTCAAGGTGGATAGGAAATCGTCAGTTCGCTCGTCTGGCGCCGTCTCGGGTATACTATATAAAGAAGCATAGTATGTTTTCAAGGCCTCATTGATCTCTCCTTGTGTGTATATGCTTGTGTTATCAACCTTTTTAATTTCAGTAATCATTACTGAGGGAGGAGTATCCCGGAGAAGTCTGGCTAGCATAGTGCCTGCTCTGTCTGCATCTACATGTGTATGTCTGGTGTATTCTTGATAATCTATGTTTCTAAGAGATTCCAACAGTTCAGCATGTACAATCCTCAGTTCTTGGAGCGCCCCTGAGTGTGTGTCATCATTCGCTGTCAGCTGTTCTAACTTGCCCATCTTCGTTTCGGTTTCTACCAATGACCTATGTAATTCTTGTCGTGCCCCCGCCGTTATGCTGATTGCCCTGCCCCGCAACACTGCCTTGAACGCATCACATTTGATCAATCTGTTGGTCGCAGTGTCGCTGTTTTCGGTGAAGTACCGATTTATCGTGTGTAGTATATCTGTGTGAAATACCGTATCTTCTAGTAACTGTGGCCATAGGCGCATGTGGGGATCGGTGAAGGTACCCTGCCCCACGTGATAGTGACCTCCAGTGGGTTGTGGTCAGAGAATGTTTTGGGTAGGTATGTAGAGCAAAACACCTGCATTGCAATGTCACTAGAGCATATAATCCTGTCTATTCTAGTGTGTAATAAATGCACTGCCGAGTAAAATGAATATTCCCGGTGGTTTTGATGTCGCATCCTCCACACATCACAGTCTCCAACCCGTCATCCACCGTACCAGCGCCTCAGTTTGCTTGAGTACCCCTGTGCCGCGTAGTGGCGGGTGCGATCTATCTAAGGTTACATCCACTACCGTATTGTAATCCCCACCCAGTATCCAGGGGCACGTATCCCATCCTGCAAGTGTACCACTGAGTAAATCCCAGTGTTTGTCCTGATCAAAATTAGGGGCATAGATGGATCCTAACACCACCAGTTGACCGTCCAGTGTCCCCCCGTACAAAAACATATCTGCCCTCCTTATCGATTTTTTGTTCATGTGCCACAAAGGGCACCCCATGGCGTACCCATATCGTAGAACCTCTAGCGTAGCCTGAATAAGAGGTGGAGAAAATCTGCCCTCTCCATTTCTTTCTAAGTTTTACTATTTCACCGGCCACCATGTGTGATTCCTGTAAACAGGCTATTTGCACCTTGCTTTGAATCAGCTGTGCATGTATCCTATGACATTTGTGTGTGGTGCCCATACCCCGTACGTTCCAGGTGACTATAGTATAGCTGTCCAGTGCATGCACGGTGTCAATTTGTACATCCTATAGGATGCAAATGTGGTGCGTAGTAACGCGACTTAAGTGGTATCTGCGTCATGAAAGTGACCATCCCTCCCCCCAACTTTCCCAATACACGTCTGGGACCAGAACTATACCAGACCACAACGTAAAAGTGCAACAAGCAAATCAAAAATTGCGCACCAAGGGCCTTCGCCATGTGGGGGGCGGTTCCTGCACCTCGCATGCGCACATGCATTACCTTGAGAGAGCTTTGTGAAGCTACAACGGTTTCCGAGCCCTATCAGTATTCTCCTACAATAGGCATATAATTAGCGGATAACAATGTTCAACAGTGTATCGTAGTTACGCCTTAGAAATGCATCACAGTGTATACTTGCGTGAATATATCAACCAAATAAGTCTGTGTCAGTTGGGGTGGAGCCGATTGAAACAGTGCTACGCTGCCTTCAGAGTCCGAACCATGCGAAGATTCCTCTTCTGTGGAGGATTTAGTCTCGTTACCAGCTCGCGGATCGTTTGTAAAGGTTGCCGTCGCGATCATCACCTTTTGCTTAGATTGTTGCAGCCGTTGCGAGGGGACTCGCTTACTTTGGAAGGTCCTTCGGATGTGTCCACCTTTGCGACCCATTGATGCAGTCTGTTGAGATCCCTTGGCTGGGCCCCGGCGGCTAGAGGTATCTGCTGAGGCAGTCGGCTCCATCACCTCGATCCAGTCCTCTACGTCCCCAGGGCTCTCGAAGAAGTAGGCTTTTTGTTCATGTAGTATCTTCAGGCGTGCCGGAAACAAGAGAGCATATTGGATATTCAGGTCCCTTAGCCTTCGCTTCACATCCAGGAATGAGGAATGCTGGCGCTGAACCGTCTGCGTTTAGTCCAGATATAGGGAGACACTAGTGTTTTCAAAGGTGATCGGCGCCTTCTCTCTGGCCTTCTGCAATAATTTGTCTCTATCTCTGAAATTGAGCAATTTCACATTAAGGGGACATGGCGGGGCACCCGGTTTCGGTCTACCAGTAGGTATGCGATGTGCCCGTTCAATGCAATATTGCGAGGAGAGACCTTCCATCGTCATATGGTCCCTGAACTATTGTTCCATGTAGCTCCTGGCGTCAGTTCCTTCACTTTTCTCCGGCAGGCCGATCACTCTAATGTTAATGTGCCTTGCCCTTCCTTCCACGTCATCCACCCGGTCTATTAGGGCGGCTACCTGAGTCAGCAGGGTTTTAACATCCGCCTCCGCTTGTTTCTGTTGCGGTAGCATCTCCGCTAAGGTCTTGGCGTGGTCTTTTACTTTGTCTGCTACCTTCGTGTGATCCGCTCTCAGTAGGGTTAAACCTGTGGTTAGAGTGCCTATCTGCGACTCTATGGCCTTCCGGGAGTCTCTCACTTCCTGCAGAATAAGGTCCATCTTGTCTATCTGTGCGGGCACCACCGTAGGGGGGACACATTCTGATCTCGGCGTAGCATCCACTTCCTCTGACATATCGTGCGTGGGGTCCACCACCAACTGACCCTGATGTTTCAATCTGTTTCGTCCCATCGTGTTGGGGTAGTGCTGTCCCCCTTCGTATCCCAGTAATATAATAGGGGTAAGGAGGGAGCAGGGTACACTCCAGCCGCACAGCAGCGCTTGTTGGGTCACAGCTGCTGAATTCCAGTAGTATTGTCACCAAAGTCACTCACTGGGCACAGCACGGTCTGGGTAGGCTCCACCACTTGTGTGCAAGAGGAGGGGGGGCTGTATTTCTCCTGGGTTGTGTCCTTGCGGAGCTGAGTATTCCAGCGTGTACCATCCTGCGCTGTTATAGACAGAAGGGGGTGTTTGGGGTGTCTCTGGGCATCCGCATCAGGGGAGAGAAAAAAGAGGCAGCCAATGAATATCCTGATATGCCTCCGTATGTCCCAGGGCTATGGTGGTGAGAGCGCCCACAGAATGGTCGATGTTTTAGTTGTAGATATGCCTCCAGCATGCAGCAGCTTTCCCCGAGTGAGGATCACGTTCTTATGCACTTTTCCCTTGGCGTTTGGGGTCGGGCCTGTGTAAATAGCCTCTTTCCTCCACTATGCCGCAGCTCCACCCCCTTCGCATTAGGCCTTACAGCCCCGGGCTCACGTAGTTGTAGTGCCCGCAAATGGCCATCACAGAGTTCCAGCCAGCCGGTCCCCGGGTGAGGGTCACACTCCCCTGCCCTTTTCCTTCAGTGTTTGGGGTCGGAGTCTGTGTCAATAGCTTCATTCCTTCACCACGCCGAAGCTCTGCCCCCCCCTCTCAGTAGGCCGCACAGCCCCGGGCTCACGTAGTTGTAGTGCCCAAAAATGCATACCGCAGAGTCCCAGCCAACCGTTCGCACCTCACCTCAGCGTCCTCCTCTCACAGCGATGTCCAGCAGTCCTTCGCGGTGTCACTCCAGAAAATGGGTGAGTGTCCGGAGTTTTGCCAGTAGTCGGGTGAGAACTTAAAAAAATTACACACAATGTAATTGAAATCATAATAGCCTATCACAAGCAAGGACCTGTTGGTGAGCAATTAAAATGGAAAATGTATCCCTGTTACTAAAAACATAAGTCTGCCACTGATATTATGGAACATTATAGACACATTGCACAGCTAATGTTTCTCACTAAACCTATAGTAGAATGATTGAAAGTATTCACTTCAGAAATTTACTTTTAAGACAATAAATCAGGGTTCAGTTCAGGACATAACATGGAAAATGTCATGCTCAAAATCATTGATGACACACAGATATGTGATGAAGGCAAGCAATGCACACTTATACTCCTTGACAGTCTTCAATATCATTGTCCACAAATTGATTAGTATGCAAAAAATGCTTAACTGTAATGAACTCTTATGAATGTACTATTTGCTATACCCTTCGGTTCACTATGACCCGAGCCATAAGCCAGAACCTTCATTGTAAGAAAATTACTAAAAATTGAAGACTGATAACGCAGCACGACATGCAACTCTTCATCCAAAAAGACTTTGAGTGCATTTTTCAGCCACTATTGATCTTATGTTTTGTACTTGGGAACACACTACTCACAGGATACTTATGCCACACCTAGCTCCCTCAAAGCTAATCTTTACTCTGCAGCCAGTCATTTAACAACAATAGAAAATTTGACAGGATCACACCCACCACTCTAAACTGGCTTATAACGTTGGGCCTGATTCACAAAGGTAAACTTACACTTTTGTTGACATTCACTCTTTTTCAGTATTCACAAAGAATTTAATAGTAAGTTTACAACTACGGAGACTTCACAGTTGGGGTGGAGAACTTGGCACATGAAAAGATAGAATAGTCCTTTCTTTTTATGTGTGAAGTTGTCAACCTGACTGTGGAGTCTCCGAAATCGTAAACTTACTATTAAATCATTTATTTTTCAATACTGAAAAAAGTACTTACACAAAAGTGTAAGGTTATATTTGTGAATTGGACCCCTAATGTCTCACACACAAGGCCATTTCCCTTATATTAAAATATCTGCTACACTAAAATAAAGTAAAACAGTTCACTTTACACTTAAAAAGTACAGAAATCTATTAATTAAAAATTACAATTAAAAAGTTACATTGTTACATTTTATAGTTAACAATGTAGTAAAAAGTAGTAAAACAAAAGGCTGACCTGAGGGATACACATTATGAATGTGGGTACAGACTCAAGTAGACAAACTATTGGGGGCAAGTACACAGTAACAGTTGCACACGGAACAATGTATGTTAACATCTCGACTATTTTTACATCCTGATTCCCTTAGTTTCCAACCTTCTCTTTACTTCACCCTCCCATACATAGCATTGAAATGACCTTTACCTCTTTCCATTTATTTTGTCATACCCCCACCTCATCCCCTGTCAGTCACTACAAATTTTACTGGGACGTTGCGTGCATAATGTTAATTTAGTTTAATTACATTGTATTATTACTAACCCTTTCCTTACCTCAAACTGGATTAAATCACAATCTTCAATAATTTTAAACCGGTAACTCATTTTAACCCTAAATTAAATTAAATTAAGTTAAATTATAATTTATTATAATAAATTCAAAATGTAAGCTAATCCCTAACATGTATATTCTGCACATTAAATTAAAATATTAACAATGATATAGTAATGCTAATGCTAAAACATTGCATTAGCATTACTCTGTCCTTACACTATATTACATTACAATAATGATGAAATAAATACACCTATTATGATTTAATTCAAATATTTAATTAGAGACTTTACGGAATGTAACCCTTAACTTGTAATGAGTGCCATTGCCAGTGTTTTCTTCTCCTTTCCATTTAAGAAACCAGGATAGCTAGGACTAATTTAAAGGATATGATCATAAGGGTATCAGTATAAGACCCAAAATTGTCATCTTAGTACATGGATAGCTAAGACACACACCACACCCCATATCCCCCTTCTTCTAAATATGCATTAGGCTTTATTGCCCCCACACTCTATTTCCCTTTTAGTTTGCCTGGAAGAGTGCAGGGACACCAAAGAGTCAATGTACAATTCCATCTAATCTCCTGAAATGCCTGGCTCTTGGTCTTGAATACCTCCCCTAATCTCCTCCCGTAATCTCACTACTAATTCAGCAACCACTAAACAGATATTGATTCCTTTTTCTACCCTGTCCTCTATTCAACTCTGTTAGGGTGCTCCCTTCCAAATCCTCTCTAATTTTACTCTTGCCTCTTCCAACCTAATCCTATATTCACCATCTTGGCCATCATTCAGGACTCCTTCCCCCAGCTCATTTGGTGTCCTTGCACAAGGGAAGTTGAAGCGACTGACCGCCCCCTGAGAAAATGCTTCAATGGCTGTCACCTGAATAGAAATAGGGGGCTGCAGATGTGCTGAAGGTCTGGATTACTTGTGTCACTGGAATTCTTGACATGAAAACTTAATCCGTACCTCCAATATGCTTCCCTCGCTCAGCTAGTCAAGTCCTGTGGTTTTTAAATATTTGGGCGAGACATTGAGAATGTTAGACATCGTTTTATGGCCTGCATGAGGAAAATTGCCAATTAAACAATAAGTTATCAATGAAGTACCAGGTGACATCCATCTGTGGCATGTGTTTTGGGACAATGCGCCTTCTCAGGGGGCTCTTTCAGTGGCTTCCGCTGAATTCTCGGAATACCATTGCCCAAGCTCTGATAATCAGTCAACCATGACTATGGAAATGCAGTTGCTGCATCTAATGAATCCCTTCTATCTAAAATGCAGGTACTACAAAACACTGCAGCTCGTTTGGTTAACAAACTGCTAACATGGCTCATCCTCAGTCCCTCTGCTCAAAGCCCATCATTGGCTCCCTGTAAGGAAAAGAACAATATTCAAGCTACTCTGCCTGACACATAAAGCTTTGTCTGGCAAAGGACTCAAATATATCTCCAGGACAAACTGGTTCCTTCCTTATCTTCCTAGAAGAAATCTTAGATCAAGGAGTCAACTTCTTCTTTGTCCCAGGCGTATTCGTACATCTAGATATGGTGGATGAGCTTCCTCTTATCTTGCACCTTACCAATCGAACACCTTCCCTTGTTCATTAGCGCGTGCACTGAGTTCCCAGGTTTTTTAAAACTCCTTAAGACCTGGTTGTTCTTATAACTGCGTCTCTGTTTGTCTGTTGCTTCAGCGCCGAGCTGCCCTTTCAAGGGCGTGGCACTGCGCTATACCAAGTATCCATTAACATAACATAAGATGTGACGCATCCCAATGCTTTTCCCTGCATTTGTGCACAATTGGTTGCCATGTGCCAAATCAGGCACCCTTGCACCATGGTGCAAGGGTGCCAGCGTTGCGGGGATGATTGTTTTTGTGCAGGAAGGAGCACTTTCCTAAACAAAAACAATCATTGATGGAGTTTTCATCTTTCTTTGTGTGCTTCAGAATGCAGCACGCATAGAAAGAGGAAAACACAAGGAGAAATAAAAATATTTCTCCTCGTGCCTCATTACGCCTCCCCTGGGGAGGCATAGGATTCTGACGCATTCCCGTGTTTACAAAATGTTGTGAATCTGGGAATACAGCATATTCCATGGGTGTTGTGTGGGAACGCCCACAGTAACACCCACGGCACTCCCCTTTGACGCAAAGTGATGTGTGGAAAGGGTCTGTATTTAAAAGACCATGAAAAGCCACGCAGGGTGGCTTTGCATGGCTTTGTAAATATGGGCCATCACACTGCACCACCGGTGTATAAAAAAAAATGACACACCGGTGTCGCAAGGGGCTTGTAAATTAGCCCCTAAGTAGAGCATTGTCAATGGGCTGGGCCATACCCGGAGTTCCCAATCCCACAAATACCCTTCGGGCAGTGTAAGGTTCTATGCCACAGACCTAGATGGTTACCTCCGACGAAGTCACTCCCCATGCAATTGTAGCTAAGGATGTGAGAAATACTGTACCCCATAAGCAAATATGTTTTCCAGAAAAATCACAGTGCCCTGAGCTGACAAGTGAGCTCTGTCTCTGTGGAACAAAGATTCTCCCCGAATGCAACCATGAGAAATTGTCTTTAGGCGGGCTGAAATCAACAACCTAGTCATCCTGCTATTCAAACTGCTCGCAGACTCATGGAGGCTCTTGGTAGACTGACCAAACCTCCATAACCTACCCTCCTGGGGATAAACTGGGGCCAGCCAATGACTGCTCACAAGTATTCTTTGGCCAGTCAAGAGATTTCGACTAACAAGTTCTCAAATAGAGTGCTCCTGCCCAGGGTTGCCAAATCGTTGCCTCCGATGTGGGAAATGATGAGTGCGGGTGGTGAAAGCCTCCTGGATACTGATTCCTCCATCAGTTGCCGCAGACCATCCAAATGGACACCGCCCCAACTAATCCAATGAAGATGAAGACCTGCTTCAAATGTGCGCCTAAGGAACTGCGAAAATGTTGCTTGTGCCCAGTGCACAAAGAAATGACCAACGATCCACACACTGGCAGGAACCATATGCCCTAATGCAAAACTGGCAAGAGAAAAGAAATGGCATTGCTTTCGGTTGAAAGGAAATTCATCCAAGCCTACATCATGTTGAGCCAAACATAGTGCTTGGACCAATCCGACTTACACCTGCCTATTCTCATAATCACTTCCCTGTTGAACCCTGCCGCTGCTGCAGAGATTGCTGCCCCTATTTTAAAGAAATATGTGCTGAAGTTGCCCTGGGTTCCTGCCGCCCCTAGGGAATTGCACATGAACTTAGTGAAATGGAATTGTGTCAGCGGGAGACCCTAGGGATGAATGACCAAGGTGGTGACTACCTTCTGAGGGCGCCTTTGGAGGTAGCTGAGGACTGCTTTTACCGGACACCCCATAAGACCTGTTACCTTTCTTAATATGACCTGTTCACCTTTTCCCATTTGGTCTGTCTTAGAGCGGGGTATGGTCACCACCAGATCTCCCCCCGCCCAAGTAAGTTGTTGAGCTGGATCCCTCCCTGTGTGTCCTGTTTGAACCTTGCCTCAATTTAGAAGGCTGCAGTGAAATTGGCAGCCTTGAACGGAGAAGACAAACCCCCCGCAGGACCCCAATGATCCTTCCAAGCTTATCTAACTCCATGGGACACCTTTGACTAATTCTTCCATCCAGCCTTTCCGCTCCCTTAAGGGCTTTCTTAACAAGGAAGGAGTGTGAATGATCGGGTCCCCCCTCCACTTTCGCAAAAAGGGCCAATTCTTCCAAATGTTACCTGGCAAATGCTGCGGATCTACCCTGTGAGCGTAATTGCCCAAGAAAACCAAGTCAGTTAGTGAGCAAGAAAAGGTGCCCCCGAGTGTTGCCTTTCATAAGCTCGCTACGTTTTTGGTGCAAGGCTTGCTGTAATTAGTTCAGAGAGGGCAGGGTTCCAAGGTTCCATAAATATCCAGAGAAGTGCATGGACTCCGTCTCTGATGTTGAGTGGAAGTGCCAGAAATCCTGCAACTTAGAAGGAGTCAATGAATCGGTTACATTATTAAATACACCTGGCAGGTGCTTAAACAAGATGAGAATTATGAGACACACCAAAACCAGTTCTTTCAGCAAGCTGAATACTTCTTTGCACTTCACCTGCTGTGAATTAATACATTCTACCACTACCATGTTATCTGATCAAAATGTCAAGGACTGGTTACGGAAGTGGTCAGCCCAAATGTGCAAGCCACCACGGTGGGAAATAGTTCCAGAAAAGTGATGTTGGTTCCCAAACCAGAGTCCAACCAGAGATGAGGCCAAGGTTGGGCACCACATAGGAGATACGTAATAAAGTTTTTTCTCTCCCATTTCTCCAATTTTATATCCCTTCACTATGATCACACCATTATTATTAATATTTATATGCACTGCTTTAACTCAGTTTTCACGGTTAACAGCCTTACACCAAATGACACACTAGGGCAACCACTATTCCCAAGTGGTTGCAGGATTGCTCTCCTCGGTGTGAGGAGTCCCAAATGATGAACAGGGCGGAACCGATCGAAAACTGATGGGTACCTTTACAACTGTGGAGATATACTGTGGTACTTGATTGTTTTTTCTTTCTTTCTTCTTTTGCTATATTCCTTTCATAGTCAGGCTCAATTCAACAGTTTTTCGTAGACCCATAATCCCTTATTTGTGTATTCACCACACTTATCACCAACTATTCCACCAAAACCCACACTGCCTGCAACATCCGTGAACAAACCAAACTCCTTGCTAGACCTTAAAAGAGCTGGACACACCCATGACCCATTGAATGTGTCCATAAATAATTGCCAGATCCTCAAATCCTGCTTCTGATCCCCAGGGAGGTGAGTCCTATGGTGTTTCTTCCTTACGCCCGACATGGACTGGGCTGTGGAACAGGAGAATGGCCAACCCGTCGGTATTATCTGCAGGGTGAAATTGAGTTGACCTATTAAGCTTTGTAGCTGCTGTAGAGTGACCTCCTGCGCTCCAAGGCATGCCTACAGGGAGGGCGAAAAAGCTTCCACCTTGTCTACCGGAAGCCTGTACTCTCCGTCATAGAATCAATCTCAATCCCCAAAAATACTAAGGTTGTGGCTGGTCCTGAGTCTTCTCATGAGCCAGGGGAATCCTGAAGTCTAAGATCAGGCATTGGATTGTAGAAAGGGATTCAGTGTAGGAGTAAATCCATATTAACGCCCTCAAGTAAAGGAAGTCCTCCAACTAATGGATGACTAAATTGGACCATGATACTTGTGTGAAAACCCACAGGAGACTGAGGGTCCCATGGGCATACATTAGGGGCATATACTGCCCCTAAAATTGAAAACCCAGGCGATGGTATTCATCTGAGTGAATGGGGAGCAGCCGAAAGGCTGACTCAATATCTGTCTTTGCCATGAGGGTCTCGGACCAAGCTTTTTTAAGAACACCAGGCCATTTTCCAAGAATGCATACTTTATGAAGCATAATTATGAGTCAATGCCATCATTCACATAGGCCCCCCTAGGTGCTGAGAGATAGTGAATCAATCTGTACTACCCTTTGGGAGCAACCCCAAAGGGGAGAATACAAACTCATACAGCAGGAGTCCTGTCAATGGGCCACCCAAACTTCCCAATTTAAGCTCCTTATCAATATTTTCTTCACCACACCCCTGCAGAGTACTAAGGAGTGTTGATGTTTGCAATAACTGGGACCCTGTAGGCCCGGCACAGATATACTAAAAGTGTCGTGAAAGACTGAGTATAACTACAGGGCCTCGGCAGGGATAATAGTTCTGCCAAGGGTTCAGTGCAAGTAATGACACTCGGGGGGGGTATTGACAAATGTGTAGTATCATCTCGCTTTTGACTAATTTGTCCTTGACCTCCTTGAAGCAGTTAAACTCAGGATGCCGTGGTGTACCACAGAAGGAGCATTTGTGCTTGAATTTACAGGAGCCTGGAGCTCTAGAGCACACTTTATTGTTAAACGTCCCTGCACCCTCCATTCCACCACCACTATTTGCCAATCGAAAAGGCGACTGGCCACTACCTTTGAGCTTCTTCAATATCATGCACCGTAGCCACACAGTGATGTCAGTTTGGTCCCAAAACGTGCATGGGATCATGTTTTTTTTTAGCCTAAATGCCTTATGGTACTTTGTCCAGCAAGAGCTCCCAAATTCTTCATATGTGCCCATGATTTTGTTCAAATAGTATGCCACAATCCGGTTATTTCTCCAATAGCAATGACTGATAAATGGTAAAACCCTTAATCCATTCATTAACGTTTCCTTTACTTTGGGCATCTTAAATCTATGGATGCGGTCTTTAACCCCTTGGGCGCGGGCGCAATTCTGCGCCTTTGTGGCCGTTTTATTGAGTGGGCGGGTTCATGACGGCCCCCAGCCGTCGTCAGCACACGCCCACCGTGATGCATGACGGCTGGGGGCCGTCATCAGCATGGAAGGGGTTAAACTCCTTGATTTACTCCTCTGGGGTTCTAATTATTACCTTATACCTTAATTCAAAGTCAAATAAGCTTTATTCGAAAACACATTTCTACATATGTTTCCTATGTTTTACAACAGTCAATAAATATTGTGACAGTACAGCATATATGTATAGGCTCGGTAGCATTTGCAAATAGATAAAAGCTGGGCCATATTGCACAAATGCAAGTTGTTTTAGCAGCTGCTTAATAACGCGTTTTCTCAACTCTGTGTAAAACAAACAAAAAACAAAATATTCAATGAATAAATTAAATCCAAGCCAGATCCCTGAATGACAACATCTGATTATGCTGGCTTTTTTAGGTCTCGTAGCGATACAGTGCGTAAGCACAGTATTCGCCGAGATCTATTGTCACTGACTCTGCTTCCCAGGAGACAGCACCTGGCCGCGCGCATCTCTCAAAAGGCGATCGGCGCAGGCCACGCGCGCACGAACGCGCTCGCCGTGTCTGTCTCCTGGGAAGCGCATACATACACAGGCACACTTCCCCCTGCACGCATGCGCACACACAGGAGCGCACATACACGCACGCACACATACAGAGACCCCCGTCGCGCACACACACACACACGCTCCCCCGCCACACACACGTTCGCACACATAAGCGCACCGCCCCCCGTCCCACTTACCGCCAGTCCGGTGTTCTCCGCGGGGCTCCGCCCGAGGGAGAGCCCCGCGTCACTGTGAATTATGTCCGCCTTCCAGCGCGTGGAAGATCCGAGGCCGGGGCCAAATGACTCAGAGAACGAGGCTGACGTCACAGCACGCCTCCCCGCCCCCTCCTCCGACGCCGCATCTGTACTACAAGGGGCGCGCGGCTGGTAAGTTTCGGTTTCGCTGCTTTCCGCCGCTGCTATAGATTTCTGGCTGTCTCTCGCTGATCTACCAAGGGGGCGTGGTCTTGTGTTTGCGTTCAGGCGTGGAGGTGTAATACTATGCTTGCTTTTCCGAAAATCACTCTCCTTTCCTCGTTTTTTCGTACTTGACAAAACGAAAACCACTTTGGTATGGTTTATCAGGGAGATATACCCAGTGAGAAAGTGCTCTGGAGCCAGTTTCTCCTCCTATTACTGAAAATAACGGAAAATCTATAATATGTGGAATAAGTCGAAAGGCACAAAAAATAAATGTTTGCAGTCAAGTTGTGAAGCTAAGCGAAGCAATAACGGTGAGAAAAAAAAATGGACCAAACTGTCGTTACCTAAAAAACGTTGAGACTGTTGGGAAATCGTCAGTACTTAGAAAGGAAACACATTTAAAATAAGAACCTTTAAAAACCTGGCTAGTACCTGGGGAAATTATTGTCTAACAAAGATATTCAGTTCCCATCCTGCAGAAACTTTACGACAAAGACATATAGTTAAAAGCTCAAAGATGTATGAATATATGTGGGACCCCGCCGGAAGACAGTGGAGAGAAGCATAGCTAATGATACCAGTGCAAGGTGTCGGAGCACTTTGCATCCCACACAAATTACACAGAGACAATCAATCACACATGGGTAAATCCGTTTATAAGAAAGGTTACTTAAGACAGAGGACTACATGTGTTGGAGCCATGGGCCATCCATTCTGGTAGGGAGAATAGTTTAGGAGGGCTTGGTCTGAAGAAGCACAAACTCAGACCTGAAAACCCAACACCGTAGTTGGGGGTTCTCTTTAATGATAGGAATCGATTTCTACCCAAATGAACCCCTTTTGCAAACTAAGCTCTAATCTATACTTTGCAGTGTTCATGCAGTTCTTTGATGACGGTTAATAATTCACTGTTCTACATCAGGATTTCAACTTATAAACTGCAAGTAACAAAAGGATGTCTGTTAAAAAAACCTGTAACCCATTGACCTATTTACATTATATGCACTTGGTGATCTGCATGTAACGTGTTCTTTGCAGCAGGCATATTAACCCTCTGTGCTATTTTATGATCAATCAAAACCTCAACTGGACACGACTCTGATCTCTGTCCAGGAAGAACATTAATCACCAGAGTTATTTTGACATTTTGATGTTGCCTGGAAATTGCTGGAGGCAAGGAATGCAGCAGCAGGTGCTTTTAAAACCAAAATAAACATGCAAACTTTACGCCCCCTGAAGTTAGCACCTGGTGCGGGGTCACACCAGTCGTACTGCCCTATAGTTGGCCCTGATCGTTATGTAGTGTTCCATAACAGAGGCGTCTCCAGTTCTGTCCTAAATTGGAGCAGGATTATGGAGGTCCTGGTGAGTACTGTCATGTTGTTCCAGATTCTGAGTTCATAAATGAAGAAATCATGTTGCCTTTTACCCCACTGTAATCGGTGTCCTGGTTGTGTGTGTGTGGAGGGCCACAGGAGATGGTAAGCTAGTCAGCCAGACACGAGGCATGCTGGTTGTGATGACTTTGTAAATGATGCAGCTGGTTTTGAAGATGGTGCGGGCCTTCAAAAGAAGCCGACGAAGTTCCATCAGGATGAAGGTGATGTGATATATCCTTGGCCTTGGATGAGATGTGGTGCGGCATGCAGAATGCTCCTAGGGGAAGCCAAAGTACAGTCTGGAAGGCTATGGAGCCAAGTGCTACCGCCATCCAGATGTGAGAGTACAAGTGCTTGAACAGCAGTTCTGCAGAAGTATGTTTCTTGAGCGGGTGAATCAGAGAGCCTTAGCTTTGAGTTAAAGGTGAGACTCAAATAAATAGAAATTCATGTTAAGCCAGGTTTAGACTGGGGGGCGCTAGAGGGCGCAAAGCAGAATGGCCGCTCCGTAGAGCAGCTCCGCCGGCCGAGACACCGATCCGAATATCCTGTTTATTTTGTGTAATCAACCCCTCAACTGCTCAGAAACCACCCCTCCCATACACACACGGACACCACCACTGCCATGCACACACGGACACCACCACTGGCATGCACACACAGACACCACCACTGGCATGCACACACAGACACCACCACTGCCATGCACACACAGACACCACCACTGCCATGCACACACGGGCACCACCACTGCCATACACACAAAGAAACCACCACTGCCATACACACAGGGAAACCACCACTGCCATACACACAGGGAAACCACCACTGCCATGCACGCACAGACACCACCATTGCCATACACACACACGGACACCACCCCTCCCATACACACACGGACACCACCCCTCCCATACACCCACGGACACCACCACTGCCATGCACACACAGACACCACCACTGGCATGCACACACAGACACCACCACTGCCATGCACACACAGACACCACCACTGCCATGCACACACGGGCACCAAAAAACAAAAATTATGCAAAGCATTGTCATTTACAATGCCAGTAACTCAAACTTAAATGCTGCGAGACCTATTGCATTGCAAATGCTTGTTGTATCTTGTCCTCACCTTTGCTCCCAGCTGGTTGCCATAGTGACAGTAGATGCCCAAGGGACCAAAGTGGCCACGCTGCTCGAAGCCCCATACCATGATCGATTATCAGCTACCTCTCTGGTGCTCAAAGACCAGAAGCTGGGCTGGCAATTAGGCCATGGTGGTTGCAAGAGCCGTCACACCTTGAGTGCTCAGACAGGACAGCCATGGCTACACCTTGACGAGGCTACTCATCGGTTCCCTACAGTAGTGTCTGAAACCACCTCCTGCTGCTCTGATTCCTGTCACCTGCTTTTCTCCCTAATGTTATGTTATGTTATGTTATGTTAATTGGATCTTGATATAGCACAACGACTCGACCCCGAAGGGACATCTCAGAGCTCTAACTGGCAGGTGATGAAAGAAGGAACTAGTTAGAATTGCCACATTTTAGGATGTTTTTAAAAACCGGGAAAACTGGGACATGCACAAATAAACATAGGGAGCTTTTATCTAGTGGTACCGGGCGAGATAGGAAAATGCCCAGCCACCATATTTTGATGCATGAATGCGCCGAGGATGTAGCAGAAGTTGATTTTTAGATCTTGGGTTCCTATCAGGAAGGCATGGAATAAGTCTTTCCTGAAGATATTTGGGACCTAAACCTGACAGAGATTTGTAGGTCAGGCAGAGGAGTTAAAACAATGCTCTCTTTTTAATGGGGAGCCAATGAAGGTCTCTAAGTGTGGGAGGTGATGGTGCCCATTGAGGCAATGTGTTGACCATGTGGGCAGCAGTGTTTTGAACTACCTGCATTTTAACTACAAGGGATTCATTCATAGCAAGGAACAGGGCATTGCCATAATCCAAGCTGCTGATGATTAATGTCTGGATAGGTGTCTTCCGAGAACACAAAGGAAGACACTGATGATGTATACCTGCTCCTGATTAGGTTACTAACTGGGGAAATGCTGCCTTTGCGTGGCTTCTTACCGACCAGAGCACTTGCCAGCAGCCCCCCACTGTCCGATTCTGCCTCGGCCCTAAGACTGGGATACTGGGTAATTTCCTTTTGCACCAAGGGGGAATATGCAGGCTGTAACAGAGCTAACACCTGGTCCACGTTGTCTAATCTTTCCATGATTGCCTCAATACCAGATTTACGCTTCACCAGTTTAGGTGACATGGTCATTTAAGATGTTCTCAGTCCCAGGAGAGGTACTAATATGCCCCTACAAGTAAGAGCAAAAACAATACGGCATACCGAGCGAGACTGGAACAGAAAGGACTCAGCAGGCTACGACCCCACTGGACCAACTTAATAACTAAGTGAACAAAGGTTGACCCTGATTTGCACACTAATGCACAAGTATCCCATGGTGAAGGTTAGGGCAGTGAGGACTCAGTAGTCTGTTCTCACTTCTCCCTCAGGAAAGTAAGAACAGAGACAAAACTGACCATAATATTGAAAGCAGGGCGGAATAAAATGGTGTTCTACTGAGTGGGCCTGGAAGGAGAGATAGTCTGGTTAGACAACTGCTGGTGCAAAGATAAGAGGGAGTTCTGCAAGGGTGGAAATAGGTAATGCAATCATTGAAAGAGGAAATAAACCCAGCAAACAACCAGGAACCTTCAGTGGACAATAGGATAGAGGTTTTAAATCAGAGACTGACACCAGTGGGGCGTCGCTTCAACTGGTCCATTGTACTGATGCACTTACAGGCATAGCATACTGTGCCTCCCACAGTTTTAATTAGAGTCAGCAGCATAAATCCAGACTTGGTTACTGGGATAAGCTGCATGGTGTATTACCCCACACTGTGTACTTGAAAAATAAAAACATCCGTTATCAGTTACAATGGATTATTCATTTTGAGTCAAACAAAAGGTTATGTACACATAAAAAAGTTATAATCTGAAAATGTAACAACAGAATCCTGTGCTTTGCAAGTTTGTAAAAAATCATTTAAATGCCTCTTTCTGCATGATCAGCCCAATTCTTTGGACTGATGCTGTTGTTTTTTTAACTTTGCACTGGGACTCTTCTAACTAGGCCCCAGTGCATATGCTCTGACCCCTAATCCATGTCAAAAGGTGCTATACTCCTAATTGGCATATTTAGCGTATCTACAAAACCTTTGTATATGGTGCCAAGTATACCTAGGGCCCATAAGTCAAATTTCACTAGTGGGCTGCAGGACTCATGTTGCCACCGGATGCAGTGACAGAGCAAACATGACTACAGGTGTTGACGTAAAATCCTTAAGGTCCAATTCTATTTTATGTAGGTCCGACTCCATCTTAGTTCATGGAGGCCGCCATCTTGCTTAACATAGACAAAGGAAGTCGCTATAGTCCCTGATTTATGCAGAATCATTGTTATGCCTGCCTTCAGATGCAGATGTCGCCAGACCTTATCTTCTAGGAACTGTGATAGTATAACTTTTTTTATTAATGACACAGATACAACATCTAATGCAACAGTCGCCTGGTCAAATGTCTACTCCTAACCATATCAAGATTAGGTAACATCACACACAGACGTATAACTAAAATAATGTAGTCTGAATGGACGACTTTTTGTCTTATATGTTCATAACAAAACATCTGGGGCCCGATGTAGGTGGCAAATACCGGTCGGAAACGGCCGAAATCGGCCGTTTCCGACCGGTATTTGTCATCTTGAGATGTAGGGGGCCAGATTTGACAGATTCTGTAAATTTACCGAATCGGTAAATTTACAGAATCTGTAAAATACTGAATCGGTATTTTTACCGATTCGGTAATTCCCAGATGTAGGTGGGACTCTTCTGAGTCCCAAAGGCCCTACAAATTCTGTATTTTACCACCCAATCCGATTGGGTGTTAAAATACCGAATTCAGGTGTGCATGCTCATGTGTGCATGCACACCTAGCCATGTGATAGACAGACATGGCCTTAGGGCATGTCTGTGTGCCACATGGCGCACATGCCTATTTTTGGGGTGCCAGAGGGTGTCAAAGTGACACCCCCGCACCCTTGCAAAATTCGGTATTTACCGATTCTGTAATTACAGAATCGGTATTGCCCATTGATTCCTATGGGCTTTAAGGCCCATAGGAATCAATGGGCAATACCGATTAGGTATTTACAGATTCGGTAAATACCGAATCTTAACGATTCGGTATTTACAGAATCTGTAATACCTACATCTCCCCCCTTCATATTTACCGACTCTTAAATACCGAATCGGTAAAATTCGGTATTTAAGAGTCGGTAAATATGAATTACCTACATCTGGCCCCTGGACCCCATAACTTGATGCACATTATCTGTGTCAGACATTCCTAAACTGATATCAGAAATTCCAATTTATATAAGGACTGCCTCTTGACCACTTGGGAGGAGGGGTCCTTCACCCAGATTATTGCCCAAGATTCTGCCAGAGATGATATTACCTACTGCCAGCACTCTTCACACTTCACAGGTGCTACATTTCACTTGAAGCTGATAAAACCAATTTTCGCAGGAAGAGCAACTGACTGCTACTGCACTGGGTGTTTGGCATTTCGTGGGGAACACAGTCTTCATGCCTCCACTGATAAGGACAGCCTGTGCTGTCGAAAAGGTTTGCAGTGCATCTTCTCTCCTTAAGAACATCTAGGGCTAGATGTAGGTCGGCTTATACCGGTCGGTGACGGCCGAATTCGGCCGTTACCGACTGGTAAAAGCCTTTTCCAATGTAGGAGGCTATTTTTCCGATTCGGTAAATAACGAATCAGTATTTACCGATTCGGTATTTACCGAATCATTATTTACCGATTCGGTAAATGAAATGTAGAAAGCACTGTAAACAGTGCTACAGGGCTTTAAGAATTCGTTATATACCAACAACTATTAGTTGGTGGTAAATAAGGAATTCCTATGTAAATGCATAAATGTGCATTTACACCTGTGCCATGTGACAGACATTCATGCCCTTAGGGCATGTACGTATGCTACATGCGCACACCAACACTAATCAGGGGTGCAACAGGGTGTCAAAGTGACACCCTGCCACCCTTGACTTTTTCACAATTTTACCGAATCGGTAATTACTGATTCGGTAATTGACATTCATTCCTATGAGCCTCCAGGCCCATAGGAATTGATGGCAAATATCGAATCGGTAAATACCGATTCGGTAAATACCGAATCTTACCGATTCGTTATTTTTTCCGTTTGTTTACCTACATAGGATTTACCGATTCTGAAATACCGAATCAGTAAAATTCGGTATTTTAGAATCTGTACATCCAATTTACCTACATCTAGCCCCTAGACTGCAAGTTGTTCTAACTTCCATGCTCTCTTAGTACAGCACATATAAGTAGGCATTACAGTGTTAGATTCTAGATGATATTTTAACACTGCCACAAATGTTCATTTTATTTGTGTTATTCATAACATGTTTTCTTGTTGGTGTTTTTATAATATTCAGAGTAGGTCTTTTAGATGTGCTCAGAAACCCTTTGTTCCTGTAGTTATAAATATCTTTAACTTAAAATTGGTAATTCTTCTTAGAACAGTGTATGTGGCACTGTGAATAACAAGATAAGGTTCGTTTCTGTTTCCACTGTGCCCTAATCCCAAGCAATACTTCTATCTCAATAACACATTGAGTAGTGTCTTGCGTGGCCACAATAACTCGTCTTTCACACTCATCGCTGGTGCATTGAACCAAGTTCCCCCGTGTCACCCATGGGTGGCAAAGGACACCCTGTACTCCAAAGTCATAATACACAAAACTTTCCTGATGTAGCTTGTCTATGCAGTTTTAAAACTGAAATTTCAACCTGTCAACATAAGCTCTTTTGACAGGCATAACCCCTCCTTTAAAATATGAATGTCACCCGCAAGTAGGCCTAAATGCCCATAATGCAACGAGCATTCTATTTAAAAGTAGGGTACGTAGTAGTGACAAAGCCCCCAAAAAGTATTTTCACTGAAGCAGGGTTCAAATCCAAACTGTCTCAACTCTCTCAAAGTCAAGAGCCAGCCCACCCATCTCCTACAATCACTGTAATTAGCCTCTACAAAACATGAAAATCTCTATTCACTGAGACCCATAAAAAATAAGACCCATCCCTTGTGTCTTAGATAGTCTGAAAACAACTAAAAATAGAATGAAAAAGAAACCTGTATGTTGCACACTCCCATGCTAGGCTATATCACTGGCCCTAAAAGAAATAAAGTTTGTGAGTTTCCCAATCGAAGGACCTTCCTCTTACCTATTGGCAATCCTGGGATGTAGGGATATTCTTTCTCCTCTTCCTCCGTAATAATTGTAATTGCATTTATTTAGCACTTACTACCCCTGACGAGGCGTCAAAGCGCTTTTTCGGCGAGTACCACGCTACACCAGAACCCAGTTATTTGGATTGAGAAGGATAGTGGAGGGATAGAAGAGGGAAAATGGTTTGCATTTATATAGCGCTTGTTACCCCTGATTGGGTGTTGAAGTAGTTTTTGGGCGAGTAGCACGCTGCTCCGGAACCCTTAAAGGATTAGTGTACTTAGTTATTTGATTGAGAAGGGTAGGGGAGGGATATTAGAGGGAAAAAAGGTTTGCATTTATATAGCGCTTGCTACCCCTGATGAGCTGTTGAATTGCTTTTTCGGCAATTAGCACTCTACTTTGGAACCCATAAAGGAGTAGTGGTGAATTAGTATAGTCAAATATGAAATTTGAGAAGTGGACATTTTAGTCTGTTATCTTGATTGAAAAGGATAGCAGAGGGATAGACGAGTGAAGGATTTAGACTTTTTTTGGTGGGAAGGCATAGCAATAGGAGGAGATTTGGGATGAGTAAAAGGAATGTGGAGTGGAGAGGGAAGAGTTTAGAAAGGCTTGTTTTGGGGGATTGGTTTAGTAGATGAGGTGTCAGGTGATGCAAGAAGGGGTAGAGTAGGGGAGAGTCTAGAAAGGGTTATTTTGGGGACCATAGTAATGGTATGGGGTTTGGGATGAATGAGTGAGTGGATGTAGAAGATATATAGATAGAGGTATAGTGTGAGACTAGGGTAATGCATTGGAAAGAGTAGTAGAAAGAGGTTTGAGATGAGTTAGAGAGTTGAGGTAGAAGATATATTGTGAGAGGCATAGGGAGAGCAATATGGTAGTGCATTGGATATGCTGAATTAGAAGAAAATAATAAATATATAGATCCAGTACATGGAAAATATATAGATGCATAAAGGAAGGAAGTATATGTAGATTAAAAATATTGACAGAGGTATGGTATGAGAAATATGGTAGTGCATTGAATATGCTTTTTAAGGAGAAAAGTAATAAATATATAGATCTAAGTACATGGAAGTTATATAAATGCATGAAGGAAGGAAGTATATGTACATTAAAGATGCATTAGACAAACTCTGGTTTTCAAGTGCTGTGCTTAAACATTTTTTTTTTTTTAAACATTCATTCTACATGTTTATACAAAGCAATACACATATTTAAGTACAAATAAATGCTTATATACTGAGGGATATGCTGTACATTTCTGTTTGCGCATGGTGCCTATGTGGGGAAGAGCCAACTCCTGAGTAGTTTTCAGAAGATAAGGTGGTTGTCCGTGGATCTTATGTTGGGGGTAAATAGTTCCCTAGTTTGGCTGCTTGAACAGAGAAGGATGTGCCACCCATGTTTTCTTTCTTGTGGCTTGGGATTTTGAGGTGAGGTGTCACTTCACAGTAGAGGTTCCTTTGTTGAATGTGTTTGGAAATTTTATTCCTGATGAAGAGTGGTCCCATTCCAGATATCACTTGAACGTGGATCTTCTACATGAGCATAGGGGAGAGATACTAGTTTTCCCTGATTGTTCAATTATTTTTATTAGGCTTTTAAAATGTTCAACGCAGTAATAGAAATACAGCAAGCTTATTTGCACTACGTACATTGAGAGATTAAATCAACATCTTTAAAAAAATATTTTTATTTGGTATTAAGTGGTTGGGTTCATCTTGGGGAAGTGGTGCTAGTTGTCCCTGACATGTATTGCCATGTAACTCAGAAGTTAAGGTAGCAGGTAATAAACTAGCCCAGGTGGTGCATATTAGAGTCCTAGCCCTGCACCTGCCCATCAAAGACGTCACTCCTCGCATCCTTTTGATGTAATCACGTCGAAGTGATTGGAGCACTCATGGAAATAATAGAAGTACTTATCTCACAACAACATGTGTAATCCACCAGGTGGTTCTCTTTCTTTTTACTATCTCTCTTACCTACTGGGATGTTTGGTTTCACTTCTACTCACCTTGGGGCAGATTTACAAGCCTCTGCGCCACCAGTACGTCACATTTTGTGACGTACTGGGACATACTGGTGGTGCAGGGAGCTCCTCCTTATTTACAAGGACAGGAAAAGCCACCCTGCGTGATGTTTCCTCTCTTTGTAAATACGGCCCCTTCACAAGCAGCACTTTGCGTTTAAGGGACGTTCCATGGGTGTTGCTGTGGGTGTTCCCATGCAACACCCATGGAACAATACACATCTCCAGATTTACGAGAAATCGTAAATCTGGAGGTGCATCTGAATGCTACGCCACCCTAGAGGTGGCGTAGGGAGGCGCAACGAGGAGAAATGTTTTCATTTCTCCTTGTTTTTTCCTCTTTCAATGCGTGCTGCATTCTACAGCACGCAATGAAAGAGGAAAAAGCCTTTAGTGATAGTTTTTGTGCAGGAAGGTGCCCCTTCCTGCACAAAAACAATCTCCCCATGGCACAGGCATCCTTGCACCACGGCGCTTGGCAGCTGTTTGTGCACCAGCGCAGGGGAGAGCACAGGAATGCGACATATTCTTGTAAATATGTTGCATTTCTGTGCTCTGAAAGTGGCGCAGCGTGGCGCAGCCAAATGGCTTGCGGTGCCACGCTGCTGCACTTTCTTGTAGATCGGCCCCTTAGTGTCTATCTTTATAATTTTTTCTTGAGCGAATATTGTGTTATGACGTCTGGTGCAGTTTTCCAGATGAACTTTCATGATATTTTAGTAATCTAAAATAGGTTGTACTGCACTCAATTTCATAATTTCAATTGAGCTTCAAATGTTCAAAATATAATGTATTTTTTTGGTTTTGCTTGAATTGGGACATTTCCGTGGGCACAGTTGAGAGCCACTGGCGCATTAATGCTTTCCATATGAAATATTCTGCATAAAGTGGGGGCTGCCATGAATTCGGCTCGTACTAATTGATGTCAGATTCTGTGTTTGTTATTGGCAGATGCCGAAGAGATTCTTGTTAGGGGTTGTTTCCAAAAAACAACAAATCCTATATGGGAAATGTTTATATATATTTGTAATAACCAGATCGTGCTGACAACCCAAGTCAATACAATCATATTTACATACTACAGTTGCTTTCAATTACATTGTCAAGGATGTGCGGTGGTTTGCACGCACTGCGCAGAAACAGGACAGGTTTAATCAAATAATTCCCAATATCGCTGTAGTTTTTAACAAAAACAGTCCAGCATCAAAAAGAGCCGTCAAACTGGTAACATCTGTGTATTTTTCCACTGTAACTATGCGAAGATGATTGCAATGCAGGTCTTTGGATGAAAAGCACACCGACATACTGTAGGCATTACAGGGGAAGTGTGCCGTGCTCGTCACGCATAGGAAGCTGACTCCTACCACACTTTTGACTCTGTGCCCGGCATTTGGTTCCACTCTGGGGTTAGTGTAAGCCCTCGGCACACACAGGCATATCCCCCAGTATGCACCTCAGGAGTTTATCACAGGACAACTTAAACCTGTAAATAACTTCTGGGCCCTTTCACGGCCACATTGTGTGAAATTTCGTGTTATGGAAAATGCTCTTTGGAACTCATGCTTTTATGTACAAGCCCCTTGCGCCGCCGGTGCGTCACTTTTCCTCATTTTAAAAGTGATGCGCCGGCAGCGCAAGGGGCTCGTGAATAAGCACCTGTGTATTTAGATTGCGAATGTGCGCTAAACCTATTAGCAATATTTTTCATGTAAAAATGGGCTACAGTGATTTTGTTAGGGCAATTCCCTTTTAACAGAAATAAAGGGATTTATTTATGAGGCCCTACCGGCACTTTTGCGCCACACGAACGTCACTTTTTTTTGACGTTCTGGTGGTGCAGTGTGCCACTGCATATTTATAAGGCTAAGTAAAGCCACTTTAGGTGGCTTTTCATGGCCTTATAAATATGTGCCCCTTTCACGCAGAAAATTGCGTGTAAGGGGTGTTCCATCGGTGTTGCTGTGGGTGTTGGAACGCAACCCCCATGGAACCTGACACATTCCTAGATTTACGAAAAATCGTAAGCCTGGGAATGCGTCAGAACCTAACGCCACCCCAGGGATACCGTTAGGGAGGCGCATCAAGGAGCAATGTTCTAATTTCTCCTTGTTTTTTTCCTTTTTCTATGTGCGCTGCATTCTGCAGCACCATAGAAAGAGGAAATCGGCTGAGTTGATTGATTTCGTGGAGGAAGGTGCTCCTTCCTGCACAAAATCAATCAGCCCCACAATGCAGGCTCCCTTGACCCATGGTGCAAAGGTGCCTGCGTTGGCGCATGGCAGCCCATTGTGCGCTGGGGAAAAGGACAGCACTGCGCCGTATCACATAGATACAGTGCATTCCTGCCTTTTTGTTGTGATGCAACAGCGGACCCCACTGACCTCAAAAACTTCCGCCCCATCTCGCTCCTCCCTTTTCCCGCCAAAGTCATCGAGAAGACCGTCAACAGACCTTCCTGGAGACGAACGGATCCCTCGACCACTCGCAGTCCAGTTTCCGAGCCAACCACAGCACCGAGACCGCCCTATCGCAGCCACTGACGACATCAGATCCCTGCTCGACAACGGGGAAACAGCGGCCCTCATCCTCCTGGACCTCTCCGCAGCGTTCAACACTGTCTGTCACCGCACCCTAGTGCAGCACCTCAGCAACATCGGAATCCAAGACAAGGCACTGGAGTGGATCATCTATTTCCTCACCGGAAGAACCCAGAGAGTCCGCCTCCCCCCCATTCAGATCCGAGGCCACCGAAGTCATCTGCGGCGTACCACAAGGATCATCACTCAGCCCCACCCTCTTCAACGTCTACATGAGCCCCCTCGCAGCCATCGCACACCAACACAACCTCAACATCATCTCCTACGCCGATGACACACAGCTGATCCTCTCCCTCACCAACGACCCCGCCACCGCCAGAACCAGCCTACACGAAGGGATGAAGATGTCGCCGAGTGGATGAAGAACAGCCGCCTGAAACTGAACTCAGACAAGACAGAAGTCCTCATCCTGGGATCATCGCCCTGCGCCTGGGACGACTCCTGGTGGCCCCCTGCCCTGGGCACCACTCCCAAGCCAACGGACCACGCACGTAACCTGGGCTTCATCCTGGACTCCTCCCTCTCGATGACCAGACAAGTCAACGCCGTCTCATCATCATGCTTCAACATCCTGCGCATGCTCCGAAAGATCTTCCGGTGGATCCCCACCGAAACCAGGAAGACGGTCGCCCCGGCACTCGTCACCAGCCGAGTGGACTACGGAAACACCCGCTACGCCGGAACCACAGCCAAACTTCAGAAAAGACTCCAACGCATCCAGAACGCCTCCGCACGACTCCCCGTCAGCAAGAGGATCACGTTCAGACTCCTCACCCACGCACACAAGGCTCTCCACGACCTGGGCCCCAAGTACCTCAACAACCGCCTGACCTTCTACACTCCCACCCGCCAGCTACGATCAACCAGCCTCGCCCTCACCGCCGTTCCACGCATCCGCAGAGCCACCACCGGAGGAAGAACCTTCTCCTACCTGGCAGCCAAGACATGAAACTCCCTCCCCATCCACCTCCGGCTAACTCAGGACCATCTCTCCTTCAGGAAGCAACTCAAGACCTGGCTTTTCGAGCAGTAACGTACCCCTCTCCCCCAGCGCCTTGAGACCCCTCCGGGTGAGTAGCGCGCTATACAAATGTTATGATTGATTGACGTAGGGCAGTGCAGCAAGATTCCTTGCAGCGCTGCCCTACATCAGACGTCATAAATTAGGCCCGCAGTGTGTGCTTGTGAAAATACATTTGGCACGCAATTCCAGGCCGGATAGGTGCCACTAAAGAATACAGTTGCAGTGGTCTATTAATGAGGCCGATTGCGACGCTCTTGCGCCATGGCCAAGTGGTGCAAGAGCGACGCTAACCTTAAGACAGAGGCCTCTTTGACGTAGGGCAGCACCACAGGGAATTTTGCTGCATTACCCTACGTCAAAACAAAAGGACAGGAATGCACTGTATCTATGCGTTACAGCATATTCCTGTCTTTTCCCCCAGCGCCGACCGCATAATGGGCTACTGTGCACCAACACAGGCACACTTGCACTATATATAACCTCGTTTCTTCCTCTTTGCTGCATTCTGCAGCACGCATAGAAAGAGGTATAGGCCTCCCAGGATTGTTTTGTGCAGGAAGGTGCCCCTTGCTGTACTAAACCAATGCTGCATGCAATGCAGGAACCCTTGCACCGTGGTGCAAGGGTGCCTGCATTGGCGCTAGACAGTTCATTGTGCGCCAGCACAAGAAAAGGACAGGAATGCACCACATCCCATTACAAATGGCTCATTCCTGCCATTTCCTTGTCAGACAGTGCAGCGCAGCGCAGCAAGTTAACTTATCCCATATATGATCCCAGCAGTGGCCAGAACGAGCCTTGCACAATCTATGCACATGACAGACCAACGTACCATGTCCAGAAGTGATCTGCATTGTTTGCCCATGCACACCTTTGCATAGTACAGCCTTAGGGGAGTTTTGAATACTCAGTCAGTCAAATACTCAATATAGTGTATGTAACATAGTATAATAAGACAAAACAAAACTTAAAGGATCTAACCACTGCAGAGAAAAACCTACACTACCCGTAGCCCTTGATAAAGGATTATTAGGGATGGATGGCAAAGTGGCATTTCTGATGGTTAATGGGCGAAGAATATGCTGTAGTAGCAAAATTACCATGTCTACATATATTATATAAAATGTGGTGGTGCAAATGTGGTTTACACCCACAAAACAGCAAAGACAATAATGTAATGATCATCAAACAAGAGGAAATGATTTGGTCCATTTTACAATAAAAAATAATTTACACCTAAAACCAGTAAGAGTAAGCTAGAATTTTTAACGAAGAAATTTGAAAGAAATACATTTTTTATTCTGTGACTGATTCCTGACACAGGAACCTCAGTGACAACCTGAAGCTGCTAAAGGTAGCTCAGCAAAACGTACCTGCTGCACTCTCCTTCCTTTAGTCTCAAAGCAGCAACAGCTGGATCACTAGGTTCACAGACGGCCAGAAGAAGACAACATCTCAACACCTCTGCCTCTGGTGCGCAATGAGATCCAAGTCATGTAACACCTCTGGCCTCCTGGTCAGGTACTACTACCTCCATTCTTCTGACATCCAAGAGTTTTTGGCAGCAGGTGTCACCGGTTAAGGGCTGACACAGACAAGGGCATCTCGCGATTGAAGTGGGCATTACGTGGTAAGTGCTTATGAACCAGAACCCCTTCATCTTACAACACCCACAGTGCAATCATGTGCATCCTCTGTGCCTAGCCACACCACATCATAACCGTCTCTGATGCGTGCACACACTACAGCCCATGAACCACCACCCCATACTCAAGCAACTCCACCAACTTGACCAATACCTCACTCATTACCACCCATTCTAAAGAAAACAACACACCCACCAGTTCACGATCATCAACACTCAATAACAGAGGAAGAATTCCCTTCTTCAATACTCCATATGACTTCAATGCCATGAAGCTACCTTTCTTACAGAAACCTGTCTAACTTCTAAGGCCTCTCATCTTTGATGCTTCTGTCCCACAAGCCTACCATGTCCAATATATGAAGTGGTCTATGGAGGTTTGCCAATATTTCACAGTACAACTCACCCGGACACACTCTATATCCCTGTATTTGTCATACAGCATCTTCCCTTTCTCTTTTACTCCCTATGTTTCCTTCGTCCAGTTTCTTACATGCAATTTTTGTATGTGCCCCTTTCCATGCTCCCCTTGAAAGAGCAGCTTCATAAGTTTTTATTTTTTAGGGACAGACCACGGCTTAGACGTGACTAGGCAGGCTCCATGATCTACCTTTTTAAGTTTCGCCTACACATTGCTTGTACTGTGCTTGTGAAATCTCTTATAACAAAAAAAACCTTAAAAGGGGCATAGAGCCTGCCCATTACTTACCATTGGTAACCTCTCACGTCACTCTTGTTTCCTTTCTTCCTGTTGGTCAGTGCCTCTTCCTACCTCCAGCTGAGCTTCACGTCTTTGTCTTTGATTTGAAACTTGGGCCAAGAACGGCTTCCGGTGGTCAGTGTCCTTCCACTGGCTGTGCATTTTTAACATACTTTATTTATTTATTTTTTTATCTTTTCAGGGTCAGCCTTTTGTTTGTTGCTTGCCCGTTCCTACGAACACCTCACTTCCATTGCTGCATGCCCCTTCCCTGTTCGTTGCTGGTCTGTCCCTCTTACTACCTCGCTTGGGTCACTGCATACCCCTTCCCCACACCATGGCTAGTTCTTTCTCTCCTACTTCCATCATAGCTTATTTTATTTAGCGCAAGGTCGATTGGAAGGACTTGGAGTGCTTTACATGAGCTCCAGTTACATTACACAAGGACACATTCAGTTTTCCAGGCACGGGGAGATCAAGGGATTTGCCCAGAATCACAGGATGTTGAGCCAGCACCGAGACTTGAACCTGGTTCCCCAGCTCCAAAGTCAGCAGCTCTGGCCGTAACACCACAGCCTTTCCATGCTTAGTGTTCCAGCTTTGACACGCTGGTAACTGCAATGGGCATTTGTTCCAGAATATAAACTGCAGATTAAGTAAAGGGAAAATAACAGTTTTAACTTGTTTGTGCGTGCATACACAGTCAGGCCATGTCATATTACTTTTTGTTTAAACTTTAAGCTATGTAGCACACAAGCTCGCACTGCTGCGCGACATTTAAAAAAATACATTGACAAAGCCAATAGATCCTGCATACGCAAAACCTATTGGCTTTGCCAATGCTTGTTCTTTTTACACACCCCTGCTTTTTTCCTTTACATGTGTCCCCGCTGTTATGTGGGAGGTGCCCCCTAACCCTAATTTTGCATACCTCTGCCCCAACATTTTACTGTTGCAGGTTGTTTTTATTCAGTGCAATGCAGGCAGTGTAATGTCTGGTGCTGTAGCTCCAGGGATAGCTAGGCCACATACTGGCTCCGAAGTCATCTATAAAACATCATGGTTATCATAAACAAAGCAAAAAATAGCCCTCAGCAGCTTCATCTTCCTGCCTTAGTTTTCCATTAGAATGCAACTGAAACCACCATCTTCATTGTCACATAATGGTCATCTGGCTCCAACCAAGCATTTAACTTCAAGAAAGCTGACCTCATTCTAGCTACCTTCAGAAGCTCAATGAGCAACATCTACTCAGTTGACAGCATCCTAGCAGGAGGTGGAGTGATGAAACTAATGAGGGATGCCTTTCACAACCTGCTAACAATGGCTCATAGCACATAGTTTATTACACCACCTGCCCACAGCAAAGGACGCATCCTGGACCTCTTCTGCATTACAAAGACCAATGTCACCTACCATCTATCTCATCTACTTGATTGGACCAACCACGTTTCCAGTGCTATTAGTCAAGCCTACATAAGACTCACTAGCGACATTAAAAATCAACAAAGACACAACAAAAATCCTTCTGAAATGTCCCCTTGAAACACTTTAATAAGGACCCCAACCTTAAAATCAGTAAATCCCAAGACCAACATCAAAATCCTCCATACAGACCAAAGCAACACCTTCCAGATGGCAGAAGATATCCATGTCTAGCTAACACTCATACCCCAAAAAACCAAGTCATTTGCACAGTAGTGTAACTGGGTTCTCTGGCTTGACTTAGAGAGTTCAGGATCCTCCGCCAAGCGCTATCTCCAAGACAAACTAAACAAACGTTTGTTCACAGAGGCAACCTAACCCTGTTGTCATTTAAAAAGCTCACAGCAGTAACCGCAAAAAGCTGGCAACGCTAAAAGATATGGCAGCTTTGAGCAAGCGCTCACATGCCTGGGCAATATTCAACCCTATACCCCATGGAAACAGCAGAAATACATCACCTGCACCTATCCGTTGTGGCTAAAAGCCAGGTTTGTGGCACTTAGACTGGGGGAGTGGAACATGCTGGGTCATCTCGAGGCATGGCAGAACCCTGCAACTCATGGCGCAACATGTCGTACCTGCGGCTTGAGCAAGGAAACTATCATTCACATTATATGCATCTGTCCTTCCTTGCGATAACTAAGAAACGTTCTACTTTGCAGAGACTTTGTTTGCCTGTCATCAGGCTGTAATCATCAGCCTGAACCTGCATAATACCACACTAAATGCAAACAGTTAAATTCCTATAGATGGCCAAAGCAAAAATGTGTTCTGCAAACACCACCCTTGCTGCAGAACATGGTCCTTAAAACTGTCTACCTAATTGGACAGCTCATATTTATCATCTGACGCAGCCCTGGAATAACCCATTGCTCCTTTTGCACCTTGGACTTTCTACTTGTTCTGGCCCCCAAGATGAATGCAATGCAAAACACCTCTGCAAAGCTGCTACGCAACATCTGCAGCAACCTTGGAACAATTTGCCTTGCACCTGCACCTTCCATAATTGCTTGGGTCCTCTAAATGAACGGTTTGTGGAATGCTCAGAGTCAACATCTGAAGCAACTCTGGGACAATCCTTTGTTGGCTTCTGCCATAAAAATGAATGTTATGTGGATCACTTAGGTCAATTATAACACCATTGACACTGTTTACAATGCTTCAGTACCTTGCACGTTCTCCTACACTCTCTGTTTTTATAATGGTTGCTTTTGTTTTAAATTGCTGCTCTGAACATATGCCAATGAGATGCATGCTTGTTAAGGTTTTAATTAACTGTACAATAAATTACTACTACAAAGCCTAATCTCGCCTGCCATCTAACTCACCTACTTGATTAGACCAACCAATATTTCCAGGGCTATTGATCAGGCCTACATAACCCCCACTCACCAATGACAATAACAATCAACAAAGACACAAAGCAGATCCTTCTGAAATGTCCCCTTGAAACACTTCAATAAGGACCCCAACATCAAAATCAGCAAATCCCAACACCAAAGTGAAAATCCTCCATAGGAACCACAACAGCACTTTCCAGATTGTAGAATATATATATGTCCCAAGGCTGGAAATGGCCCTCTCTGCAGGGTCACCCCCAAATCTTTTGCCTTCCTCCTCCCCTTTTTGCTGAATTAGTTTTTGTTGGCTTCATGACTCTGGGCACTTTACCAGTGCTAAAGTACATGTGCACTCTGTCTTGTACATGGTAACATTGGCTTATCCACAATTGGCATATTTAATTTACTTATATTTCCCTAGTAAAGTGGAATACATGTGCCCAGGGCTGGTATATTAAATGTTACTAGTGGGCCTGCGGCAATTTAGGCAGCCCTTTAAAAAATGTCTTAGGCCTGCCATTGCAGAGCATCTGTGTGCAGTTTTAAACTGCCAGGTAAACCTGGCAAGGTACCCCAACCCTTACTTTTTAATACCTATGGTCACCCCTAACATAGGCCCCTGACAGCCCTAGGGTGCTGCATACTTAAAAGGTAGGACATGCACTTTTAAGTTTTAAATCTCCTGGTAGTGAGAATCTCTTTAAATTCGTTTTTCACATTGGCAAAGCCTATCTCTCCCACAGGATAGTACTGGGATTACCTTATTACATTTTATACTTGTAATTTCCAATTTGGAAAAGATGGAACCCCCAAGTTTGGTGTCTCTGGAATCACAATTTTGAATCACAACTCATGGTGAAGTCAGATTTTAAATTGTAATTCTGAAAAGGTCCCTTTTAGAAAGTTATGTAACACAAAAGGGCAACCCAATTTTCCCTTGTGGACTTGGGTAACTGTAATAGAGTTGGGGAGACCGAAACGTCGACACATAACCCATCTTTCTTTTGAACAATCTGTAACAAATATGTGACGTTACAACGCGATCATTTAGATCGCGCTATGTTACATCACGGCTATTACAACGCAAGTCGTTGTAATAGCCGTGATGTAACAAAAACTCTTATAGGTGTTACAGATGGCGAACGGCCTTTACAATGCGGTCATTACACCGCAATACATTTACATCGCGGTCATTACAACGCAAGTCGTTACAACGACTTGCGCTGGAGGTGCTAGACTTAGGAATAGTATGATATACTATCCCAACTCCAGTGTGTGTAACAGTAGAGAAGGTGTTGGAATAGTAAATCATAGTATTCCTTAGTGTAGAGCGCCATCCAGCGCAAGTTGTTGTAACGACTTGCGTTGTAATGACCGCAATGTAAATGTATTGCGGTGTAATGACCGCATTGTAAAGGCCGTTCGCCATCTGTAACACCTATAAGAGTTTTTGTTTTGATCAAAAGTCAAACATTCTCTAACCGCTTCGCTGTGGCCAGAATTCCCCGCGGTGCTGAGGGATTCCACACATGCGTGGTTCGGACGGCTCCCGGCTGTTCTCCGCACATGCCCGCCGTGATATCAGACGGTCGGGGACCGTCCGAAATACGGAAGAGGCTAAATGTATGTTGAATGTGGGTACTAAGTACGTTGTCATATGTCAACAAACTTTTAAACTTTAATTACATTGTATTGGACACTGTCAATGTACTATGAAACATCCTTTGTCTAGAACCCCTGTTCTCTCTGTATCACGAGTTTGATTCTAATATATATATGTGAAAAACAAATACACCTGCGTATATGATTGACTTCTTTGTTTCAAAACTGTGTCATGTACATTAAGACATAATGAATTGATTTGAGATGTAAGTTACAGACATCACAAGGTAATGATAAGTTATGTAGTAATTGTTTACCTACTCAATTACATTTCGAAAGTTGACATGTTCTTACTTTTGCCATTTGGTTGTTTCTGCCTGTCTCTAGACAGCCACACACAAAGGGAATTTAGGTCTGACTTGATGGGCCTTCGACATCCAGATGGGCCATCCTGGGCAGGATGCGGGGAGGAGCTGACACTTACACCTAAATAGGCAGTGTCTTACCCCCCACGCAAAGGGCTTCATACCCCCTGTAGTGAGTCTGGAGCCAGAGCAGGAAGGGCAGGGCATTTCAAATGCATATCTTTAAAGTTTCACCCACTTTAAAGGCACAACTGGGTATCAGTACTGGACCTCTGACACCACCAACTCAGTTCACTTCTGGACCTGTGGATACTGTGCCAGGAAGAAGGACTGTTGTGTTGCTTAAAGGACTGCCACTCTGCTGTCTGGCTCCTCTGCTGGACTCCTGCTCTGCTGTGCTTACCTGCTGCCTGCAGCCCTTCTTGCCTGGGAGTGAGAAGAACTGACCGGCATCTCTCTAACCCAGCACCAAAGCGAGTTCTAAGAAATTGGATTATTTGTTGAAAGGGATGAGAACCCACTTCAACAAATAATCAGGGTGAACCACAAATGTCAATAAATAAACCTGCACGTATCCCTCTGGTAGCTTGCCACAAAGTAGTCAGGCTTAACTTAGAGGTAATGTGTGAAGTATTTTTGCAACACTCAGACAGTAATTAATTGAACACACAACAGAGGAAAAATCTCAAACTAATTTAGAAAAATAGAAGTATACTCTGACTCAAGCTAAGGGTCCAGGACCTTGAGGAAAGCACTTAAGGGTCAGGACTCATTACCACAGACACCAGGAGACGAGATCAGGTCAAGTTCAGTTGGGTCCAGTCAGGAAAGGCCTCTGGAAGCTTGTTGGGTCCCTGTAGCTGAAATAGGGGGTTGGTCAACTGACCCTTAGCATCACTTCTTGGGTGCTGGGTTCAATGCAAGAAGATCCAATTTTGCTTTTTCAAACAGCAGGTCAGTCCTTCTTCTGATCCTTCTCAGGTCCAGAGTGTCCTCATTTCAGGATCTGCGAATGCCACTTTTATGCCCAATGCCAGCCTGTGCATGTGGGACACTCCTTTGTCTAACTCTGAAACTGGTTCTGAACAGTTCTCCCTTTTGCCCTGGGTTTGGCTGTGGCCTGGCAGTGAAACAAAGGGCTGGCAGGTCCAGGTGTAAGCTGCATCTTTCAGTGAGAGGGCAGGCCTTTTCAGAAGTCGGGAAGGGCAGGGTAACATTTGAAGTGCAATCAGGGTCGGGCACAGCTCATCCCCAGGAATCCTGTCAAGAAGACCTAACTCCTGCCTACACAAAGGCCCTTTGTCCACTGTATGGATCTAATATATATATATATCCCTTTGGGAGAGCCATCAACAGCTCAAGGGTAGTTCGCCGTTCACAAAAAGGTCTCAGAAACTTTAGACACGGAAATGTCAACTTTCTAAAAGTGGCATTTTCAAGATAATAATTTAAAATCTGCCTTTACAATTAAATCAAATTTTAAATTACCATTAAAATCAGTGGAAGAAGCATTTTTCTAACTATCCCCAAACTAAAGGTATGAGTTTTAAGGAGCTGTAATGTAACCCAGTGCTTCTCTATCGGACAGCTAGCCTTGCTGCACTTAAAAACGACTTTGGAGGCTTTTCACTGCCAGGATATGTAAAACCTTAAATATACATGTCCTACCTTTTAAAAAGGGGTTCTTTTGCCAAGTCGAAATGAAAGTTGAAACCTGCACATTCAGGCTACAGTGGCAGGCCTGAGACATGTTTTACAGTGCTACTTTAGTGGGTGGCACAATGAGTGCTGCAACCTGCAAGTAGCATTTAAGGTACAGGTCCTGACTACAGGTAGTATACCATATACTAGGGACTTCTTAGTAAATTAAAAGTGCTAATCATGTGGATACCTTCTTTACTGTGTTTTGAAGGTAGCTGGAGTAAAGTTAGCAGAGTCCTAAATGAACTAAAATAGGTTCAGCTAAAGAAGGCAGAAATCTGGGGGAATACATGCAAAGGATGGTCATTTCCAAACTGAGTGTGATTTGGTATGCTATTCCATATGTTACTGCTATGTTGGAGTTTTTTGGCAGCAGTGAATACACAGCACCAAGTTTGTTTCCACTTTCTTTTCCACTCTAAAGTTATGCCCGCGTGAATGTGCATGCCAACTGTTCTTATCTAATTTTTGTGGCTTTCTATAGTGTGGACCTAGCCAGGGAATGTGTGAGAGTGAGTATGCATGGATTTAAAGAGTGCATTATTTTAATAACCGACGACCACTCAGAACATACATCATTTTCTCACCACTTTCATGTATGAAGTGTAGGCAGTTACATAGCATGAGACTAGAGTTACATGGTTACTAGGCAGGTGTTCTGACCAACTTGTTCGGCCCTCCTTGGAGGGAGAATGATTGAAGGTGACTCCAGCCTATTACCCTCCTAGTGCAGGGATTAGAATTATAAACAGGGCCTACTCATAAGGCACAGTAGTGCATTTTCGTACCCTTTTCCTTAGATCAGGGCTTATAAACTTAAGCTAGGGGATAGATTCATTAGTATTAGTGATAATCCGTCCTTTTGCAAGAGTGTTAGTATACCTTCTATGGAGTAATGCTTATTTTGGGCCTTGTAGGCCTCAAACGGGAGAGACTCCATCTTGCTTTCTACCCCGGCAGCTTGAGAGGCTTCTAGGCCAAGTGTAATGTTTTAGTTTCGAAGTGTTGTTCACTTGGAGAGAACCGGTTCAGGCTGGCCCTTATCGAAAGACTGTATTTTTCTCCACTCCGAAGACACAACATCAGGCCGGCCGGCTGGGAACGTGTCCTTGGTACGGGGAGGTACAAGAATTTGGTGGGCGGCAGGTTACTGGCCGTAACTTTCCATGAAAGGACAAGCTTCCATATTAGTGAAAGTGTTAGGCAGTGAGTCAGTCAGTCTGTAGGCAGCAGCTAGCCGTTAGCATCAATGCCATTAATTATTTCCATGCGAAAGAAGAAAATTTACCTATGCCTCTATACACATAGTTGCAACATTTAATGTAATCAAAGAGTAAACCACACTGTTAGTCAACTCAGACAATTGATTTATGTCAGTTATTTATCGAAACTCATAAATGATTCATACATTTGTGGCAAGAGAAAAATACATAGTCAACTTGACATTGAACACACAAAAGGAGATTTTTGCAAGGGATAAAGCGAAACAAACAATATATGAACCAAAATTGTGTGGATTATCGTGAACAAATCAACAACAAGTGCAAATACATTGTACACAGTGAGTAAATTGAACGCGTTTCGAATGCCAATGTATGGTTCATCGGATTCTCATCAGGGCGTGGATTGAATCCATTTGAAACTGTTGGGGAAGAGGAACAAGGGATTTAATTAAAAACTAGGATTTTGAATTAAGGAAGCTTATCCCAAATGAATGCTTCATCTGTTGTGACATACCTTGAGCGACCAAAATGTTTTGGTCGGTTGGGTCTTTATTTGTGGAGACAGTTATCCTAAGCCGTGGAAGTCAACCTGTAATTTAGTGACATTGGCATAATCAGTACTTGTACCATGAAGTACAGGCAGGCACTGGTGTGTGCATGCGTTATGAACAATTATTACCTCTATGTTAGGAGCAGCCGCTCCGAGGTTGAGGCTGAGAAGGCGCCGTTACCAATTTAATGATTTCCCTTTGGATGTGATCTGCAAACACAAAGGGATTGTGTATTTAGCGAGGGAGACATTAGTGTCTCGTGACATGTAGAGTTTGATAAAAAGGCTTATCTTACTTGTGTCCGTTAGCAAAAAAACGAGCTCTTCGTCGAGTTCTGTAAAGAAACGGAAGAGAGCGGGGAGCTGATGAATGCCCTGTGTTTTAGTTTCCAGTTGTAGTGAAAATAACATTGCGCCGGTTGATTATTTCCAGGCAGACAGTCGCCATTTTGAAGTCTGAGAAAGATCATGAAGCTGATACTCTCTGAGAAAGATTGAAGGAGAAGGAGAAGTAGCGCAGAGCGATCAGAGACAGAGAGAGACAGCAGCTAATAAAGAGGAAGGTTCCAGTGACTTGGAAGGAAGCAGAGGAGACAGAGCATAGCGGTGCAGACGTATACTCGTGACTGCTGAGGTGTGATTCCGAGACGAGCCAAGGCACAGACGAGAAGGGAACCTAGATGACTGCTGAACCCAGACTCCACATTACTAAGGTGACGTCGACCTTTTTTCCCCATAGTGTGCACATTCTAACCTTTCACTTTTCTTTGCAGGATATATGTTATAGTATAGTATTGTGTTTATAATCATTGTAATAAAATACCCCAGTTCTTAGTGAACCGACATGTGCCTTGTGTTCTTGTTCAATCAGGGTAACCTGGTCTTCTAGTCAGAAATTGTTGTCATGAACGGATGTAAATCCCGGTCAGGTAAGAGGTGACTGAATAATGAGGGAGAGACGGACCATTTGATGCCAAGAGCAGAAGGTACATACTCCAATTTGGAAAGCCGTACTAATTCATGTTATTGTAGTATCATCCCGAGTTGCCAACAAGAGATTTCTTCCAAAGGTATTCATAGGAGAGTGATCGTCGTTGGTAAGCGGCGTTAATGAGAACACCAGGTGGGAGACTGGTGCGTAGATCCACCGGATTGCGGATCGGGTTGTAAGTAAGCGAGCACTGGGAGGGAGACCAGTGTTTAGGTCTGCCGGATTGTGGACTGGATAAAAAGAGAGCACTAGGACTGCAGCCCAGTGTGAATGGCACGCCGGATTGCGTGTCGAGTGAGCACTGAGGGTGATCAGTGTGTGATGGTACATAATCAGACCTGCCCCAGGGTAGATTAGTCTGGGCCTAAGTGGCCGTGAGACTAGTTGGTATGAATAGGATATTGTAGAAAACCTATGCATGTGTATTGCTATTTTCCCCATCCTTAGGTACGAGATCTACATACATATATCTATACCCATTGTAAATACGTTCTAAGGAGGGAGGTGATTACGTTCCGACTGAGTTGGAGGGGCTCCTAAGAGCTGATCCCATCTGGTTAGAGAATCCGGTCGTTACATCTGGCGTCACGAACTGTTTACGAAGCCTGTGTGCGCTGTATTGTTTTGATCTTGTTGGTTTGCGCTTGGCTCGTACGTATTTTCTTTGTTGATATTGTTGATAATTGTGTATATATTTTTTGTGTGTCAAAATGTTTTCGCGTAAGTCGAAATCTACTTTCAAATTGCCTGTTGAAATTCCCGGCTGGGAATCAACGCCTTACGAGGCCTTGGCCCGTGAGTGGGCCGATTCTACTGGTTTGAGTGAGAATTGGACTTCTTGTTTGGAGCAGGCGGAGCCTGCTGATGTGGTTTCTTGCTTGCAGAAGGCACCAGTAGTGAAGGGTGATGAGCTTCCTGTTTTGGGACGCAGAGGATGGATTGTTTTGACTGCATACAAAATGCTTCATGAGAAATTTGTAAAATTGCAGAAGCGATTTGTGGATATGGAAGAAAAGTTTGTTGAAGTGCAGAATACGCATACTCTTTTACGATGTCAGAATAAATTGCTTTCGGACAAACTTGAGACTTATCAGATTATAGCAGAAAGGGCTGCAGTGCGGATTGCGAAATACAAATACAGACACCGTCGTGGTCGTGTTTCTACGCGGAAGGTGCGTCTGGTCGTGGCGAAAGCTGGGCTGGATTGGAACCCCGACGAGTGGGATGGTAATATCTGGGATTCAAATGATTCTGGCTCCTCGGCTGAGGAGAGTGACAAGCGCGAGTCTTCTCGCTCTGGACATAACTGTAAATCTGCTTCTTGTGACAAAGATGATGATTCTAGCGGCCGTGATCGCTCTTCCCGTTCTGATGCCGTATCTCGTCCTGATTGTTCTAAATCTATGGATCGGGCTTCTTCGGAAGCTCATCCGGAGGTTTCTGCTCACCCGGTTTTTCGACGCAAATTGCAACAGGCTCCTGGTATGCTGAATGGTATCCATTTGGATAGTATTGAAGATTTTACTCAACAGGAGGTTAGTGACATTTTACAACGATTTCGACAACGGCCCGGGGAGGCCTTGCTTACATGGATGGTGCGCCTTTATGAATTAGGTGCTGCAGGTATCATGCTTGATGCATGTGATTGTTTACGATTTTGCTCTTTGAGTTCCGATTCTACTGTACAAGACCATTTTCGAAATTATAATGGTGCTGGCCAAATTAGTCTACTACAGCTTGCGAATGATGGCTGTAACCATAAATACCCTACTGAATCTGATTGGCCTGTCAATGACAAGCCGTGGTACACTTTGCGCGATGCGTCGCAGCGTTTGAAAGAAGAAGTTATGAAAACTGCGATTTTTCTCAGTACTTCTGACAGGTTGTTGGATGGCCTATTGACATCTTCTGTGCGGAATTGCATTATCCGTTCTTCCCCTGTTGCTTATAAGCAGGTTATGATGACTTTGTTGATTAATCGAACTGGCAATCCTTTGTCTATGGTGCTTGAGTCTGTTCGTCAGCTTGGTGAGTTGGGTGAATGGTTTAAACCTGAGAGACAATCTTGACCTGAGGGTCGTACCGCTGGGGATTATAAATTCTCTAGACGTGATATGTTTCTTGCACTATTGGCTGATGGTGTGAAAAGGGAGGACATTGACGGTGAACCTAATAATCGTTTATGGGACATGTTTCGTAAGCGTGGTTTGGATCGAAAAGAAGGTGCCCGTCGTGTGCGAAAGAATGATTGTGACCGTGGTTATTCTGATGACAGTGGTGATGAAAGGCGTCGTGTGGATTCTGATCGCCGTGAAGGGCGGCGCTATGATCGTGATGGGTCCCCTCGTTGTGAAAAAGTGAGAGTGAGAGAGGGGGAAAAAGAAAGGGGGAGAGATGATCGTGTTTCCAACAGATATAGAGATGAAAGGGATCATTCCCCTGAGTTGAGGAGAAGGGAGGATCGTCACAGGCTTTCTGATCGTAATTCACAATACTATGAAAATGACAAAAATCCGTTTCGTAATGGAGATGGATATGAACAGGATATTTTGATACCCAAGAAACCTGAGAGCATTTACCCTGATTTGTCTTGGTTGACAGAACGCAGTAAAAATGACTAGGAAATAGGTCAAGCTCCAGTACGCAGGTGGGCTCACAGAGACAATAGACCCTATGTAGATATTGAAATTTTTTGGAAACATCGTAATATCCAAAGGGCCCGAGCATTGGTAGATACAGGAGCGGAGGCCACTTTAATTCATGGTAAATCAAAGAAATTCAAAGGACAATTTTTTACAATTACTGGTTAAGGTGGAAAGGAAACCCCCGCTGTGCAAACTACACTTGAAATGAGAATAGGTAGAATTCCCCGAAGAGAATATTCTGTGTTAGTTGTACCACTTTTAGAGTATATAATTGGAATTGATATTTTAAAAGGAATGACTTTGCATTTGGATGATGGTTGTTATCAATTTGGAAATAAGCACTACATATCGTCCAGACCCGTACGGGTTGGCCGTTTACGAATGCCCCCCATAAAAATTCCCCAAGCTACAAAAGTGGTTTCTCAGAAACAATATCGTATTCCAGGTGGTCATGAAGAGATCAGTGCTACGATACAGGATTTGGTTGACGCAGGAGTTATAACTCCGGTTACTTCTGTTTGGAATAATCCCGTCTGGCTGGTGCGCAAGAGTGATAATTCTTGGCGCATGACCGTTGATTATCGAGAACTGAATAAACACACACCCCGTTTGACTGTTGCAGTACCAGACATTGTTACTTTAATTGAAAGAATTCAAAAGCATCCAGGTACATGGTATGCGTCTATTGATATTGCTAATGCTTTCTTTTCAATTCCGATTGCCCCCGAGTGTCAGGAACAATTCAGTTTTACCTGGAATGGGCGTCAAATGACGTTTAGAAGTCTTCCTCAAGGTTATGTACATAGTCCTACGATCTGTCACCGGCTGGTGGCGGAGCATTTGTCTGAAGTAACTGTACACCCGCAAATTCAAGTGTGTCATTATATTGACGACATTTTAATTCAAGGCGAAACACAAGATCAAGTTCAAACTCAATTAGATCAAATCCTTGACTGCTTACGTGAAAAAGGTTGGGAAATTAATCCTGATAAGTTACAAGATCCATCTCAAAATGTTAAGTTTTTAGGTATCAATTGGCATGAAGGTCACAGAGAAGTGATCCCGCAGGTTAAACGAAAAATTTTAGACTTTGCAGTTCCGAGGAATAGAAAAGAAGCTCAGAGTTTCATTGGCTTGTTTGGTTTTTGGCGTCAACATATTCCCCATTTGAGTCAGATATTGGCTCCTTTATATCGAGTCACTCGTAAAAAGCATGCGTTTGAATGGGGTGAACCACAACAGAATGCATTTAATTTGGTAAAAGAAGCGATTCAGTACGCCTTGGATCTGTGGCCTGTGGGCGAGGGTGATGTGGATTTGAATGTGTCCGTACAAGGTCTGTATGCAAATTGGAGTCTGTGGCAAAAGCAAGGCAGACAAAAAGTGCCATTAGGTTTTTGGACTAAAAAGTTACCTGAGGCTGGTGAGCGTTACACACCTTTTGAGAAACAGTTACTTGTGTGTTATTGGGCTCTGGTAGATACCGAGCAATTGACTTTAGGTCATGCTGTGAATTTGAGACCTGAAATTCCTATCATGCAGTGGGTTTTGAGTTCGCCGAAAACTCATCGAATTGGACATGCTCAAGAAGCGAGTGTGATTAAATGGAAATGGTATATTCAGGACAGGGCACGTGTGGGTCCGGAGGGTGTGGCAGCATTACATGAGCAAGTGGCGCAGGCGCCATCAAATGAGACTGGGAGTGATTGCTCCGTACCTGTAGTACAGGAATCTCCTGTCAAGTGGGGTAAGCCATTTGATGATTTGTCCACGGAGGATAGAAAACATGTGTGGTTTACGGATGGTTCAGCGAGGTTCATTGGAGATAAACGGCATTGGAAGGCAGTGTCCTATAATCCTATCACACAGAAATTGCTGAGTACAACTGGTGAAGGAAAGAGTAGTCAATATGCTGTGTTATATGCAGTTTACCAAGTTTTGAAACAGGAACTACCTGGCACATGACATATTTTCACTGATTCCTGGTCCACAGCTAACGGACTGGCGGTATGGTTGCCAACTTGGCATTCTCATAATTGGGAGTTACATTCAAAAGAATTGTGGGGAAAAGAATTATGGCAAGAAATTTGGGAAATGCTCCCACAGAGTACTGTGAAAATCTTTCATGTGGATGCTCATACCCCGATAGACTCCCTTGACAAATTCTTTCATAACATTGCAGATGAGAAATCTAAAATTCCTGAGGCAGTGGTGGACATGCAAGATTCTGATTTGGCGGGATTGGCGAAATGGGCCCACCAAAAAGCAGGACATTTTGGAGAGAGAGCCACTAGCAGGTGGGCTGCAGATCGAGGAATTTATATTCCTTTAAATTACATTAAAGATGCCATTCTGCATTGTCCCATCTGTCAACATTCCAGACAACGAAAAGTACCACAAATTGTTAAAGGTCATTTACATCGAGGAAAATTGCCCGCTCAAATTTGGCAGATTGGTTATATTGGCCCGCTCCCTATGAGCAAAAATTGTCAATATGTTTGTACAATTGTCGATACCTACAGTGGCCTTTTGGTGGCCTTTCCTTGCAAACAAGCTACTCAAATAAATACCATTAAAACATTGGAATTAATAATATTATATTATGGCATTCCATTTCAAATTCAATCTGATAATGCATCCCACTTTTGTGGAAGATTGGTACAGGAATTTTGTGTGGAAAACAATATAGAATGGGTGTTTCATATTCCTTACTATCCACAGGCATCAGGTCTGATTGAAAGGATGAATGGTTTGCTCAAAGAACAATTGCGAAAATTAACTGACGACCGCTATAAAAATTGGCGGGATTATTTAATTCAAGCATTGTTAATTCTGAATAATCGTCCCTTGTTACATGCTGAATCTCCTTTGATGCGTTTGTTTCCTCCAAATGTTGATGCAAAACCCAACACCATTGGCAATACTGTAATGTACTGGAAGATTACTCCCGGAGCTTTGGCTCCATGCAGAGCTACCCCAGGTTCCGCAGGCTTGGACCTGCATGCTATGAATGACACTATACTTAAGAGTAAAGACCGAATAATTGTCCAAACTGGCATTGGTGTCTGTATACCAGCTGGAAGTTTTGGTCTGATCGCCCCTAGATCGGGCCTTGCCTTAAAAGGTGTTCAAGTACTCGGAGGAGTGATTGACAGTGATTATCAGGGAGAGATTAAGGTTCTCCTGCTGAACAGCAGTGAGGTTGATTTATCGATTCAAAAGACTGACCGAGTTGCTCAATTGCTAATCATGCCTGTTTTCAGTGGTGAGATTCAGAAAGGCACTGCCCCAACTTTACTAACTGTGCGAGGCCAAAAAGGATTTGGTTCCTCTGACAACCCTGGAGCGAGAATATGGGTGCAATCGCCTAAATATCCCCCTGAACAGGCTGAAATTATTGCAACCGGTCATGACAACACCATTTTGGTGATGAGACCAGGGAAAGATAGCTGGGAAGCTGTCCCGGCTGACAAGTGTTGTTTACGAGAATGAATAATGCCTGTATTTGATTTTCTTTCAGATCATTCTCTGGACTGCTGCTGCAGGATGTGCCGGCGTTGGACTCCTTTTGGTCTGCTATGTCGGGAGAGGAGAGAACCCACAGACTTTGGTTGATTTGAGAGCCCGAGTACCGCGTTCCTTCGCTGCGTGGGATTCATCGTCAAACTTTTGGACCACCCTGGCTAAACGGGTCACTAATTCTCCGCATTTCTGCTTAACACCTATGCGTTCTGTAACTGACATTTTAGCAACCTGCTTGGTTGCCGTCCCTGCCTCAACGGAGACTCTGAAACACATCTTCAATATATCGAGTGCCCGACCCAATATTATTCTGGGCGATTTCGCGGCCCATGAATTTTGTTCTTTATGTACTATTCTTTCAGAGCCCATTCCCCCAATTCATTCTCAGATTACCACGTATAATATCACGCAGGGTGATTTATGCTTTTTCTTGACTTGTGATCCTAAGGCAATCACTGAATGTGTAAAGCTGAAATTAAGAGCCGCCACTTCTTTTTCGGCTCATGAACGCTTGCTGTGCTTACGAAGACTCCCGAAATCATGTGTTTCTGTTAAAAATAACATGACCTGTAAAAGTATAGAAGTTGCTCCTAGCCATTACCGTACAATGCTGTTACCTTCTGGTTGGTTGTTCTCATGCGGCAACACCTCTTGGCCCTATATTCCTGCAAATATTTCCGGAGGCCCATGTGCCATCACTAGACTGAGTTTATTAATGTTTTCCTCACATCCCAATACCTATTCCCGTGTAGTCCGTGATTCTATGATGTTACACGAGGACTGTGATTCTTCCTTACATCTCTATTCCAAATCTGAATACCTTAGTTTAGCTATTTCAATTATTGGTGTCCCAGCGTTGGCAGTTTACAACGCAAAATCAATTGGAAAAATGGCCTGCTGGATGGTAAAATCGATTAACCAAACCTCTACCATTTTATCTGACATGTTATTAGATGCCCAGGGTGAACGCAGAGCAATTCTGCAGAACCGCGCAGCCATTGACTACCTTCTGTTAAAGCATGGCCATGATTGTTCTGACTTTGAGGGTCTTTGCTGCTTCAATTTATCCGACCACACCAAATCAATCCAAGCCCATATTGACAAACTTCACGACTTGACTGCAGAAGTTAGAAAACATATTGATCAGGGCTGGTTTGACTGGCTCTTCAATTGGTTACCTGACTTACATTCCCTACGACAGATATTAGGGGGTGTAGGAGAGTAGGGTCTGCAATCCTATGATCACCCAGATTTTTTGCTTTTGTTTCACTGGTTTACGACTTTCTCTGGCTGTGGGCCTGCCAATCAGACCCACAGCCTGGCTGTTCTCTTTCTAAATTACAACATGTACCCTAGGTGCATTTACCAATTGGTACTGGGCCACCTTATCAGACCCTGTAACTCAGGGCATAGGTGTACCCAGGGCCGCCAGGGGCTGCAGCATGTATTATGCCACCCCTGGCTGGCCTCCTAAATTTGACACAACTGGCTGCATGACAGCTGGGGCGAAGTCGTGTAATCACCCTTTGCTTTAGATATAGTAGCTCTATATCTAACCATACAATGGACACCCGAGTCCCTATCAGTCACTCCTATGGCAGGCCTTGACAATCCTGAAGGCAGAGTGCATGGGCTCGCGTGAACTGTGTTCTGGCCCGAGCCGAGCCGGTTGCAGCCTGCGGAGAAAAGACCCAATGGCTGTTCCATGATAACGCGTGCCACATCGGTAACTTCGGTGTCGCGTTATCAAGACATGTCGAGTAAGGTGTCATACGAATCGGGATGCTGCCCTCTCACCAACTCTGGCGACGAGGTTAGCATTCCGCCCTTCTAGAGGGACACGACATGTACGTAACTGTGAACCCCGGTTAAAGTTAACGAAAGCCTCAGCTCCACAAAATGGACGCTGCCACCACAGACACGAGTCTGACCTCCTGCTGCTGGGAGTCCTTCCAGCGAGGAGCACTTGGACAAAGGGTTTCCTGTCGAGGGCGGTGTTCGCACCGTCCCAGACAGGGTTTGTGTATTCTGGGTAGGTAGGGCTTTTGCGAGAAGGTGACTGCGGAGTGGCACCCCGGTGCTCACTACGCATCTGCCGGTTAGAACCAGTTCCAGGGGCGACAGCCCTGGCCTGGGGAAAGTCCGGCAGGGGAGAGGGGTGTAACTACCCCCCTTCCTGGTCCCACCCTTAGGGCAGGACCTAGTCATGTACCCACCCCTTTCTTTAGGATAAAGGCCGGAGCGGGGACCCTTCCAAATTAGATCATCTTTGAATCAAGAATACTTTCTACGAAAGGACTTCAAGACTCTTCTCAAGATTTCTCCCTTGTGGCTAAGGAGTAGTCACCCTGCATCAGCGGGCACCATCTAAGAACTCTGCGGTTTGCTGTAAGTCCTTCCTCAAGGAATCCGACGGCCCAGCTCGACGAGAACCGGCTTCCCTGGCACCTCTGACCTCTACCCACGTCATCAGCTCAGCTGTGATCTGTGGGTGCGACGAGACCTCGAGGGACCGGCCATCATCAGAACCTGCACGCTCTTAAACCCAGCACGACCATCGAGGTAACTCTCTGGTGAGTGCTCTGGGGTCCGAGAAGCCCCGACCCTGAGCCGCTCCAGCTCCGAAGTGCAGCCCCCCAGCATCTCCACGATCTGCGTGGGGCCCTTCTGCTCGCAGCTCAGCACGTCGCCTGGTCACTAGCCGCTGGCTTGTGCCCTTCTGTGACGACATCCGAGAATCATCACTGCCGGTCTGGTTGCTCCAGACTGGCCCTTGCTTCCATCTTTTCGAGAAGCACCCCGGACCCTCCTGGTCCACTCAAGACGCCGACAGCGACATCCGTCGTGGGACAGCTCGCACCTCCACCGTGGTCGCCGACAACGCCTCCTGGTCCGTGAGACTGCAGAGCCTAGCGTCGCCCACTCACCTGGTCGAGGTGACGGCCAACCGGTGCCTTCCTGGTACCCTCTGACTACTGGCTAGTAGTACGAACTTGGTCCCCTCTGCTTTCAGGTTTCATCAATCTCCGATCCAGGCTTGGATCTCTACGAACTATTCAGCACTGGTCGCCGGCCAGCAACTCCTTTTCTTCCGGCTCCTGGCTCGTCAGCGAAGACCCCGACGCCTGTAAGACTTGTGCAGCCGCAGCCCTCGTGGCTAGGTAACTCGGCATTTCAGTGCCTGCATAGCCTCCTTACTCTAGGGTCCCGAGTCCCTCGCTTCCGACTTGCCTTAACCTTTCCGTGTCCTCGGACACTTGTTTTAACTGTGCACTTAAAGTATTTGCTAAAGAGATTTGGTTTGTGCTAAGTACCCTGTCCTCATAAAGAGTACAGGGCTGTTGTGATTCTTAATAAATATACTGTTTATTTTCATAACACTTGTGTGGTGTCCTTTCACTGGGTGTTCAAGGGGTACATGTGTGGTAAACAGCTGGCTTAACACGCCCTCTCGAGTCTTTAGCCTTAGACTGCTCGTATCCACGCTACTAGGATAGCTGGTCTATAGGTTGACTTACAACCAAACACCATAAGGGTCGTTGGAACGATACATAGCGGTCGCTAGAATAGCGAACGTTGCATATCGGGCCAACTTCTCACAGGGGGTATTGTGATTTCTATTTGTATTTTAGTAGCCATTTGCTGCTTTATTCAGTGTATTCCTTCTCTACTCCAATATTGTAGATTTGGCAAGAGGAATAGATCAGGTAGTTTTGTCTCCTATTATTCTTCCACAGATGTTAGTTCCATATAGAACATGGTTAATAGACTGGAGTCAAGGGTGAAATGTTCTGACCGACTTTTTCGGCCCTCCTTGGAGGGAGAATGATTGAAGGTGACTCCAGCCTATTACCCTCCTAGTGCAGGGATTAGAATTATAAATAGGGCCTACTCATAAGGCACAGTAGTGCATTTTCGTACCCTTTTCCTTAGATCAGGGCTTATAAACTTAAGCTAGGGGATAGATTCATTAGTATTAGTGATAATCCGTCCTTTTGCAAGAGTGTTAGTATACCTTCTATGGAGTTATGCTTATTTTGGGCCTTGTAGGCCTCAAACGGGAGAGACTCCATCTTGCTTTCTACCCCGGCAGCTTGAGAGGCTTCTAGGCCAAGTGTAATGTTTTAGTTTCGAAGTGTTGTTCGCTTGGAGAGAACCGGTTCAGGCTGGCCCTTATCGAAAGACTGTATTTTTCTCCACTCCGAAGACACAACATCAGGCCGGCCGGCTGGGAACGTGTCCTTGGTACGGGGAGGTACAAGAATTTGGTGGGCGGCAGGTTACTGGCCGTAACTTTCCATGAAAGGACAAGCTTCCATATTAGCGAAAGTGTTAGGCAGTGAGTCAGTCAGTCTGTAGGCGGCAGCTAGCCGTTAGCATCAATGCCATTAATTATTTCCAGGCAGACAGTCGCCATTTTGAAGTCTGAGAAAGATCATGAAGCTGATACTCTCTGAGAAAGATTGAAGGAGAAGGAGAAGTAGCGCAGAGCGATCAGAGACAGAGAGAGACAGCAGCTAATAAAGAGGAAGGTTCCAGTGACTTGGAAGGAAGCAGAGGAGACAGAGCATAGCGGTGCAGACGTGTACTCGTGACTGCTGAGGTGTGATTCCGAGACGAGCCAAGGCACAGAATAGAAGGGAACCTAGATGACTGCTGAACCCAGACTCCACATTACTAAGGTGACGTCGACCTTTTTTCCCCATAGTGTGCACATTCTAACCTTTCACTTTTCTTTGCAGGATATATCTTATAGTACAGTATTGTGTTTATAATCATTGTAATAAAATACCCCAGTTCTTAGTGAACCGACATGTGCCTTGTATTCTTGTTCAATCAGGGTAACCTGGTCTTCTAGTCAGACATTGTGTTCATGAACGGATGTAAATCCCGGTCAGGTAAGAGGTGACTGAATAATGAGGGAGAGAGGGACCATTTGATGCCAAGAGCAAAAGGTACATACTCCAATTTGGAAAGCCGTACTAATTCATGTTATTGTAGTATCATCCCGAGTAGCCAACAAGAGATTTCTTCCAAAGGTATTCATAGGAGAGTGATCGTCGTTGGTAAGCAGCGTTAATGAGAACACCAGGTGGGAGACTGGTGCGTAGATCCGCCGGATTGCGGATCGGGTTGTAAGTAAGCGAGCACTGGGAGGGAGACCAGTGTTTAGGTCTGCCGGATTGTGGACCGGATAAAAAGAGAGCACTGGGACTGCAGCCCAGTGTGAATGGCACGCCTGATTGCGTGTCGAGTGAGCACTGAGGGTGATCAGTGTGTATGGCACGCCGGATTGCGTGTCGAGTGAGCACTGAGGGTGATCAGTGTGAGATGGTACATAATCAGACCTGCCCCAGGGTAGATTAGTCTGGGCCTAAGTGGCTGTGAGACTAGTTGGTATGAATAGGATATTTTCCCCATCCTTAGGTACGAGATGTACATACATATATCTATACCCATTGTAAATACGTTCTAAGGAGGGAGGTGATTACGTTCCGACTGGGTTGGAGGGGCTCCTAGGAGCTGATCCCATCTGGTTAGAGAATCCGGTTGTTACAGCAGGTCATGGGTAAAGATGTGCTTTGTATATCTGAAGTGGTGGATGGACGTGCCTTATGGTGACTACATCCGGTCTGACCTTGAGCTCCAGAGGACAGCTGAAAAAACTGAAGAAGTCATTCATGGACTAAGCCATGGTTCAGCTCCATATAGAACCTATCTTCTCAAGTCAAGTTGGATCTTCATGACGTATGCTTCTCACTTCATCCTAGTATGAAAATAAAAGCTTGTAAGGTGACCCTATCTGTAGTGTAGAATTTAGTTTGGGTATCTGAATCTAGATGGGAGAATGGAAAAAAATGTGGTCAACGTCATGAGGCACACACAATTCATATCATCAGATTCATTCAGATTTATACAGTACAATGAACACAAAAGTATTCTGGTCTTGACTTTTGGATTTATTTTCTGGCTTTTTCTTTTTTCTGTTAGAGCTCCTTTAGCCAGGTGCCTCGTGAGGTTAATCATTGGCATTCAGTCCTAGGATTGATAATAGGAGAGTGGGGTGTATCTCCCTATCATTTGAGAGCACCGCAGAACTAAACCAAGTGCATTTAAACTGCATTGGATCGTTATATGAGCGCCTCAGAGCCCACAAACGTTTAAGCGTTATAATCAATGAAAGGAAATGTGGTTACATGGTGCGATAGGGAGCCAGGAAATGGGAGATTAAGAAAACAAAGACTGTCCCTTTACCTGCGACAAATAGTTTCACCACCACTGTGCAGCTTGCCTCCAGATACGTTCAGACACGTTTTAAGGCCTGGGCAAATTGGGCTCTAGCCCAGGGCCTCAGCCTTTCAGGGGGCCCCTCATAGAGCACAAGTTGTTCTACAAAGAGTCTTGCCCTGATTACCTTGAATAATTTTTAAACAGATTGTTGTAAATATCATTTTTCTATCATTTATTTTTAATGTGTGAGAGTCTATAACAGACATTTTGCCGACAAAATGTGTTTGTTTCATGCAAAATCCATAAAAGAAGATTCTTTTAGATCAGTTCAGAACCTCACATATGAGAAATGGGAGGGTGTTATAGAGATTATTTGCAATAATATAAGTGAACTGCTGCAGTGTTACAATATTTAAAACACACATCACTATCCCTGAGTATCAGCAATACACACATTTAGAATTTGACCAAAGAGGGCATGAAAGAGCTGAAACTGGATCATAAAATCAAAGTTGTTCCGAACAGTGGCCCCCAAAATACATCTGGCCCTGGGCCCCCAAAATAAATCTGGCCCAGGGCCCCCAAAATCCTTAAAACGTCCCTGGATACGTCACAGCATGCACCACAATACACAGTGCACTACTTTACATCACGTCACCCTTGCAGAAGACTCTCTTGGAGCATGTACATGTACGGATTTATTATTATGTTCATAACCCTTGCTCGCGCCAGGGTTTTTCCCCTCCAGGCCTTGGCCTTGGCACATTTCCAACACACTGGGACCCATCATTATTCTCTGCTGTTTTTTCACTTTCGTTGGCTGTATTTCATTATTCTGAACTAGGTTGGATGGGCCAAGTTAAACAGATTCTAAACAGCAAGAGTTTTATTTATTTATTAATGCATAGAAAAAATATAGGGCCGTATATATAGGTTCCAAGGATTTCTAGCTGTTTGATAATAACATACAGTGGAGGGCCTCCAGCATTGGTATTAATATAATGAATAGTTTCTTAACTTTAAAAAAGGGCCTCTAGGAAACTGAAAGTTCTAAAAAAAAGTGGGTTCAATTTGGTTTTCACAGTGTTTCCATCTTATGTTATTAAGACGTTATATATTTAAAACAAGTGAATATCAGTTTTAATATGAGAACCCTTGAGAGGACCTTTGTGGTGAGAACATGGAGCCATTAAACTTCTCTCAACATCTTTACACAGATTCCCAGTGACCCTTCTACCCCTCCCCCGCCCACTCATCGCCATCTCTGCCCAGCCTTCTTCACTTACAGGGAGGAAGGAGGTGAACCAGCTCAATTTCCTTTAGCTTCTCCAAAGGGGCACAGCAGGGCCGGCCTTTAGCATGGGCTAGCTGGGCCCAGGCCCAGGGCGCCAATATTCTGAGGGGCGCATGGATCTGAGTGTGTTACGGAAATGCCAACAGCAGCACCCCTGTTGTCTTGCTCCAGCTTTGTTCATGTTCCTGTGTGCTTTTTCTGTCTGATTCACCAGAAGGGAGAGGTGTGGTGCAGCGGCCAGGGCAGCTGACTCCTGAGCACGGGCTCACGGTTTGATCCCCGGCGGCAGTTCAGCTCAGCACCATGTGACTCTGAGCAATAGCTCGCTTAATCTTCCCGGTGTCCCTAGTGCCTTGAGACCCTTAGGGGTGATTTGTTTGCGCCTCAAAAATACCAGATGATGATGAGTAAGTGGTTTTAATCCTTCATTTTCATACTGTGGGCAATGTTTTTAACACCCCATAGCCCCTTTGCTTGCCCTCCCTTCACCGTCTCACCCTTGATGACAAGCACCAACAAAACCATCATCAGCGTGAGGCAGCTAAGCTGTCCGTCATTTAGGTGTGCTGGGGGAGCACTGGAGACATTTATGTTTAAGGGCCAGTCCCTGCTCAGCCAGGGACTGACCAATGAAACCAAAATTGGCTCCCTGCTGCCTCATTTAATTCGTAAAAGACACACAGATGATGGACGGAATGCAGAGCAAATCAAACAATCACCCCAGTCAAGAGATCTGGGTTAAATCCATCGTTCTTTAGCTCACTTTGCCACCCCAGTTTAGACCCAGGCATTTGCAAATCAGTCTTTACCCTGTGCCTCATGGGAACAGTCCAACACAAACTGCCTAGCCAGGTCCTCCCTGGACCGGAAAAAGCATTCTGGGACCCGTGTTGGGGCTTCACCCCTCATTAGCCAGGCTAGCTTGAATCCAGTGGCACAGTGAGCCCGGGACCCATGTCTGGGCCTACCCGGCGCACTTCGGGTGAAAAAGCAAAAGACATACAAATGATTTAATTTGTTAGCATCAGCAACGGCACCAAATTTCCATCCGTCCAGGGTGCTATCTTAACAAAGGCTGGCTCTAGGCACAAGACTATGTATTTCCATGATTCCAGCCCCAGAATACCTGTGCGGGTGATAGTGCACTTCACGACATGGATGCATAGCATAGCATAACATAAGATGATGTTTCCAAGGTGTTCCGAGATCAATGGTAGCAAACTGAAAGCCTATGCCAGGGTTAGATCACTAGAGCTGGGAGCCTCCCTGTTTACAGGATTTGGGAGTCCAAATTTTCCATGACCATGCCGACCTTCTAGAAGGAAACGTAAACCTAGCTACCAAAGTGCAGAGACATAACATGGAGTTCCGGAAAACACTTTCAATTTGCGCAGTGCTGCTCAAGATAGTGATACTCCAGTGGATGCTGTACAACTTCACTGTGATCCTGCTGTGGATACCAAGGATGGTGTTAGAGGAGCTGGACTCCTTAACCACACAGTTCATATGCTGCTCAGCGCAGATGAATGGCACTAACCACACTGCAGTGACCGGTCACAGACGCTGGTCTGGTGGCACCGGAATTAGAAGTATATCTTATGGCTGTGCAATGGAGTGGTTCATGCAATGGCTAGGAGGGAGACAGACCCAGAGAAAATATTAGGACCATTCGTTCCTGCCTTGGACCGGCTGCTCGAGGTGCTATTACAAACAAGTCGTTGATCAGACGGCACATAAGGGAATTTCAAGTCATGTGTAAGTGCTGGACCAGCTGCCTACAAAAGACAAGGCAGAACATTCATTATTCACCTGAACTCCCCATTTCCATGCTCAACACTCTACCATACAGGGGAAACTGGGGTGGAATGAGTGGGCCGCAGCAGGGGCAGTAAAAGTGGTGGATCTCTTCCGTGATGTGAATCTGATCGCCTTTGAAGAATTCAGAATGGAATCTGACCTACTTCAGGGCCACTTCCTATTACATGATGATAGCATTCCGCAGACACTGGAAAACGGACCAGGAAGAACCTCAATCCCACAAAATTTGTCAGTATGCGGCGACAGTCTCGGGGACCTACACAGCAGTGTCAGACTTATATCAAGCGATAAGAGGAGACATGGTTCTACCACTAGACACACTCAGGACTCAACGGGAGGGAAACCTAGAGATACAGATCCCTGAGAACAACCGGGCAGACATTCTAGGGAGAATGCCCAAGAAATCCACAAACTCTAAGTTTAAACTCATCAATGTTTTCATACTACATAGAGCCAACCTCACACCAGACCGTATTAATGGGTACTTTAACATGACAGACGCCGCTTGCCCGAATTGCGGGACCATAGAGGCAGACCTAATGCATATGTTCTGTCACTGCCCTCCGTTACGACACTATTGGCAAGAGGTAACTGCGACAGGAGCGAGGGCAGTAGAGAAGGAAGTCCCTTGCACTCCGGGCCACTGCCTGCTGGACTGGGTCCCTCACACTTCCTAAATAAGGTTAACACGTAGGTTCCAGGAACAGACTTACATAACAGCTAAACGGGAAATCACTCAGAATTGGAAGGTGCCAGGCGGTCCTTGTGTCACAACAGAGGAATGAATTTGAGAAGTGGGTGGGATACAAAAGAGAGGTGCTCATGCGAGAGTCAATGAGAGAATTAGCTCGATAAATTGAGTCTGAGCCTGGAAAGCCCTGGTTGATAGGTTAAAATATCCAGAGCCACAGGCAGAGGACCACGCACCATGAATCCCCCACACCCGCTTTCTCCAGAACCAGAAGAACTGGGAGGGAATGAGTGATCTAGCCCTCTCAACAGTATACCCTTGCTTCCCCCCCACCCATTGCGTTGGAAGTCACTAGATGTGAAAATACCCCTGATATGCACAAGAGCTCATTTAACATGACTCCAAAGGGCCAATCGACACCCAGAAGCAGACAGACTATGTAGAACGAACTAAGGCACAACACAGAAGGCTGAAGAAAGAGAGGGGGGAGGGAGTTATAAAAGTTGAGATGTTGTTCATAGATAAATTCTACTTGACACGTGATTAATAACATGTAACCAAGATGCGCCACCTGAAATAGGGCAGTTTGCATATGTGACTGGTCATGTACAATGACTTCTATTGAAATGCAATAACATTTCTTTAAACAATTTTAAAAAAGGTGTTTGTAATCGGCTGGACGGGGATAGGTAAGAGGCGAGTCTTGGTAGGGTTTAAACTGGGCTTTATTGAGCGATACAGTCTATCGGTACAAGTAGGTCGGGAGGTAATCCGTCGCGGGGACCTGCTTCTTTCTCTCCTACTCTTGCCGATCACTCCTTCCTCTCGCCTTCAGTTGGTTCCCCTTCTTCCACTGCCGTCGGTCTCCGTCTTGGCCCCGACTCCGCCGAAGGAGAGAAGCAAAAACAGAGGTTGTATCAAGACAGGGGTTCACCCAGTAATCAGTATCAGAGCAGGGGGTGAGGAAACACACAGTGCACCGTTATCTAGCGTGACAGTGAGGGACGTGATGAAGGGGTTTACTCTAGGGGTCTGGGGCTACGCTTCGTTTGTTCCGCATCCACCCCGCAAATCTGTCACGCACCTCTGTTAGCCACGCCCCTCCGGGGGAGTGGCTGGGCGATGCGTGGATCCGTTGGCCTCCTGGCTCTGATGGTCCCGATGGTCGCCTTAGGAACCTCAGGCGTCGGCTTCCCGGCGTCGGTTGCTCTCTCTCTGTAGGAGTCACCCCCGGTGATGCCTCTGGTCCGGACGCGGCTCTCGTCTCCTGGAAGCCTCCCGCGTCGTCTCCCGCTCCGTCCTCCGATGTTGCTTTTCCTTTGCCTGGGCCTGCCGTCGCCTCCGTCCGTCGACTCTCCTCTCCGCACTCTCCTCCGTCCTCCTGTTGAATCTCCGCCTCCGCTTTACCGCTCCAAGACACTCCTCTGCTCCACGCCTCACCGCCACTCCAATCCTCTCTGACCGCTCCTCCGGTGTAAAAACACACCTGGTCTTGGGGAAGGGCTTCCTTTATGGTAGGTGTGGGCTCCGCCTCTTCGTTAAGCATACCTGGCCAGTTAAAGGGTCCGTGTTCCCATTCCTCCTCGTCGCAGCTGTAGGTCTCTTCCACTCTGTGCCATGTCGGGACTTCCGCTGCCTGGGGAGACAAGAGGGGGGGGTCACACATTACGGGTTCACTCCTGACCACCGGGGGCGGGGGCCCCTCGTCCTCGCTACAGTGTTCCAAGATACATTTCCAAGACTCTGCTGGCCGGTATTGTAGATTCATGTGTGTAGGCCTTGGCGAGGCACTGAAGGGTATTACCAGGCAGATAGTAGGCTACATCATAGGGAAGTGCCTGGTTGGAAGAGTATTGGATTGCTGGGTGGTCCATGACCTGGAAGAGTTTGATGTTGTGTTTGAGTGACCATTAATACGCTCAAGTCACAGTAGTGTAAAGCGGAAGAGCAGGAGATTGAAGGCACACACTTTGCGTTTATGGTAGTTGTGAGTTATTGTGCAGGTCCCTGCAGTCCCTTGCTAGGCGATGGTGGAGCAGGCCATGTCCAGTTATGGATGCAGGGATCAGGACTAAAGCTCTTTGTAAGACCTGGAAAGATAGGGGAGGAATGTGTCCACTGCCCGAGTCTTGAGCTGGAGAGCGCTTCCATGCTAAAGTGTCAGAGGCCATTTCATGTTTGGAGGACACTCAAGGGAGAAGCCAGAAATACATTCACTTAGAATTCTTCTCCTGAATGGCACCGAGTGAGCAAGGGAGGCGAGCCTGTCACTCATTTAATTGCATCCCTGAGGAAATACAGAAAAGATTTCTGTGAAATGGTGCCTTTTACACCTCAACAAACGTAGTCAGCTTTCCTTCAATACTTCTCTCCATCATTTCTTCGCTTCATCAATCCATTGTCATTTCTTTCATTCTATCCTTTTTTTTTTTTTTGCAGATTTATACAACGCGAAGTCGGCCCAAAGGTATTGGAGCGCTTTGCATGAGCACCAGTTACATTACACAAGGATACATTCATATATTGGTAGGCACGGGGAGATTAAGTGATTTGCCCAGAATCACAGGATGCTGAACAGACGCCGAGACTCAAACCTGGTTTCCCAGGTCCAAAGTCGGCAGCTCTTGCCGCAGGGCTACATCCTCTCGCCTTTCTCTGAAGTCATCCTTATCTCCATCAATCTATACATCAAGGCCTCCATCTATCCATCTCTTTAACAAGCCATCCTTCCATCTAGCCATTCAGCATCCATGCCTTGATTTTCTCACCGTTCTTATCTCCCTCCCATCTTTATTTGCTTACTCTCTTGTTTAAGGTGTTCCCCCTCCCAACAGCTCCACAATGCTATTCTCTTGTGGTAGTATTTATGCACTTCTGTTTGGAAACATTGTCACTGAACAAAGTCCATCAAAACAGAAACTACATTTTACAGGTTTTTATGTTGCAAACACTGCCCAATGATAGCCACCCGCTGCCGAAGAGAGGGGGGGGTTCATAGTGCTCTTGGGGGCACACTATCACCAACACGTGATGTTGCATTAGTGGACGGAGTATTCCACACTCTGCATCACCGGCTTTGGTAAAATCACACCTTGTGAACCTTGGTGCAAATGATGGGTCACTATCCAGGCAAAGCAGATTTATCATACTTCTGTGCAGAGCAGCGTGAACGGTAAAGGGTAGAAATGCGCCCTATTTAACATTATACGGTGAAATCCTGTCCTTTCTTTGTACTGGCGCACAATGTGGTACTGCCATGCGCCAACGCAGACACCCTTGCACCATGTAAATGTAAATGTAATTTGGATTTGTATAGCGCTTATCACCCAGGGGTCTCTAAGTGCTGTACAAATACCACTGTGGAACCCTTCCTGGCCTGTTCCTGTGAGGTGTCCACTCCTGGGCACCCCCAAGGTGAAGCCATGCATCCTAGCGTTGTTAGGGCCGGTGTGGAGATTAAGCAAGCTACCATGATTAGAGTGGGCAACGAAGTGAGAATTATCGGGTCCGAGGACATTGAGTCCAAGACCCTGCCTTGACGGGGATCGAACCATGGTCCGAACCAGACCTCTGCCTCAGGGTCAGCTGCTCTAATCGGTGAGCCACACTTCTCCACAATGCAAGGGTGCCTGCGTTGTAGGCTGGATTGTTTTTGTGCAGGAAGGGACACCTTCCTGAACAGAAGAAAATCCTCAGAGGCATTTTCATCTTTTTACGTGTGCTTCCGAATGCAGCGCAGATAGAAAGAAGAAAAATAAAGATATTTCTACTTGTTACACTTCCCCTGGGGAGGCACAACATTTTGACACATTCCCAGTTCCACCATTAATTATAAATTTGGGAATGCAGCAAAATCCATGGATGGATGCGTGGGAGCACTCATGCTCCACCCATGGATCGCCTTCCTACTCTGTGTAACACCAGGCAGCGATTTGCGGTGCCTTGCGTTACTCCAGATTTATCAAGCCATGCACAGCCATGCAAGTTGATCTTGCATGGCTTGATAAATCACACTTCAGTGTTGCATTGCCCTTGCATCCCCTTGTGTGATGCAGGGGGCGACACAACACTATGATAAATACAGCTGCACCGCTGCAGGTAAGAGCGGTGGGGCGGTGTGGCAGGCTGGGGGGGATTTCAACAGACGACCCAAGGGAAAATTAATTATTTATTTAATTTTCCCTTGTAGTTGACTTTCGAAATCCCCCCTCCCACCCTCAAGCCGTCCCCACCGCTTTTACCTGCAGCGGCGGTGGCTGGATAAATATGAGCCATTGAGTTTAGGATCAATGCACCCACTTCCTGCGAAGCACAACAAATACAACAGTTACTCCCTTAAACACTGAAAGCAGCCCCGGGCATAAATCATGCCTATACAAAGAGTGTGGTCAAGGAACAAGATGCGGCATTGTACCTCCTATGCCTTAATAGAGGAGATAGTGCTAAGAAGTCCCTTGTATTGTCGCTAATTATCGTAACATCTTCCATAAATAGCAAGCCTTGAAAGAATACATTAATGTAGTAGTACTGGTGCAGAAAGTGTGGTTCATTCCATGAGGGTGCCATCTCAAGGCCACATATTCAGCCTTACTGTGGACTTGTTGTGAGATGACTCCTAATAGTTAGAGAGAAAAGCTGGAATCTCACCATAGTGCAGATACTGCAGCATGCTAAGTCTAAGAGCATGAGTAAATTCTCTACTGAAAGTAAAGATCTATGAGGATTGGGAAGATACTTTAAATTTATGGTCAAAGTGCTTAAAATTGAGCAAACAAGCGGTAGGCATATAGCTTTTACTGCCTGCTCACTTATATTGGCATAGCTACTATGGCATTTGTTTAGATGACTCAGTGGTCTGGGGATTGAGGCATTGTACATAAGATGTGTACAATTATTATCAGCCCCACAATCCCAAACCTCAATGATCAATCTCACTTGACATTTTTCTTCACAGTAATATCCCCACTAAAGGAATTTGTCATTTTTTGACAACTCCCTATTTTCAATGAACTTACATTGAATGGTTGATTTCTATGGATTCTTACAGGCATGTTTATTAATCTTTAATTTTTCCTAAAGCCTGTAATAGATTATTTACATTCATTTCTGTACCATGTTGATGATTAAATATACTCTGTTTGAATGAGTTCAGACCTTTATGTCCTGTATTTATTTAACTGGATTGCTTCCTGGTGGATACCAGGTCTGGTGGCTTAGTGGACTCATGTGTCCACTGTAGGGGACTGTGTTTAACTTCATTGTCATAAGTTCAATTCTGAGTGGGTTCACTCAGCCTTTCTTTCTTCTGAGGTCGATAAAATAAGAACCATAGAGTTGGTTAACAATAAACATCTGTTATTCAGCACCAAGATACCCTTACGTGAACATGCACTTTACAAATACACGTTATGTTTAACAAATACACGGTATGCTATTTTTTACACATATTATCTCACATTCTCAACAGGTTTGACTTTCTCCTCAAGCCAAGATCCTGTCAGGTTTCGGTATTGTGGACCCTCTGTGTGCCTCTGCTGTCCCTGAATTTCCGTGCTGGTGAACAAGATGGAAAGTATGACCAGACACAGAAATCAGGGGAGAAATAGGGAAGAGAGTGAGAGAGAGAGAGAAAGTCCGAACTGGGATTAACTTTACGAGATTTTTTTCCTTTTCAAGTGACAGCATCATTCTCTGAGGAAGTTACAATAATAGGTGGATCAGACCAGATGGAAGATAGAGGGTTTACAGTAAATATAAAATACCAGCTGAGCTCCAAGGAACAAATAACCACTGACTATCAAGAGAACCCCCTCTAACGTTTTTTTGTAGGGCTGGGAGAAAAGGGAGACAAAGAACACCCAAAACCAGTATCAAAACCTCTCACATACACATACATGCTCATTCATACCGCAAATCATATCCTACCCTCCCAAGATTGCATACACTATATGGTCACCCAAAAGACAGATGTGTTTCAGTCTTCGTGACAGTGTTTTGGGCCAGGTATTTCAAAAACAGGTCAACGCATGTTTCAGTGGGTATTGACAATTTTTTAACCACCTTCTTCAGGAACACCAACGCAACCAAATTAAGGCGAGTGGTTGGGGCATCTAAAATATTCAAAATGAAAACATGTCTAAAAGACACCCCTTGCACAAAACATAGTTTTTTACTCAGTTGATTGAACAGAAAATGCTCCAATGGTTTGCCTAAGATTAGCAAGATAATATTGTGATAGATTGATCTGAAAAGGTGATTAGATATCAGCCAACATCACGACTAGAATATAAAGGCTCAGACCTAGAAGAAGAAAAAGATTCCAGAGAGTGAGTGATCAATGCAAGAAAGCATGTCTCATTACCGTGCTGTTTTAGAGGGGTGGTATTTAGAGATTTGCAGAGATGGATGGAGAATTGATGTTATTGAAAACTAAGGAATTGGTTTTCCAAGGTGGTAATATCCTTCAGATCTCATTTGATCTCACTCAATAAGACAGAACACGAGTCTCCACACTATGCTGTTAGTTATAAAAAAAGATACATTCAGAAAACTATGGTTACATAGTTCTAAAATGAACGAAGCAGCCTATGGGGGTTTAAGAAGACTATAATGCAGTTACAATATTTGAATATGTATACCTGGTACTGATTATATCCTTACGTATCTGTCCCAGTATAGACCGTCAATGTTGTTAGGAGTCTTTGGAAGCCCACTGGCGGACTATGTAGTACATCATGATACCTATATGGTCACGTGGAGAAATGGCACATATGTGAGATGTTTTGTACAGCTCACCAACTGTGTGATACACCAATACTGTATGCCACTCTCTTATGTGGTGGCTTAAGGTCATAAATGTATGCCACACTACAGACATAACATAGATAGAACTTATTAAATTAATAGGCCCTTAATATGAAAGGGCGTGGCTAACGGATACACACCTGTGTAGTGTCCTTCTTCTACCACATTTGATTTAAGGCTGTACTATGATCAATTAGTCCGCAATTAGGAGAACAAGCATCTCCAAATTTGGGTAAATCAAAGACCAACCTATTCTGGAGGGGTAAAAAAACAAGAAAGATCCCAAGACTGAATTATAATCAGATCTCCTACACTATGTGAAACCAAATAGTGTACCAACTAAGCCACAAGAATGGAATATATTATGGGGCATATTATCAAGAGCAATATCGCCACTTTTGCAGCACTTTTTGCTGTAAAAGCAGCAATATTTTTATCGCCCTATTAGCAAGGCTACGCCAACATGTGTTAGCGCCAGCTTTCTGACGTTAGCTGGCGGTTTTCCTATCGACTTGCATGCCAGCGATAATTATCGCTAATGACACCAATAGTTCACGTTAAAAGTAGCTAACGTCACATTGCACTATTATTAAAGATGTCCCGACCCGCGAAGCGAGAATAAAAGGTGCCCTAAACCACGTTAGCACCGGAATTTAACACCAGAAAAAAATCCTGACTAACAATGATGTTAAATGGAGGTGTGTAAGGAAGAGTATCAGTTATCGTGTTAAAAGGGGATTTGCAGACACTATTAGCAACCTAGCTGAAATTATATCGCCGATAATGCGACGATAGCAAGGTATCGCCACAATACCTATCACCATCACTGTGCTGTTAGCAGGAGTTTTCGCGTCCTTTCCCGCACACCATCGCATCTTACCAACGTGTTCATAATACATCGATAAGAATGCGATAAGTATGCGGGAATAGAAGAGATAAAAAAATGTCCGCTAACTTGCTTTGGCGATTATTATCGCCATTACCAGATAAAATGCCCCTATATTCGTTATAAATTGTCTAAAAGGCCCCACAGTGGGATGCAGTACATTTTATAAATATAGATGTTAAATAATAAATACAAAACCATGCTCCCACAAGGAATTATAAGTGGGCATAATTATAAGAATCCCCAGTCTTTTTCTGGCAATAGCTACATCATAGAACCCTATATCTGGCATTGAATCAATCACAAGTATATCATCTGCATGTAACATGCTATATTGTGACAGAATATCTACAAAACCTCATGATGGAATGCATTCCGATTGTGATGCCAAAGTAGTGGTTAATAAGTACAGAGACATGTTTCTAAAGAGCATGGAAAGGCACATGCGGGCATGAAATAAAAAAATCCCTATTTTCGTTTTAATGTGGGAAGTTTATGAAGATTATTATGCCAGTCTTTTTCTGGCAATAGCTACACCATAGAACCCTATATCTGGCATTGAAATCAATCCACAAGTATATCATCTGCATGTAACATGCTATATTGTGACAGAATATCTACAAAACCTCATGATGGAATGCATTCCGATTGTGATGCCAAAGTAGTGGTTAATAAGTACAGAGACATGTTTCTAAAGAGCATGGAAAGGCACATGCGGGCATGAAAGTAAAAAAATCCCTATTTTCGTTTTAATGTGGGAAGTTTATGAAGATTATAAAGCAATCTCCCAGTGGGAGTTGTCCCCCAGTGCACCGCTTTGTGAAGCACCCGAAGGTATAGTAAAGTTTAAGCAAACACCAAGTTCATTCAAAATAGATTTGTAATTATAATTGTCGCTTTTTCATTACAAATTCATAACTTTCTTCCATGTGGTAAAAGTACTCTTCAAACGTCAGTAAATACATCCATATTATTTCTTTCTACATCCCTATGCATTTCGGGTTTATCCAGCCCTTTGGCAGGGAAATAGTCTGTAAACAAATGAAAAACAGACTGTTTTCAGGGGTGATATCTCCTGTTCATATATCAAATTAAACAAAATGTTTCCATTTGAAACGATTATTGCTATATAGATCAAATAGTCCCAGTGCTCCTAAGAGACGTAATGTGAAATAAGTGTAAATCATAGGACTCGATGCATGCAAGTAGCTCGATAACCATAAGGTTGAAATGTTGTTGTGAACTGCGGATTTTGTAAAAAAGGAAAGAGACCCTCGCCCAGAATGGACTAAAAAAGTAAAAGGGTCCAGTTTATGAAGATGACAGAAAAAGAGTTTATTGAAATGCTCTGCGCCACGATGGAAGCATGGTTTTGTATCTATTATTCAACATCTATATTTATAAAATTTACAGTATCCCACTGTGGGTTCATCTCTTATAATGCATACCCTGTAATACATTAAACAAATGTGCAATTTTACAACTGTGCCCCACTTGAGGACAAACACCGATGTATACGCACTATGCCTTGTAATGTGATCGGCACAGTTTTTTGTATGTCAGTTGACTATCGGGCTTTATTGGTATTGTAACTCTCATCAGTGTATCACAATGTAACTGATTCCCACTAGAGGACAATCACCTATGCCTTGGAATTATACTTCTGCAATGTGAGGGTAATAGTTATCTTAGATGATATTCATGCTGTGGTCAATTGTTTTACAGTTATATTCTTTAATACTTGCCTGTCAAAATGGCCGCCATCATCGAAGTGTAATGGACTCATCGCCCAAAATAAACAGACCACAATCATTATAACTGTAGCAAAAAAGGCCACTTTATTTAGATCAGGTAAACTCTCTGAAACTAGAAATAATCTTTATTTCCATTATGTATACACAATTTAGTAAAGTGGGCTAAAACCTTTCCCTTCTTACTTAAATGTTGAACTTTCTGACCAAAACCAGCAATATATATATATTTTGTACCTTTTTCCAAAAACCTTGTTTTTACACCTTTCCTTCAACTTGTATCCAAAAGGATGGGTAAGCCCGCTCCAGACTTACCCACCCCTAAAAATCACCCCTCGGTCCTATCTCCCAGAGTAACCTGTCTAATAGTGGCATAAAAACTTTTTTTTGGGGGGGGGGTGGGAGGGTGGGATTTTGCCGCACTAAAACACCTCCCGCCTCCCTGCTAAATTCCTCACAATAACTCTCGCGCCTAACGCGCAGTTTAGAATGTTGACAGCGCGCGCCTGCTCCTAGCCCCTTCCGCCAATCACTACCCTGGGCCTGTTCTATTTGGGCGAAAAACCCCGGGGGAGAATGCTCACGCTAAGCTCCCCCTGGGGCCCCCATCGCCCAAAAAAAACAGATCACAATCATTATACCTGTAGCAAAAAAGGCCACTTTATTTAGATCAGGTAAACTCTCTGAAACTAGAAATACTCTTTATTTCCATTATGTATACACAATTTGGTAAAGTGGGCCAAAACCTTTTACTTCTTACTTAAATGTTGAACTTTCTGACCCAAACCATCAATATATATATATTTTGTACCTTTTTCCAAAAACCTTGTTTTTACACCTTTCCTTCAGCTTTTATCCAAAAGGATGGGTAAGCCCGCTCCAGACTAACCCACCCCCAAAAATCGCCACCCAGGAAAACCAACGAGTTTTTCTGGTCCCCACCCTTCCTCTGAAACAAATATGAGCGTGATTATATGAGTTGCACATTGCACCATAGATTTACATTAAGCTCCTTATCTAAGAAATCACGCAGCCCCAATAAATAGTAGGCAAGGCCCAATTGTGATAGGTGCACACCATCGTTCCTGAATAAGTGGCCTTCTTTTTTTATTTCAGTAATTTTTTATTGAAAATAAAAAGCATATTTACATGGTACAGGGTGAAACACATGGGGGATGGGAAAAGACAGGGAAAAAGCGTGGCGTGCCCCGGGGGGGAGGGGAGGTCAAGCATTGTCTCGATTGGCTTGTGTCTGTTCGTACATGTTCTCATGCTTGCTTCTTCTTCTTCGCGTCAAACCTTCAGGTTTCCCCCGTGCCCCTTACAGACTGCTGATTGTCTTTTCGCTCCCCTGGTGGTGGGAAGAGAAAAGAGAGGTGTAGAGATATAGAGAGTAGAGAGAGAGAGGCAGATTGTGTTACAGAGTAGGCGATGCTAGTGATATTCTCATGTGATATGTAACTAATACCCATTGCGGAACAAAAAACTTTTATCGCCCTGTTGAGCTTTCTGCGAGCTTTGTCCATTGCCGACTGATCTTGTGCATGCCTCCACTGCTTCCTGTAAATAAATTCCGTCCATGCAATGCGGGTGCCCAACCAGTTATTCTTTATCACTGCCAAATCTAGCTGAAAGGGACACTAAATCGTTCTCGCCGAGGTATATTACCAAAAGTTCTGGTGGCCTTTTGTCATACCTCATTTTGTCAATGGTCGGAAATAGATCGTCCCACCTCATTCCTCCCTTGCCGCACCACCTCAATTCATGTCCTGGACTGGGTAAGCCAAGGGCTCGTCCATTAATCTGCTGCTCTGCAAAGAGGGCTGCCCACTTGACAAACGAATGTCCCACTATCCACACCTGCTTTTTCCCAAGGCCAATTGCACGAATGTCACCTAAATGGAAAAAACAATTAGCAACAAAACAACAGCTCAAAAGAAAAAACACAAGCGTTATTTGCGCACATAGCAAGCACAGCAACTGGATTTCCAACGTTCTATTCTCCTAATAGCTTCCCAGCCCATACTCAATCTTGCCGCCTCCGAGGCTGCCCCAATTCTAAAGGAATGAGTCGCAAAAGCTGTAGGGTTTTCCCCAAGCAAAAGCAATGCCTTCCTTAAAACAGTTAGCAACTGGGAACTTGTAATCCTATGACCTGATCCATGCACAAATATGGCACCTTGTTTAGAATTGGACACTGCGTTGAAGTTTGCCCACTCTAACACTGGGCAGCAATGTTTTATACCACTACTGTTAAGAAAAACCCAAACACCTCTCCCCAACTGATCCGTTTTGGACCTTCTTAACCAGATCCTAAGTTTGTTACCCATTAAGAAAACCTCCTCATAACAAAGGCCCACCTTGTCCCTCAACCACAAAACTTCGGAGATCCGAAATGCTCCAAAAAACAACCAAACCATGCATAATCTGAAGCTAGCCACTTCTGCTTCACTGTAACAAAAAATAGGCAACTGAAGTAAAATTCTTAGCAAGAGTTGAAAAGCGATAGGGGCACGGGGCTGCAACACCATGGCCTTTTCTCTGCTTAAACCCTTCAACATTTTCTTAACTAGTATATTATCTACCGGGTCAAAACCCCAAAATAACTGGCCATAAAAAGACACCCCCGACAGTTTCCCCCCTATTGTGGAGTAGGACAAACCTTTATTAGCCAAAAACAGTACAAAATCTAATATCAGAGGGGTTATATCTTGCATATTTCTGTTGCAATGAAAAACCTTTTCATAACTTAAAAATTCCAACCATGCTTGTCTGTACGTCCACCTGGTGGTTTCAGCTAAGGAGTTCTCTATTAGCTGCGCAATTCTCAGTCCCCTAGGACCCAAACGCTCGACGGAATGGGAGTCTTGCTGGCTTCTGCCCCAGGCGCCAACTCCTGAAAATGCTGCCAATGGTAACATGAGAGTGTATCAGCGATACAATTATTCACTCCTAGAATATGCTTTGCTTGAAAGACAATGTTAAACCTCAAGCTTAACAACATGAACGCACGAAGCAAGTTCAAAACTTTCACATCCCTAGCTTTCTGGTGATTGATCAAGTTCACCACCATCATGTTGTCGACATTAAAAAGAACTGCCCTATTCCGAAATTCATTGCCCCACACCATCAGTGCCACAATCAAGGGAAAAAGTTCGAGAAAAGCAATACTCCGCCCTTGCTTCAACCAGTTCTCCGGCCAGCTTTCCGCACACCAGCGTCCTCCCCAAAAAACTCCAAAACCATTGGAACCAGCCGCATCAGAATATATTTGCACCTGCCACACCAATGGTTCCTCTATGAAATGTAAAGGGACTCCATTGAAATCTTTCAAGAACGTGAGCCAAACCTTTAGGTCCTCTTTTACCTGCCTAGAAATGCGCACGCTATGATGTGGCAACCTAACTGCAGACATCGCCATGCCTAACGATCTACAAAATGTGCTCCCCGGTCTAATAAACGCAAATTTGAGATATCCAAGTAAACGCTGCACCTGGCGTAGTTCCAGTTTTACCTTGTCCAATGCTCCCATAACACAATCCTTTATCTCCTGCAACTTATCCTGTGGTAGTCGAGCCATCATAGTGCTGGTATCAATTTCAATGCCCAAAAAGACTATCTGAGAGCTGGGGCCTACTGTTTTTTCGGGCTCCAACGGCACACCAAATTCTTGAGCCAGCTTCTGAAATGTAACCAACGCCCACTGGCATTGCTGGGTCCTGGCTTGCCCCATGAACAAAAAATCATCCAAATAGTGACAGGCCATAGCTGACGTGAAAACTTGAGAAAAAACCCAATGCAAAAACGAGCTGAAGGTCTCGAATAATGCACATGAAACCGCACAGCCCATATCTACGTAATAGGCTCCCTCAAAAAACATGCCCAAAAGTTCAAAGTCCGTCGGATGAATTGGTAAAAGCCTACATGCCGTCTTTATATCACATTTGGCTAACTCTGTGCCCACGCCCAGGAAATGTATCTTTCTTAATGCCTCATCAACAGATGTGTAAGACACCGCTGTATCTTTTGGAGAAATTAAATCATTGATTGAGTTGCCTTCCGGCCAAGAGAAGTGCTGGATCATTCTGAAATCTCCGGGTGTCCTTTTTGGAATGACCCCCAACGGAGAGACAATCAAGTTAGGCAAAGGACAATGCAAAAAGGGGCCCACTGTTCTACCCAAAGCTCCCGCTTCTGCCAACTTTGCTCGTACAATCTGCGGTAATTCCTTAGCTGATCTGAGATTATCTGCCCAACGCCCAACTCGGGGACCCTGGTAACTTATCTTGAACTCTTCTTTAAATCCCTAAAACAATTTACTTGCCGCTTGCCTTTCAGGATAGCTTTCTAACCAAGTAGCCAATGCCTCCAACTTAACTAGGGTAGGAGCTTTTTGCCATAAGAGGGAATGCCGCACCCCGTCCTCTGACACTAAAGCCCTGTTCTTGTGTTCTTTGTCCACCTGCCCCTGATCTCGCTGCAAAACATTGGATAATGGCATGTCGTCCCCCACATTGCAAACATTCATGTCGGAAATGGCACACTGGTCTATTACAGAATCCACGATTGAAGTTCCAGCACGCTCCCTATCCAGCCGCTTGACCTCTACCTGTTCCACCCGCCCCTTGTTGGGCGGGACACAGCAGAAAGGGCTGATATGCGACGGGCAGGCCACTTGCCGTGTGCGCTGTCGCCGGTGGATGTGCTGACGACATCCGTTGCAGCCACAACTCAGCGTCAACCTCCCCCCAGGGTTTCTCATTGCATAGGCTCATCCTGGCTTTAAACTCTTCGTCATAATTAAGCTATGAATACCCCCCAAATTTCATCTGGGCCTTCCTCACTATGTCCATATACTTGAAAAGAGCAACTGCCCTGTCAGGATATCCTTCAGCATATATACTCGCAAAAATGAGGAAGGCCGATGTCCAATTTTCGATGCTATGAGGAACCCGTGGGCGCCTCACCAATTCCCACTCTTCCTCTTTCGACCCTTCCCTTGCCTGCACTTCCATATCCAATAACTTGAGGACATCCACAAACTTGTGGTCCCAAATTCTTCGCTTTGTTATTGCTGATAAATGAGTACCCAATGGCATAGCCAACTCCTTATATGGAAGCCGTTTGTTAAAACCTGGCCCAACACTTCCTTGGTTATCTTTGTTACTAGGCTGTTTCCCTTTTTTACCTTCGCCTTCAGTGTCCTTGTCCACCACTTCAGTATCGTTCATCAAAGAATCTTCATCCCTAACCCGCTTATTAAATTGCCTGTGGAAAAACTCACCATCACATTCCCCAGCATTACCAGAAAATGTTTCATTAGATTCCCATACTCCCCACCACTGCTGCTCATCGCATGTTAGCTGATCCGCTCATTCTTGAAATTCCGAGCAAAATTTCTTCACTTGTTCTCTGTTTTTTGGCATCTTCCTTGTAGTTGCTGGGTCCGCTCTTCACTTCTGCAACGAGTTAAAAAAGGAGGTTGCTCCCGTCCCGCCCCCCACTTCTACACCCCCCTCCCTCTCAGCATACAATTTCTCTTTGGCCGGCCTATCGCAAATTTCACCCTCCTCCAGATCCCCAAATCCTTCTTCCCCACCTTCCTCGGTGCCCTCAGCACCATATCCGACATTACTGCTACCCGGACACTCACCATCTCTGACTCCTCCATCAAAATAGCGCCAATTAATGACAGACCCACGCTCTACAGGCCTGCCCGCACACCTAGAATCCACACTAGACCCATCAGTGACTGAAATGAAATTCGTGGCAACCACTACTTGTGCCGGTGGACGAGCAGAATGTAATCTCGTAGCAGATCCTTGATCCACGCCAAGTTGCACCTTCAGATCGCTCAAACCAGAAGACACTTGCAACCGCTGAATATCATCTTTCTTCTTCGCACTCGTCTGACTCCCCACATCCTTCTCCTAACGAATGTGTTTTGCATGTGCTATCCACACCCATTGCCCTTCTGCCTCACTCCCACCATGAGCAAAGGGGGGGGACACTGTCTTGTATGGGAACGGGCACGCAGAAATATATACTCAGTGTTTAAACGGCTCACCGCCAGGCCACTAACCACTGACTGCCGAATAACGTCCATTCGCCTCACATGTTGGGGGGAACACACCTCTGCTAAGTCTAACTCAAGTTCGAGAACACCTTCTAAATTCCTATGTCCTCTAACACATTGAGGCTGCGGCTCTAAACCACCTAACCTGCTGTCCTTAGCCATAATGTTAAACCCTTGGCCAACACTTGAATCATGTTTGAAAACCAAATCATTAGTGAAAACAATACCTGCCGTAGTTTGTTGAGGGGTAGAAGTTGACAGTGTAGGAAAACTAGCGTCATCCTCGCTGTCACTAGGGTAATTAACCAGTGCAGGAGTCAGCTGTGACACCACTCGCTCAGGCGCACCATCCTGTCTGCTCAAAAGGTTGGCCCCATCTGAAAAATGGCACATATCTTTTCCTTGCGCACCTTGGGCATCCTCTGCCGATAAAATGGTGGCCCTGTCACACCCCCGGCCCCTCCCGCCACGAAGCCTGCTCCTAGCTGACGATGCAGTACGCAGCAACAAAACACTCCCACCTTCCCTCCCAGGCCCGCCCCTACCCCTCGCAGTACAAAACTCACCAAGGACTCGCAGGACCTGGGAGGAAGCTCTCACCGGCGTATCTGGGGACAAAGAATGCGCCCTCCTCTTCGCAGCCTGTCGCACCACACCGGTGCCAGCACTAACACCAAACGGTCTACTCCACTATTGCCGCACCGACCCACGACCTTGCGCATATTTTCATGAGTAAAGGCAAGCAATTGAGTGCTTTGAAAGATTTAAAATATATGAAACTTGTCACTTTTGATACATGAGAAATTCTAAAAGTAACTTGAAACTAATGCAGAACTCCTAAAGTCACTAACCTAAAACCTCTTTCGGAGATGTCATTCTATAATTCATAATGAGCTGCAGAGAGCACAGAGCTTATCAAGGCTTTCTATGCCGATGTCACCCGTGACTGAATAGCAAAAGCACTTCATTGTGAGCTTGAAAATATTGATGATAAACAGATGAGGACAGCTACATTTGTTATTAAGAAGAATCCACAGTACAATAGGCCACAAGAGAGGTCGCCTAGAAGAAACTCGTACTCTGGCACCAATATCATCTTTCTTCATCTATTATTGTTGGAGGAATAAGTAATACATTTAGCATGAAGCATGTAAACAGAAGAGAGATGACAAAAATATATCACATGACCTGCAACTTACCGACTGAATATTCTGGTTATTCCTCCCGGAATAACAAGCACTCCCATTGGCCCATATCCCATCTAATGTAGTCAAGGTGACTGCAATGTCTTCATCAGCCTTAGTAGCAACCATACATCACCAGTGGATGAGGGAATGGAAAACAGAAGCAGTGGAAAAGAATGCTTTAATGAAAATTCAGTTTCAGGGCAAGATGCTCTTCGGGGAACATTTGGGTTAGATTATTTTTAAGGCTTTCAAAGACAAGGGGCACGCTCTTTCTTACAAGGGAATGTCAGATTATAAAAGATTTTGGGCTACTAGATCCATATCATAATTTTAAGTCCTACACAGCGCGCCAGCAGAAGAACCAGACCTGGAGGTTTTCTCCTAAGAAACATTCCAAGAATGGGCCAGTTTAAAAGAGCCCCTGACAATTATGGTCACTCAGGAAATCTTCCAGTAGGCGAGAGACTGCATCACTTTTTGGAGTCTTAGAGCTTGGATGTCACAAATGGGTGTTAGACATAATCACTAGAGGTTATGCAATAGGTTTTTGGGGGCAACCGCCAATGCCTTGCTCTGTTATAGCGGGTGAAATTGTTGCTCGAGAAGAGCGCAATTGTACGCCTCTCTCCAGAGGAGAAGGGCGAAGGGGCAGAGTCAATCCTTTTTCTGGTCCAGAAGCATACAGACCAGTTCTGTTTTTTGGAGTGGGTTGATACTTGGATTCACACTCTACATTTTTGGATGATAACTCTGCAGGACATTATCCCATTAATAAGGGCAGGTGATTGGTTAGTGTCCATAGATCTGGAGGATGAATATCTCCATGTGCCCATAAAGAAGCCACATACAAGCATTAATACTCAAACAATGAATATAGACAAAGTCGTTATTATATTTGTAAATGACATACCTATCCGGGCAGAGGTCTCAATGTTTACTTTTCAATCAATGTAACTCATAATTCACAAACAATATACAAGACAGGGCACAAGCATGTACCCGGCTTATCACAAAAAGAACATCAGGGAGGGGGAACAGATAACAGGAAACAAAACAAAAGGGCTTATAGGCAAAAGCTTTGGCGTTCTGTAAACTGGTTAATTGCACAGTTTTTATAATGACACAGAACTACCGGCACCCGCGATTGAGTAGCCCGTGGATACTATACTAGCGGTCACCGTACCCGCTTTTACTAGAACGACCAACCTACTGCCCCCATTGTGGCCCGAGTGGCGTTCCCCTATTGGACCAAAGCGCAAGGCGCTCCACCCACCGTCGTCAATCCTTGGATGCTCCGGTTTCCCGCAGAGATTCTCTCACCAATACCCTACATCAGGGTTGTTCTCATAGTGCAAATGAGGCTGTTTTACTCTTAGGCATTCATTACATGTCCTGATGAGATCCGTAAATTGTGTTTAATGGATCGAAACGCCGTCGACAACCATGTGCACCTTATACATACGAAATTACTTATATGCTCCTTAAAAAGTGTAAAGGTGTCAATATTGTTCTGTGTCATCTTCTATGATGGCAGAGCTGCAAGTTGTTTCTATTGCTGAGATCTGCTGTGCGGGGACATGGTCTGATTCCTCTCCTGCTTCTAAGTATTATAGACTTGCTGAAGTTGAGAGCATTCAGGATGTCAAATCAAATCAAAAGTAGCTTTATTCGGTTTCAGTTTGGAAATCCATAAAAGCACATACATAAGTATAAACAACATTTCATCTCTATTATTAATTTTCATGTGTACATTAATTCAATTATTAAGCCTCATGTTAATAACAATCATAGAAAAACCGAAGTGCCACTGATACCATTTCTAAATTAAAAACTTTAGTTCATCGATAATCTAAATCTTAGCAAACTTTTTAAAAATACTGAAACGCTAAAAAGTGCAAACTCATCCTCCAACATTTGCAATCCTAACAGGGCTGGTCTGCACTGTCTTAGTCCCCACTTTCTAAGTAAATTAAGTAGGTACCTTCTCCTAATTGTGGAATAAAATTTACAAAACATAATACAATGTATAATTGTTTGTTGGGACGTGTCATCACAGGGACAAGGGGACAATGGTTCTATCCAGGTGTTCAACTCGGGGAAGATCACAAGTCTAAAAAAGCTACCCCCCCCTAAAGCGAGTGAGCAGCATCCGGGTAAAACTACTCGGAGTAAGTGATAGGTATTTCTGTAGGCCAGGGCCAGCCAACAACAAGTGGTTGTGCATAACTGATGGCTTATTGCCCTCCAGCTGCCATCTGGAGTCCTCCAGGTGTGTAAGGCATAAATCCTTCAATTTCTTTATGGTGACAGCTGCCATACTAGGCGTAATGTCAAAATATTCCTGGTGGCCTATAGCTGTTAAGAAAAGTCTTACGTATCTTAGCCACTCAATTTTCATACACCCTTGAAGAGCCATACAGTCCCTAATAATGTCCCTATTCAACTCTGTCTCTTGGGAAACCCAGACCCTATGCCATAACAGGATTGGGCTCATTTTTATAAGGTCAGACACATAGGCTATGCCCAGCTCTTTATGACACACATATGTGGAGGTTGACTTTGGTACTGCCAGTAGATATCTTAAAAAGGCGTTTTCACACGCCTGGATCTTACCAGAATCCGTAATACCCCATAGGTTACTGTGGACACACATTTTGCCTTGTAAATGTATATGAGAATTTTAACTGGTCTGCCCCCTAGCTTAATAGCAAAATTTCTCAGAGCACCAATGGCACGAGAAAATGCTAGTTTCCTAGCACTTGCCGCCGCAGCCCATGTCCCATTATTATCGAAAATTATGCATAAATAAGAAAAGGTTTTAGTTGAGTCAATCTTTACCCCTGCCAGAGAGATGTTACAGTGGGCCTTACTGCTTTTTTTTGGTCAGGACATACTAAAAGTTTTACTACTATTGATTTTTAGACCCCGTGCGCTCATAAAATCAGAGAAGGAGTTAAGTGATCTCTGAAGTCCCAATTGCATACGCGCCATGATAACCGCGTCATCCGCGTGTGGGTAATCCTGCCGGTTTTCTATCAGATGGGATGCAATACTGTTGATATATAGATCAAATAAAAACGGTGCCGGTATGCATCCCTGGCGGAAGCCCTTTTTAATCGGGAATTTTGAAGTACATTCTCCCTTTAGGCCAAAACGGACCTTGGCGCCAGCCCCCCGGTACAATTCCTTGATGAAATTTATAATAAAGGGATCGACTTCTAAGGCTAAAAGAGTTTCCCATAGTATTTCATGACTAATGCAGTCAAACGCACAGCTTAAATCAACAAAAGTCAGAAAAAGCTTATCCCCTTTTGCTACCGCATGTTTACCAATGACAATTGCTAGATTCAAGCCTTGCTCAACTGTATCTAACCCTTCTTTGAAGCCATATTGGTATATAGAGAGTGCACCCGTGTCCGCTGCCCACGTCTGTAGTCTATTTAATATCGCCCTACCAGCCACTTTCATTAGTGAGTCTAGTAGTGATATGGGCCTATAACATTTTGGGTCTTGGCGATCACCCTTTTTAAAAATGGGGATCACTATAGCTTCCTGCCAAGTTGTTAAAAATCCTATTTTATTAGAGCAGTTTAGCACATTTGTCAGGAGAGGGGCCCATAATGTATCATTTGATTTGTAAATATCCACGGGTACCCCATCCAGCCCCGGGGCTTTTCCCCCAGAGCTCTCAGCTATTGCCACTTCGATCTCTGAGAGTTCAAAATTTATGTTCAGGGGAAACATTCCAGGTGCAATTGTTTCTACATCTCCCAGCCTCTCAACGTCTTCACCCCCCAATAACAAATCTCTTTCATAGAGGCCGGTGAAGTGATTAACCCAGGTTGCTTCCTCTATTGCTAGGTCAATACAATCCACTCTCTTCTCCTGAAAGAAGGGGGCATTTACTGCCTTCCAGAAACTGGTGTTATCTTTCTGGAGGCTAGCTTTATGTAAAGCATCCCATGCCTCTTGCTTTATAGCCTTCTTCCTCTCCTTTACCACTGCATAATATAAGTTTCTAGCGTTTCGTATGTCTTCCACATTTTTAGGTACTCTTTTAAGAGCTGTTTTTAAAACTGCGTGGGCTTTAGAACATTCTGAGTTAAACCAGCCCTTCAATTTGTCGTTACGTTTTTTCCTTTCTACCCCCTCCAGGGAATGACTCATCTCCTCAGATATTTTTGAGAAGGCTGTCAACACAGTTTCCGGCTTACTAGATTCCGTAAGACATATCGTAAAGTTGTCTGCTCTATTTATTAATAGTTTCTGTAGGAACGGGGCGGGCTCGATTTTGCTCCATTTGAGGGCATAGACATTTCTTTTCACACGGTTTAGCTTATGGGAATAGAGATTATTAATTACTCCCGTACGATCGTTTCTATTTTTCATAAGTTTTATGGAAAAGCTAAGTGGATAGTGATCGCTGATTACAATTTCGCCTGTATTAAAATCTAGCAGATTCAAGATGAGACTACTAGAAGCCATGGCGAAATCAATTAGCGAATTGCAACCCCTACCATTATAAGTTGGTTTGAAATTAACCTGTGGGTCGCACATTTCATTTACGAAGCCCAAATCCATCTCAAACATCAAGTTATTTATGAGGTTGCCCATTAATGTATGTGAAAAATGGGTGCAGGGTTCACCTTTAATGTTTGCTAGTCCGCATATATCGGTTTGGCTATACGGGCACAGCATACAATTAAAATCCCCCAACCATATAACCCTATTTCCTGATGGACCATCCCTGTTTGAATTCAGCATGATTTGAGTAAGACCCTCAAAGACAGTGGGTACTTCACACGGTGGCATATTATTATAGAAGTATACAATGTGAAAAGTCTCATATCCCTCCATTGTGAGCTCCAACATCTGATAGTACTTAGATGTGGCGATGAATGTTCCTACCTTTACACTATAAGTGTTTGAAATTAAGCAGCACAACCCCCCTTTATTTCTGCCCCTGACTGATTGTTCAGCTGGGGTGTGAAAAGTGCGGTAACCATTGATATGTACTGCCTCCTTCTCCCACGTCTCCTGGAGACGGATTATAAAGAAATCCCTTACATAATTCAGAAAAGTAGAATCATTTAACTTGTGTGATAAACCCGCAATGTTCCACGATAGGAAGGTTATGGGGTTCCCCTTTTCTCCTACCTCTTGCCCTGTTTCTAAGTGTAGTGAAATGCAAATCCCCTCTTGTTCTAAGTACTGAATAGTAGAAAATATAGAGAAATTTGGGTGAGAGGTATCATCTACAGTACTCCCCCCCTGCGCTAAGCCTGATGTGTTAGTTCGAAGATGATCCCCAATATCAGGTGCATATGCAGGAATTCCATTTAAATAGCGATACTTGTAATCTGGAGTTGCTTGCTTCAAGAGGATAGAGTGTTGCTCCATTATCCCACCCCCAAGTGTAGAGTTAGGGGGGGGTTGTGGAATTATTCAGTCAATCGACCATTTCTAAGGGGGCTAAACCTATTCTGTAGAGGTAGATAATTTTCAGGATATTGTGGCCCCTGCCTATAGCCACCGCCCCTACCCTGTCCGTACCCCACGTGTAACCATGATTCTGCGTTGTCCCGATGGATAGGTGGAGGAAAAAAGAAAGATAGTGATCTAACTTCAATCGTTGTCCCTTGGTTAAAGTTCTCTAAAATTTACCAAAATAAAATCTTCACCGACTGTTTTTGGTGTATATCCCACCCAAGGTACCCTACGCACCATCATGATTTTGCTATGCTTGTGGGGTGGGAGTGGGAGTGGGGTGGGAGTGGTCTATTTGTTTTGAGCCAATGTATTACTTTTTATTTTAAACAAATAAATGGCTCATGGGTAGATTCATTCAATTCGGGCACCCCTGTAAGAACTATGACATATGGGCTTGATTGTGGAGGAAGAAGTACAGGTTTTACCCGCTTGGGTATTTCTTTAGTGACAACATTTCCACCAGTTTTCAGTTGTGTTACAGGTGGCAGAAATTCTTTGCCCCCAGTGCTGGAATTATGGTGCGTGACTATAGTGGCATTTGCAACCTGAGGGTTAGAGGGATTTAAGCTAGCTTGAACCGCTGGTCTCTTATGTTGCACAGTGGACTGTGCAACAGGAGCCGCCGTTACTTTATCTGTGCTCATTAACTGGTTCTTTAGCTTCCCGCCACCGTTATTATTCTTCTTCACCTCAACCTCAAGCTTAACTTTTTCTATCCCATTGAGTCTTACTTCCAGTGGGGGTAAGTAGGGACTTTAATAGAGATGGCAACTTATTTAAAAAGGAGACATCATCAAAACCAGCAGGGTCTGTTCTGTCAAATATATTATTTATGTTATCATCACCACTGTTTCCTGGGATCGCATCCCGGCTTTGAACTACGGGGCTAAGGCTGTCCGTACCAAGATGTTGAATGTTATGTCCTACCAACAGCTGTGCGTCAGATAGTGTTGAGTTTTTGCCCAAACCTTTAGTGGGTTTTGATTTATTACTATTTACAGCAACCGGCACAGGCTGTTTTCTTTTTGGGATTGCACCTTCCTTTCTCCCTCGTAACTGTCTGGTGTTACCCGTCTTGTGTAGACTATCCTCGCCTGCCTCTACTACCTCCCTCACCACCTCTGGATCTACTACCACATCTAATGATATGTGAGCATTAGGAGCCGGAAGGGGGCAGAAGGAACTATGCAAACTGGGTGGACTGTGGATAAGCACCTCTATATCGGTGGAATTTATTCTGTTGTTGGGGATAGGTGTACGTGCATTTGCTAGATACCCCATAGAAGACCTCTTCGCCAATGCTAGGTCCTGCGACACCCGCCTTTCTATTAATATGATCCCCTGGTCTATCACTGTATTAGTTCTAGTTATGAAGCTATCTAATGTGCCCAAAAGCAAAGACCCCTCAGCAAGCAGTCTTATTCCGTCTCTCTCTGGCAGGCATTGTGTGACTAGTGTTCGACCGTATATTCCGCTTACTTCAATGTCAATGGACCGTCGAATAGCCAGACAACAAATGCCAGGGGTCAGAGGGATGGCCCAGTCCAGTCTCGAACGGTCTCGAACGGGCTACTACGGGTCCAACCTTGACCCGGTCTTCGCCCGACGCACGCCCGGCGCGCGTCCCACGAGCGCGGGAGTGGGCATTCTAAAGTAGGTGGAGATGGAGGCGGGAAGATGCAGTAAGGTGAGTCTATCAAGCCCAAAATCGGCAATTCAGCAGTTCTCCCGGTGAGCGCCCAAGTGTCAGCAGTCTCTCAAAAGTACCACGCTCCTTGCACCACGAGCGGCTCCCGCGTAGCGGGGGCCGCAAGAAGTTTTTCTACTGCGGGGAGATGGAGGCGGGAAGAGGACCAGCTGCGGCCAATCCAACGCCGCACAGCACGCTGGTCCTCGCAGTCCCAAACGATGCAGTTAGGTGAGTCTATCAAGCCCAAAATCGGCAATTCAGCAGTTCGCCCGGGAGGGGCCCAAGTGTCAGCAGTCTCTCAAAAGTACCACGCTCCTTGCACCACGAGCGGCACCCATTCAGGATATCTTTGGGTGCAAGAATCTGTCTTCTATAAAGAAATAGAAGACTTTGGTCTATATAAAAAAGCTTTATTTTATTGCAGCAGGTCTTGTCAGTTGTTCTGGTTCTTTGCTTGCTACTTCTCATTAGTAATGGCTTAATGCAAGGGAAGGACGAACAGGTAATGCTAAATTACTTACCGGTGATAGCATCACCTGAATCTAATTCCCTTGCTTGAAGCCATAGTCCCTCCTATACTCCCGATGTATCATTGACAAATTAGGTTAGTTTGCGCTTGTTTACGGACAGGAGTGGCGGGGAGGGCTTTTCATTCCTCGGATGGCATGGGATTGGTGTCTGGGAGAGGGCTTCAGTAGTAACGACTTCAAACAAGAGAATTGGACTCAGAGTAGGACTATTACTGGTAAGTAATTAAGACATTATGGGCCTGATCATGATGTTGGTCAGAGTTACCTTCGCCCGACAACTCTGGTCCAAAACTGCATTTACAATGTGACCTCACATGGTGCGGTCGCAAACTTCCATTTCCCTATGGGAGCTTGTGATGCAGTCGGAAATTGGCCACAACACAAGCTCCCATAGAGAAATGGGAGTTACTGTAATTCCCTGTACCGCATGGGGTGCCTACCACTTGTTGCTGGGATTAACAGGGGAGCCCACAACCAGAGGCCCCAAAGTCGCTTTCTTACATGTTGAAAAGCCCGACATGGAAAGCCTGGCGGAAACCAACAACATAATCCCAACGGTGGAAGCGCCGCCCGTCTGGGATTATGATCGGTTTCCAACTGGCCGACGGGCTCCTCGAGCCCGTAGGAAGTGAATCGGATTGACTGGCTGGTTTAAACTCCGACCGGCTTCTTTGTAATAAGGTGGTCGGAGGCTTCCGACGGACATCCAAATGAGGCCCTTTGTATAGAGTTTGGTGAAAATCCACTATACTGAAAGTAATCTCTCATTGTTTCTTGGGGAGCTCAGAATAGAAGCGTAGGAGGTACTCATTATACCTCACAGTGAGGCAACGGCATTTACTGGTACGGTACATACCTCGACCCAAAAGGTGGCACTCACATCGGGGTCTAAAACCTTCAAAACCAGTACTTATAGCACCAAAATTTACCAGTTTTGTGTTTTTTAATGGGGTTTGCGATACATTTTGTCAGATGTGACCTACTGACATCTGTAGGGTCAAATGAAGGGGGAAGTGGAGGGGCGTGGCTTACGCCCGATGGTGATGGCCGCGGTTTCGTAGCTCTTAGGAGGACGGGGAGGAAAACCGCCCCAACGTTCCTGTCCCTGCTACAGAAGGTGCATGAAAACTGAGGGCATGTGGTAGGAAGGTCTCCTGCTGCCTTCCGCTCCGGACTTGGGACTCTGCTGAGCATAATTGCTACTTAATTCGCAAGTGAGTGTCTGTGGCGTCGCCAAGCTAATGGCCGCCATTTTATAACTACCACTGATGGAGCGAGTCTCCTAGCGGTCTCTTCTACGGACCTGAGCGGCTTTACTTGCTATTGTCGCAGCACTTATGGAGGCTCGTTTTTCTTGATCTTTTGCAACCTCTGCACGTCTCTGCGTGGGATACCACTTCATTGTGCCTTTACTACAATGTTTGCTCCTCATATCGGAATGCCGCCATTTTGTCACCCGTGTGTAAGAACTGCCTCATTATCTCTGACTAGATTTTAAACGGCTTCAATTGGTATTATTAACCTCGCATGCATGTTTTTCTCCACAAGGCATTCGAGTGAGCTGTTTTGATTTTCTTCCCTTGTGCTTGCTGTTTAAATGACGCTATGCTTTTTGCTGTTGCTTTGTACAATTTTAAAGCTCTATTTACTGATTCTTCTGCTCATGTTGGATCTTACTGTTGTTTGTAAAATGGTTTTTTGTGGGCTCAGGGTCCTCAGTTGCTGCTAATATTCTAGGCTTATGTTACTGCATTCTTATAGGATCTGGGCTCATGTTCTACCTTATTCATGTTATATGCAGTTATGATGCCAGTATGATTTGATAAGCCACTGGCTTTGTTGAATGTACTTACATTTGCTTCATGCTTGTTTTTTGCAGACTTGACTCCACATATCCTTGCATTTACGTATTTTGCATTTTGGGGCTCTGTACTCTTAGGCTTGTTGGTCCATTTTTTTAAGTAAGTTCAGAAACCTTCATTACCCTCCTTGTATATTGTATGCTTCTGCTTATTTTAGTCAGATAACGTCGATTTGTTCCCACACATCTTATAGTTTTGACTTTTACACTTTTTGTATGGGGAGACTATATAAGGACCTACGCAAACCCTCCACCACTGCTAAGAAATTCTTAGTTCATACAGGCTCCCGTTATCAGTGTTTAGGGATGGAGGACTTACCTGATGCCCCATCCTCAAAGGGTTCGGCATCCTCAACTTCATCAATGCCTGCAACCAAAAAAGTTATATTAAAGGTGGGTGACCCAATAAACCCTTGCGAGCTTGGGCTAAAGTTTGATACAGTGAAGATGCCAACAAGGGAATTTGTTCAACAATTAAATCGCAGGTGATTGATCGCATACATTTTTGTGCTTCTGATCAACTAAATTAAATGAATTCCTGCTTTTGTTATAATTTGTCCCATGAATTAGGGTACAGTAATCAAAATACTGAAAAAGAAGAAAAGCTACACGGATATTAAGTTTGACAATATCTCTTTATATAAATTTGTTCTAAAGGGTACTGTTACAATAGATAAAAATGTTATCAAAAACAAATGGACAAGAAATAAATGAATTGTTCTTAACATCCACTTGTGCTGTAATCCACTCTTGAATAAATGAGTAACAATGAATCTTGCACAACCTAAAACAATGATTCAGTTGTCTAATTTCTTTAAACTTGGAAGATATGGGCACAAATAGTCGATGTTTTGGCCTTGTAGTTGTTACATCCTTAAGGCCATCCTCAGGACAATTCAATCTTTAGAGAGTAGAGACCCCCTGTGAAAGATACAATAGTCATTTTGTTATCTTTCTTGTATGACAATTAAAAAAGCTTTTCTTAAACCGTGTGCAAATAGAGCGTTAAGCTCTGTCATGATATATACTTTCTTGGCTATACCTGAACCATCTATATATATTTTTATTTTTAACTGGAGTGTTATATTGAATAAATTACTCGTTAACATTGTGTATATATGACAAAAAATACCTTCATTTCCCAAGCCTGTATATCTTAATTGATTTCTTCTTTTATAACACATTGAATTTATATAAACTTTGGCCATGGATCCGCTTGTGAGTTGTTCAATCCTGCTGCTGTTATCACTAGCTAGCGCTTTTAGTTAGAAACAATTGAATCCTGCTGTTAGTGTCATTAGCTCGTACAGCAACTGATATCTGCATCTTGACTTATGCCTTGCTTATGTGGTAACATGGAAGAATGGTCACTCTTTGCTATCCACAGACTATCGCTTTATTAAAGAAATATTCGATATTCGTAAGTTATCAGTGAAAGACAACCTTACATAAATAGGACTTCCCAATGTATTTATATATGTGGTACCTGCATATTGTCTAGGTCCACACAGTTCTGGAGGATTGTGTTGAATTGGAGTCTCAAATGAAGTGCCAGAAAAAAACAGATTCTAATTGCTCATAGGGATCTAGCGGCTAGGACTTCCGCACTTTTCTAACAATTCTCCTAAAGTCAAAAAATTACCTTTTCTTGAAGGATTTTTGAACAAGAAAAGATGATGGAACCAACGTGTTCAACGAGCGTCTCCACAGCGTATCTAAAGAAACAAATACTTTCAGTTATGTTATTTATTTGATAGCTGGATTCTTAACTGTAGTATTCTGAAAAACCTATCTTTAGAGGACATTTTACTGCCCATCTGTGGGGCTTTACTCGATTACTGAAAGGTCCTGACCGGTACATTAAAAAGCGGACCTGTGCCGCGAAATAGACATAAAGTCAAATATTCACGCCATGTATATTGAAAAGTATCTTACGAAAACTTGCTACCGCTGGGTTACAGATTTACGGAGGGACTGTGACATACATAATCGCGAAACAGTCCGCACGCGGTCATATAAGGACCCAGATACTTAAAACAAACTTGCTTAACTTGTAGATGACTCGACAACGAGAAGCAAGTCATCCACTTACAGAGATTTAGATAGTAAATCTCTGGTGGCAAATATTTATATAAGGGGCTTGGCTACTGAACTTACTTGTTCGAAATGTAACTTCTCGAATCAAGGTTTGTCTCGATCGTTGCGTAGTCTCGCGAGAGAGTAACTCAGCGGTGACTCGCCATGCTTCCATTTAAATACCTGCTATTGCCCGCCTTTTTGGTGGTGTCATGCTATGTTAACCAACTGTGGCAGCCATCTTACAGTGGAGTCTTGTATATAGAGAATGCTATAGAGTATATTGTGTTGGTAATTTTGAATGTAAAATGACTCCTATATTTTGATACCAAATTGGTTCTTGACAGATATTTATAATTTTGCAACTGTGGCAAACTTGATTGTCACATTTAAATTTAAATCTAAATGTATACTTTTGAGCAGTGTCTTGAATTATGACGCTGTCTATTTTCCCAAGTTTTCTTTACTGCATATTCGAACTGGTTCAAATTTAGCAATATGCTTACTTTGTTTCACGTTCTATTGATCATAAGTGCACCATTAAGAACAACATGACGCTTTCTGTCGCTTCTATATGCGCTCACAGTGTAAATATACATCAAAAACATTGCAGCGTGTTTTTCCACCCAATGGAAATTTCATAAAACAATACACTTAAGAATATATTTCAAGCACACTGCTCCTCATGTTGATTTATACTAGATGTTTAGATCGTATTGGTGACCTCTACACACATAAGAAAATACAGCAAGTTTGTACAAAAATCACATAAATCAATTTATGGGTATTGACATTATCCCATTGATTAGCTAAAGATTTCCTGAACGGTGCTGGCAACTGTAATATAGTGATCAGTGCGTTCAAACAATCTAACTGTCAGCCCAGATGCTGCGCACAATCTGATTTCTATAGTTCTGTCTAGCATTTGTATATAAGGACAGCTGTATGCTTCAGAGATTTATAATGCTCTACCAATGGGGCATTTTCAACATTGCAGCGTATCCGTGATTGGTGCTGTAATATTCTTTGCTTGGCCATCTGGGTTGTTTTCCCTATATATGGTAAACCGGGGACATCTCACACAATATACCACATTTGTGGTTTTACAATTGGAAAATTGTTTCAGCTCTGTTACCTTGCCGTTTAGTGTGAATGTCTTTATATTCTTTGTAGTTTCACATGCCATGCAATGATTGCATTTGTAATGACCCTTAATGGGTGCCAATTGTCTCATATTTTCCATGATGTTTGTGTTGTTCTGTTGGTCATAAGCACGGACTAATTTATCCCTGAGATTTTGGCCTCGTTTATTTTTATTTTATTTTTTTTAACCATTTTTATTGATTGCAAGAGAGAATATTTACAATACTGAAATCGCATTAACTATGCATACATATATGAAAAAAGAAACTGTACATATAGTATTCATTGTATATAAGAGAAAACAGAAAAAGAGAAGAATAAAAAGAAATAGTAAATTACAATAAGTACATAAAGAAAACAAGCGTGCCGGTAACGCAATACAATCATACATTTAGTTTATAAATGATCCCCATATTTTTTCCCTTCGTTCTAGTGCTTTTGGGCCTCTTAGTTTAGCCAATGATAGCTCCATTGTATAGATTTCATGAATTAGATACCACCAATCCATAACGGTTGGGGGTTCTTTTGATATCCAGGTTCGCGCGATGGCCAATCTCGCACAGGAAAAAATGATTGTTATTAAATCCTTAAAATTACTATTATTATCTTGTATATCTTGTATATCAAGTAAGATTAAGTGGGCAGATATGGCCGGAAAAGTTATTTGTTTTTTATTAAGAACCTCAGTTATTCCTGCCCAAAAAGTTGAAAGTTTCGGACATTAATAAAGCATATGTTCAATAGCAGCGGCTTCTTTATTACATTTTGGACATTTGGTACGTTCATTAGAAGTATTGCCAGATGTCCAGTTTGAGATTCTCTGTGGTGTATAGTATAATTGGGTGATTGTCCTATAGAATTGTAGCCTTAAATTTGAAGAGTGGACAACTCGATTTATTTGTTTAAGTGAGCTCGTAATCTGGTTGGAGTTGATATTAATTCCCAACCTATTAGTCCATTTGTCTGCTATCTTCCCACAATCACCAACATGGCCTTTATTCAACAGAGTATAGCTTTTACTAATCAGAGATTTGGTGAGAATTTCGAATAAATACATTGAAGAATGTCTGATTGTTCGACGCTCACAATTTTGTTTTTGTTAATCAAAAAATCTTGTAGCTGTATGTATTTAAAATACATGGGATCTTTAATTTTATATAGTATTTTTAATGTATTAAAGCTTAGAAAACCTTCTGAACCATAAAGATCTCCTAAAGATTTAATACCATGATCTAGCCATTGAGCACTAGCGCCATCAGAGAAAATGTTTGGTAACCCCTGGTTCCCCCTTATTGGTAGTTCAGCGTTAAAAAAGGGAATTTTATTGGTGTCTATAATTTGATCCCAGATTCTTTTGATGGCTCTAACAGTCTTGAATTTAAATCTTTTGTAGTAGTTTGGGTCATGGACCCGAAATAAGAATTGGTTGCTTTGTGGCCCTAGCATGAATTGGTGATAAAACAGAGGAGTTTCTTTAGACAAGAGGCTTCGTATACGTGAAATAAAAGTAGCAAAAAAGTAAATTTTTAGTTCTGGGAAGTTTAATCCTCCTTTTTCAATAGATAGTTTCAGTGCCGTCATTGACCTGCGGGCTTTTTTGTATCCCCATATATAGTTGCTACAGATACTTTCTATCCTCTTAATGTAAGATTTATTCAGTTGTAACAGAATAGATCTAAACAGGTAAAGTATTTTTGGTACTATTTTCATTTTAATTGTATTGATGCGTCCGATCAAACTAAGTGGTATTTTATGCCAATTTTTGAGAGTGGATGTAATATCCTTTAGTAGGGGCTCATAGTTTAATGAAATGATTTTATCAATGTTCGAAGTAAGTTTCACCCCTAGATATGTAGCGTCAGGGCATAAGCCTATTATCGGTTGAAGTGGTTTATAATTCACTATCACTTGAGTTTTATTAACATTTAAGCGATAACCCGATATATCGCCGAAATCACTAGCTTCCTTAATTATATTAGGTATAGCTTGTACCAGTTCGGTGGTAAAGATGGCAATGTCATCAGCGAAAGCTGTAATTTTTAAGGTATTGCCTTGGATCGTAAGAGCATTTAGGAATGGTTCTAAGGCTAAGGCAAAGAGCAGGGGTGAAAGAGGACACCCCTGTCTAGTACCCCTTTTTATCAAGAAACTATCTGAGTTATTTCCTAGATAGCTTACTATAGCTGTTGCTGTTTCGTATAGGGATTGTATCCATCTCAGGTATTGTCCCTGTATACCAAATGATCTTAATGTTGCCCATAGGTACTCCCACCCCACTCGGTCGAATGCTTTCTCAGCATCTAGCATAACCATTCCGAGTGGGGTGTGAGTAACTGTCGCAACTTCAAAAGCAGTTATTGCGGTGTTAATATGAGCACTAGTGTCTCTCCCCACCACGAATCCATGTTGTTGGCAGTTAACCAGATCGGGAATTATAGGGGCTAGCCGGTTGGAGAGTATTTTGGTGAAAAGTTTTGCGTCAGTATTGATTAATGAAATTGGTTGGTATGATCCCTGTTCTTCCGGTGGTTTGTTTTTTAAAAAATGTTTTGCTATGCGCCAAGAAATGGGGGCGCTACCTGTTTCAGCTATAGAATCTATCACCTGATAAAACAAAGGAAGTAATTCTTGTTCGCAGATCTTGTAGATCTCCATAGGCAGATTGTCTTCGCCTGCGGCCTTGCCTAAAGGGAGTGAATATATAGCCTTTTTTATTTCTTCCATTGTGATTTTAGTATCGAGTATTTTGTTTTTTTCCGAATCTATTCTTGCGGGTCTATGAATTTCTAGATAAGATTCTATTGTTTCTAATGTGGGTGTATTCTCTGGAGTATATAGATAGCAGTAGTATTTGGCGAATTGTTCTAAGACCTGTTCTGGTTTTTGATAATTTTTAGAATCTAACCCTTTTATTATTTTTATGGTGGTTTTAGCCTTTTTATCGGCTACTTTATAAGCCAAGATTTTTCCAATTCTATCTCCCCCTTCATATTGTGTTAATTTATATTTATGTATTTTGGAGCTATATTTTTTTCTAAGAGTTTTCTTTAGGACTGCTCTTAATGAGATTAGTGTTAGTTTTATCTCTTCAATATTGGTGTTACCTTGTGTAATAGCATCTGCAAGTTGTTGTTCGGCTACTAAAATATTGGAAGTGGCTAGTTTTTCAACTCTTCTCTTGTCTGCGTTATCCTGAAATATATATTGTTGTGTATAGCCTCTAATACTACATTTACAAGAGTCCCATACATGGTTAACAGCAGTGGAATTAATATTTAATGATATATACTCCAGTATGTGGTTCTTCAGACCCAAGATGAATTTAGGATCCGTAAGTAAGTATCTAGGGAATGTGAATTGGCGAATACTGTGTTTTTTGCTACATTCCCCATAAGTCACACAAATCTTTCACGCACCTCATTCATCAATATAAACTAATTGTTGCCTGGAGACTATGCAACTCTACTTTACGAGAATACTCTTTCTTTTTCCCACCTCATCACACTCAATCAAGATTGGATTATTTTTTTGTTTCACATCATCTCTCCCAATCCCTCATTTCTTCCGATATTGGATCCATTTTAATTTCTGATCACGCGCCAGTTTCCATATCTTTGGATGTTCTCTGTAAACCAAAATCCGCTAAGAAGTGGCGCTTTAACAATTCTCTCCTCCTCGATTCTGCTTTTGTCTCTTCTTTTACTTCTTGTTTTCATGAGTACTTCCTGCTGAATCAATCTGACGAGATTCAATTTCCGGTAGTATGGGACGCTTTTAACGCTTCAGCTAGAGATTTTATAATTCAATACGTCTCTCGTAAACGAAGGATAGCACAGCAAACCACCAAGGATCTCTTTTCCAGAATTAAACGTTGAGAACACACGTATTGTACTTCAAAATCCAAAGAGTGTTTGAGTGAACTTATTGCCATCAAACTTAAATTTAATAAAGATACCACGAACAACGCTTCTTAATTTTTTGCTAAAATCTAGTGCCAAATTCTACGGTGGTCAAAATAGAGCTGGGAAATTGTTGGCTAATTACTTAAAAGCGAAACAAAACCGGGTCAACATAGATACCATTCATGGTCGGGATGGTTCACTTAAAGATAAGGAAAACGACATCTTGCAGGAGTCACTTTATTCCTCTGAATCGACTGCTTCTGAAGATTCTATCTCTCAGTTCCTCTCTAAGATTCAATCTCCTTTCATTTCGCCCCCAGATCTTTCTCCATTGGAAACAGATATAACACAAACAGAGCGCTCTCGAGCATTGCAAACTTTGAAACATGGGAATGCCCCGAGCCCAGATAGTTTCACAGTTGAATTCGTCTCTCACTTTTCCAAATTGCTTATTCCAAACTACATAGTCTGATCTCTGCTTTTCTCGCTTCCGGTTCAGCCTCTGGTACTTTTTCTGATGCTCCTATTTGTATGCTTCCCAAGCCAGGTAAGGACCCGCAGCATTGTAAAAACTATTGTCCAATATCTCTGGTGAATATTGATTATAAAATCTTCTCGAAAGCGCTGGCCTTACGTTTGGAATCCCATTTACCCGAACTTCTAGGCAAGGAGCAATCTGGTTTTGTTAAAGGCAGATTTCTTGCAGACAATACTAGATTATTTTTTGATATCCTCTCTAAAACCTCGCATTCATCTCATTCTATTGCAGCCATTGCTCTAGATGCTGAGAAAGCTTTTGATAGGGTCGAATGGCTGTTTCTTTTCCAGACCCTGAAATGGTTTGGCTTTGGCCCAAAATTATCCACAGTGATTTCACTCTTATATTCTCACCCGATGGCGGCCATTTCGGCAAATGCCAGCTTATCCTCTTACTTTACTCTTAAAAGAGGGGTCAGGCAAGGCTGCCCTCTCTCCCCTTTCTTGTTTGCCCTTGCCCTAGAGCCTTTCCTACTAAGAATTCGCCAGAACAATAACATCCACTGTTTCACCTTCCAGCAATCTAACATCAAGATGGCTGCATACGCTGATGATGTCCTGTTGTTTTTGTCCCAACCCAGTTCTTCCCTTCCTGCATTCTTAACTGAGATGGACTCCTTTGCCCATGTATCCGGATACAAATTAAACAGGGACAAATGCGAGATTTTACCCATCACAAAATTTATTCTTAAAAATGATTTCTCTGCTTCGGGCTTTTCGTGGAATATCGAGTCTATTAAATACTTGGGACTTAATTTCACGGCATCTCTTACAGGAACATTTGCTTGATGTTTAGATGATTGTATTAAAAAATTAACTAACCTTACCTCCAAATGGCACCCTCTTTATCTGTCCTGGTGGGGGAGATTAGATACAATCAAGATGATGCTCTCTCCTATCGTCCTCTTTACCATCTCCAACATCCCATTTTCTATTCCCTCAAAATATTTTAAGAAAATTAATTCTATTCTCTCTACCTTTTTATGGGGTCACAAAAAGTCTCGCATGTCCTTGACCAAACTGATGCGTCCTAAGTCGGAGGGTGGGGTGAACTTTCGTAACTTCTCTCTATATCATAAATCTTTCCTGCTACATCAAGTGTCCAGGTGGACTTTGGATTCCTCCTCCTCGTCTCCGCTTTGGTTGGACCTAGAGCGTTCTTTCATCTCTCCCTTTTCTTTTAAAGAATATCTTATGTTTTCTCGAAAACCACAATTTATATCTACCCCTATTCTCAAGCATACGTCCAAAATTCTCCCAAGTTTGCCTATCCCATCCTTTTTCGAGCAACCTATTTGGCATAATATTTCTATCCTAATTAACGATAGACCCATCTTTTGGAAGGCATGGAGATCTCATGGTCCCATATGGGTTCATCAATTATATCATCAAGGTCAATTCCTTTCCTTTTCATCAGCTGTCTCTTCCTTCAATTTTCCTCCTTCTTTTCGTACTAAATATGCCCTGTTAATCACTGCTCTTCAAGATGCTCATGCTGCATACCTTGCTTCTCCTTCTCTTGTTTATCCAGAACCTTCCAGTATGCCTTTATTATACTCTCTACTCCTCAAAAAAAAACAGAGCTTCCAAAATGTATGCTTCTCTTTTGACTTCTTCTTCGTCCCGTATTAAAACTAAGACAGAGGATAAGTGGGAAGAAGATTTACATGTCTCCTGGCCCATTGATATTTGGGATAAAATTTGGTTGAAGTTGCGCAAATCGTCTAGAGCTGCTAATGCAACTCAGACTCTATTTTTTATTTACAATCGCTTATTACTTTCACCACTCACTCTCAGCAAACAGTTTCCAGACTCCACAAATTTATGTTGGTCCTGTTCAATGCCACATGCAGACCTTTTCCACATGCTTTTTGATTGCCCCCTTGTCCGCACTTTTTGGGTGCAGGTATGGTCCCAAACAAATAAATAAAAAATGTCCACACATCCCTTTTCTGTTTCACATATTTTCTTGGGGAGCGTCTCTCCTATTTGGAGTCAGTGCACATCGCATACAAGGAAAATTGATCTATTGCTAGCAGTAGCTTTCCAACAAATCACCAAAAATTGGAAAGACTTCACCAAATTATCGTATCAGGCTTGGTGGCATGCTGTCTGCTATAACCACAGATTAGATACGACCTTTGTTTACCCTCTGACCCTGGCGACAAAAAAAAAGGAACTGTGGGATCCTTTTACCTCCCTGTTTAACGATAGTGCCAGAAGCTTTTTGCCATTATCTCCCTTGCAGCTGGAGGTTCCCAAACCTCCTTGAACGCCTCTTGATTGTTCCATATTGCTTCATATGCTTCATGTCTCATATTCTACTTCTATATTTTAAAATTGTATACTTCATATTACTGTTTTCAATTTCCTGAATGGTTTATTGGTACACATTTTGATACTTCTCAGTCATGCTTACAGTTTACTACCTAATTTCAGCTGTATTCCCTTTTATTTCCCCTTTTTCCTTATGATCTTTACCCAACTTACTAGTTTTTTTTGTTTGTTTTTTCCTTCTCTTCTCTCTTTTTATTTTATTGCATTAGTGCTCGATCTTATGTAGCATTTCTCTTGATCTATTGTGCTTATTTTGTCTGAAATTACTTTAATAAAAACTCTTTTGAACTAAAAAAAAAAAGAAGGGGGAAGTGATAGAAATTTTGTACAGCTTTGAATTTGAACATAGATCAGAATTTAGCTCTGGTTTATAATCGGGAGTCAGATGGCTCTTCCTGATTTAATTAATATTGTTGTTGTATATCTGTACTACCCTTGGATTTAGGTCCAATCTCTAAATGATTATTTAAGACAGAGTTTCTATTCTCTACCATAGCAATGATGTTGAATTCAAATAGGGAACTAAAGATCTATGCAGTGTTAAGAGGCTTGATACATACCTTGATTCCATCTTTTCTGTGTCTGCCCAAGTGAATGCTGTGGTCCCATCTTTACAGTATTACCATTAAATATTTTGTACATTTAGTACAATATTTAGGATGCTTACGCATATTTATAGCCATCTACAACACTGCTGTAGAATACATTAAAACAAGGTTAGATTCTACAATTCTGCCATGGCCACCACTTCTCAGATTCCTTGACTCTGCCTAAGGTGTCAGTGACAAAGCTGGTGGCTTTGATTGTCTGATATAGTTGAGGTGTATGAATGATTGAATTATATATTGTCTCAATATTGGGTCAGAGGATGTTCATGAGATCTTCCAAACACTGTTGTGAAGTGAGAGTGTAAGTAAATTCTTTATTGTTTGATTATTTAAAATCTTACTATTTTTCCAGTACAAAAACATATTCAATAAATACAATAGAATAAAAGCAATTATATCATAAAAAATTTTTTTGAAAAAATATTTATAAAAGCATTTTTTCAACTTTAATCTCCCAGTTTTGTAGATGCAATCTTTAGGAACTTTGCAAATGCAGCGTTCATGACTATATCATTTGAATGTAGACAGACTTTCAATGCCTGTCTACATGTCCTTGTTCCACGCATATTAAAGTGAGGTTTAAGTATTGCACATCTTTCTTTACGGAGTCCGGGATAGATACATAAGAGGTGGACAATGTTCTCTTCTCCACTTTTACAAAGTCTACACAATGTGCTGCTGTTGTTTTTTTTCCACGGCGGGGCGTGACTAAGGCCTGGTAGAATCCCAAATCTTGCTCTCACCAGAAATTGTTTACTTTTTTCAGACCAAGGTATTTCCAAGTATTCCTGTACTTTCTTTTTTTCGTATCCATTTATTACTGACCACAAGTGTTTTCTTTTTGCCAGCGAATCTTTGTCGTTTACAAGTGATAGGTGGTTTGTTGTTCTATTTATTATTTTTTTAAAGGATCCATTGTTTATCATATTGTTCCAGATTGGCGTTAGTGCAAACTCTTCTATTGCATCATTGAGATATTTCCATGCAACTAATCTTGTGTTCTTATTTATTTCTTGCCAAAGTAGCTGAGATATATGGTTATCGTGGTCATTTTTAATCCTATACCACGTTTTAATAAATTGGCCTTTTCTTGCAAAAACTTGATTGTTTAACCCAAACTCCAGTCTAATTTGAGCTGGTGAAGCATTCTTTGGGAGTTAGAAGAGAGTTTTATATGTTTTGGAAAGGACCTTGTTTATCAATTCTGCATCCGTCCCCATTAATGCCTCACTGCCATATGTTATTGTTGGGAGCAATTTAGCCCCTATAATTTTCAAAAGCGGACGATAGGTCATATTTCCAAGTGACTTCTGTGCTATCTTGAATGCTGCAGTTAATGAGTTAAATTTCCTTTGTATGTCCAGTTTTTGTAGTTGGTAGTTTCCTTTCTGGTCAAATAGTACACCCAAGTACTTGTACACTTCTATTTGTTCTAGTGGTGTATTTTCGATATACCATTTATTATTTTGTCTCAGTCTTGTGTTCCTAGTGACAACCATGATTTTTGTTTTGGTTTCATTTACTACCATTCCATTTTCCTGAGCATACAGAACCGTTCTGTTAATTAAGCGCCGAAGTCCGATTTTAGTATGGCTTAGAAGGATGACGTCATCTGCATACATTAGGTTAGATATCAGTTTATCCCCTAACTTCGGCAGATATGCATTAAGTTCGTCAAGGTTCCCTGATAGATCTCCTAGGAATAGATTAAAAAGTCGGGGGCCAACACACATCCCTGCTTTAGCCCTTCTGTTGCTGGAATCTCCTTTGTTAATGATCTACCATCCCCCATCCTTACTCTTAACCAGGTTTTACTGTGTAATAATTGGTATGTCTTTTTCAAAAAGTTTTTTCCACAATAGATTCCTTTGCACGCAGTCAAAAGCATATTTAAAATCTACAAAGCACAGATACAATGGCTGTTTTACTCTAAGTGAAGTGTGACATAAGTCTGTGAGGCTTACTGGTCAGTATTTGTACGATAAGCCATAAGAGGCTCACTGGTGTGGTTTGATGGTCATTGATTCAGGTTGAGTAGCAAAGTTTCATGACTCTTGTTATTGGCAACTGCCCTGTGGATGCTGAAATCATTTGCACCCTTGTCTGCTTTGAATTGATGTCTCCATGTCTAAATTCTTCAAGTGTTTTCACAGTGTTTACAGGTTGTCTCTGTGTGGAGTAAACCACTTCCTCAATACTTTAAGTTCCACATATTTGGTCCTTCCAGTGCTACCAAATCCAGACTTTCATCAAAGTTTAAATGTAGGGCAAACCTCAACTGTTCTGCTGTCAAGGCCAGGTAAGGAGAGTGGAGTAAACATAGGGTATGGATGGAGTCAGAGTAGGTGACTCAATGACTGATTTATGGACTTGTAGGGCGAGAGTCACAGGTGACACGAGTGTTGTGGATGTTGTGGTGTTATCTAGTGGGCAAATGATATTGTGAGTGGGAATGATTGAGCGGGGGTGTGGGCGGGAGTTAGCCAGTGATGGTGAGATTCAGGTTGAGTGGTAGTAGGAGTGAATAGTGTGAGAGTGGTGCAAATTAAGGGTGGTGTGAATGAGTGAGTGACTGAGTGCATGTTCATTTCAACCTCTGTATTTATTACTTGTAGATTGATTTCAGGAGAACATTGCATACTAGAAAATAGTTGTCCTTTTAATGGTTCAGAAACACCCCTATTTTTTTGTGTATTACTCAAACACATATAAGTTATGTAAATTCTTTATTCCCAGAAGTTATGAAGTTCTACAGTGATAAATTCTGATTCTAGATTGCGTGCATTAAACATGGCCTGTTTATGATTATCTGAGTGCGCGTGTGCAGCATGTGTGTGCCATGTGGCGCCTAAGAAATCACCTATAAATAAATATACCACTGACAAAAATGTATTCTTTATGATCTCTCAAGAATGACATGCACATTTTTCTGATGCCAGAAATTCTGCATATGTTTTCCATATGCAATGTTATCTACATCTATTAAGCGTTATGTAAGAAGTATGTAGCTGACTGTTAGGACTAAGATCTAAAGAAATAGGCATCTTTAAGAGCCAGAGTGAAAGTGTGTAGATCGTGTGTGGCTACCTACCGCAGCACATGTTAAACTCCATACAAAATTGAAGAGGCTATAAGTTAAGCTATGATGCTTTCTAGCATCCACAACATGGTTTTTGTGAGATGAGATTGATGATTACTTAAGATTCAGATCATTTTTTGGAGGGCGATAGAGACCGGGGATTGGTGGCAACAGCACCAGTGACCTGTTCACGATTGTGAATAGGAGCGGGGATAGTTTTCAACTGTGGCCCGCCGTATTTTGCAGCCAAGACCAATGTTCACAATTGCGAACAATAGTATCAGGTGATCGACACCTTCTTCGGTCTAGTGTTGGCTAATACCTTTTGGTTTTACTATAAATATATAATTTACTTTTTGCCAGTCCTCTTCCATTGGTCATTTGTTGTGTATTTGCAAGGTGGCGAAGAGCCACTTAGCGTGGCTTAACACCACTTTGTAAATATGCCCCTTTCCGCCGCAGTTTTCTGCAGCAAAGGGGCGTGCAATGGGTGTTGCTGTGTGTGTTCCACCGCAACACCCATTGCTTTTTGATGTTGCCGCAAATTTCCAAGGCTGAGGCAGCGCCAAAAACTAATGCCATGGAATACCAGGCATTAGAATGGTGATACGAGGAGATATTGTTCATTTCTCCCAGTGTTTACATACTGCAGCACTCATAGAAAGAGCAAATCACCATTATTGATTGTTTATGTGCAGGAAGGAGTCCCTTCCTGCACATAAACTATCTTCAAGTTCAGCGCAGGCACCCTTGCAATATGGTGGCAGGGTTGATTGCACTGGTGCTAGGCAGCCTTTTTTGCACCTACTTAGGGGTGCACCATAGTCTTGTAAATACGGCACATCCCTGCGTTTTCAAAATGTCAAAGCTCGGCGCTGCCAAATTCGGCACAGCTCCGCGCTCAATATAATATAATATATAAAGTAAATATGCCCCAAAGAGTCACCCAACTCCAGCCACTGGCTAACTTCACTGTGAGAGGAAACATTCTGCTCATTCACAAAGTGATAATCTGCACACAAAGTAGTTCCCTTCAGTGCTTGGGACTATTATGACAATGTGCTTTTTGAGACCAAGAAATATTTTTACTATTAGCCTTTACATACAGGCCTATTGGTGTTGCCAGTGTTTCTTTTCTTTGACCCTACCTGCACCAATTTTTCTGAACATTTTGTTTTGTTTCATACATGAATTCTTCTACTCTCAAGACAGTAACATGCCACAGCAAGTCTACCAGGTGTAGTGGTAGTTAATCAACCCATTAGTGTTTTTCCCTTCTTTGCTTTATTAATATATGTTAATGTGCATGAACCAAGGAGAGGGAAGCCAGCAGTGGTGGTCACCAACACTGGAAAAATATATAATATATTTTAATGTGCATGAACAAAGTAGAGGATAGCCAGCAGTGTTTGTCACCAATATTGGAAAAAATTTGCCATTGACACCGCTTTTTTTTTTTATTTTATTTTTTTTATAAAAATTTTTATTTTGATTTTGGTTTACAGAGAGAAAACAAACAGGGCGAGGGCCCCCAAGGTGCCATCAGTTCCCCGCCTAAAGGGCGCATTAAGAAGCAACAGGGCATACATTATATACTGACACTCGTATATCAAGTTCAAAGCAATAGTAGCTGAGTCTGTGGGTACGTCTCAAAAGCTGTCAAAGAGAGCACAGCGTAAAATATCCACAAGGTCAGGTGTCTAATCAGCTAGATGGCTACCGGCCCAACAGCGCTCTCCTCAGGGGCTCCCGTACCCGAAACAGAAGGAACCAAACCCCCCCCCCCCTCCCCACAACCCCCTCCCTCCCCCATGGTGGTGATCCCGCAAACACTCCGGCTGGTCCACCGTCATTCACACTAGACTTGAAATAGATGAAGTGACCTAATAGAGGCCGGGCAAACTGCCGAAGGCAACCCTTTAGAAAGGAACTCCACTAGAGGACCCCATTGATAACGAAAATTCTTGAAATTGCCCAAATAGATGTCCGCCATTCTCTCCAGACTCAAGTATCTCCACAGTCTAGCGTGCCACAAAGAAATAGCAAGGGCTCCTCTCTGCTTCCAAGCGGCAGCCAGAGTAAGTTTGGCGGCTCCCAAGCATAGCCACAAGATCCTTTTATCCGCCCGTGTCTGGTAGTTCAGGTGGGGATCCCGCAGGCCTAACAAGACCGATGCGATGGAGTCCTCAATGGGATAGCTCAGAATGTCCTTAATATGCGAGAGGATTTCCTCCCAATAGGGCCGAATCACTGGGCAGTCCCACCAGATGTGGCGAAAGTCACCCAGGAGTCCACAACCCCTCCAGCACCTATCGGATGTAGCCGGGTATATGCGATGAAGTCTAGCTGGGCAGAGATACCAGAGTGTAAGGGTCTTAAGGTGTGCCTCCCGTAACTGCAGGGAGTGGTTGAATGCAGTGACATCCCTCCATAATGCCGTCCATTTGGCATCGGAAACTTCTCTCCCCACCATGTCTTCCCACTGAGCCATATACCGCGGCCTTGGGGCCACAGCAGAATGAAGCAGGTGGCGGTATAAAAAGGAGATAGTCCCCTTCATGGTGGACGTCCGAAGTAAAAAGGCCTCAAACGGCGTGGGTGGTCTCGTAGCCGCGTCACGCACCCCAGGCGATGTGGCCCAGTGGAGCATCTGTAGGTGGCGAAATCGCTCAGTCTGGGAAACCCCATAGTCCCTCATGCAGTTGGGAAAGGAGAGGGGATCCAGTCCATGAAATAGATGCGTCAGTGCCCTACAACCCCCCTCCCTCCAGGCGTCAAAGGCTCCATCATGGAGCGCCGGAGCAAAGGCAGGATTAAAATGGATGGGCGTAAAGGGAGAGGGGATGGTCGTCCAACGCTCATCCGAGGCGAGCGTGTCCCACACCTTCAGCGTTGTACTCGTCGGAGTACTGATATACGCGTTGAGAGGCCTGTCCCTCTTAGGCTTCCACGCGAGGTCCCATATCGACCTGCCAGCCACACTCCGGTCCATATGGAGCCAGTGCTTTTCAGATGTTTGCTGCGACCACTCCACCATCACCCTCAATTGAGCCGCTTTATAATAGAGTTGCAGGTCCGGGAGGCCCACTCCCCCTCCCGTCCTTGGACGACGCAAGACCGCAAAAGAGAGACGAGCCCGTCCCCCTTGCCATATAAATCGCAGTATTTGCGTCTTGAGGCGCCGAAAGAAATCATTGTCCAGCGGTATAGGCAGTGCCTGAAACAAATAAAGAAACTTAGGAAGGAGAACCATCTTCACTGAGTGGATTCTACCTAACCAAGACAGAAATTTAGGTTTCCACCTATCCAGTTCTGACCGTGTCCTGGCCAAGAGAGGGGGGAAGTTGGCTGAAAACAGTTTGCCCACCGTTTGGGTCAGATGGACCCCCAAGTAGACTATCGAGTTGACGGCCCAAGCTAGGGGTGTCAGCGGACGAACCCTGTCCACTTCTGCCTGCGACAGGGTGAGATTCAGAACATAGGACTTACCGTAGTTGACTGTAAAGCCGGCCACAGTCTCAAACTGCAACAATGCTTCCCTGACGCAGGGTAACGACCGTCCCGGGTCTGCCACCGAAAACAGAATGTCATCCGCGAAGAGCGTTATTTTATGCTGCTCTCCTGCGAACGGGATGCCCCGTATCCCCTCACATGTCCGGACCGCCAGCGCCAAAGGTTCGATGCTGAGCGCAAACAGCAAGGGTGAGAGAGGACAACCCTGCCTGGTGCCCCTAGAGTGAGGGAAGTACACCGATTTGTGTCCGTTCACCGTCACTCGTGACCTGGGGTTGCTATAATTGGCCTTCACCATAGTGATAAACCTGTCCGAAAAGCCAAACGTCGACATAGTGGCAAATAGAAAGCCCCAATCCACCCGGTCGAAGGCCTTTTCGGCGTCCAGCCCCACAAGGACCGCCGGGATACGAAACCTGTCGGCCTTTTCAATGAGATGCACCACCCTCCGCGTGTTATCATGGGTTTGGCGCCCCTTAATAAAGCCGGACTGGTCTGGGTGAATAAGCGCAGGCATCAGGTCTTGCAACCTACGGGCCAGGATCGCTGAATACAATTTAGAGTCTAAGTTTAGAAGCGCTATGGGGCGATAGGAAGCACATTGGGCAGGGTCCTTCCCTGGTTTGGGCAAAACCGTGACCACTGCTTCCGCCAGAGTACCAGCTGACGAGCCAGAAGTGGCCATGTCATTAAACAGGGCCACCAGAAAATCGCAGAGGTCGGAAGCATACGACTTGTAGAAGATGGCCGTGTAGCCATCCGGACCGGGCGCCTTGTGCAATTTCAGGTCCTTGATGACTTGAAGGACCTCTTCCCTGGTGATCGGGGCCTCCAGCAGCTCATTCCACTGCTGTGACACCTGAGGAAGTGGCAGCTGCTGCAAGTATTCCCGCTGTGCTTCCGCGTCTAGTCCGTCCCCTGCGTAAAGGTCCGCATAAAAGCGGCCAAAGATATTCGCCTTCTCCTCGTCCCTATGTTGTAGTACGCCTGCTTCGTCCATCACTCCTCCGATGTATTCCCTCTCCCTCTTCTCCCGCAGCTGACGTGCCAGGTGTCTCCCCACTTTATTCCCAGTCGCAGCATTGTGAGTTCTGCCCTGTTATTATAGTGGGCCCTCAACTTCCCCCGAATCGCCGTCAGCGGACGCAAGGTCGCCCTGGATGGATTAAGCTTGTGCTCCCGCTCCAGCCTAGACAGTTCGGCTTCCAATTCCTCCCAATCTTTCCTCCGCAGCTTATTAAGCTTGGCATTAAGTGCTAGGCAGGTACCCCTGACTGACGCCTTAAGTGCGTCCCAGGTATTGGCTACCGACGTATCCGATATGGGATTGAGGGCAATAAACTCCCGAATGGCCTCCCGGAGTGCCCGGCTGGAAGCTTCATCCCTGACCACCGAGGCAGGGAAATACCACTTCCGCAGCCCATCGCCAGATGGCGACCAACGGAGGGTGAGCACTAACAAGCTATGGTCGGAGACCGAGAGTGGGAGAATGGCAGCATCTTGGATATCCCCCTTAAGTGCCTGACTGATGAAAACATAGTCTAGTCTGGAGTAGGACTGATGCACATGTGAAAAGAAAGTGTAATCCCGAGAAGTTGGATGAAAGAACCTCCAGCTATCAGCAAGGCCCAGTTCCCCCAGCAGCCCTTGTGTCGCTGCCGAGAACACCCCCGCAGCAGCCCTGTGAGTCCTAGAGCTATCCACAACCTTGTCCCACACCAAATTAAAATCACCCAGAAGAAACAGGCATCCCTCAGCGAATTCCCCCACCCTCTGCAACAGCGCCTGTAGGAACTTATTCTGGCCTGCATTAGGAAGATACAACACAACAAAGGTACACAAGCGACCCTGAACCAACCCCTTCACCATCAACCACCGGCCGTCCCTGTCAGCCCGTACCTCCACTGGCTGGAAGTGTAGCGCCGCACGGAAGAGGAGAGCCACCCCTCGGTGTTTTGTGGATGCAGAGGCCTTGTAAATGATCGGGTAAGCCCTATGCCTAAGGCGCATTTCATCCTTCCGTGCTAGATGGGTCTCCTGGAGGCCCACCACATCCAGCTGATGGTCCACCAGATACTTCCACACTTTTTGTCGCTTCTGCGGTGAGTTAAGCCCTTTTACGTTCCATGTCCCTACGCTAACTGGCATCGCAAATCCCCTCCCCCCTCCCCCGCCTTACCAAATCACCCCTTGACCAAGCACCCCACTCAACACTCACATCACCACCACCATGGAACCCCCCCAGCCCCTTCCCCCCCCGACCAACACCCCACAATTCCTCCCTTGGCGGAGGCAGCCACATACAACTCCCCACAGCCCCCCACCCAATCCCCAAACCCCATGTCAAACAAAAACAATAATACGTTACAGTCTCAACGAAGACTCCCAGAACAGTGCAGCGCACCGGACAGTCTCTGGGAGGGGGGTGAAAGACCTCGGGTGGGTCCTTTAAGGCCGCGGTCCCGGGGGTCTTCTCACAAAGTTCCTGCTGCCCCATGGACCGATGAATGAACGTGTGCCCCTCCGGAGCCTCCAGGCCCTTATTCGGCCGCTATGCCGCCCCAGAGCTCTGCTGAGAGGATGTCAACGTTGCAGAGGCGACGGAGGCCACTGCGTCTCCCATCGCTTGTAGGCTGGTAGCCCGATCAGGCCGCCCGCGATGCGCCGCCTGCCCCACTCGATGCCAAGAGGAAGATCAATGTCGCCGTCTAGGTGACGGGCTGCCGGCCCTCGATGTTGGTGTCTCTTCCTCAATGCCTAGCAAGTCCTTGGCCACCTGCAGCGAGCGAATTTGTTCAAGCTTATTGTTCCAGCGAAACACTATGCGGAAAGGGTGGCCCCACGAGTAAGGAATGCTACGCTGCCGAAGGAACGCCGTGACAGGCCTGAATTCACGCCGCTTCTGAAGGGTCGTTGCCGCCAAGTCCTGGAAGAGCTGTGGCCGGTGCCCACGGAACTGGAAGTCAGTGGTGTCCCTCGCCTTCCTGAGGATCCTCTCCTTGAGCTGAAAGTCGTGGACACACCAGGATGTCTGGGGGTGGTCCACCTCCCCTCCTTGGCAAGCCCACCCGGTGAGCCCGGTCCATTCTAATCTCACGTACATCCTCGTCCCCCAGAAGCTGGATGAAGAGGTCCTGCACGTACTCACAGAGGTCTCCCGCCTCTCCGCCCTGCGGCACCGCCCGAATGTGAATGTTGTTCCTTCGTGAGCGATTCTCTAAATCCTCCGCATGGGATTGCAGGTCTAGGTTCTGTTCGGTGAGCCTCAAAACGTCCTGCTGCAGCTGGTGAACATCATTCGCCATGCTGAGGTCATGGTCCTCCAAAGTGGCCACCCTTTCCCCCACCGCGTCCACATCTCTCCTTACTTCCCGAAGATCAGATGTGAGTTGTGCTCGGAGATCTGAGATATCCTCCTTTATGGACTTAAAAAGGTCCGCCATGAAGGCTTTAGTGGCCGGTGCTTCATCATCTGAGGGCCTAGGAGATGCGCTTGGGCCGGGTGACGCCGGCTGCTGGGTGTTCTTCGGTTGGTCCTTCACTGTCTTTCCCTTGCGTACCACCGTAGCCATCGCGGCCCCACGTGTCTTCCTGGGAGGCACCCTAAAGTCCGCTCTGCTGCCCCCAGACCAGGGCTCCACGAGGGCTCGAGTCGGCGCCTTCGCGCTAGGCCCAAAAGCAATCACCTCCACAGAAGCATTGAGGCCCACAGACACTCCGCGCCAGTCAGAGCGGGGGCCGCCCCACAGGCGCCGAGAGGCTCCCCCTCCGTCCAAGCTCCTCTGCCAGGCTACTAGATCCCCAAGTAGGATGTGCCAGGGGTCAGATCGCTCCGCTCCGAGCAGTGCACCCGCAGTGACTCATCCTCCCAGCTGCCGCCGACCCAGAGTGCTCGTCCGAGGTCGCGCCTTGTGCCTCCTTCTGCACTGCTGATTGTCCGGTGCCCTCTGCTGCCTGCGCCGGTGCAGGGGGCTCGGAGATCCGCTCCGACGGTCTCTCCCCCTTCCTCCAAGCTCCTCCACCTGGCTGCCGAGCCCCCAAGTAGGACGTGCCAGGGTCCGAGTGCTCCGCTCCGAGCAGTGCCCCGGCAACGATGCACCTTCCCAGCTGCCGCCGACCCAAAGATCTCGTCCAGGTCGCGCCGTGTGCCTCCTTCCGCACTACCAACTGTCCGGCGCTCCCCGGTGCCCTGCGCCGCCGCAGGGGGCTCGGAAATCCGCTCCGGCGGTCTTCCCGCTAGGCCTCAGACCCCGGCCTAAATTAGTTGGATGGCCGCTCCACTGCTCCAGGCTCTCCGGGCATGAGGCTCCGCCCCCGCCGTGGTCCCGAAGTCCGGCACCGACTGGCTCTCCTTCCTCGCCAGGTACGGTCCGCAGTGCCTCCCCTCAGGGTCTGGCGGGGAGCACTGGTGCTCGCTGCTCCTCTCCCCACGTCTCCGGTGCGCCGCGGCCACTGCCTCACACCACTCTCCTCGGGTCCGGTACAGCCGCCTGATCGGGTGTTCCGCAGGCGGATCTCCTCGATGTCGGGCGATCGGCTCTGCCGGCCACTGCCACGGAGGGTCACTCCGACCACCAAATGCCCCACAAGAGCTCCGGGGGTCTCACCAAACTGCGCTATGTAGGGCCTGGGGCCAGAGGGGACACGAAACACGTCCTACCGCGCCGCCATCCTGGCCACGCCCCCCTTTTTTTTTTTTTTTAAATGTACTTGCCTGGTGAATACTCAATGATCATTTTATTTTTGTGTATAAATCCAAAACAGCTGAAAACAAATAGGCCAAAGGAAGAAAAACTGTGAATGACAATTTTGGTGTACTTTATTTAACCGTTGTTTTTGTTATTAATGGTTATTGCTGCCTATGCGGATTTCTTGTTAAATGGAAAATGCAAATTGTCCTGGACCGCTTTATAACTTTATTTTTTACTCTTTGAGTAATCATGACCTAAGTTGGATGGAGAAAAACTTGACATCTTAGCAGTATTTTTCCAGGGTTTGGTGCAAATAAATGAAAGGAGGACGACATTATCAACCACGCAAAAACGCCACCTCTGGCACTCAGAAGAAGCAGTGAATTACACAGTGGGTCAGTTTCATTCATTCACTGGCCTCCTAAAATAAGCAGAAACGGGCGCAGACTTAAAAAAGAAAACGGAGACGTTTTGAATTAGTTCCCATAAAATGTGCATCTGTCACCTATAAATGAAGCTGCACAGATTATGCAGGGAGTCTGTATCTGTGATGAGGACAGGTGAAGTTCTCCCAAATTTATTACCACAGTTAAGAAAGGAGGCGTTTGGATTCAACAGTGTGCACGCTGTCAGGGGGCATGAACATACAGCACCTGCCCTTGCAAGAGGTGAGGTATTAAAAGCTGCAGGTAACCAAGGTGCACAGGTGGCCCGTCTTTGGAGTATCTTCCATGCTTGTGTGCAAGCGTCGGGAATACTCTCTTTACCTACAGTTATCACCAGCCTCTATACACTAGACTAGCCTTGTATTACATGCTGTAGATACAAACCCTCCCGTTAAACTCCTCTTTGGCACTGTAGGTAGACCAGGACATTGAGCCTCACTCTCTCGGGAAATGGCTCAGCCTGACTCCTTCTAGAATACAGGTGCTATAACTACTAATGCAAAAAAGAGGGGACGGGCAATACACCCTTGTGGGCTTGGGCAAATACTAACAGTATAAGGTTTAAAGTACCTGCAAGGGGATTTATTCATCAAAATAAATTTCAGATTCAGATTAAAGTTTCAATTTTTACAACCTTTGAATCAATCTTTTTGGATTCTGCTGCGGCTTTAGTCAAGTTGTAATGTTCTAGCAATCAATGCAAATAAAGACTATTCCAGTGATATAGTCAGGATAAAGATAAAAATCAACACGGGATCATCTTTTTGAGATTTATTTTTTCTTATTTATATTATTCATAAAATCATAGGGTACATTTCAACAGTTCAAGTTGATTACAATGCTTACAAATGAACGAGGAGTTTAACAATTCTTCCTATGATTCATCTGAAAAAAGTCCAATCCAAGATAAAAACAGTAAGTGACATCTATCTTTCTTAAATAAAACGGTCACTTATAAATATATTCACACATGGAGAAATGGACTATGTAGTCGACGTTTCGGTCCTCAATTGTATTAATCCTTCAGACCTTCTTCAGTACAACACAGTGTGCATTTAGCAGTGACCCTTTGTAATATGGTCCAATTCTGACCTCGTTCATATTAGAAATGGTCAAATGACTCTTATTGGTGGTCCTGGTATTTATCTGATTTTCATTATCCCCAGGACTAGTAGAACGTATTTTCCTTTTTGTGGACCAATCGTCCTCCTTTCTGCATTTAATGCTTACAATGTTTTAGAACAAACTTTCGGCGTGGTGGGTGGAAGTCTCTCGGAGTTATGTGAATGCTGACATCGAACTACTAGTGAGCTTCTTCACAGGTGTGAACATTTGCATTCATTTGTTTATATACAGGGCCTCCTCTTTGCCAGACATGAAATATTCAATGTCATAATATTGACAATAAAGTGTACACAGCCAGTGGACCTCCCACTCCACATCAGAGCCGCCCCCTATATTCAAGAATTCTGCAAAAAGCTGAAGACCTGGCTTTTCGATGACCCAACCTAACATAGGTGGGGCTAGACACACACACCTGCTCAGCGCCAGGATACCCTTGCAGGTTATAGTGCATTTTACAAATACACATAACATACCATAAAGTAACTTGGGTCAGGTACTTTTGTTAGGGTGCAACATACTTCTATTTATTTTAAACTTAAAAACAGGCATCAGAAACTAAACAAGCCTCAGAGCTCCTCTGAGCTCTTGCAACATTACACACAACTAACATGCCTCAGAGCTCTGGCTAAATTTTACGTGCTACTTCATCTGCACCAGTTGGAGTTTGTTCCGCAATTCGGCCGGCCCAGACAGATACAGAACATTGGCATAGTAAAATCTAGCCGTAATAAGAGTGTGAATTATGCCTTTTCACGTGTGCACAGGCAGACATTTGGTAGACTGTTTTAGAGATTTTAGCATTGAAAAGCAGGTTGCCGTCATGACCCGTATTTGCGGCCTAAAGAATAAATCCTGGTCAAATATCACTGTTAAGTTTTTGGCTATCTCTGCCACAATTGGAGGCTTTCCCAATCCTTTAGGCTAAAGGATTCTGATGGCCAGAGAGGAGGTGTCCCCAAAGACCAAAATCTCCAACTTTTCTGAATTCAGCTTTAGACAACTGTTTTGCTGTATCGCACCCCTGAAAATTTGCTATGAGGGTGTCATCCAGATGGTGGCAGGCTAGCATCAAAAGGGTGTCATCTGCATAGGGTATATTAAAGACCCAAGGCTCCACTTCCTTGCCAACTGTGCCATGTAAATGTTGAGCAGTGTAGGACTTAATGCTGAACCCTGTGGCACACCACATCTCATTTCCCTGTCTCTCGAGATGTAAGGCCGTAAATACACAGCTCGTATTCTGTTGGCTAGAAAATATTTTAGCCACCTCCATGCTTTATCCACAATTCATACTTCAAGGAAATTAAGTTCCTTCTGTCATAGGTACACACTGTGGCGATTCATGGTCAGTTCACCCGGAACCTGTACATTTGGCGGTGCTCCTCTTATCCACAGCTCTCATTCCTGAGAAAGGAAGACACTTGGGGGTTTCAGGTACCTGGGGTCAAGAAGAGATCCCAGAAATCTTAAAACATACAACTTACCTCAGAGGCTACCTATATTAAGGTCTCAACCAATATTACCTGAGACATTCTGCAGTTTCTGGTTTCATCCCCCCTAGCTCACACTTCATTTGCTCTTTAGTCATACATCGTCATTACATTACATTGATGATATCACAGAAGTTCAGCCTAGAAGACTCCAGACATTTACACAAACACCTGTCAATAAGCAGACAAGAAAACACACTGTGCGATATACTACCCTGGTTCAGCAAACAATACAGAAAAATAATAAAACTGTACAAACTGAATAACTCAACATACACCTTGATCCACCAACATTACTCTGGTAATGTAAGTCACCCTCTTGTGATTACAAACTTGCTGCTGCAGGTGGCAACAGTCTTAACAAAGAGGCCAAGTGCAGAATATGATGCTCATGGTCACTCCCACATGCTTGTGAATAAATTGGAAACAGACTGGTAGGTGTATCTGTGTCATTCGTAACACTTGGAACACAAAGTGAATTAGACAAACCTGACTGTGTCCCTTTCCAGTGCTTCAGTGGGACCGCTAGTAACATCTGTGCCCTTTCTGCTAACTTCACAGGGACTCTAGAGACAACCTTTGGCACTGTACTCTTGAGGAAATGGCAGCATAAGGATTAAGGTGCAGATAAAGAAATCACAGCGGGGAAGGACGAAAAGGTGTGCAGTGCCATCTGCATACACACGATGGGCCCAATTACGAGTCTGGCAGTCCAAGGACCACCAGACTTGTGGGGGCGCAGTTGAGGGGGTCCAGCCACTGACTGACATACCAGCGGTCTGACCGCCCCATTACGAGTTGGGCCGTTGGACTGCCCTGGGACCGGAGGTGGCAATATGCTTTGAAAGAGGCACCGCCGCGAGACTGCCACGTCGTCGGCCTGCCAGACCACTTCAAAGTTGTAATCTGGTGGGCAGGCTATGGCAAGTCTCTGCGGTGTGCGGGCGCAGGTGGTGGTGTACCGCCCCCCTCGCACCACCGAAACTCGTAATCTGGCCATATGTCATTTACATATGAAAATGGCTTTTTGTAACATTAGCAAACATGCATTTTTTGTTTGCAAATTTAATGTGTTAGTATTACTAAGTGATTGTGAAAATATGGGGATTGGTGAATGATAGTGAAGTCTGAACATGCACTAATGATTACTGAATGATAATAATACAAATCTGAGCAGTGTGATAGGATTTGTGGGTAAAGGAGCAAACATGCCCATCCAACCAAGCCTTCTCATTAACTGTAACAATCTGACCCAACATTCAAGATTTCTGCAAATTTATAAAAAGGATTCTAGATAAATGATAGATGATACCAATCTGAACATGTACAGAGAATTATTGCTTGAACAACTAGAAGTATTCTCTAATAATGAATGGGTTAAATTTAAACATGTATTAAGAATTACTCAGTGATGTGGAAAATCTGGTGGCAATTGGTGGTTATTCTTTGCAAAGTGATGCCCACCCCTGATTATTACTGGCATAAAGGAGGTAATTTTTGACAAGTTATAGGCATTCTTGGAACTATAGTGCCAGTTCTTGGTGTAAATCTTTCACTGGCATATTGTGATATGTCGATCTTTATATATTGTGGGCTGGTTCAGTGACTAAATATCGAGGGACAGAATATCAACTGCCCAGAATATCGACTCAAAAATATTGAGGGACAGAATATAGAATCCCTATCTACAATCAGGTAAGTACTAAAATATCAAGTACAAAATATAGATAGTTAAAATATAGTTAACAAAAATATCGAATTTTTTAAATGTATTAAAAATAATGTAAAAGTAATTAAATAATAAATACAATTAAATAAAACATAGTTAAAATAATGTAAAAGCTTAAAATGTAAAAATAATGAATGTAATGTAAAAAAACATATTTTTTAAAACATATATATGTACTTAATAATATTATTACATAGTTAAAACATTATTAAATATATTTACATATATATAAATAAACCTATTATCTAAATATAAAAATAAATAATATATAAGAATTTAAATAATTAAAGTAATACTTTTTATGTTAATTAATAATTGACACTACATTGAATATAACAAAATTAAAAACATTACATAGCTAAGGGAATAAAATTCGTATTCACACTCCAACAAGTGCAAAAGTAGAGAATTTGTTGGATAGTGGGAGGGTAAAATTTACTATTCCAACTCCAGTGAGTGCAACAGTAGGGAAAGTGTTGGATAGCGTAGGGGTAAAAAGTACTATTCCCACTACAGTGATTGCAACAGTAGGGAAAGCGTTGGATAGCGGGTGGGTAAAAATTACTATTCCCCCTCCAGTGAGTGCAACAGTAGGGAAAGCGTTGGATAGCGGGTAGGTAAAAATTACTATTCCCACTCCAGTGAGTGCAACAGTCAGGGAAAGCGTTGGATAGCGTAGGGATAAAAAGTACTATTCCTACTCCAGAGAGTGCAACAGTAGGGAAAGAGTTGGCTAGCGGGAGGGTAAAAATTACTATTCCCACTCCAGAGAGTGCAATAGTAGGCAAAGCGTTGGATAGCGTAGGGGTAAAAATTACTATTCCCACTCCAGAGAGTGCAACGGAAGGGAAAGCGTTGGATAGAGTAGGGGTAAAATGCACTATTCCCACTCCAGAGAGTGCAACAGAAGGGAAAGCGTTGGATAGCGGGAGGGTAAAAATTACTATTCCCACTCCGGAGAGTGCAACAGTAGGGAAAGCGTTAGATAGTGTAGGAGTAAAAATTACTATTCCCACTCCAGAGAGTGCAACAGTAGGGAAAGTAATTATTTAATATTTAAATAAGAATAAATTAATTACCAATACCAATTAAGAATGTATTACAATTAACTACCAATCACAAAATATGTAATAATTAATTAATTATAAATATCAATAAATAATATTTATTAAAAAGTAATTACCTATTAATAATTAATTAACAACCAATTAATTTTCAATTCCAAAAATGCAATGAGTAATAAAACAAATACCAATTATTAATTAATTAACAATAAATTATTTATCAATACACAAAAATAATTTCAAGAATTATTTAATGGCAATTACATTACTTCCCACCATATTCCCCAATAACCAACAACCCACTCCAAATAATAAATGTATACAATTAACATAATGATCAATTGAACAATTAATAAAAATTATTTACCAATTAATAAAAAATAATTACCAATTAATAATTAATTAACAATCAATTAATTATCGATACATATAAATAAAAATAAATATTTACTTAATTACAATTAAATTACTTCCCACCCTATTCCCCTATAAACCCTTAAACCGCTACAGAACTAAAACGCAAAATTAAATTAAACATATATTAATAATTCATAAAAATTCATATTTAATTTCCTATAATTATATTACTTCCCACCCTATTCCCCTATAAACCCACAACCTGCTATGGAATTAAATTACGTAAAAATTAAATAACATAGCATTCATTACTAAAAAATTAAACATCCATTACAAAAATAATATGTAAGTTTAACACATATACTAGCATACATAACACTGTTTTTTTTCGATATTATGGAAAACTATATTTCTAAATTCGATATTATGGAAATCGATATTTCTTACCTCAATTTCGATATTCTATACAACTATATTTTGGGAATTCGATATTCTGACCTCTCTATATTTTTTATTCGATTTTCTAGACAGTCGATATTTCAAATTCGATATTTTGGGCATTTACACTAATTTATAGCACTATTGCTACTGATGTCTGAATCTTGGGTTCTAAGATTGGTTTAACCTACATGCATTTATCCACACATTCTCTTGTTAATCCATTTCTGAACCCACCAATCATCCATCCATTCATCAACACATTAAAATATTAAACCAGTCATCCATCCATGAACTGACCCTGTACTTAGCCATGCGTGGACTCACTCATCCATATGTTTTGCACATTCTTTCTGTCACCCGTTCACCTAAACATGCACACAAACTTATCAATCAATGAAGAATCATTGTCTCTTATAAAATAGTCAGACCTATTGGCTTTTCCATTGCATGTTTTTTAACACACATATCTCATTCTGACTTCGAGTATGGTGAGGGGTGGTGTTAGTTGAATACAATAACGCTCCCAGCTCTTGAGCCAAGCCATTAGTGATCTGCATATTTCTCTATGAAGTCATGCCTTCCCCATAGATTAATTCATGGTTCTGGTTGAGTGGGGCGAAACCCTTCTCAAGCAGCAACCAGAATTCCTGTCAGGGTGAAATCAAAGGTAAACTCCAAGTTAACCTGTTTTTAACACTCTGGTAGCTTTGCACAATAGCAGTAAGGATAAATTAGAGGTGTGTAAAGTATTTATACAGCACTTCAAGCAGTAATAAAGTGAAAGCACAACACAAGAAAAATCCCACACCAATTTAGGAGAATTGGGGAAAATTAAATAAATTATTTGAGACCAATATGATAAAATTCCATTCGGTAGAACCGGAATTATTCAATTTCAAAGTTTTAAGTAAAAATAGGTCCTAGACATACAAAGGTCAACTGTAGTTATCTGGTCATGTCATACTGGGACAAAGTCAAACGTTTAGGCCAACCGCTATGGAATGTGGTTGGATACAGGGACCAAGTTAGGCCAGCTGACAAAAGTACCTTAAATACTGGATGCGGAGCACTGGGCAATTCCTCTTAAAGGATGTGTCGTGCAGTGGGGCTGCGATTGAGAGTCCTGCATTATCATTAAAGATGCCGTTAATGAGGGGCTTGCGATGTGAAGTCCTGCATTGAAGATACATTGCGCATCAGCAGTTCCGAAGAAGCTGAGGGGCTGCAATGCAAAGTCCTGCATCGAAGGTGCAAAGCAGAGCGGCAGTTCCAAGGAGGCTCAGACCTGCAGTGTCTTGCACAGGTCCATAGGTGTACTGAAGAGTTGGGTCTGAGGGACTAGTATTTATGCCATGTGCCCACTTTGAAGTAGGAGAAGGTTCTGGAGGTTTCCACCCCCAGAGCTGCTTGGAATTTCCTGCCTCCCTTTCCTGGTCCCAGCTTGTCTGACATCACAAAAGACTAGTGTCAACCCCTTTGTGAGTGTGCACAGGCAGAGCCTTTGTGATATGCAAGTATGGTAGATGACAGCTCCTCTCCCTGATCAAGTCAGAGATGGCCTATCCCGCCAACACCTATTCCCCTTTGCCTCATTGTCTGGGAACAATACACAAATACCAACTACCAGTTATACCAGGTCATGTGACCCAGGATACAGACTACAGACACCAAATGGTAGGGACAAGAACATGCCAACTTTCTAAAAGTGGTATTTTCAGAAGTGTGGCTTAGAATCTGAGTTTACCATTAAAGATGGGTTTAAATTATAATTCTTTAGACACCAAACTCAATATTCCTATCTGCTCCCAATTGAAAGTTATCACTCATTAAATGTAATAAGGTAACTCAATGTTATACTATGGGAGAGGTAGGCCTTGCAGTAATGAAAAACAAATGTAAGAGTTTTTCACTTCCAGGACATGTAAATGTTTAATATACACGTCCAGCTTTTTAAATACACGGCACCCTGCCCTCTGACCTGTTTCGGGCCTACCCTAGGGTTGACTTATATGTATTACGAAGTAAGTAGTAGGCCCGGCAAAAGGTTTATTTTGCCAGGTAGAAATGGCAGCTTAAAACTTCACACCCAGGCTGCAATGGCAGACCTGAGACATGTTTAAAAGGCTAATTTGGTGGGTAGCATAATCAGTGCTATAGGCTCACTATAAGCATTTCATTTACAGGCCCTGTGTATCTGTAGTACCCCTTTACTAGGGACTTACAGTAAATTAAATGTGCCAGTTGGGTGTAAGTAAATTTCACCATGTTTAAAGGAGAGAGCATACGCACTTTAGCACTGGTCAGCAGTGGTAAACTATACGGAGTCCTAGGGCCAAGAAAAATGAGATCTGCAAAAATGGAGGAGGAAGGCAAAATGCTTGGGGAAGAACACTCTAAAGCTGATAGGAATTGGGAAAAGATGATGGTACTTAGACATGTGGTGATAAAATTGTTCCTCCATTTATATTCAGGAGAAAAATATTCCAATAATGTCATGAAGAACATTTAGGTATGTAAGCCAAATGTGTGGTTGATTGGGTTAGCCACTGCAGCATATGTATGAATAGTGACAAGACAGCCAAGGAGTGGAGAGTGGAATCTAGACCAGTAGAAGAGCGAGAGTGTCCTTGGAGGCAATTCAAGGTGGTCATCATTTGGGCCATTTGCATTAGTATTGTGAAAGGTGGCTTTTGGAATTGTGTCAGTTAATTACTTTTCAAAATGTTATCCTAAATAAGAGAGGGAGGGAGAAGCAGAGATTCATTTGGGCATCCCAAGTTAACATAGTAATCAAAGGGAATGAATCACATGTGTTGTTTTTCCGAAGTCTCAATGAATTGTAATGAAGACCCTCAACCACACTAACACACTGCGGTATATCTTGATTCTCCCCTAGTGTGGCTAGGTGGATAGCATCATCATTGGGTCTTAACACCTGAGTGTCCAGTTCTCCAGGTTCTCTACTGTCCTCCACCAAGAGGGAGACTGTCTGGTTCGTGACAGTTGTGTGTGATAGAAAAAATGTATACAATGATCTACTCTCCTGCATGTCGTGCCTTTATTATTCAGGAGAGGGATAAGGTTAAAAACTGAAAGGGGAGGTGCTTGTATGGGTGGTTTATTGGTCCATTGCATCGGACTTGATATTTGAGTTTCTGGAAGCTGAGTTTTCAATTGAAGGGTTGCCTGAATTAACTAATTGTGACAATGTTCTCCAATTTTGCAGTACTTCCATGAGAGTACTTTGAGCAATTAGGCAAAGACCACAAAAAAGTGATCAAATTCCATCCGGAAGCCAATGGTCTGGTGATAAGATTCAACAAAGTCATTGAAGACACTATTCAATTAACTCACAACAAGGGCACACACTGGAGTAAAGGCCTGCAGGCAATGCTGTTATCATATCATACCTCCCATCACCAGGTGGTCACCATTTCAATTATTATGTAGACATATACATGGTTAGAAATTGCAACCCTGGTCGTTAAGCAAGAGCCATTATATAGTATTACAGGGAATGTTGATTAAGTAGTATTTAGGAGCAAATGGTGGACGAAAAATTTACAAAAAATAAAATTTCTAGTTAGACGATTGGTATGAGTAAGGAAAATACGTGATTTCTGTACAGGGACTTTTGAGTGTTGGGCTCTCCAAGAGGTTGTGCAGGTTTTTAAAAGGGCTGCCAGATTAAAGAGGGTATGGTATAGAATTTGGGAAGAGTTCTATTGTTTAGAGATGTACAGGTTGCATTAGATGAACAGGAGAAGGGTGGAAGTAATGTTTTTGAATTTTTGGAATCTTGTGGAAGGTGCCTGTGAAAAGAGTAAAAGAGTAGACATGAATGGAGCTATAGATGGATTGATTGAAGCGAGGAATGGGTCTGATTTCAATGAAGGAGATAGAGCTTGTGACATAAGACGTTGTAGTTTACAGAAAATGCACATTCCTAGGACGTATAATTATTTTATAGTGCAGTATAGGTAACGGTCAGATGCCTATTGGTTTTGGTCATGGTGTGTACTCCTGGGTATGTGTCTGTATGCATGTGTGTCCTTGCATGTGAGGGGCGTTGGTGTGGATGTGTGCATTTCTGTGCTTGTTGGCCTGGGTATGTGCTGTTTGTGTATGTTGTGTGTAAAAAATGTGTATGTCCTTGTGGCTACGTCTGGGCTTTGAGTGTGGTGTATAGGAAGAAAATATTTTTTGTTAAACGGGAGATGAGTGGTAGCGTGCTGTGGTTGGGTAGGACGCGGAAGCATGTAGCCTGTGGAGTGGAGTTGGTTGGAGAAGCAGAGAGGAACTGGAAGGGGAGGCAGGAGTCAGGGGAGGTGAAATGGATGGGGATCCTGAAAGCCGACTGCAGGAGGCGGTCAACTGCGAAGAGCAGGTGAGGGGCCATATGGGTGTGTGGAGTGGACGGGCAGTGGAGAAGTCTGGGTGGGCACGATAGCAGCAAGGATGCAGGGGGTAAAGTTGAAGTAGATGTGATAGGCGAGGAGGGCCCGTTTTTGGAAGGGACTGAAGCTTGTTCTTGCTGTGTGTTACCTGAGGCAGGAATGTTTGGCTGCAGCGAAGGGCAGGTTGAGGGAGAACATTTGGATAGAGGAGCTACATGAATATTAAAGCTGTGTTTTTGGTTGTAGGTCTGATTGAGGAAAATCTGTTGGTTGGTGGTAGTATGAGGTTTCGAGATGCAGAGTGTCCGAGTAGCATGGGAGGTTGTCGAGGTTTCCCATCTGTCGCTCGAGTACCCCGCCCCTTGCGGAGTCGCACAGGAGACTGTTGCCGCCCCTTTAGTATAGTTTATACGAAGGCCCTGGTTTATTGCAGTGTGCTGGTGACACTCCAATATCTACAAGATGTCCCAAGCACCAGCATGAGCAGATGGGCCACCTGGATGGTGACAAACTGCTAGATGCATCAACGTTCAATTTTGCGAGTCCTAAATTGCGAAGTATAAGGATTCGCATTTAGGGACTCGCAAAATCAGATGCATGTAGGATTTTCTAAAATATTAGCAATTCCTAAATATTCCTTATCTGCGACTCGCAGAGTGCGATTCGCAAATGAGGAATGGCATCTCATTGATTCCTATGGGCCAAGAGGCCCATAGGAATGAATGGGGAGGAATTCTCAATTTGCGATTAGAAATTAGCTAATCGCAATTTGAGAATGCAATCTCAAGGGTGACGGGTGTCCAAAGGACACCCTGTTGCACCCCTTAAATTAACCTGGAAACTGGTATTGCACACACACATGGCCAAGGACATGTGTGTGTGTAGCATACAGCTTTGAAAGAGGCACTTTAGTGCAATTGGCCCACCACGGCCACCTCGAAGACAACAACATCTTGGACCCGTCCCAGTCCGGATTCAGACGAAACCACAGCACCGAGACAGCCCTCATTGCCGCCACAGACGACATCAGGCGCCAACTAGACAACGGGGAAACTTCAGCCCTCATACTCCTGGACCTGTCAGCTGCCTTCGACACGGTCTGCCATCGCACTCTTAAGACACGCCTCCAAGAAGCCAGAATCCAAGAGAAGGCCCTTGACTGGACCACATCCTTCCTCTCCTGCAGAACCCAGAGCGTCCGCCTCCCACCCTTCCGATCCGAAGCCACCGACATCATCTGCGGCATTCCCCAGGGCTCATCCCTCAGCCTGACGCTGAATAGCAGTAAGGATAAATTAGAGGTGTGTAAAGTATTTATACAGCACTTCAAGCAGTAATAAAGTGAAAGCACAACACAAGAAAAATCCCACACCAATTTAGGAGAATTGGGGAAAATTAAATACATTATTTGAGACCAATATGATAAAATTCCATTCGGTAGAACCGGAATTATTCAATTTCAAAGTTTTAAGTAAAAATAGGTCCTAGACATACAAAGGTCAACTGTAGTTATCTGGTCATGTCATACTGGGACAAAGTCAAACGTTTAGGCCAACCGCTATGGAATGTGGTTGGATACAGGGACCAAGTTAGGCCAGCTGACAAAAGTACCTTAAATACTGGATGCGGAGCACTGGGCAATTCCTCTTAAAGGATGTGTCGTGCAGTGGGGCTGCGATTGAGAGTCCTGCATTATCATTAAAGATGCCGTTAATGAGGGGCTTGCGATGTGAAGTCCTGCATTGAAGATACATTGCGCATCAGCAGTTCCGAAGAAGCTGAGGGGCTGCAATGCAAAGTCCTGCATCGAAGGTGCAAAGCAGAGCGGCAGTTCCAAGGAGGCTCAGACCTGCAGTGTCTTGCACAGGTCCATAGGTGTACTGAAGAGTTGGGTCTGAGGGACTAGTATTTATGCCATGTGCCCACTTTGAAGTAGGAGAAGGTTCTGGAGGTTTCCACCCCCAGAGCTGCTTGGAATTTCCTGCCTCCCTTTCCTGGTCCCAGCTTGTCTGACATCACAAAAGACTAGTGTCAACCCCTTTGTGAGTGTGCACAGGCAGAGCCTTTGTGATATGCAAGTATGGTAGATGACAGCTCCTCTCCCTGATCAAGTCAGAGATGGCCTATCCCGCCAACACCTATTCCCCTTTGCCTCATTGTCTGGGAACAATACACAAATACCAACTACCAGTTATACCAGGTCATGTGACCCAGGATACAGACTACAGACACCAAATGGTAGGGACAAGAACATGCCAACTTTCTAAAAGTGGTATTTTCAGAAGTGTGGCTTAGAATCTGAGTTTACCATTAAAGATGGGTTTAAATTATAATTCTTTAGACACCAAACTCAATATTCCTATCTGCTCCCAATTGAAAGTTATCACTCATTAAATGTAATAAGGTAACTCAATGTTATACTATGGGAGAGGTAGGCCTTGCAGTAATGAAAAACAAATGTAAGAGTTTTTCACTTCCAGGACATGTAAATGTTTAATATACACGTCCAGCTTTTTAAATACACGGCACCCTGCCCTCTGACCTGTTTCGGGCCTACCCTAGGGTTGACTTATATGTATTACGAAGTAAGTAGTAGGCCCGGCAAAAGGTTTATTTTGCCAGGTAGAAATGGCAGCTTAAAACTTCACACCCAGGCTGCAATGGCAGACCTGAGACATGTTTAAAAGGCTAATTTGGTGGGTAGCATAATCAGTGCTATAGGCTCACTATAAGCATTTCATTTACAGGCCCTGTGTATCTGTAGTACCCCTTTACTAGGGACTTACAGTAAATTAAATGTGCCAGTTGGGTGTAAGTAAATTTCACCATGTTTAAAGGAGAGAGCATACGCACTTTAGCACTGGTCAGCAGTGGTAAACTATACGGAGTCCTAGGGCCAAGAAAAATGAGATCTGCAAAAATGGAGGAGGAAGGCAAAATGCTTGGGGAAGAACACTCTAAAGCTGATAGGAATTGGGAAAAGATGATGGTACTTAGACATGTGGTGATAAAATTGTTCCTCCATTTATATTCAGGAGAAAAATATTCCAATAATGTCATGAAGAACATTTAGGTATGTAAGCCAAATGTGTGGTTGATTGGGTTAGCCACTGCAGCATATGTATGAATAGTGACAAGACAGCCAAGGAGTGGAGAGTGGAATCTAGACCAGTAGAAGAGCGAGAGTGTCCTTGGAGGCAATTCAAGGTGGTCATCATTTGGGCCATTTGCATTAGTATTGTGAAAGGTGGCTTTTGGAATTGTGTCAGTTAATTACTTTTCAAAATGTTATCCTAAATAAGAGAGGGAGGGAGAAGCAGAGATTCATTTGGGCATCCCAAGTTAACATAGTAATCAAAGGGAATGAATCACATGTGTTGTTTTTCCGAAGTCTCAATGAATTGTAATGAAGACCCTCAACCACACTAACACACTGCGGTATATCTTGATTCTCCCCTAGTGTGGCTAGGTGGATAGCATCATCATTGGGTCTTAACACCTGAGTGTCCAGTTCTCCAGGTTCTCTACTGTCCTCCACCAAGAGGGAGACTGTCTGGTTCGTGACAGTTGTGTGTGATAGAAAAAATGTATACAATGATCTACTCTCCTGCATGTCGTGCCTTTATTATTCAGGAGAGGGATAAGGTTAAAAACTGAAAGGGGAGGTGCTTGTATGGGTGGTTTATTGGTCCATTGCATCGGACTTGATATTTGAGTTTCTGGAAGCTGAGTTTTCAATTGAAGGGTTGCCTGAATTAACTAATTGTGACAATGTTCTCCAATTTTGCAGTACTTCCATGAGAGTACTTTGAGCAATTAGGCAAAGACCACAAAAAAGTGATCAAATTCCATCCGGAAGCCAATGGTCTGGTGATAAGATTCAACAAAGTCATTGAAGACACTATTCAATTAACTCACAACAAGGGCACACACTGGAGTAAAGGCCTGCAGGCAATGCTGTTATCATATCATACCTCCCATCACCAGGTGGTCACCATTTCAATTATTATGTAGACATATACATGGTTAGAAATTGCAACCCTGGTCGTTAAGCAAGAGCCATTATATAGTATTACAGGGAATGTTGATTAAGTAGTATTTAGGAGCAAATGGTGGACGAAAAATTTACAAAAAATAAAATTTCTAGTTAGACGATTGGTATGAGTAAGGAAAATACGTGATTTCTGTACAGGGACTTTTGAGTGTTGGGCTCTCCAAGAGGTTGTGCAGGTTTTTAAAAGGGCTGCCAGATTAAAGAGGGTATGGTATAGAATTTGGGAAGAGTTCTATTGTTTAGAGATGTACAGGTTGCATTAGATGAACAGGAGAAGGGTGGAAGTAATGTTTTTGAATTTTTGGAATCTTGTGGAAGGTGCCTGTGAAAAGAGTAAAAGAGTAGACATGAATGGAGCTATAGATGGATTGATTGAAGCGAGGAATGGGTCTGATTTCAATGAAGGAGATAGAGCTTGTGACATAAGACGTTGTAGTTTACAGAAAATGCACATTCCTAGGACGTATAATTATTTTATAGTGCAGTATAGGTAACGGTCAGATGCCTATTGGTTTTGGTCATGGTGTGTACTCCTGGGTATGTGTCTGTATGCATGTGTGTCCTTGCATGTGAGGGGCGTTGGTGTGGATGTGTGCATTTCTGTGCTTGTTGGCCTGGGTATGTGCTGTTTGTGTATGTTGTGTGTAAAAAATGTGTATGTCCTTGTGGCTACGTCTGGGCTTTGAGTGTGGTGTATAGGAAGAAAATATTTTTTGTTAAACGGGAGATGAGTGGTAGCGTGCTGTGGTTGGGTAGGACGCGGAAGCATGTAGCCTGTGGAGTGGAGTTGGTTGGAGAAGCAGAGAGGAACTGGAAGGGGAGGCAGGAGTCAGGGGAGGTGAAATGGATGGGGATCCTGAAAGCCGACTGCAGGAGGCGGTCAACTGCGAAGAGCAGGTGAGGGGCCATATGGGTGTGTGGAGTGGACGGGCAGTGGAGAAGTCTGGGTGGGCACGATAGCAGCAAGGATGCAGGGGGTAAAGTTGAAGTAGATGTGATAGGCGAGGAGGGCCCGTTTTTGGAAGGGACTGAAGCTTGTTCTTGCTGTGTGTTACCTGAGGCAGGAATGTTTGGCTGCAGCGAAGGGCAGGTTGAGGGAGAACATTTGGATAGAGGAGCTACATGAATATTAAAGCTGTGTTTTTGGTTGTAGGTCTGATTGAGGAAAATCTGTTGGTTGGTGGTAGTATGAGGTTTGGAGATGCAGAGTGTCCGAGTAGCATGGGAGGTTGTCGAGGTTTCCCATCTGTCGCTCGAGTACCCCGCCCCTTGCGGAGTCGCACAGGAGACTGTTGCCGCCCCTTTAGTATAGTTTATACGAAGGCCCTGGTTTATTGCAGTGTGCTGGTGACACTCCAATATCTACAAGATGTCCCAAGCACCAGCATGAGCAGATGGGCCACCTGGATGGTGACAAACTGCTAGATGCATCAACGTTCAATTTTGCGAGTCCTAAATTGCGAAGTATAAGGATTCGCATTTAGGGACTCGCAAAATCAGATGCATGTAGGATTTTCTAAAATATTAGCAATTCCTAAATATTCCTTATCTGCGACTCGCAGAGTGCGATTCGCAAATGAGGAATGGCATCTCATTGATTCCTATGGGCCAAGAGGCCCATAGGAATGAATGGGGAGGAATTCTCAATTTGCGATTAGAAATTAGCTAATCGCAATTTGAGAATGCAATCTCAAGGGTGACGGGTGTCCAAAGGACACACCCCTTAAATTAACCTGGAAACTGGTATTGCACACACACATGGCCAAGGACATGTGTGTGTGTAGCATACAGCTTTGAAAGAGGCACTTTAGTGCAATTGGCCCACCACGGCCACCTCGAAGACAACAACATCTTGGACCCGTCCCAGTCCGGATTCAGACGAAACCACAGCACCGAGACAGCCCTCATTGCCGCCACAGACGACATCAGGCGCCAACTAGACAACGGGGAAACTTCAGCCCTCATACTCCTGGACCTGTCAGCTGCCTTCGACACGGTCTGCCATCGCACTCTTAAGACACGCCTCCAAGAAGCCAGAATCCAAGAGAAGGCCCTTGACTGGACCACATCCTTCCTCTCCTGCAGAACCCAGAGCGTCCGCCTCCCACCCTTCCGATCCGAAGCCACCGACATCATCTGCGGCATTCCCCAGGGCTCATCCCTCAGCCTGACGCTGTCCAACGTCTACATGGCCCCCTCGCATAAGTTGCCCGCCATCACGACCTCAACATCTTCTCCTACCCCGTAGACACCCAGCTCATCCTCTCCCTCACCAAGGACCCACACACCGCCAAAACAAACCTCCACGAGGGAATGAAGGCCGTCGCCGACTGGATGAGGAGCAGCTGTCAGAAACTGAATTCGGACAAGACGGAGGTCCTCATCCTCGGACCCATCCCCTCAGCCTGGGACGACTCCTAGTGGCCGACCACACTGGGAACAGCACCGACACCCACCGACCATGCACGCAACCTAGGATTCATCCTTGACTCGTCCCTCTCCATGTCTAAGCAGGTCAAAGCTGTCTCCTTCTCCTGCTACAACACCCTCCGCATGCTCCACAGGATCCACAAGTGGATCCCGACCGAAACAAGAAGAACAGTGACACAGGCCCTCGTCAGCAGCAGACTGGACTACGGCAACGCACTCTACGCAGGAATCCCAGCCAAACACCTACAACGACTACAACGCATCCAAAACGCCTCCGCCCAATTGATTGTCAACATCCCCCGCCGCAGCCACATCACCCCCTACCTGAGAGACCTACACTGGCTCCCTGTTGACAAGAGGATCACCTTCAAGCTCCTCACCCACGCACACAAAGCACTCCACAACGCCGGACCAGCCTACCTGAACAGCAGACTCAGCTTCTACACCCCCACCCGCCAGCTCCGCTCTGCCAGCCTCGCCCTTGCCGCTGTCCCCCGCATCCAACAAATGACCTCCGGTGGCAGATCCTTCTCCTACCTCGCCGCCAAGACCTGGAACACCCTCCTACCCACCTACAGCAGACCCAAGACCTACTCGCCTTCAGAATACTTCTCAAGACCTGGCTCTTCGAGCAGTAGCGGCACCCCCCTCCCCTCAGCGCCATAAATACCGGTCGCAGAGGGGCAGATTCTGAGTATTTCGCTTGATGCATCTAGCTGAAAGTGATTAAGACAATCTCCGAACAAGGTAGAACTGATAATGATGGTTTCGGACTGCTTCTTCATATAGATTGGGCCGTGGCATGTATTAAGTAACTGGTATAGTTTGCCCATCAGCCTTGACCAAGGTCAAATATCTGTATCACCCATGGTCATTGGGCTTCGTTATGTGATTTGCATGGGGAATGCACTTCAAAGGGCTGCGGAGTATTGTATCTATTTCCACAGTTCCTTTTTTTTTTGCTTCCCAAGTGAAGCAGCATCAGCCTGGGAGCTGCTTACGACGTGTGTTTGAACAGACTGTGGGAGGCTGTGCTTTCAATGGTATCTCAAGAGGTCTGAAATTAACCACCACTTGCCTTGAAAAGAATTTGCTTGCTTATGTTTTTTTTTTTAAATGTAGAAACACCAATGTCTACGCTATGAGAGGTTTTAAAACTTATAGCGATGGATTCTGCCTAAAAACAAGAGTTTTTAAGTGTCACAATTTGATCTCATGGATATTGGCTCTATCCCGAATGTAGTTTTTTTTTTAGTCAGTAATGGGATTATGCACACTATGGGGCCCATTAGGATGTCGGGCGGATAGCCACCGCCAGCCTGGCGGGGGCAATCCGCCCGACACCCTTCCCTGAATTCCCCCCAGCCATATTACAATGGCGGGGGGGACCGCAGCGGAGAAAAACACCTTGCGGCCGGGGCGGAAAATGTTTAATATGGGGACGGTGTCTATTACACACCTCCAGCCATATTACAATGGGCTTTGGTAGATGCCTTTCCGTGGCGGCATCGCATGCGATCTTCACTCTGGGGGCCACCTGTGGGCCCCCAGAGGGAAGGAGAGTACGGGGGTGCACACGGGGGGGTACCTGTGGTACCCCCCTGCATTTGCATAATCAAAGCGGCAGGCACCGCGCGGTGCCTGCTGCTTTGATTATGCAAATGCTGAAATGCTTTTTTAGCATTGTGGCGGGCGGTGCAGAGAGCACCGCCCGCCCAATGCTAAAAATACAGGATGTGCCTGCCACTGTGTCGGGCACATCCTAATACTCCCCACGGGACCCCCGCCCTTACGGCGGGCGGTCCCGATTACCACGAGGATGGCGGGCGGGCAAAGTCCGCCCGCCATCCTAATGACCCCCTATGTATTTAAAGTAAATGTTTGTGGTCAATTAAATTGTAGATAAAGTTCTGTATTGGTTTTTCAATTCACTGCCAGTGTCATATTTACAGAGCACAGTTCCACTTTTTTTTTCGGTCTATCATTCAACACTCCGTCAACTTGTTTTGAGTTAAAAATATATCACTCGATCAGCACAGGTTTAACGGGTGTAGACGATATTAAACATTTTCAAGGTTCAGTAATAATTACATGGTTTTTCGTCTTTGGTCCTAGAATAAAATAATGTGATATTGGCCAACAGTCATACAGTTGTCTTGGTCATAGAATATTCCTAAAACTACTTTCAGTTGTCTGAAGGTTTTGGTCAGGACCGCTGACCTGAAAACCTCAAGATGGACTTGTCCATTTTTTTTGTTCATATACTACTTAGGGAAGAGGACAAGTTATCTTTTTCCTTACTCTCTAGATGTTTCTATACATAGAATATTCAGCCCTTCTGGAGTCTAGCCGGTCTGTATATTGTCATGTAATCTAGCTGACCGGATGGAGATGCTGGAATCTCTGCAGAACTGTCCTTCTGTCTAAAATCCCTCTCTGAGAGTGAAAGCTCTTTGCAATCCTTACAATGATCTCTTATGACCCCAAGCACCCAAGCAGAACTGGAAATTAAACTTTATCTTGCTAAGACACCACTTCATACTCTTACTAAGATGCTGCCTTAACCCCTTCAGTGCTGATGACGAGCCCAGGCTCATCATGCAGCACGGTGCTCGTGTGCTCATGACGAGCCTGGGCTCGTCATAAGCCGTGGAACGCTCACACGCGGGGCTAATTCCCCCGCTGTGCTGAGCGTTCCATTGCGCGGGCGGGTTCATGACGAGCCCAGGCTCGTCATGAGCACACGAGCACCGTGCTGCATGACGAGCCTGGGCTCGTCATCAGCACAGCGGCGCCGTGCACGGCCCTCTTCCCCCCCGCACCGCGGGGAAATTAGCCCCGCAGTGAAGGGGTTAAACATTAACCACTATCTTGCGGAATATAGTTTAAAGTAGTGATACTCAAAGTAATGCCGGGGGCCACATGCGGTATATCTTTAATAGTGATAGTTTTCAAACATGAATTCAGAAATGTTCATTCTTCCTTCCACCCTCACAACAATGGCAATAGGGAACTAAGAGACAAGTCCATTATGCCCACTCTTTGGGTGGCCAGGGTTTTTATTGTACATGAACATCATAATTTTATTAAATCAAACACAGGAAAAGGTTTTGTACAGCACACATCCTGAAGTCATGTATTTGGAGGTCCTCTTATATGATAAGTAAGAAACAGAAGGGGAAATAAAATAAAATAATTGCTTAGGATCAAACAGTTTGGTTAAGTGGAGAAGCCAGGATTAATCCTACGTTTTTGTTTTCACATTGTGTAATTCAGACAGGGGGTCATTATGATTGCGGTTTTTCCGCATCCTCGGGGCCGGCGGAAGGCACCGCCGGCCCAGAGGATGCGGAAAAACTGCAGCGGACTGACCAAAGACCCACCGCCACATTAGGATGGCTGCTGGGTCCTGGTTTCCGTCCGCAGCTTTTCCGCCGCGGTCGGCTTACAACCGCGGCGGCAAAGCTCTAATATGGTGACGGTGTCTTCCAGGCACCGTCCACCATATTAGGATGGCCTGTAAATTATGCTTTTCCGCAGCGGGTTTTCCGCCGTGTAAAAGCATACGGAACTTCACTGCGGGGCCCGTTGCGGGCCCCCTAGGTGAAGGGGGGTGAGGGGTGCACATGGGGGGTACCTATGGTACCCCCCTGCATTTTCATGCAGAAAACGGCAGGCACCGCGCTGTGCCTGCCTCTTACTGCATGCAAATGCAATGCGTGCATTTTTAACATTGTGGCGGGTGCAGCTTGAAGCTCCACCCGCCGCAATGTTAAAAATAGAGGATGTGACCGCAACCCTTGCGGTCACATCCTAATTGCACAGGAGGGAACTCCGCATGCCAATGCGGAGGTTCCCTCCTGCTCTGGGGTCGCGGACGGACGCAAGTCCGTCCGCGATCCTAATGACCCCCTAGGTTAGCTTCCCATACACGCAACTTAACACTGCCCCCCACTCCCCAGTCAACCTGCTGGCATCAATGCGGCCCACAATCACATCACAGAACAAACTTTTGGGCCCCAGGGTAAATGTTTGCGAGTGCCCATGGTTTTAAGAGTGCCCTCTGGTCTTTTGTGACTTTTGATGTGGGCATCACTTCTTTTAGGCAAAGCTTACTGTCCTGGGTTTGTGATTGCAGTGCTTCAGGAGGCCATGTTATGGCAGCACTACTCTCTTTTGGCAGCAGGTCGGCATCGGTGGAGCCTAGGACTGCACCAACATCATCCGGTATTGAACCTCGTACCTTTTCTGCACACGCTTCAGTCCCCATTCATCAATGTGGGGATGTAGACTCTTTCCTGTCACTAGCAGCAGAACCGCGATGTCCCTCCTCCTTTCTTTGTTTCTTTGTTTCTTGAGCCCTGATGTTGATTAAATATTTTCTTGGACTAGCCTGAGTAAGTAAAATGAAGAGGAAGGTTTGTGATAATCCCGCTTTAACTAATCTCCCAGACACCCTGATGCAGCTACTCGTAGGCTGCAACTCTTAGTCATCTTTAAATGGATCTGGGCAAGCCACAATGCTCAAGCCGGATATGAGTCTACCCGAGCCTATGGCCCTCCTGAACACTTGATGTAAAATTGATCTTTAATGTGGTATCCAAACTAAATTAAAAACTGGACCAATATGCCAGCCTGGCCTCGGGCAACTAACGGGCAGCCAAGTAGAATGCATGATTTTCACTGCAGCTCCTCACTTCTACATCAAAGGCCACTCTCTGGTTTGATGGAGGTTCAGAGAACGTCATAAGTTGGACAGTGCTTGTTGGTACACACGTGCTTCCGTGTGCTAAAAGAGCTTTCCAGTGCATGTTTACTCAATGATGGATTTGTACAGCAGTCAAGTTAGCCAAGCTCCTCCCTGCCACACAAGATGAGTGGCATTCTCCCCTACTTGTATCCTTCCCAAGCACTTGCACATTCCGTGGTATCTTGTGCTGTTCCCAGATCTGCCGTGAGTAGCTGAACCAGTTTCTGACATTGTCTTTGATTGTCCAAGAGATCTTGATATCAGACCACTTATGGGAATGATTGTTATTATTTAGTTGCGGACTGGTCGTTTCAAGCAGCTGCGACACTCTCCTCATCAGTCTGGGCTATATGCTGCAGGTCTCTCTAGGATGAATGTGGTCCCCTCTGCTGTGCAACCTTTGTGGCTCCATTGGCTGTGTTCATCCAATCGCACGGGTTCAACATATGTATCTATGCTGATGACACCCAGATCATACTAAAGATCTCAGACACTCTAAAAGACAGGTCCTGGTCTCCTATTGGTTCTAGATTTTAGGGCTAGTGTGATTAGATAGTGTTGGGGCTAGGGTTCCCATTGGCTGAAGGGGTCACCTGATTACTAGGGCTATAAAAATTCAGGGTTAGGGCATCTCAGCCCAGGCGCGAGCCTAAGGGCAGAGAGGACAAGGGCAGTTGCCTGTTTGAGCCTGTTCAAGACTGACCAGGGCCAGAAATGCTGCCCAATATGCAGCCTTTATGTATCTATATACTTTCAATGTATTTATGGATCTATATATTTATCAATTTCTTCTAATTTAGCATTTCCAATGCACTACCCTATTTTTCAGCCTTTACTTTGCTCAATATATCTTCTAACCCAACCTTCTGACTCATCTCAAACTTCTTCTACTACTCCTTTCCAATGCTCTTCCCTTTCTCTCATCCTATGCATCTATCAATATATCCTCTACATCTACTCTCTCGTTTATCCCAAACCCCATACCACTACTATGACCCCCAAAATAACCCTTTCTAGACTCTCCTACCTTACCCCTCCTTGCATTATCGGACACCTATTTTACTATACCGATCCCCTAAAACAAACCTTTTTAAAGTCTTCCCTCTTTTCTACCCCTGGCAAACCCTTCTCAATCCAAATAACTGACTAACATATCCACCACTAAAATTACTTTCATGTTTCACCATACTAATTCAACACTAATGCTGATGGGTTCCAGAATAGCGTGCTACTTGCGCTTCAAACCCCCATCAGGGGTAGCAAGCGCTATATAAATAAAAACCTCTTTCCCTCTTCTATCCTGCCACCTACCCTTCTCTACCCAACTAACTGAATAACATATCCACTACTCAAATTACTTCATATTTCACCATAATTCACTACTAATCCTTTATGGGCTTCCTGAATAGTGTGCGTCAACACCCCATCAGGGGTAACAGGCGCTATATAAATACAAATCTTTTTCCTCTATCCTTCTGCTGTTATTCCGAATCCAAATAACTGACTAACCTATCCACCACCCAAAATGTACTTGCATCTTTTACTATACTAATTCAACACTAATCCTCTATGGGTCCCGGAGTACCGTGCTACTCGCCGAAAAAGCTATTTGACACATCGTCCGGGGTCGTACACGCTATATAAATGCAATTACAATACAATACAATACTTGCTTCAGCCCTCCCCCCTCCCCCATCACCTCTCCCGGGTCCTAAAGTCCTATTGGGAATAGTTTATAAGGACTTTGACCCAACTTTTGCATCCTGCTGGTTCAACTTAAAACTGGTTTCAGCTTTGCTTGACTAACAAGTAAAACGACTTCAACCCTGCAGAAATTCTATTCCCAAATGCATATTTGTGTTTCACAGTATTGAACATTTTGGCCGCGTTTACCCTTTGCGAGGGCGTACATTAGAAAATGTCCAGGAAGCGTGTTCATTTGTTGACGTTGGCTGTGCTTCTAGGCACAGCCCAGGGCTCATTACACGGTTGTTTTTCGGTCCTACTTAAAGAGATAATGCTCTGCTTCTGAAGGGAGGGAAGGAAGGGAGCTTATTAAAGTTGGACAAAATGCCTGATTACAGATGAAAGCAGTGTCAAGCTGGAGCTGGCCAGCAGTTCTGTTGACACAGCTCCAAGAATGACAACTTCTAGGCACAGTATCAGGGCAGATGTTTAGATTATAGAGGTGTTTAAAAATGGATCAAAGAAACAGTCTTTGCCCTCTTAAGATGAAAGATAACCTGAAACCCAATCTGTTTGCACGGGTCACTGGGAGCACTGGTGATGAGCTTGGAAACCACAGGTGGGCATCTTAGCATCCCAGGACTGTGAGCTCTAATTGCTGTGCTGTTTATTGCAGCTGGCTCTACGTTTTCATACTTTGATCCAGGATTAATTATTGACTAAATTGTAGTAGTGGGTTGTTTTTTGAGCCAACATAACTAATAATATCCCCTCAGCTTTACCTGTTATTTCGCAGCTTAATATGAAGCAAATGTTCTGGTTGCTGGAAGTAGCAAATCCTGTCTGTTTCCTCCTCAAAATTCCGTTCCTTAGCCTGATTATGTGGTCACTGAGAACGTTTTCTTGTGTTCCTGGGAACTTCGGGATGGCGAATTCATTAACTCGTGTAATTATTGCAAACTGTGGAGCAAACCCCTGATTCTGCACCAGTCGCTCATGTATGCACTTAAATTTGCTGCGGCTCACGAAAAACCCTACACAACAGACCCGGTGTACTGAAGGACGGAAACTTTTTCACAGTCTGTGCTGGGAGTCTGCATGTGTACAGAAGCACTGCCCATGGTATTTGCCTGGTGGTCTTGGCACCATGCCACCCATTACTAATACTAAGACCCTCATTACCAGTGGCCCCTGTTTGGACCCGAAAAAGTCTGGTTCTGCTGGCTTGAAATTTATCATGTCTGATAAATAACTCCTGACTAGGGGTTTGTCCTAGAAAAGGAAGAATAGCGCCGTGATAACTATCAGTATTTTTCATCCAATAAAGGTCAGCAAGTTTGACCTGTGGCAGCGCAGTATTAGCCATCAAACTCATAATCGCAACATGTGCAGTAAGGAGTAGTTTCTGTCCTGTAACTCCAGTTCTGTAGTAGGGGTATCTCTATTATAGTCATAATCTAGTGAATAGTCCCGCACATGTGCGCGGACCCAGAGCAATCAAAAATAATCTCTTAAGTTGTCAAAAAATGCAGAACTGCACAGACACTTAAGAGAGAATTTAAAGACAGATAATGCAGCCTATATCCACAGGCTACACTGTCCAGTACTTCTACTATAAATTCCACCAAAAATCCACAACAGCACAGCCTGTCCAGATTTCTCCACAGAGTAAAACTTTCCTTTTCCAGCAAAACCCTCTGGATTGATAAAGAGGAAGGAATGGACAGACAAGCCCCATAGGCTGCCATTATGTGGCTCAAAACAGGATACTGTGCCTTTAAGAGAACCTTCCAGAACTCTCTCAGTATCCCAGAATGCACAGCAGGTCCCTCTTACTTTCAGTTCTTTTTGAAGGCGTAACACGCCAGACCTGTAGCATTCCGTACATAATATCTTTCTCCACCGGGGAGGAGGGCGGGAGCTTATGACTATAACAGAGATACCACTACTACAGAACTGGAGTTACAGGACAGAAACTACTCCTTCTGTAGTAGGGGATCTCTGTGTATAGTCATAATCTAGTGAATAGAATGGCAAGCCCATCCCCACATCAAAGCGGCGGTGGAGATAATAGAATGAACACCACTCCTGTGGGAACAGATTTCGCAGCGAAGCCTGCCCAACCTGAGCGTCTGTCCTGGCATCAGTGACCAGACAGTAATGCTTAGCAAGGTATGGACCGACTTCCAAGTGGCCGCCTTGCAGATTTCTGCAATAGGAACATTACGAAGCAAAGCATTAGTGGCAGCTTTGCCCCTGGTGGAATGAGCCTTAGGTTGGAGAAGTGTGGCTCAATGGTTAGAGCGGCAGACCCCGATGCCGAGGTCTAGCCCGGGACCAGAGTTTAATTCCCCGCCTCGGTGGGTCTTGGGCTCAAAATTCCACGGACCTGATAATTCTCGCCTCTGTGCCTATTCCAATCATGGAGTACCACTCTGGAACTCTGGGCAATAGCTTGCTTAATCTCCACAACGGTCCCCACAACGCTAAGGATGCCTGGCCTCCACCTTGGAGGTGCCCAGGAGTGGACACCTCACAGGGAAAGCCAGGATGGGTTCCACAGCGGTATTCGTACAAGCGCCTTGAGACCCTTGCGGGTGAGTAGTGTGCTACACAAGTATCAATTTACATTTACAGGTTTAACCCCTAAGGTCTTATTAGCCTTCTGGTAACACACTTGTATACAGGACACAATCCACCTTGAGATGGACTGTTATGAGGTAGCAAGACCGGTCCTGACTGATCCATAATTGATAAACAATTGGTCTGACCTACGAATATCTTAGGTTTTATCCAGATAAAATCTCAACACCCTCTTAACATCCTGGGAATGCAGAGACCTTTCCGCTGGAGATAAAGGATTCTGAAAAAACGTTGGTAAAGTTATGGTCTGGTTAACATGGATATCAGAGATAACTTTTGGAAGAAATTTAGGGAGAGAACGCATAACAACCTTAGCAGCATGAAATACAGCATAAGGTTCTTGGCAACACAACGCCTGGATTTCACTCACCCTGCGGGCCGATGTGATAGCCACGAGGAATGCAGCCTTCCAGGACAGGTGCTGCAACAAAGCTTTATGAATAGGTTCGAAAGGCTCTTCCATCAATCTGGACAGCACCACATTCAAGTCCCATGAAGGCAAAGGAAGCCGGACAGGAGGGAACACTTTCTTTAAGCCTTCCAAAAAGTCCATGATCACAGGGATCTGCAAGAAGGAAGTCTGTGAAGGGCATTTCCTGTAGGCAGTCAGCGCAGTGAGATGAACCTTAATGGAATGAACATTAAGGCCAGACTACATCACATATAGAAGATACGGAAGGATGACATCTTCCTTACACGTCATTGGATCATAGTTCTTGGACTTGCACCAGATGCAGAATCCCTTCCACTTGTAAGCATAGGAAGTCCTAGTGGAAGGTCGCTTAGCCTCCTTCAGTATGTCCATACAATCTTATGGTAGATTCAAATGGCCATACTGCACTCTCTCAGGAGCCATGCCGCCAAACTCAAAGACGAGAGGTTGGGGTGCAACATCTGCCCCCCCCCCCCCAAACTTTGTGAGAAGGTCCGGCCGGCACGGCAGCCTTATGTGAGGAAGGAGAGACTGGTGAAGCAGGTCCGTGAACCACCACTGCCTGGGCCATTCCGGGGCAATCAGGATCATCCGTGCCTTGGAATGGGACAGATTGATGAGCACAGCCGGAATCAGGGGAATGAGCGGAAAAACGCACAGAAAGCTGTTCGACCAGTCGATCCATAGCGCATTCTTCAAAGTCCCCTGCTGGTAGTACCTGGAGGCGAAGTCTCTGCATTTGCTGTTTTCGGCGGTGGCGAACAGGTCTGGAGTCCCCCACCTTGCGAAGACGTCTCCTAGTACTTCGTCGTTTATGACCCATTCGCGGTTTTCCTGAATCGGTCTGCTCAGCGCGTCCACCTGAACATTCTGCACACCTGGCAGATGAGACGCCGTTATCGTCACTCCTCTGGCTAACAGCCAGTGCCAGATCGCCTGCGCTTCCTGTGACAGTGTGCGTGATCTCGCGCCCCCCTGCTTGTCGAGGTAAAACATTGTGGTCGTATTGTCCGTCCGCACAAGCAAGGAGTCAGTCTGGAAGGACAGATGAAAGGCCTTCCATGCCAAGTGAATAGCTCTGAATTCCAGGAAACTGATGTGAGACGTGGACTCTGTCGGAGACCACGCTCCCTGGATCTGTAGATGGTCTGAATGCACTCCCCAGCCCAGGAGAGACGCATCCGTAACAATAGTCCGAGTCGGGAAGTCCCTGTGGAAAGGAACCCCTCTGAGGATATTCTCTGCTGAGCACCACCATCTCAGGGACAGTTGGGCGTGAAGAAATAACTGAATCTGGTCGTCCCAACATGCTTTGTTCTGGTTCCATTGGTTCTCCAAACCGTCCTGTAGCGGCCACATGTGTAGGCGCGCATGCGGAGTGAGGAACATACAAGAGGCCATTGATCCCCGTAGAGAAGACATCATCCTCACTGTTGTAGATGGAGCAGCTAAGAGAGCCTGAGCCTTCCAAAGGATGGATAAGCGTCTCTCCTCCGAGGGAGACACGCTAGCCGACATCGTATTGATGGAGGCTCCCGAGTACTGCAGGCACTGTACCGGGATCGGGACAGACTTGGACAGATCTATGTGCAACCCGAGACAGTCCAGCAGGACAGTCGTCCTGTTGAAGTGCAATCGTGCTTATTGGAAGTTGGAGGCTTAGATCAACTAATCGTCCAGGTATGGATAGACAAACACCTTGTTCTGTCTCAGGTGCGCTGCTATCACAGCCATGCATGTCGAAAAAGTCCTGGGTGCAGACTTCAATCCACACGGTAGTACGGTGTACTGATAGTGATTGGTGCCGACGAGGAAGCGCAGGAATTTCCGATGTTTCCAAGCAATGGGCACCTGGAGGTACGCATCCTGCAGGCCTATAGCGCACAGCCATCCTCCTCTTTGCAGCTTAGGATAAATCCGGTACAAAGACCGCAACCCTCCGTTTGCTTAACGCAAAACCAGAATGGGCCTGAACTCGATCTGGTCCTTCTTTCGCACCCGAAAGCACCGTGACTACAGACCTTCTCTTGGAGATCGAAGGACGTATTATCTCCCTGCTTCCCAACAGGGTAACGGCCTCCGCTCGGAACTCGCGCAGCTGGAACTGCGAGTGAACCAGTGGAATTGCTGGAGGAGGGCTAACAAACGAAGACTGTCTAGACCCGGCCGGCCTTTGTTCGCCGAGGAGCATCAAGCTCTCCCGCGTATGCGCACAATATACTTGTGAATTATTAAATGGCGGCCCGGGACCACAGACAAATTCTAAGAGGAAAAGATGCCGCTAGAAAGGGCGGAAGGTCTTAAGCCGTTCTCCACGCCCCAAACCTACAGCCTTCAAAAATCTCTGATTCAGACTTTATGCGGGCCACTCACTACCCTCATGGCAGCCCAAGGGTTGCCCAAAGAACGGGAGAGTAGAAGCACACTGCTGAGCCGCAGGCTGCAGAGTCATCAGACGAATACAAGTATGGCAACGTAGGACAAATCCACCATACCTGGGGGTCGGCAGGAGAGAAAAACTCAGCTCCGACACCGATGTTTAGATCTGAAACTATCAGGCCCTTTAGACTATCTCTTGTAAGGCCTCCCTACTGTCTCTTGGCAGGGGAACCACAAATCGGTGGAGAAACACCCCTACACAGGGGTCTTACCACAACGGCCCAGCAACAGCGGGCCACAGCATGCTGTCTGCATGCCGCCACCCCTGTGACCAAGTCAGGAGTACGGTAGAAGCCAGAACCTCCTGGCAGGTGGTAGTGGACGAAAGTTAAGCACCGCCAACCAGTTAAGAGGAGGAGAGAGCCTCCCCATACTCATGGAAGACGCCTCCCTGGAATTAAGGCATGGGGGTTCGCAGACTGAGGGGCCAAAGGCCCCCTGGGGTGGTTGGTGGGAGAGGGAATTGAGAGAATTCCGAAACATCCCCGGTGGTCACAACAGTGGTGGCAGAGCAGGAGGCGACCCAGGCGCTGAGTAGGTATGCGAATACTCAAAACTAAGCAAAAGGACCAACGTCCCCCGCTTACAAGTGGTAAGTAGCCACAGACTCCCCATCAGAAGGGTTCCTCAACGCTGATCAACTGCACGGCGTCGTGAGTGGACGTTGCTGGGAACACAAAGTCCCCTCCTACGAAGAGAGGCTCACCACGGAGCGAGGCCTGGAACAAGACCCAGGTGTCAAGCGCCAGTAAGTATTCCACGGCTGTAACCCATGACGTCGACCTCACTACGACGTCACCATCACTAAGACAGTGGCTGTCTCTACGACATTGCTGTACATCGACATCAAGCAGCACTGCACCAAGACGCCGAGCCATCCATAACGGTGACGTCTGGCCTAACGGAAGATAGCGTAGCCTAAGCGACCAACGCCCCAAAAGGAGCATCACTGCTCCTCTACGTTGAGCCTCACTGCTCCATGACGTCGAACCTCACTGCTCCATGACGTCGAGCATCACTGCTCCATGACGTCGAGCATCACTGCTCCATGACGTGGAGCATTACTGCTCCATGACGTCGAGCATCACTGCTCCATGACGTCGAGCATCACTGCTCCATGACGTCGAGCATCACTGCTCCATGACGTCGAGGCACTCCATGACGTTGAGGATCTCCATTATGTCGAGGCACTTCATGACGTCAAAGGCACTCCATGACGTCAAAGGCACTCCATGACGTCAAAGGCACCCAATAACATCCAGGCACTCCATGACATCGAGGCACTCCATGACGTTAAGGCACTCCATGACGTCGAGGCACTCCATGACGTCGAGGCATTCCATGACGTCAAGGCACTCCATGACGTCCTTGACGCTGACCGGAACCGCGTCATAGCTCAGACGTGCCCCTACTGGGGAGAACCCCAGAGACCACAGCATGGGGACCGGTAGAGGACCTACTCTCTCCTTACCCAGAGGTTGAAGATGCCTTCAAACTCCCCTGCTCCAAACCTGGGAGCCGAAGCCTCCTAGAAAAGAAGTTACAGAGAAGACAGGTGTCAAAAAACACAGGCAAACACAGAATATACACCCTGTGAGCTTCAGCTTTGGTCTTTAATTCAGCTGCAGACAAAGCACTTGTCAGATAGAAATAGTACAAAGACAAGAAGACTGCAGAAATTCTGCCAAAAAAAACCAGCAGAATGTAGATAAAGGCCAATGACGTTGAGTAAAGCTGCAAAAATCCAAAATTATCACAAAAATTGAATAAGAAAAAGCTCAAAAAAGAAGAGCTAATGCTCCAGGGTCTGCTAGAAGGAGCCAGAAAAAAGAACTGAAAGTAAGAGGGACCTGCTGTGCATTCTGTCTGGGATACTGAGAGAGTTCTGGAAGGTTCTCTTAAAGGCACTGTATCCTGTTTTGAGCCACATAATGGCAGCCTATGGGGCTTGTCTGTCCATTCCTTCCTCTCTATCATTCCAGAGGGTTTTGCTGGAAAAGGAAAGTTTTTCTCTGTGGAGAAATCTGGACAGGCTGTGCTGTTGTGGATTTTTGGTGGAATTTATAGTAGAAGTACTGGACAGTGTAGCCTTTGGATATAGGCTGCAATATCGGTCTTTAAATTCTCTCTTAAGTGTCTGTGCAGTTCTGCATTTTTTGACAATTTAAGAGATTATTTTTGATTGCTCAGGGGTCCGCGCACATGGGCGGGACTATTCACTAGATTATGACTATACACAGAGATCCCCTACTACAGAACAGAAGTGACCACACATATTTCAGTTAACCAGACCACTCAAAATGAGAGTCTAATTCCTGATTGGATCACTGAGACATATCAAAGTACTGCACACTGATCGAGCTATAAGTCAGTTTGACTGTCAAATAAATAATTCGGAACCAGGTATACAAAGGGGCATATTCACAAGGCAATTTCGCCGCTTTAGCTGCACTTTTCTGCCGCTAAAGTGGCAAAATGTTTATCCCAATATTCACAAGCTGTCGTTAACAGCAGTTAGCGACAGCTTTTAGGTGAAAACTGCATTTTTAAATCTCTCAACTTCTGTCAGCGATAAATATTGCTAATGATTGCAAAATCTGACGTTAACCCAACATCACCCTATTCACAAGGGGATTCCTTAATTTAACCCCTTCCGCAGCCGTCTTGCAGTCACACAAAGAATACATTTATGTGTTGCATTTATACAGCGCTCGTGCTGTGTTTTCTCTCCAAGAAAGACAACAGTTGGTAAATTAAGTGCATGTATTAACTCTTGAAGCACAGCCAACAAAGCCCCTCAGCTCGAGTATCAGGCTGCAATTGCTTTGGCTCTGTTTCAAATAATCTACATTCTAAATGGCATATTAACATTCAAATTAACGGAAAAGAGAAATATTTACACTTCAAGGACAAACACAACAGCTGGGCACCCCGCCAGAGATTCCCAGCACTAACTGACCCATCTACACAGGCCTTACTGTCAACGCTTCTCTATCACAAGGCACGATCCCTGACTGCCTAAAAGCAGCGCTGGTAAGACCTATACAAAAAAAAAAACACTGACAAATCTAATCTCAATAACTTCCATCCCATTTCCAACATCCCCACCTTAGCGAAACGCCTAGAAAAATGTGTGCAATCCCAACTTTGTGCTCACATAGAGAATTACCAACTCCTAGACCAGCATCAATCCGGCTTTACAAAGGGGCCCAGCACCAAATCGTCTCTCACGCACGTTATGGATGACATTTCAAAAATGCTTGACCAAAACGAATCCTGCCTCCTGATCCTCCTTGACCGTTCCTCCGCATTCGACATGGTTAATCATGACAACCTCCTATCCATCCTGAAAAATAGAATGGGTTTTTCAGATCAGGTGTTATAAGAGTTTTCATCCTTCCTACATCACAGATCACAAAGAGTCAAGGCAAACCACTCTCTCTCCCAGCCCTCTCCTGTACTCATGGGGGTCCCTCAAGCGTCCGCTCTATCCTATCCTCTTCAACCTTTTTTTGTAACCTCTTGCAAACTCACTAAATTCCATAGACATTCTCTTCCACATGTATGCGGACGAAACTCAACTATATCTGAAAATCTCATCCCCGAAAAAAACATAATCTCACTCAATACTACACTAATGTTTACACAAAACAGTTTAACGGAGAACCATCTCCTGCTCAACACTTCCAAAACGGAATTCCTGCTTATCTCCCCTCCGAACCACATCCCCAAGCTAGACCTCTGGCTGAGTCACCTCACTGCTTTCAACTGCACCCCCTCATCATAGACTCAGCCAAGTCTCTCGGAATCACCATGGACAAGCACCTGAATATGTAAAATCATATCAGCAATGTATGTAAAGGAGCAAACCACTTGATGAGGTCACTCAGAAATATCAAACCTTTCCTTCCTCTAAATGATTTCTAGCAGGTGGTCTAAGCGCTTGTCTTGCTGAGGCTAGACTACGGCAGTGCTACCCTCTGTGGCCTTCCCAAATACGCCCTGGCTCCACTAAGGACATCACTGAACACTGCGGCTAAACTGATTACAGACACCAAATGAAACAAACATATATCCCCGTACTAAAATCCCTCAAATGGCTGCCCTACGAAGCACGAATTCACTTAAAGATTGCTGTTCTTACGCACAAAGCCCTATACTTCAACACTCCTACGTACCTTGCGCAAAAACTTAAACTATCCTGTGGTGTAAGAGCCTCAAGAAGCACCTCTACCTTCCTCTTGAAACCACTCATCCTTAACAAAAAGAGAAGCTGTCACCGAGCTTTCTCCGGCACTGCCCCAAAGATATGGAACTCTTTTTCACCGGCGGCGTTCACATTGAAAGCCAAAAGATTCCTAATGAACACATTCTTACCCTAATAGGGATAGGCTCACATTGCCCTTTGAAATTGTTCCTGTTAACATTGTACTTCCATCTGATACGGCTCTTCCTTACTGCTTACTGTGTCCCCCCTCGTTGCCCGCCTACACCTGTTTATTGTATTACCCTCTTGGGTGCAATAATCCTGTAATCTGCGACCATTCCTGTTTTTTTTCTGTCTCCTATTTGATATGGATATTGCTTTTTTGTCCTTCCCCCATCATATCGTAAAGCGCTCTGATATCCCTCGGGATCTTGTTTGCGCTATATAAAACGTTATAAATCAATAAATAAATAAATGGAGCATATCCACATGGCAATATCGCCGGGAGTGATGATGCGACTTTTCTGGCGATAATTGTCCGATCGCCACATATTGCCGGCTAACACCGGATTTAATATTGCCATTGCGATGATTTTAAAATGTGTTTTAACACCCCTTCCCTGTCACTATCGACAGGTAGCGTGGGCTTGATAATAACCCGCTAACATGGCAATAATATTCAGGGTTAGGCTGAGTTAACTTTTCTGCCGTAAACTGACGTTTGCGGTAGTTATCCCCCATCATTGTGAATATCCCCTAAAGTCTTTTTTATGATGACAAGCTCTGTGATTGCAAAACCACAGAGTTGAGAACCACAAACAAGGTCGGAATGGCAGGGCGGGAAATTGGCCATTGCCCAAGGGGCTTGTGGCAAAGGGCAGCAAGTTGGCCGTTTTGTTTTCAGCGGCAAATAAACTCCCAACATTAGCCTGGGCCACCTTGCCCTCTGGAATACAACCTGAAAGGCTGCTGAAGGCCTAGATCAGAGGTCAGACCTCAGTATGAACAAGTATAGACCCTTGTGACACACTGTCAGGCACAGTAGGTCGATGGGCTAAACTGAGCAGGCATAGCATGTTAAGGGCCTTCACCATCCTGAGTCACAGAGCATGACAATAAGGCCTCCAGGAGTCATGATCCTGTTTTGAGTATCACGGCTAGCACTAATGTTACGTGGGGTGGAGGGAAAAGAGGTTGTGCAAGGTGTCACATTACAAGTGATGGTCATTTAAGGGAATCTACTTTTCTCTCCAGCAGCAGACAGGTGAGCCTCGGGTGTCTGCTGCCACCTTGCCATCTTCAAAACTGCGAGGGGCTCCCGTTTTCTAATCAGAGAAAATAAGAAAATAATGCTCACAACCAAACTATGCAAAAAGAAAACTTTTTTTAGACAATATTACTGCGAAAATCATTTATCCTGGGACAAAAGGACAAAGGGGAGGGAGAATAGACATGGCGGGGGAGTAACAAAATGGAATGAGCGAGGGGTGCAGTGTGGTAACAAAAGGAAAAGTGAGACGTATAGAGTGGAGAAGAATGACAAAAATATGGGAAGAGAAAAAGAAACTTAGAGAGAAGAAAATAACTCTCCTGGTACTAACCAACCAACAGTCATTATGCACAAGTATGGACCATTTTTTCGTTTGGTGCCCAGGCCTAATTTTGATCCCAATCCGACCCTGGACACAAAAGAGCTTTCCTTAATGTACAAATGCTTATTAAAGGGTTCCTGCAATCCTTCCTGACTCGCAAATCAATCAAACAATCACTCAATCAGTAGATTTGTAGAGCACTACAAGTCACCCACCAGGGAAGGGTATCCAGGAATCGAAGAAGGGGTCAGAGGCATCCCATTCCTATTTCTGAATCAGAGGGGAATGCATCAATGGTTTGTGACTGCTATTGTGTATATGTCACAAACCATGGACAATTGTCGACCCCTCGAATTAGGTGGTAACAGATACGAAAAAGGAAACGTTGGCAGTGGTCCTGGATGACTGCCTGGCCTGCTCTTCTCCGATATTTTCTCAAATGAGAAATTTTATTTTTGAACATTTATTTATAAATTTCAGTTACACGTATAATCCAAAACAAGCTAAATTACAGCATCAATTCCGCTCAACAGTATTCAGAGAAGTATATGTCACAACAAAAGCACAGCGGGGCGTGGCTTGGAGTGCCAGCATGGCGGACGTGCTCTAGACGAGCTCCGTCCGGCCTAACACAGATCCTACATTTATATTGGCTGCTGCAGCAGCTTGAAGATCCTCGAGGCTCTCTTATTCTCGGCGCTTCCCTTGGCGAGGCCCGGGCGGTGTTTTCGGTGATCGGTCGGAGCTCGGGGCCCCCGGTGTGGTGAGGCCTAGTTACGGCAAGTGGAGCCGGGGCCTTGAGTGAAGAGGCTGCCCCGGTCCGGTGGAGCGCTGGCGGCGGCCCCTCCGGGAGGGCCCGAGGGCCGTTGAATCCTGAGGCCGGCGAGTTAGGGGCGCATCGACCCCCTTGAATCTGGGAAGCGTGGACAGAGTGAGAGTATTGCCGGTGATCCCGGGCGGCCGGGACGGCAGACACGTGGCGCCGGGCCTGGGCGGAGGAGCAGTGCTTGCCCTGGGGCGCTACTGGACTCGTGTGTGGTGACTCCCCGCTCCAACTGCGGTACCTGCGTGGGGGCCCCATAGACTCCGTGATCATCTTGAGGGCCCGTGGAGTCGAGGGTGAGGCCCGTGGAGTGTGGGTGTGCCGAGTGCTGCAGCGACGGCGCGCCCTGGGCCGGCGAGATTATGGTGGTAGGCGCTTTGCCCTGGGCCCCTCGGTGAGTGAGCAGAGCGTGGCCCCGAGGAGAGGAGCCCGCTGAGTGCCGGTTGGTGATGGAGACTGGTGGCGCTGTTTGCCGTGGATTTTGGCGGACGGGCAGTGGACCGGCGGTAGAGCCTGCAACAGTGCCAGGGGTTCTTCAAGAGATCATGATGGAGGCCCACTGACAATACCGGATCTGCCTGAACCCACAGCGTTGAGTCTACACTATACTGGTGAGGAGAGTGCGGGGCGCTGTGCGGCACCGAAGGTCTCTTTCCCCCTCTCCCGGCACGGAAGGAACTCTTGTGGAGGGCTATGCAGGGGCACTAGCTGGCGAACACTACTGTCACTAGGGGCCCCCATCGCAACGTGAGCCTAGGTGGGAGAGGATCCGAGGATTGGGCCCAGTCGGGCGGATAGCTGGAGACCGGCTGCCATGACAAGAGGCAGAGGAGGGGGGGGGGGGCGCCGCGACGCATGGGCCCATTGATAAATTCACTGGGCCTAGCGGAGGAGCCGGAGCGACTGGGGCACAGCAGGAGCCTGGGCCGGACAATGCAGCCTTGATGGCGGCGATCACGCAGTCCCGGGATATGTTGCATGCCGAAATTGGCGCAGTGGGGGCAGATGTCACACTCCTGCGGCAGGACCTGCGGAATGCTGTATCTCGCATCACAGAGGCGGAGACGAGGATCTCGGAGGTGGAGGACGATGTCGCAGCCCTGAAGCGACAAGTGGCCAAAATGGAGAGTGTTAGAACTGGCTATTTCTGGTTGGCTAAGGCTGACGCCAAAGCTAGGCAGAAACCACCATTCTAGTCAGGGCAAGGGAGTCACATGCCAAGATAACCCCTGCTCACCCCCTTGGTAGCTTGACACGAGCAGACAGGCTTATCCCGGAGGCAATGTGTAAAGCATTTGCGCAAGCACACACCAGCAACAACATCCTAGGCACACCACAAAAGGAACTCCACACAAGGTTATATAAAAATAACTTCTGTATTGTCAAAACACATCAGATAGAAATCACACATTTACATTGTGCAAACTGGCACTGGCAATATTCACAAGGGATTATTTACACCAGGACAGGGTCACATGGCCCACTGTCAGAATCAGCACTTAGTAGAAATAGCACTTCTAGAAGTTAGAATAAGTATAGCACAAAATAACAGTTGTAAATCACAACAGGTAAGTACCACCTACGCAACCCTAAACACCTTAGGAGAATGTCACGCAGTGAACCAGGATCTCACTAGGACCACCTGTACTAGAAAGAACATCCACCTAAATATCACAATACAATTAGAGGTATAAGCAAGAACACATTACACATGATGCATCACAACATTCAGAGGTGTAGGGAAGGAAGACACATGATGCATAAAACATACATTCAGCGGTGTCATAACAAGGCACATGATGCATCAAAACACATTCAGAGGTACCAGAGAAAACACATGATGCCTAAAACATTCAGAGGTGTAAGGAAGGAAAAACACATGATGCATAAACCAACACATTCAGAGGTGTAAAATCAAGGAAGACACATGATGCATAAAAACATTCAGAGGTGCCAGAACATAACTCAATAGCGCAAAAACACATGGTGCCTAAAAACATTCAGAGGTGTAAGATTAAGGTGCGTAATCATATTAAATGCATTACATTTCCTAGCACCACATCACAGTGCACAAAATCACCTTAGGGCCTTGCGCCCTATTCAACTATCAGCCCCCCAGGCCAACTGGCCATACAATAAAGGGACTAAAGATCCCTGGGTCCAGAATCTCAGGGCGTGCTGCCAATGCAGCGCCAGTCTGGGGTGCGCCACCGGCTCAAAACCTAAACGTTGCAGGTGCCCACTACTTGCTGGGCACCTGGAAACAATCACAAGGGCCTAAACGTTGCAGCTAGCACTAAGTGCTGCGCAGCTGTAGCAGGCCGGGCACCAGTGTGCCACCTCTGTCCCACACAGGGACTCTCTCTCCAAAATTGCGCCTAAACGGTGCAGCTGCCCACTAGTTGCTGGGCAGCTGGTAGTCTGTAAACTGTGGCAAGGGCACTCACTGACCCTCTGGGGATAACACTGCGCCACATGTAGGAGCCACACAGGCTCTACAATATAATTACCACCCTAGGAGCCCACTGGCTCCTGAAACAAGTATGCCCCCTAGAACTGGGGACCTCTGGGGCAAGAATACGGGCCCCTCTGGCCTTCGGGACACCCCTGGGCCTTTCTAAACACTTAGGGACAGTCGGAGCCTCACAGGCTCTCAAATAACGAGGCCCTCTGAGCCTCGCAGGCTCTACATCATGTATGCCCCCTCACGACGATGGAGCCCCTCACGGGGGACTCAACAACTAATGACCATCGTGGGAGCCACGGGGCTCTGACAAGAAAGGGCGGCTTGAGCCTCTCGGGGCTCTGAATTCAAAGAAAATGCCCCCACGAGCCTCTCTGGGCACGCAAAACAACTATGCCGCCAGGAGCCTCTCTGGGCTTTAAACAAAGCTTTGCCCGGTCGGGGACTCAAAATTAATGTAAGGCCCCACGGGCCTCTCGGGCTTCTCAACAGCAATCGTAGGAGCAGCCCCCGGCAGAGCGGGCTGCTCGGATCAAGGCACCAGCAAGGTATGCGACCTCGCACCTCCCACCCCAGGCAGGGGGAAGCGGAAAACAACGTCCTCCCGGCCCCGCCCACAACCAGGCGGCGGGCCGGACATCTTCTTCCGGCGTTTTCCCCCGGGCTGCGGCGGTGAATTGAAGGCAAATGCCGGGTGGGCACCGGCTTCTTTAAAATAATAAAATCGAGGTGGGCACTCGATCGGGCCACAAATAAAAGCGCTCCCAAGCACTGTAAGTGGCAAATGAAGCGCTTCCAGGCGCTTAGGCAAAGATACCACAATTAAAGCGCTCCTCAGCGCTAGGGGGAAATAAAGTGCTCCAAAGCGCTAGAAGGGCCATAAATCAGCGCTCCCAAGCGCTAATGGCCAGATACAGCATTCCCCAGCGCTATAATTACAATACAGCGCCTCCAACTACAACAGGTCCTGGGGGCTACAAAGAAAGTCAAAAGGGTCCCAGGACCAAGGTAGAGTCCTCCAGCCATCCATCAGGTATCCAGGGGCTGGGCAGGGCTCAGGGAGGCAAGCCTTCCCCTGAGCCCAAGCAGCATCATGCCCCTGGCAGGATTCAAGTTAATGTTAATGTTATGTTAATGTTAATGTTATGGTGATTTGTATAGCGCGCGGCTGCCCCAGCCAAGGGGTGTCCCGGCGCTGCGAGCAGACGGATTGCAGAGAGTTGGAGGCGCAGAAAAGTGAAAAGGTTATTGAAAGAGATGAGTTTTGACGGCCTTTCTGAAGGCTAAAAGGTCCTGTATACCGCGAATAGCTTCGGGCAGACTATTCCATAACTTGGCAGCCAGAAACAAGAACATTTTTGAGTGTCACAGCACCCTTTTTATACCCAAAATCCTTTGTCTAAAGGGTGCAGGCAGTGTGAGAACCAGCTAGAACTTGTTATAGGGAATTCCTTTCACTGACAAGGCTAGGGACATCAGACGCACCCGAGGGGGTGGAGCCAGCATTGTGTGGGGAAAACCCAGCCTCATTCAGGACCCTCAAACCAGACTGTCAATCCACAAGCAGGCTCAGGCTCACTCCTCCCCTCACATCAGCATGCTAAACACTCCATTCACCACCGGGGCAGACCCTCCCAGACTCTTGGAGCCAGGCTCACCAGCCAGCCTTAGCCAATCACACGCCAGACACAAATTACACAAATATGCCAACTTCTAGAAGTGGCACTTCTACACTAGACACAATCATGCTGCATATACCATTGCGCAGCATTCAATCTCACGAGTTTGCACATACCAAACTCGACCCTGCACTTCCCACACATCAGGAACTACCATGGGCATACATATTCCCCATTCATTCCTATGGGAGGGCAGGTCACTCACCACGCATACACAGAGAGCTCACGCACTTTACACTGTACCACAGTGAAAAAGTGCACAGAGGCCTAAAATCACCACCACCAGGTTCCCGAAACAGGCTAGGAAAAAGCAAAAAGTCTCAGGGTGAACCTTCCAAAAGGGCTGGGTCCAACAGAGAGTGTTAAGAAGGGTCTGGCTCTGCGGGCCAAAGGGACATGCGCAACGCAATAACTTGCGCTTTGTTGGTTTCCCGGAGGGCTGCAAGAAGGGTGACATGGAAAAGTTTCTGACACAATGGCTAGAGAGCTGGCTCCCCCCGGATGCCCTGTTTCGCTGTTTCATAGTAGAGCAGGCTCACCGGGCCCTGATCCAGAAGCCTCCTGTGGGGTCCCGCCCGCGGTCAGTCATTCCGAAAATTGCTGAATTACCATGACCGCGATGTCATCTTGAAACAGGCCAGGGCTAAGGAACCGATACTGTTTGAGAACAGTCGCATTATGGTCTTCCCTGACTACACACGCCTGGTGCAGCAGCAACGCAAGTCGTTCCAGGCGGCCAAGGCCCGTTTCCGAGATCTTAAACTCCCATATGCTCTTCTGTTTCCCGCTCGTTTGCAAGTGGTATTTCAAGCACGCACTCACTTTTTTGATACCCCGGAAGAGGTCTTTAAGTGGACTGATGAGACAGTGAGAGTGCGACCACATATGCTGCCGGAGCTGGACTCCGACTCTTCTGTGAATGAGGCCCCATCGCAGAATGCCCGAGGATCTCGCCGGGAAGGGAATTGGCGATCCCGGTCGTGACAGCCATCCGCCTCTGGAGGGGACTCGGCCCGGGGACCCCCAGCCTCTGGGCACTGAGTAGTGAACCTGTGACTTGTGTAATGCGTATGCTTTATGGAGGTTTGCTGGCTCCCCTTTGCGGGAAATCTGTGGTTCTGTGTTTTAGTTACTGGCTGCGAGAGGAGAATATGTTACGGGCCATTCCCCCTCTTCTCAGGGTTTGGTGTTGGGTGGGGGTGGACTAAGATGATATGGGTTGTTGGGTGGGGATTCATTGGCATGGGGGACCTCGGGGCCCACGTTTGGGATGGGGTGCCCACCTTGCTGCGACAGGTACTTCAACTGTTTTTAGGTATTGGGGGTGGGGGGGGGGTTGCTTGTTTGGGGTGGGTTTGTTAGGGTGGGGGTGGGATTACACAGCCTTGGGGGGGTCCTATTTGTTTGGTTTTTCTTTGTCCTTACGTCCGTATGTCCGTGAGATACCTGAAGCAACTCTCAGATGACGCATTGCGCTGATAAACCCCTGGGTCTCCATAGTACCCTCATATACTTAGATGGAATGTCCGTGTGGTATTAGACAAGATCAAGCGGGGAGCGGTGTTGTGACAAGCAAAGCGACTTGGGGCAGACATCCTCCTCCTACAGGAAACCCATCTGATGGGCACTAAAGCCCTGTGTCTGCAGAGATTTGGCTATCAGCAGGTCTATCATGCTGGGTTTGTGAGGGGGTCCAGGGGCGTGGCTATACTCATACACCGTAGACTCCCCTACACTCACACAAAGCTCTGGACGGACACACAAGGAAGGTATCTGGTTGTGCAGGGTATGGTAGGGGAGGTTCCTCTGGTCTTGGGTTGTGTCTATGCCCCGCCGCCATTACAGTGGTCCCTGATTTTGAAGCTATACACGGTCTGGGCCTACATTCCGGATGTGTTGGCAGCGGTTGGAGGCAACTGGAATGATGTCCTGGATATCACCAAAGATAAGTTTCGGCAGGGGGGCGGTACCTACGTAGGCCACCCCACAAAGCTACAAGGTATGGTGAGTGGTCTGGACTGGGTAGATTCGTGGAGGCATTTACATGGATATACATTTGTCTCTGCTGTACACAGGTTCTTCTCAAGACTGGATTATATCTTTATTCCTCTGGCAGTGGCTGGATGTGTGAAATCGGCGACGATTCTCCAGCGGGGCCTCTCGGATCACTCGCCGGTATCTGTGGAGCTTCGGTTGGGTTGGGGGAGGCAGCCATTCCGATGGCGCTTGTCGGTTTGGCACCTTCAACAAGAGGATTATAGACGACACATGCGCAAGGCGATTTCCAATTATCTTACTGGGAATGTGGGATCTGTCTCAAGTGCTGCAACGCTGTGGGAAGCATTTAAACCTACACTGCGGGGGATGGATATTGCCTGGTGCACGGCGGCGCGGAAGCGAAGGCGGGAGGCCTTGGTGCATGCGGAGGCCGAGGTGGGGGACTTGGAGCATCAAGTACGTCTGACGGGGGAGGCTTGTGCTGTGATCCAGCTTCTACTGGCGCAGCAGTCCTATGCGGCGTTGCTCATGGCTGAGGCCAAACAGGTGTGGTTAGCCATGCACAGTAGAATTTGCCAGTGGGGGGATAAATATAGTAAAATGTTACAAAGGCTCTGTCAAGGGGTCTTTCATGCGCAGAAGTTGCCTGGGATTTTAGATGGAACAGGGGATCCGTTAACGGACCCGAGAGAGCTGGCAGAGAGTTTCGCTCTGTACTATGCGGAGCTAAATGCCCCGCGGGAGTGCCTGTCGGCTGATCAGTGTGACAAATTCATAGCAGATCTGCCCCCTAGGACGGTATCTGATAAGGTGCGAGATAAACTGATCTTCCCCTGACAAATGAGGAACTGGGCACCGCCCTGGGGGAGTTGAACTCGGGGAAGACCCCCAGTCCGAATGGCTTCCCCAGTGAGTTCTTCAAGAAATACAACACCCAGTTGGCCCCGGGCGGCGTTGGAGGAGGCCAGAGATCAGTGCAGGCTCTCTCCGGATTAGAGGCATGCGGAGGTCGTGGTATTTCATAAGCCGGGTCGTCCCCCCCAGAGCAGCACTCCTCCTATCGTCCGATCTCGCTCCTCAACGTGGCTCCTTCCCTATATCTCAGGGCTGCTACACCCGGACCAGGCTGGTTTTATGCCGCATAGGGCGACCAGACACAATATCAGACGGGTGCATGTGGCAATGGAGGCAGTTAAGGGCATTGGACAGCAAGCTGCGTTTCTCCTGGCTGACATAGACAGAGCATTCGACTCTATAAGTTGGGTGTATTTGTTTTCAGTGCTCCTGTGGCTTAACCTGGACCCTCGTTTCCTGTCCTACCTGCGCCTTCTGTACACTGACTTAACGGCCTCAGTTCGCGTGCAGGAACGGTCTCTTCTACATTTCAGATTCAGTGCGGTACCCGGCAGGGATGCCCTCTGTCGCCCTACTTATTTGCCTTGGCTATGGAGCCACTGGCGGCGTATGCACAGATGAGTAGGTTTGAATGGGCGCAGGGCCCGTCAGACAGAATTGCTCTCTACGCAGATGACGTCCTCTTTTTCCTTACAGACCTTCCTAGATCAGGGCTGCGTTGGGTCAGTTCCTGTGGGGGGGGAGCGGTTTGTGTGGCGTCGCATACGTGCTTCCTCTCCACCTATTGTGGGGGGCTAGCGACCTCGGATATCCTCTCCGACTACCAAGCCTCCCAACTATTGGTGTTAAACGAGTGTTGGTACGGGGATAGGACTGACCCGGCATATGCCATGGACCGATACCTGATGGGTTCAAATACACTACACACCATCCTGTACTCTGCATCCCTGCGGAATGTGCTGCCGTCGGCCACCTGGGTGGTGTTTCACATTTGGCGGCAGGCTTTGCGCCTTATGGGGTGGTGGAACACTCTGACAGCGGAGACTCCTCTGTGGCACAACGGACGGTTTCCTGCCCTGGCCTCGCTGCAAGGTTTTACGGGGGGGGACAGCATTGGCACCTTGACCTTAGGGGACGTGATGCATGGTACAACACTTAGATCCTTCCAGGATCTTAGGGACAGCTTTGAGATGCCCAAATCCCAATTCTTCAGATACCTTCAATTTCGCCATGCCCTGTCCCCCAGCTTAGCGGGGAGACTCTCCCCGAATTCAGCCCACTGGAGGCAAAAGTCTTTATGGGGGATCTGGAGACGAAGAAAATATCTTGCATTTATCAGACACTGGTCACACACAGTTCCCCCATGTAGGAAGGTGGATATCTGACTATGGTTACCCCCAAACTTTATGCCTGGTGTTTAGCTGGTTTTTGACTTAGTTGGCCTGGGATCCTGCTATTCAGGGCCCCAGGCGGATTGCTCTCTCCTTAAAATGGACTGCATGCATAACACAATTGGAATTGGTTCACCTTATAGGCCCCTGTAACAGTGTACCATAGGTACCCAGGGCATAGGTGTAGCCAAGGCCTACCAGGGGCTGCAGCATGTATCGTGCCACCCCTGGCCTGGCCTCCATATTTGACACAACTGGCTGATCACTCAGCTGGGGTAAGTTGGTGTAATCACCTCTTGCTTAGATATAGTATCCCTATATCTAACCTTAACTGGACACATGTTAACCTATAAGCCATTCCTATGGAAGGCCCCTGCAATCCTGGGGGCAGAGTGTGTGGTTTCATGTGAGATGGTGCTTTCGCATGAGCTGAGCCTGTCTGCAGCTGTCGGGAACAACTCCCTTAGCTGTTCCGGGATATTGCCATACCATATACTCTTAAGTGCATTATAATCCTCGCGGTTATATGCTAACTTTGGTATGGCTTTATCAAAACATGTCGAGTAAGGTGTCATACGATTTGGAATACTATCCCCTCGACAGTTCTGTTGACGGGGATAGCATTCCACCCTTCTAGAGGGACACGACATGTACATTGCCTTAACCCCAGTTAAAGTTAACCAGAGCCTCAGCATCACAAAATGGATGCTGCCACCACAGACACAAGTCTGACCTCCTGCTGCTGGTAGTCCTTCCAGCGAGGGAGGCTTGGACAAAGGGTTTCCTGCCTTGGGAGGTGCGAGCACCACCCCAGACAGGATTTTGTGAATTGGGTAGGACAGGGCTGAATAGAATTGCGATTCTCCTATTAACATGCCTAGAGAATCTAGATTTCATTAAAGACACAGAGGCTCACATTATGCAATGACTTTTAATTGCAGATCCAAGCCAGTCGCATCACAATATAAAGGTTCCAATGAGAACACTGAGATAAAGTAATAGGCAAAACACGGCAACCATCAGCCTCTTTTAAATCAGGCGAAGAAAGAAGATGTAGTAGTATCCAGAAGATTCGAAGTGGAAGAAGACGTAGTAGTATCCAGAAGATTCGAAGTGGAAGACAAACAAGAATGAAGAAGTCAGCCGAACGGTATCTTGGTGATGTAACATCCAAAGTTGTTTAAGTAGAAGGATTACCTGAAAGAAAGGAGGCAATGAAAATTGTATCCTAGATAAAGAGGTAATCATAAACAAACAAATCTTGAAAAGAAGAATTGAACAATCATAAATAACATTTTAATATAAATATAAAATACATTATATTTAAGTAATACAAAATGTAAATAGTATATATCCACAACCAAACAGGGAACGGGATGGGTGGGATAATGTGAGCCTCCGTGTCTTTAATGAAATCTAGATTCTCTAGGCATGTTAATAGGAGAATCGCAATTTCATTAGAAGAACGGAGGTTACATTATGCATGTTGGTAGCCTTGTAAAACTGCATTAGACATGTGTTCAATAGGTTTACAATAATGTCTTGCAAAGGTATTAGCATTAGACCAGTCGGCAGCTTTAAGGATATCATCCAACTTACCTCCGGACCAAAGAGACTTACTTGCCATTGCACCTCTAACAGAATGGGCTTGAAATTTGGATATATCAATACCAGCTAGGGACATAACAGATTTAACCCATCTGGCAATCGAGGTGGAGGAAATAGCCTTATGAGGTTTACCAAAGGAAATGAGGAGCTGATTCTCATTAATTGGACGAAGGTTAGACATTGTCATATCATACACTTTCATACATTCAACAAAACAAAGTTTTGGAGAAGGCTCAAAACTAGGGTAAAAAATTGAATCAGACATGGTCTTTGTTCTTTTATAGATCTCAAACTTAACTCCAAATAAATTATAAGACCTATTAGAGATCTTCAGAGCTTTAACATCAGAAACTCTACGACAGGAGATAAGGCAAAGAAGAGTTGCGAGTTTAAAAGAAAGAAACTTTCTGCTCAGAAAAGAATTATCCGGCCAGGAAGTGAAAAGATCTAGAAATGAATTCACATCCCAGAGAGAATCATATTTTGGTCTCGGGGGTCTTTTAATACGAATGCTCTTCATTACTCTACAAACAATAACATTTTTACCAATAGACTTGCCATTAATAAGAACATGACCAGCAGAAATCGCCGATCTATAACAGTTGATTGATCTATAACTTAATCCTTTGTCGAAGAGTTCAGCGAGAAAATTCACTATATCAACAATAGGTGCTTGAGTGGGATCCAGATCCCTCTCCAAGCACCAACGAAACCAGCATTTCCAGATATTGTTGTATCTGTAATGATTTCCTGGTGCCCATGACTCTCTGAGGAGAGTAGAAGTTGATGACGAAAGTCCTGAGACTTCGTTAGATCTCCTGACACTCTCCAGGCAAGAAGGTTCAAACTCCCTGATAGGGTCATTAGGTGGGGATCTCCGTTTAGGTCTGTAAGGAGATATTTCAGGGAAGGAATGAGAAATGGAATTTCAAAGGTGAGTTCCAGAACAGTGGGGAACCATGCCTGTGATGGCCAAAAGGGAGTTATCAGGACTAGAGAAGATCGGTCTTGCCTCACTTTCTGCAAGACTCTCTGGATCATTGCAAATGGGGGAAAGGCATAAGCATTGACCCCTGACCAGGGTTGGAGAAATGCTTTCCCAGCTTGTGCGCCAGGATCCGGCATCCAGATGAAGTAACGTTCTATTTGAAAGGTGAGACGGCTCGCAAATAGGTCTATCTCGAATGGACCCCAATAAGAATTTATTGAGTCGAAGACAGTGACGTTTAGTTTCCAATCGCTGTAGTCTGAAAGGAATCTGGAATTCCAATCGGCAGAAACGTTGGACTTCCCTGGGTAGTATTCCGCTCTGAGGGTAATTTTGTGTTCTAAACAGAACATCCAGAGTTTCCTTGCTAGGTTCGAAAGGTCGGCAGACTTCGTACCTCCCAACCGATTGATGTAGGCCACTGCTGAAACATTGTCCATTTTCAGAACAACCGATCTCCCCTGAATTGAGTGCTTGAAACTCATAAGGGGGTATAGGCCAGCAGTAAGTTCTAGGAAATTGATGTGGTGAGATAACTCCTCCTGAGACCAGATACCACCCGTATTCTGGTTTAGGAAACAAGCACCCCAACCATGAAGGGAAGCGTCTGATTCCAGGACAAAATCCGGTTCTGATCCGAAAATTGCTTTCCCATTCCAAGCTTCCAGGTTCTCTAACCACCAGTTCAGTTCTACTTTGGCCTCTAAATCTAGGGTGATTTGGTCTTCGTACCAGAGACCGGATCTCAACACCCTTCCTTTTATCCTTTGCAAAGCCCGGTAATTCAGAGGGCCTGGGAAAATCGCTTGGATGGAGGAAGATAAGAGACCTAGAAGTCTTGCCAGTTCCCTTAAAGGAATGTCCTCCGGTCTTAAAACATGACGAATCTCTTTCTTGATCTTCGAGATTTTTGAAGGAGGTAGAAGGAGAAGACACTTGGAAGTGTTTAGAGTGAAACCCAAAAACTCTAGAAATTTGGAGGGGGTTAGAATAGACTTCTCTTTGTTGACAATGAAGCCTAGACTTTCTAACAGATTCATAACCGTTTCCAGGTCTGTAGAATCTGAGGTAGGTCTTGAGACATTATCAAAATGTCGTTGAGGTAAATGACAAGTCGAATTCCTTGTTCTCTTAGGAAAGAAGCTACTGCTCTCATTACCTTGGTAAAGCACCAAGGGGCGGAGGAAAGTCCGAAGGGGAGAGCCTTGAACTGATAAAGATGATTTTTCCAGAGAAATTGTAGGTAAGGTGAAGTAGGCATCCTTCAAGTCTAGTTTTACTAACCAGTCTTCTTTTTGAAGAAGGTCTCTTAGAAGATGTATTCCTTCCATTTTGAAGTGCCTGTAAACCAGAAATTTGTTGAGGCCCTTCAAATTTATAACTGGTCTCCAACCTTTTCCTTTTTTCTCCACAAGGAACAAAGAGCTTACGAAGGTTAGAGAATTTAAGGGAACTTCTATTATCGCTTCTTTCTCGAGCATAGAGTGGATCTCTTCCTCTACTATCTTCTCTTTTTCTATTGAAATAGGAATATCCCTTGGTAAAAAGGTTTGAATTGGAGTTTGAGTGAAATCTATCATAAAGCCTGTTACTGTGGAAAGGACCCAAGGGTCTTGAGTTATTTCCTCCCATTTTTTTGAAAAAAGGCTGAGTCTCCCTCCCACCTTCGGAGGGATCGAAGGGGAAAGCGAAAGCTTGGAACTTACTTGGAAGGTTTGACGAGAAAGAAGCTCGTGATCTTGCGCCTCTGGCTCTGTTTCCTCTTCCACGGTAGAAGCTGTTGTTATAATTATTTTGCTGTCCGCCTCTTCCGTAAGGACGTGATCTCTGATAGGGCCTCTGGTTAAACCGGCCAGAAGAAAGGCCCCTTCTTCCGGCCCTTCCAAAAACATTATTACTGAATACTCTCCTTATATTCTTTTGTGCCTTATCAAGTGCAGTAAAGGTCGAGACGTATTTTCCCAAGGATCTTATAAGCTCTTCACCAAAGAGCAGGCCTTTCGGGTTTGAAGATGGCTCCTTCTCGGCCATGTCTGTAAGTTTAGGGTCTAGTTTAAAAAGGATGAGTCTACGTCTTTCAGCGGTAATGCTGGAATTGGCAATACCTAGGAGAATGAGGGCTCTTTGACTCCAACCTCTTGTAAGATCTGTATCAAGTTGGGTACCATTAAGGTAACACTCCTCAGCGGAGTCAAGAATCTTGCTTAGTGGACCGAGCACATCCAGTAGGCGATCTTGGCATCCTTTAAAGGCTTTTTCAAGACATTTTCTAGGGTCATGCCCAAGTCTAAAGAGGTATTTAATTAATTCTGGATCCATATTAGGGGCATAACATGCCTTTTCATCAATTGAGGGTCTTGAACACTCAGGCCTTAGAATATTCCTTGTCCCTCTTTCGAGAGGGAAACAAATCAATTTTTTAGTAAATTTAGATACATATTCCTGGGGAGACCATAGTGTGGAGCTGGGATGCTTTAGATTTAAGGGGGAGAACATCTCTTCTCCCAAGGGATTTAGGATAGTATCTTTAGATGTAGAGGGGTGTTTGTCCTCTTCATCAAAAATTCCAATATCCCCATCATCCAAGTCCAGAACGTATTCGTCTGGATCTATATCATCGTCATCATCTGAGCCCTCCTGGTAGTCTTGAGCACTTTGAGGAAGTGAGCCACTAAGGGCATCCAAGGTTTTTGGGCCGCAAGGGGCACCCGATTGAATTGAGTCATAGAAGACATCTCTATTATTTGAGGTGTAAGGACCTCCGAAGAATTTTGTGGTGCTAGGACCACCAACAATACCAGAGGTGCTAGGACCTCCTGTGCTCACATTGATTTCTCTAGAAATGTTGTTATTTTTCTTTGTACATTTTGCTCCCACTTTGTCACTGACCAATACATCAGACACTTCTTGTTGGGAATGAAGTGGTCTTTTATAGGGGGAAAATGGGTAAAGGTCTCCCTAAAACAGGATTTTCTTTCTTTTTGGATGATAGACCGAAAATCCTCTTTACTAAAAGTAGGTATTGTAGCATTATTCCCTTCTGAGTCTGAGTCAGATACATTTTCCATCTTAACTTTATAATATTTCCCCTTTTTTTTTATTTTTTTTTTTTAATATATTTTGATAATAGAATGCTATTGGCCCTATAAGGCTAAAACAAGGGACTGAATATAACCAAGGGGTTCTTAAAGAAAGAAACTAAGCATAATATATAGGTATAAAAATATTGAAGTGCCTACAGCCCTTTGCACTTAATAAAATTTTAACGTTGAGTGATTCAGTGAATAAAGCTGAAACCGCGATGCTCCGGCGCCTCCAAACAGCTGATTACCAACTGTCAGGCGAGTGAGGAAAGTCCCTAGGCGAGACACTCACGAAGCATGAGACTCGCCAGGGAACTTTCCTCTAAAGCGCGTTGTGCGTCTATCTGTTACCCTCGTCCGAGGTAGAGAAGGCTCCACACAAGAGATAAGAGCATGGCAGCGGTTACCCTCGTCCGAGGTAGAGAAGGTCCCACACAAGCGGTAAGGGCATGGCAGCGCTTCGTTTGTTAGAGGCAGTGCCTTAATGCTACGCCACGCATGTGTTACGATGCGGAGGGCTCCTCGGGCTCTCTGCGGGTCTTTCCGTTATACAGCGAGCTGCGCGTGGCTCATGCGGGTTTAAAATATAACAAATACTTGCGGAGGAGCGAGGGCAAAGGTCAATAACGCGCCTAATAACTGGTGTGTTACAACTTAAATCTAATGCCTAAATCCAAAGAAGCTTTAAACACAATATCGAGCGACGCGATCGTAGGAGGGATAAAACGAAATCGAGAGTGATATTGACAATGTTAAAACTTGAGAGGGTATAAAGGAGGGGGGGAGGATCTCCATAAATTGCAGATCCGGGGAGGAGAGAGGGTAGAAAGTGGGGTTAAGGCCACAGAAAGACAATTCAGAATAATTCAAAGACAAGGTAATGTTAGAATTAACTTGCCTTAAGCTAAAACCTCCCCAGAAATAAATATATCAAAAAAACAAGGTTAAAGATAGAAAACCTTAAATAAGAGAGAATGAAGTGAGCTACTTATCTGCTTGGAGCCGCATTTAAAAGAGGCTGATGGTTGCCGTGTTTTTCCTATTACTTTATCTCAGTGTTCTCATTGGAACCTTTATATTGTGATGCGACTGGCTTGGATCTGCAATTAAAAGTCATTGCATAATGTAGCCTCCGTTCTTGTAATGAAATCAGACATGCCCGGGGCACACAAGGTGTCCCCGTGCATAAGCCAGTCCAAACCGGTCCTGGGACTTGCCAGACCCAGGCCTGGCGAGGAGCTGGACAAAGGAAAGGGGTTGTAACCGCCCCCCTTCCTGGTCCCACCCAGAGGAGGGACCTAGCAGGTGATCCACCCCTCAGATTGGGAATAAGAGTGGGAGCAGTGCCATAGCACCTCAGATCATCCTGAGTCAACTTGAAACTAAGAAGACGACTGGACTTCGACATTCTGCTGCACAGAAGACTGAAGAGCATCTCCCTTGTGACCTAGGAGTGGCCACCCTGTGAACACAGGCACCATCCAGCAACTCGACGTCTGCTTTGCCGCCGCCTCCTGCCAGGGCCCGAGCACAGAGCCTGACAAGACCCAGACTCCCAGACTTCTCACAGCCCGATCCACAGTCCCTGCAAAGAAGGGACCCGTGGAGGCACCGAGAGACGTGGGACCGGACCTCTTGAAAGACCCCCGAGACGCTGACTGCGCAGCACCCGAGGCACCCTCGACGCCTTGCTTTGGGGTTTGAGAAGACCCACAACCGAGCATCCCTTGCACCGAAGATCAGCCCCCCAGCACCTCCACGATCTGCGTGGGGCCCTTTTGCATTGTGCCACTCGACGCGCCATCCCAGCCACTTGCCACTTGGTCAGCGGCCATATTGGCAACGAAACCTACAATCTACACTGCGAGTCTGGTTGCTCCAGACTTGCCCTCACTCCTGTGAAAGGGAGACCCCGCTCTGACCTTGCTGGTCCGAGTGATAAGCCTTTTTTGATTCCTGCATGGCTTGCATTAGCCAAGGCCTGTTTGCTCCGATCAAGTTGCCGACACCGCCATTAGCTAGAGCTTTTGTGGGACAGCTCGTGATCAACTCCTGGACGTCCTCGGCCTCTTCGTGTTCACGTGGCTGCTGAGAGAAGCTACACAACAACGCCTGTTTGCATCCGACATCGCCTGGTTCCAATCTGGTTCCACGGTAGTCACTGGCTAGTGACTTTGAACATTGTCCCCTCTGCTTTCAGGTCTTCACCACTTCAGATCCACCCTTGGATCCACTGGAACTCTTCACATCGAGCCGCCTGCAGCATCTTCAGCTCCAAGCACCATCGACCTGCGTGACGAAACCCGACACTACTTCGACCCTATGCACCCGCTTCCTATGGGTGAGGTAACTCAGCAACGCTGGTGTTCCCACACTGGTACACACCTCTAGTGTCTGTGTCTAAAGTTTCAGCTTTCTAGGTCACTCGGAAGGTTCCTAAAACACTAACTTTGCAACTTTTACGCACCATAGACTTAACATTGGTGAATGCGTGCACTTTAAACACTGCAATCGAGTCCCGCGGGCCTTTCCCGACTTAGTCACTGCTAGTCCCGATCAGCTCCAGCGATTCCCAAGGCCCTAGGCCTACTTCCTTTTCGATTGGTATCTCTTATACCACTTTCTTAATATATGGTTTGAGTGGCCACCCGCCCTCATCCATATTGTGCAACTTTTGTGTATTTAAACTGTGTTTTGTTTTAACGCTTGTGCTTCTGTGCTCATAAAGAGCATAGGGGATATTTGTAGTTAATAAATATATATATATATTTTCAATATATATCTGTGTGGTGTCCTTTCATTTGGTATTCAAGGGGATTGTGTATGGTAATACAGCTGGCTTCACATCCCTTTCAGAGTTTAGCCTAAGACTGCTTTGGCCACGTTACCACCAGGATAACTGGTCTTTAAGGTTGACTTACAACCAATCATCATAAGGGTTGCTTGGCATGGTAAATGGTGATCACTAGAACTAGTGAGCATCATATACCAGGCCAACTTCCCACACCCCACACTACAGAAGCTTAGGGAGCATTGGTTGGAGGACGTAGGTGGGCTAGAGGAGGAAGATTGGAGGGAGTCGCATGCCGCACCCAGGGGTGCGGCCATAGCGATGCTTCTTCGCCTTATCCAGTTCAAATATCTGCATAGAGCCTATTATACGAGCGTTCGTCTTTGGCGGGCGGGACTGATTGCCTCACCAGACTGTCTCTGCTGTCACAGGGAGGAGGGGACGTTTCTACACACGGTCTGGAACTGCGGAGCTCTTGTTCGTTTCTGGAGTGGGGTCCTGGCCTGTCTGTCTGAGGTATTGGGATGGGAGCTCCCCCGCATGCCACAATTTGCCTTACTACATGTCATGGATGGGGTGGGGGCAACATACACAAGAGACACTTGATGTTACTGGGCCTCACAACAGCCAAGAGAGACATAGCTAAAGGGTGGAAGGATCCACGGGCCCCATCGGTGGCTGTCTGGAAGAGGCGACTCGATTTTTACATGGGATTGGAGTGTCTGATTTTTGTAGCCAGGGGGTGCCCGGGGAAGCATTTTAAAATTTGGAAGCGCTGGGTGGACTACAGGGGGGTATGGCTTGAGCCCCCAGTAGAGCAAGATGAGCTTCCTCAGGAGGGGTGAGGGGGAGAATGCAGTGGAATGTGGAAGATGGAACGGACGGGACAAATGGATTGCTATATTTTTCTCTTTATGCTGTATATTGTTTACTATGATAGAATTGGACCTAATGAGGGCTGTGCGACTTTTTTTGGGGGGGGGTGAGGGGGGGGGAGTTGGTTGGGATGTGGGTGGGGAGTTGGGGGGAGGGGGGTTTGCGGCAGGGGGACTGGGGGAAGGGAGGTTGGGTAGGTGGTTCTTTCTTCCTTGCCCCTTTTCCTTTTTCCTGGCTTTATTTGCAAAGGGTTGCCTGTATAATGACAACGACGACGATTGCTGCTGATGCTGTAATGTCAATCCTTGCAGTTTTTCTCTGGGTAACAGGGCCCTGCATTACTTGTGCAATCTGACAATAAAATGTATTTAAAAAAGCACAGCAACAGGTGAAACATGGGCATGCCAGCATAGTGTGGGGAGGGGTCATCTCTAAGGTGTCCATGCAGCAATAAGCAAAGAAGAGAACGAAAAACAAAGAGAACAAAGATGCTGTTGTACCATAAGACATTGTAGTAACGTATGGAGTGTGCGGTACCTTTAAGAATTTCTTATGAGTGAGTGAGAGTCTACTTTGAGGATTGAGCTCTCTAGTCAATAGTAAGTGCATTCCGGTTGCTACGTTTCCTTTTAATTTACTGCTTTATGGCCCACGCTGCTGTCCCTCATGAGTTCCTCAGTCTTCGATGAGCATTAGATGCATGAGGACAGGCTGTGTGTGGGCTCTTTATTTATTACCTTTTAATTTACTAAATACACACTATACTTATCTCTGCTTGGCTCCCGAAAGTCTCTATGTAACAGATACGAACATAATCACATAAGCAATTGTGGGAAACATTGCAAGAGTCCAAGAGAAACTCATGGATCAACTTTGCAGGCATCAATGACCCATGAGATCTGCACCAGTGCTGTGGACGGACTCAGTCAGGGTAAAAAAAAGGAAACAGGCAACCTAGAAAACCACTAATTAAAAAACAGACCATGTGACAGAGAACCCAGAGAAATCCTTGTAATCAGAGGGTGACTCACCCCCTGAATGGATTTAGACTGTATCAAGCAGGAAAACATCAAAATGCTCTAGCTGTGCCACAGGGTGGAGAAGGAAGGTGACAAACCGTGCCATTGAAGAGCAGCCAAAATGAGGCCAGAAATGCTCAACTTCAATGGAATGGGACGGTCTCACCCATGCTGGTGAAAAAGGATCTCAATCTTTGTGTGGCACCATGGATGGCAAGAGGGAGAGGGATAAGGGTGAAGTAAGGGCAAAGGGAAGGGTTAGTATGGGGTTAAGACAGACCCAGAAAAAACAAGCTTTTGCAATTCAATAGGTCTTGCTTATACAAGAGTTTGAGCTATTGGCATTGTAAATGACAATGCCAATAGCTTAAACTCTAGCAAATGTGAGACCTATTGCATTGCAAATAAAATTTTGGGAAAAGCTCCTCATGCCATGTTTTTAAGTTAATGCTGTCCCTTTCTTTAGACGAGCCAGGTCTAAAGAAAGGGACACTGCCACCATTAAAGGGACACCGCCACCATTAAAGTGAAAGTACAATGTGGGGAGCTTTTACAAAAAAAGCATCTATTTGTCGAGTTGACAAACAAATGTTTTTATTTTTTGTAAAAGTGCCCTATTCCGCGGTTTCACTTTAATAGCGGCTGTGCACCTTTTTTAGACGTGGCTCATCTAAAGAAAGGGGCATGGCCGACATTAAAGTGAAAGGGCCTTACGGCGACTGACTAAAGAACACAAATCCATGACTGAAATACCTCAAAGCGTCATGCAGGAGCTCCCAAGCACCCACACCTCTTTTTCACATTCACCTTTTTGTAAACAAAGGAGATATTTGAAATATACATGTTTACTGCGAATTGCTGAGAAATTTAGCCCCTGCCACTGACATGAATTTAGTGCGGTTGCTCCCAGGTTCAGAAATTTGAATTAATTAATCTGCTGCTCTGCTCCGCCCAGAACAAAGCCCAAGGAGATTTGCACATTTAATCATGACCTCTTTACGCAAACGCACAAACCCTGCCACTCTCCTGTGCCAAAGCCAGGAGCTGATGGAGTGTGACGAGGGGTTACAGAGCCATACACCGCTGCCGAACCAGGTTGGGCTTCCGCACCAATAATACAAAAAGAAAGAGAAAAAGAAAGGTGTGCGGCCACGTTGCATTGTGAAATTGAAAGTGAGCATGTGGCGCTGCGAAGGAAAAAAAAGTGGCCGCCTTTGCTAAAGCTGGCATCCCACCAGTGCAATTAAGATCAATTAGGCAAAGAGTTCTCCCAAAGGGATAATGCAAGCAATACTGTAAGAACACACATAAAAATGTTACAAAAGAAGACAGGGAGGTACTAAGAAGGGACTCATAAACCAATTAACAAATCAAAAGCCAATATTCAGGAGGACAGTCACAGGAGCCAATTGAAAACATGGGTGGAGTGTGGGCGCAGCTTTAAGTCTCTACCAGAATACAGCTTGCCTCGCAGAGCAGCACATGCGCTGCCCAAGCTTGACCAAAGAAATAAAAAGGACATGGTGGCGAGAAGATCCACCAACATTATAAGGGCAGGAGGCTGCGAGGATGCGGCTCGCACGAGGATGCTGTTGGGCAACTAGACCATGGATACCATGGGTTATGGCAGTTGGAAGCTGCTATGCTAAGGAATAATCAGGTACAGCGAGAAATGTGGACTAAATGTGCATAAAGGTCCCAGAAGCATTGTGTACCCTATAGATAATTTAATCATATGATGCCACTTTGTGCACCCAGGCGATCCACAATATTAAACAGTAAACAATGGTACAATTATAAGGTATAATATTATGCAGAGGATGCAATCCGTGACTGTTAGTTGTGCCATGGAGCTAGGAACATAGAGATAGACGCCTTATAGGTGCGTCATCCCCTTATGGCAAGAATTTTCTCATTAAGAATCTTTTGGCTTCCAATTATAAGGTATATTATTATGCAGAGGATGCAATTCGTGACTGTTAATTGTGCCATGGAGCTAGGAACAAAGAGATAGTCGCCTTATAGGTGCCTGTTGGACTTGGCCCTTTTCCCTGACATTTTTCGCTTTTCGCTCCCCTAATTCAGGATGTCCCCCCCCCCATCGTAATGAAGTTGTATAAGCCCTCTGAGGTTGAGATGCCCTGTGTAATATTAAAATCAATGCTAGGTGCAGGAGCCCTCTTCCCCCAACATGGCTGCTACTGACCCCTGCTACTGCAGCGTGGTCTTATTAGGCGCACTCTAGTAGCCAGGAGCTGGCTGGAACCCCTAAACATTGTAACTATTCCAGCCTGCCTTGCCTGCCCACAGTTAGAGTATCGAACCTCCTGGAACCTTCTAGAATAGGGGCGGAGTCTGTTTTTGCCACCTTAAAGGGTGGTCACCTGACCTGGGCCTATAAAAGAAAAGGGAGGGAAACTTTCCAGTCAGATGGGGCTTCACTGACCTGGGGACCCTACGCAGGAGATTTAGGCGGTAGGGCCTAGTCAGAAACCTATACCACTGGGGGTGAGAGGGTTTAGGCGCTGCCCACCAAGCTGTGTAAGGAACACTGAACTAGCCCACTGATCTGGCCCTGCGGGAGGGGACCCCAGGGACCATCTGCAGTGACCGGCTGAGGAAACTTGATATCAGCCTTCAACTCAACCCCACCCCTTCAAGAAACAAGGAACCTGCTTCCACAGAAGGGCGCCAGAACCATCTAGCGCCAAGAAGAAACCTAACTACTATAGGACTACTGGGGGATCAACCAGGTATTGGCGCTGTGTCACCCCCTGCGCTCCCTGGCTCCACCTGGGCCCCCTTTGCTGATCTGCCACTGTTGTGTGGCCTGTCCTGCCTTATCTGATCTGCAAATCTGCCTGTCCTGCCTAATCAGCGCTCTCCTATGGTGCCCCTGAGATGTGCTGTGGACTGCTGACCTGCATAAACTGCTGTTGCCCCCGAGGCGCTGTGTTACCAGCGCTGTTGCCTGAACTGCCTTCTTGGTTCGTACCGCCGATGGGCCTCAGGCGCTGTATGACCCCTGAGAAGCGCTGCATTTTGCCCTCAAGTGCTCACCTGCTGGGTCCTGTGAAGGAACAGCCTGGTACCCCTCTTGTTGTTGGTATCTTTAGCGAACACCAGGACTGGACCTTCCGCTCCCCCGTATGAGTGGTAAATTCGCTAGACTCGGCACATAGTGAGAACCCTCAATGTGCTTTGTCCCAATTCCCTCTTTGTTGATACTATTGCGTGGGAATTCAAACAGGTGGGTAATACTTTTCTGTCCCCCACTTAGTTTACCTACACTCCTCACACTGGAGTAGACTAATTAACTACTCACAATTGAGTGGTCTTTTATGTTCTCCGGACTGAACAGTATCCTCCTGAACCATGGATGGTCAAGGACTCACTTTCGGAGATGACGACGCCGCAGCAGTTCTAAGAATACTCTCGAACCTTGGCATTGACCTAGATGGTTAGTGGAGCGGGTAGTAAACACTGTTACTCCCTAACCTGATGCACAGCTGAAATTTTGTTGTACTTCTAATCAGATTAGAAGTACAACAACATTTCAGCTGTGCATCAGGTTAGGGAGTACCAGTGTTTACTACCCGCTCCACTAAGGTTCTTTGCACATAGGGGACAGGCAGCCCCATGACACCTGATAGCACACAATAGGTGGAGAAACAGAGTAAATAGGATCAATAATCTGAGAAAAAATAAGGTGTGCCAAGTGCCAATTTCATTTGAAAGTTATTGACCTAGATGGTGCCACAGGAAGTGACACAGCCGATTGGAAATCTCTCTCTGACTTGAAGAGGGAATGGGTGAGGATCACCCTACACGGGGCCCTCATGGCCGAATATTTCAGGGCCAAAATTGCACCTAATGGCCTGATAGTCAAGCTTTTCCCCAGGATTTTCTGGGAGGACGGTCTGTTCAAGGTTGAGTGGTCACAGATCTCGTGGAAGTGTACCCATGACCTACTGATCCTACTGGTGAATACAGCTAAACGCCTAGCAGACGACCTTCTAATACGTATACAAGCAGCAGAAAATGCGCTCAAAAACACCATGCCAAGTCTAGGTTTCAAATCCAAACTTAGCGAGATCAATAAAGAACTGGCCGAACATAAGGAATACCTGATGAAGCAGAAAGTCACGAAATTACAAAAGGACATTCAACGCTTCTCCAAAGAAAAGGTATATCCTTATCTCAAGGATGATTATGTCCCCCCAGGCACTGGGTATCTGTCAGGTCTGTCAGACTCTAGTGCAACATCGTCTAGAAGGAATTCCAACACTGACAGCAATTCTAGTGGAGAGGACGCCATAGTTCAACAACGGGGAGGCAGAAAAAGAGGTGGATGGCGTTGGAAGTACAACCACCCACAGCCCCACTTTCAGGGTCCAGGTTTCTGGCAATACCCACAATACCCACACCCTTTCCCACCCTATGGACCCCGATACCCCCCGCAGTTTGCCCCACATAGGGAAGACCGGCCTTTTTTAGACAGAGGCTGGGGCAGAGGGCGAGGGCGAAGGCGAGGGAACGCTTCAGAAAAGAGGGTACAGTGGGAGAACAACACCCCCAACCAAGGGTTGGAGACAAGCAGCAGAACAACGAGCAAGTGAGTCTAGTGGTCAACCTCTCCTCGCACCAACTGAGTGTTAACGAGGAGAAAGTACTTCAAAAAGGTCTGGGTTTTGTTCCAACCCCTAAGGTGGATAACTTCCAGCAAATGTGTGAATTGAGGAAGTTCTTCCGCAAAGTCCGACTCAAAGCCTTTTTTGATGGCAGACCTGTGGAAGCCCCCGAGGATTCGGGACTCCACAATGCCTCAACATTTACCCCACACAATGGCATGGTACCTAATGAGATACTGACATACGAGCAAGCAGTTCTCAAGCACATCAGAACTCTCCTGAGTAACAACACTCATTCCAACATCTCCAAGTCGGAGTCTCAAATCCTCTCTGCTTTAGCTAACAATCCACTAATAACTATCAAGCAAGAGGATAAAGGAGGAGCAACAGTCCTGATGGACACTGCTGACTATGACTTGGAATGTCTACGACCGTTGGGTGATAGGAGATAGTACACACCAATCCCCAACAATCCAACTGGACGCCTTAGTGGCTTGATCGCAAGCATGGTGGAATCTGCAGAATGCCAAATGTGGATCAGCAAGAAAGAGGCTGAATTCCTCGTCAAAAAGGACCCTAGGGTCCCGTATTTCTATATCTTACCAAAGATACATAAAGGGACGAGACCAGTGCCAGGACGCCCGATAGAATCAGGCATCGATTCTGTACTTGAGCCACTGTCACAATTTTGTGATCATTTTCTCCAGCCACTTGTGAAACTCATTCCGTCCTACGTCCAGGACACAACCGATGTCCTACGACTGCTGGATTCTTTTGAAGACAGCTCCCAGATAGACTTCCTCATCACCCTAGATGTGGAGGCCCTCTACACTAACATCCCACAGAGGGCCACACTAGGGGTGATTGAGGAAGTACTCAACGCAGAACTATGGTACTCACCTATGCCCACTGCATTCATTATGGAATGTGCTACCATGGCCCTCACGGAGAACTACTTCGAATTCAAAAACCAACATTATCATCAAACCCAGGGCACATCAATGGGGAGAACATTTGCTCCGAGTGTGGCCTGCCTCTACATGGCAGACTTCGAAAAGAAACATGTCCACGGCTTAGTCAACCCTTACCATAGCAACATAAAACTATGGAAGCGTTTTATTGACGATATTTTGATCTTCTGGCCGGGAATAAAGAAACGTATGAGGCATTCTTTGAATGGATTAACACACTCAATCCATTTCTGCACTTCAACATAACGGCATCTCCAACAGGGATCTCTTTTCTAGATCTAACAATCAAGGTGGGTGACGAACATCTCACCACCACCATGTTCAGGAAAACTACTGACCGGAATAGCCTCCTCCACTACACTAGCCACCATCCGAGAGCCTTAAGGGACAACCTCCCGTTTGGACAATTTTTGAGAGTGAGGCGGAATTGTAGTCAAGTTGCTGAATATAAGAAACAGTCCACACTCTTCTCCAAAAACCTATTAGAAAGAGGTTATCCAAAAAGGTCACAAAAGTAAAGAAAAGAGCTTTGAACAACCACAGGGATGGTCTATTAGAGAGAAAGGAACAGAACCCAGATTCAGAGGAGCCTTTGACATGTGTGACGACTTTTACACCAGCGTCTAACGCAGTCAAAAGGGCACTCAAACGCCATTGGCAAATCTTGAACACTGGAGACAGCAGCTTTGATCCTCCACGGTTTGCCTTCAAACGGTCACAAAATATCAAGGATATCTTGATACATACAAGACCTAGGAAACCCAGACTGGTTAGCCAACGCACACTGTGGAATCTACCACCGGTCACTGGTCATTACGCTTGCGGGTCTTGCAGCGTTTGTCCATTTACAGGCACATACAAATCCATTCAACTAACCCCGACCTTTTCGTGGGAGATACAAGGCCACACTAACTGCAACACGGCTAAATGCATTTACCTCATCATGTGCCCCTGCAATTTGTACTATGTGGGCATGACCACACGCCCAGTCAAGACACGCTTGGCGGAACATCGCAGTAATTTCCGATGTAAAAAAGACAACACTAAGATGTGCAAGCATTTTCTTGAATACAACCACAACGCTGATTCCATTAAGTGGCTGATACTGGAAGCAAATGGAGGCTCAACTAAACAAAGCCTGTTCTACAAAGAACAAAGGTGGATCCATCGCTTGTCAACGGATACCATGGGCCTTAATGAGGATATCCCCTGGGCTACTCTGTGAAACTGGGGTGTCAACACTTGATACGAACACAGCCTTATGTCCTAGCACAAACTAGTCATACTATGCGCCTTAACTATCCACAATAAATCCATTGAACACCAAGCTAGTGCACTCACGAGCCAACCCCGATCCTTGTTGATTGGTGTCATTCCATGAAAATTCAATATTACTCCGGTAAACCTAGAGTGGCCGCCTGAATGAGTACCTAGGGAACAACATGGGCAACTAGAACCGCTATCTTACGGGCACTCTAAGACACATGGGTCACATGCTGATACACAAGGGACAACACCTTTTCCATTAGACAAAACAAGTCATCTGGAATTTGGAATTTTGGAATTTGGAAGTGGATTTATAGAGCGCATAGCTACCCTTGGGCATCCCAGCGCTGAGAGGACCTAGTTTATTCCAAAAGGGGTCAGAACAGGAAGGTTTTTAGGGAAAGAGCCAAGTTTTTAATCTTTTTCTGAAGGAGAGTAGATTCTGATCACTCCTCATGGCTAGTGGGAGGGTGTTCCAGAGCTTTGGCGCGTTGTAGGCGAACCTGCGGCCGCCAGATCTTGCCTTTTTTATTCTAGGGATGGAGGCCAGGGCAAGTGAATCAGATCTTAGGTGTTTGTTAGATTGGTGTATGGTGAATGCCCTGGTTTGAAAACATTACTGAACAAGACTCACCAGAGGGGTGCGATTTTATTATATATATAAAAAATCCTGTTTTTTTTTTTTGTTTTGTTTCGTTTTGTTTTTTAATTTTAAGCCTACTTCAGGTTTAATATATGACACCTGCCGGTCCCCAGTTATAAGCCCTATATATCCAGTTTCTCGAACACCACTGAGAAATGGCGGCCGAAAATTACATCAACTACCACTTCCGGGTAAATTCCACCTTTACCCCGGAACAAACCAACACGCACCCGGTCACGTGAAGGACTCGTTACAAAAACGGGTGCAGGCGAACAAGAATCCATCTACCCGGGACCGGCGGTGAGAGGTAGGTCTACCAAAGGAGACGCGGGATTTCGAAAGTAAGTCTTTGCTCTATGCCAGGTGCCTAAGAGCACTCGAGTGTGCCGTTCGGCAACCGTGTTATTCACTTCCCGGCAAACTCGTTTTGTTAGCGAAGTATGCCTACGGGATGAGCGCCGCGGCGCGCAACTTGCAGCCGGACGCTTGAGATCAGCACTCGATTAGAGCGGGTGTTTGACATAGCCCAATAATCAGACTATCAGAGTAATTTTTGCCTCAATCCAGATATTAGTTTGTTTGTGACCCGCTACCAACTATATTTTTGACAAGTTAAAGGTCTTGGTGAAGTTTTTAGGGGACATTTAAAACGCGTGATTAGAGCAACGTGTGATACGTAATTCTGATTGCAAGTTAATGCGAGAGTGTGGCATGTCTCTTACCATGCTGAGAGTATGTACGCAAGTGATTGGAGGCGCTTTTGGGTCACCGCGTTTTTAACTGGTAGGATCATAAGGAATAAGGAAGGACTAATCAAAAGTAAATAGGCTGCTCAGTTCATACATTCTGACAACTGTTTTTAATAACTCTGCTAATACAAGGGACAAGTCACACGACATTATAACATAGGGTAGCAATGAGTGAGCCCCCCTTTTTACAGAAATTATACACGTGACAGATGTCTAATGTTGGAATATGCCTAATACCCGTTGTGTATCAAACAGCCTGTCCACTATGAGGTTCACCCGCTGTTCTACCAGCCGGGTACTGTTGTTGTAGCTCACCATCACTAGATAGGTGAGTGCTTATGAACTTGTGTCATTTTATTGAATACTGTAGCGTCACTTTTAAATGATGTCTTTCCACATGAGCATGCTGTGCACTGTGCTCACTGAGAATGACTTATTATTGTTTTAATCACATGCTAGTACCACAACCACAGGCATGGAACACGGAGTGCTATCAGGTCACCCACTTTGTTACAGGTTTATCTGCACTGTTTGAATTGCTCTCTTTCTTTCCCGATCCAGGAATACAGAGCGCAACACAGGTACTCTACTTCCCCTTATTTTGACATTGCAAAATATTGGAACAGCCATATTGTAGACAGTTATCTCTTAAATAACTCAGTTAGACACTGATCCTGATGAATCGCCAGTCAATTTGACTAAGTGGCGAGAAACATGTCGACCCAGTCACACACCAGGTTACCCTTGTATTAGGATACATTGTTTCCCTACAAGTCTAGTCCTTGTTCAAGTTTTAATTGGAGCCTAGGGACCTCCAGAATAAAATTGATCCTGGTACCCTTGCGCCCATTTTAATTCACTTTCACGTCTACACCCTTCTGGCCCCACACCCGCACTTCACCCATACGGCAGTTGGAAAAAGATCTCCGCCAAAGAGCCCCTCTTTGAGGTGTTGCCCGTTGGGTATTGCACCGCCGACCCAACGAGGAGCATTGCCGATGATGAAGCATGACACTCGCAAGGGTGTGTGAGGCCATTATATCCAACAAAATGGATGCCCGTTTGTAGGCACCTCACGTTGCCCTACAAAATCCCTAACCTGTCTCCGACTAACTAGCGCTCCTTTAGGAACAGCCTGGTACCCCTCTTGTTGTTGCTATCCTGTGAAGCGCTGACATCGACGACCTGTGTGGTGCCTCCAAGCACTCCTCTGCCCCACGAGGCGCTGCGAGGACCGAGCGCTGTGTGCACCTCTGAAGCGCTGCCCCTTTCCTGCGCTGTCCTCATAGAGTTACCGCCGCGCCCCGGGCTGCCTGCTGTGCTCTGAGGAGCGCCTATACTGCGGACATCTGCCCCAGCCGCCGGGTTGCTGAGGGCCGCGCCCGGCCCGAACGGGGAGAGGGCGCCGCGACTGTGCGCTGCCCGGCGTAGGCCCGAGGGAGACCTCCGCTGGGACTAGTGCTGCGGCAGCCCCTGGTGTGAGGAGAGGGCCGCCGAAATCCAAAGTGGGCCGCGCTAGGCCTGAAGCTGTCGCCCTGCATCATGTAACGGGGGACGTGATGTCACAAGCCGCCCGATCCGTGCTGCGGCCTGATTGGCTCCTGGGCTGAGCCCCTTCCAAGTGAGCCTCGGATTGGCTCAGGGCCCGACCCACAACCTCCTGGTCCAACCATTGGTGGAGGCTGCGGAGCCTCGTCTTATCCACACCCCCGACTGGTCCCGAGGCCGAGGGAGTCATCGGGAGGCCCGGGACCGGTCCCCAAGCAGCGTGTTGGCTGAGAGAACTGGCGAGGGGGATGCCCTGTCCGCGAGAGCCCCCCCTTTGCCTCGAGCCGCTAAACGCCGCCAGGGCCCGGAGTGGGCCGAAGATTGCAGGTACAGTCCCGGGGGAGGGCGGAGAGCCTGCATAGAAGCGGGACCTTCCCAGAGCGAGGAGGAGGCCCCAAAACCACCCCTTCCCTTGGGAAGACTTAAGACTGGGCCCAGTTGGCCCTATTTGGCCCTCCTTTAGCACTGGACCTGGGCCAGGGCCCCTAAACACACTGTGAGGGCCTCACTTGATAAAAGTTAACCCCTGCCTGGGGTACAGTTGAATGGCAGTTACTGTAGCCTTATTCATGGCTTGTTTTGGATTAAATTGAATGCTTATTTTTAGCCTGGTGCGTGGGTTATCCCTGCCCACTGAGGTGCTCACCTTTGCCTGATGCCTCGTTTATTAGTGCCTAATGCATGTTTAGTGCTGAGGAATGAAATGGTTGGTCTTACCTGCTGAAATGGTTATTCTATTCAATGAAATAGTTATTTCCATAAGGAAATGTTTTACGTTGGCTTCATAGAATGTTCTACACCTGCTTAAGGGAAGGTGTTTTAATTCCTGCATAAGGGGTTTCATTCCTGCCAAAAGAAATACTAAATGAAAGCCTACGGTTAACTCCTGAATTGCTCATATAATGAAATGTTTGCCTTTCTGCCCTAATGAAAGGCTTATTGCTGGGGAATGAATGGTTTCTTCCTGTCTAATGACCCGTTTATTCCTGCTAAGGAGTTTAATGAGATGTTCACCCTTGCTCGGTGAGAAGTGGATCGATTTGCCAACTGAACAGGTTTCTTACCTGATGAGACGTTGGCTCTTGCTACATGACATGCTCATCCTTGCCTGATGAGCTGGTTGTCCACGCTTAATGGGAGGCTCACCTTCGCGGGATGCCTTGGTATTTAATGCCTAATGAAATGTTTTACCCTGGTTTATTGTAAAGTAATGAGATGCTAATCCTCTAATTAAATGTTTATTGCGACGTGTTAAATTGGATATTGAACTGCTCCCTTTACTCCCCTCTGATGAAATGCTTTGATGAAATAGAGAAACTGTGATTTTTGATTACCCTGACTCTGCTCTAGATAACATTATTTGATTGTTTTATTCAAACTCACTGGTATGGTCTCAGTCATTGCGTGTGCGTTTATTGTCTCATTGGATGCGTGTGCTGTGTAGTCACTTAACACCTTAGCTTTTCGGGTTCCTACCTGCTCGTGTCAGGCTACCCCAGGAAACTGGTGATCCCAGTTCCTACAGTGCCTCAATGTGTATTACATTTTGTCCTCTCTACCAATTTATTGTAAAGCGCTCTGATATCCTTCGGAATCTTGTTCGCGCTATATATAAAACTTTATAAATAAATAAATAAATACTGTGGGGATCACCAAGTTGCAAATCTAGGCTGTGATTAGGGCCGCAGCCAACAAGCGTTCATGGTTTGAAAGTGAAGGGACATCTGTCACGTCATAAAGCAAACCAATTTCCTGGTTTGGGGCAAGGGTACATTGAGAAGAGCAGCATGGGTAGTTTATTTGCGGGACCAAGTAGGGAGAATCACAGCCGGGGCCACCACACCTTCAACAATGTGAGTGAGGAAGCGCAGCCATCGCTGATAGTATGGCGTTCATTACCAGTCATGAAGGGTCTTGAAATCGCAGAATTTACCTCTGGACTCATGGACACCCCTGATCAAGGGACAGATGTACAAAAAAGTAATGTTTGTGAATTCCTAATTGCACATTTTTGCATTTCACAATTAGAAAATTGCAAACACCAATGTACAAATGTGTCTTAGACACATTTTGCGTTCCCAGTGGGTTGCAAATAGACCTACATCATTAATATTCATGAGGTAGGTTTCGCTTTGCAACCCATTGGGAATGGCCTGCACTCACAGGGATGGTGGCCTGCTGGGATCAGCAGACCACCATGTCTTTGATTGCTTTTTAATTTAATCATTTTTTTTTTGCAATGGAGCCCATGTTCCTTGAAGGAAAATGGGATGCATTTTAAAAATGAAAATGAAAAGCTACCTTTTCATTTTTTAAGAGCTGCTTTTAAAAAATGTTGGTGCCCACATTCACAAAGGGGAAGGGGTCCCTTTTGGACCCTTTCCAGTTTGCAAATGGGTTACTACCAACTTGAAGTTGGTGCTAACTGCGAATGTTTTGAGTCGGTAGTAGGGTACTGATTCGCAAAATAGGGTTGGTACATGCCCCAAAGCATTTTATCAGTCACAAATGGCCTAATAGGACATTTCCTTCAATATGTCATCTAGGGCAGCTTCAGTGGGTGGGGGTACGGCCAACGACTTGGAGTTCTCCACGACCTCCATAAGGAGCAATTGGAAGTAGGACTTATCGGAAGCCATGAGGCCAGCCGCCAGAGCTCAACAGTAAAGAAGAGGACAGGTGTGTTTCTGCAGCTTCAGTTGCCAGCACCTCACCTAGGAAATGTAGAAGAGGTCAGATGCCCTGATGCCACTTCTGAATAATCAAGAAGCTGGGGTTAGGCGCTCATAATCCCCACAATTCCAGATAGTGAAGGGGATATCACAGGCGTCATCAGAGGTGTCAGGGCAGGGATGCTCAGGAGGAATGAAGGCCAGCCCAGGTCACATGCAACCGCAAGGTGGAAGAAAGTGCTGGACACCCTTACGTCACAGAAAACTAATGAGGCCTGTGGAGACTGAGGGGGAGAAATCATCAGGTGTGGTTACCAGCCACCAGCGATAGTAAAAAGGGGCAGGTAAGGGAAGGTGGCCTGGTAGGGGGACAGGCAACAGTCTACCAGGGCTACAGCAGAAAGAACTGAAAGGTAGACGCCCTTGTAGTGTCCTGCAGGACACGTTCTAGTGATCAAGAGTGGGATGTTTTACATGGTACACCTGCCCAGCACAGGTGTCATCGGTCAGGTGACCCTAATAATAAAAGTGGCCAGGCGCAACGTTTCCTGGGCCAGTTACCAGTTCCCAAGTCACCGTGGCTGTAGACATTATTTCCTAAGTATGTGGACCTAGCACCCACTACTTTACAATGGGGGGGTTGATTCCTGTGTGAGATATTGACCGCTTGGTGCTTTATCGTGTGGGGAAGAATAGCCCATGTCTAGAGCACCCCCTGCTGTAAAAGGCAGAGAAAGAGGGAAAAGAGTTGCAGCAACCACCGCGCTCGAGGCGTCTTGGTGCTGCCAGCCCTCACTGACTGAGAAGAGGAATCCCCCTGTGATATCCATGCGCAGGCAGTCACTGCCACAACAGGGGAGGACCCGTGTGGCTTAGCCGGATAGCCACTGTGAAGGTGCAGTGTCTCCCCGGCCTGCTGTAAGCCGCCGTGCAGAGAACAGGTATGGTGGCCTGGTGAAGTCGATCTGCCACCCAAGCACATAGTAAGCGCCACAGACATGCAGCTGTGTCACTCAAACTGTCCCCGACCCAGGGCTCGAGTCTGGGGTACACGCAGGTACACATCGTCCCCCTACTCTTGTCACAGGGTGGACGCCGTCCCCCCTGCGAAGAAGCTGGGCCCCAGAGAAATATGCAGAACGTGTCCCGGTGTAATTTTCAGACACCGGGACACGTTCAGCACATGACGTCATGAGGTCATTTGCATATTGTCAGTCCCCCCACTTTTTTTTATAGGACTTGTGCTCTGCCCTGACCTGTCGAGCTAGCTGCCTGCTGCCTTCTCAGTGGCCGGTGTATTGCCCACTGCCGACTACCGTATGAGCACCAGTAACTTATGCATAAGGAAATACTGCTGCACAGTGGGTGGTGCCCTGATGAGGGACCGATAACGCCCCCATGGCATGGGGAAAACTGAGGGGGCTGCCGGAAATTGTCTCTGAAGCCCTTTCTGCCCTGCGAGCCGGCACACCGACCGGCTGGAGAGAGAGAGAGAAAGGCAGGCAGTGGTCCGTGCGGGATGCTGAATGGAGGTGGGGCACTCCACTAGCCACAGACTGGGCTCGCGCCAGCCCGGAGTGTACCGAGGCTGCACCTGCAGTGATGCGAGACAGCGCACTGAGATAGGCCCGCACTCTCAGCCCTGCGTCATCCATTATCGGCAATAACCACGCCTCACACCAAACTGGGGTAAAAGTCCGCTTTATTGGACAGGTAGGCAGAATAATAAATGCATACAAATTATACACAAACATTTTCTTAAACTAACACCCCAGACCCCTAAGCCCTGACCCCCTAACCACTAGTTCCCCCCTTGTGCCTCCTACCTCCTTCCCAAAGCACCTAACTCAGTCTTCTGCCTACCTGTTGTCTCCAACTTCTCTCCCCTGCTTCCCTCTGCCGAAGCCTGATCCTAATGCCCCCAACCCCTTCCTGCCTGTCTTACTTTCCTCCAAATCTGCCACCAGGAAAAACCCCATCATGGGCGTTTTTCCTGTCCCCCCTCAAAGCCCGTAGCCAAAATTTGCCTAGTATGTACAATATGAAGAAAAAACTCTGTCGCCAAACAGTGTAATCTTTATTAGATGAAGCTCACAAGTGCGAGAAAAAACTGGAAAAAAAACCTTTTACACTGTCGCTGTAACAGGCATAACATTTGAAAACATATCAAGTGTAAACAGAAGAAAAAAGAAACTCCATAATAAAAACTAGGATTGTTCCTATTAGCAAAATTTGAAAAATATAACCTGTGCCAGAAGAAGGAAGAAAAGGAAGGAAAAAAGCGAGTGAAGATGTAGTTGGGGTGGGTGTGGGGAGAGAAAAGGAATGCACAAGGAAGGACGGGTGGGAAAGTCTCAACAATAGTGCATCAGTGAACGAGAAAAAACTATGCATGAGTTAAAAAACATTGTCCAACATTATGACCTGGAAAAAAACAAAAAGGCTTATTGTCGCTGTAACAGTCTAAAGAAAAACACCATGGGTTAATGCATAAAAGTCCAGCTAGCATGTCTTTTATATTCAGTAAATAAATTTTATTTCCCATAAATGACAAGTGAACCCCATCATGCCGTAAGAAATAGAAATCCATAGACGTGACTTCTTCGTGCACCAGCCAAGTAATTCTATTAAGGAAGCAGAAACGCTGCATCTCCCGGTTCCCCTTCCTGCAGGCCCTTTCCCCCGCAGTGTGGCTCTCTGCCCCTCTCCAAATGCGACGAGGCATAAGCGCCGTTAATGTGATTTTTGTTTTTGGCCAATTTTTCATAAAAGTGTCTAAATCATGCTTCATCTCGATTAATAACCTGAGCCCCGAAAGTTGAACTAAGTCATTCTCTCCTAAGTGAAGCAAAAGAATATCTGGAATATTGTTACGATCACATTCCCCCATCAAAGGCAAGAATTGACCCCACCTCATTCCACTTTGTCCCCGCCAGGACAGAGCAGTGCTGCAGAAGGAAACCTAAATTTCTCCTGAAATGACGCTTGTCCGCTTGCGTGGCCGCCCACTTAATAAATGAATGACCGATAAGCCAAACCTGCTTGCACTGTAACTGCAAACCTGCAAAGAAAAACCAATTAAATTCTCGAACTTAATTTATATGTTCTAAACTTCTAACATAACGTAAAAAGCAATCTGAAGACCATCTCCCCAATTTTTTAATATCCCCAACAGAAAACTTGCCCCGGCCGCTTCAGATGCAGCCCCAATGTGAAAGGAATGCGTTCTAAATTGTTGTGGGTTCATACCGATGACTTTCAATGCCCTCTTTTGCACTCCTTGCGTAATGCTAATGTAACCATCTTCAATTATGCGGATGATTTGCAGCTCATCTTCCCTCTCAACAACACTGACTCAGTGGACGTATTCCAAAGAACTATGTCCCACATATTGAGTTGGATGAGCTGCAATCATCTGAAGCTCAACCCGGGCAAGACCGAGCTGGTCCTGCCCGGACAGAGCCCACTAAGCTGGAACCCTAACTTCTGGCCCACTAACATGGGAGCCCCCCCCACTAAATCTTCCGTGGTCAAAAGCCTAGGCATTTTTATCAGCGAGGACCTCTCGCTAAAAAGACAGGTTGGAGCGGTGGTATCTTCCAGCATTTTTCAACTGAAGAAAATAAGAAAAATTGCTCGCTTTTTCTCTTCAGCAGCCCTTACACAGATTGTCCTCTCCTTGGTTCTGTCCAGGCTGGATTTCTCTAACAGTCTTTACCTCGGCCTCCAAATTGGTGAGCTTAAACGCCTCCAGCTTGTTCAGAACCAAGCTGCCAGGCTACTGCTGAACATATCCAGGAGGCAATCCATCAGACCTGGCCTTAAGCAACTACACTGGTTGCCAGTTGAGCAACGTGTGGCCTTTAAGGCTGGGTGTATTCTGTTCCGCTCTCTGAACGACTCTGGCCCTTCTTTTATCAGAGATCTTTTTAAAAAATATTGCCCCTCCCGTCACCTTCGATCCACCTACAAATCACTTTTGATTGTTCCTCCATTCAAAAGGAAACGCCTCGGAGGCAGCTGCTTCGACCATCAAGCTGCTGTACTCTGGAATTCTCTTCCTCTCCATATAAAGCAGAATGATAACATCCTCAGCTTTAGGCAATCTCTGAAGACCTGGTTGTTTTCTCAAGCTTACTATTGATAGCACTGCTTATCCTTTGACTGTCTTGTTTGGCTCCTTCTACAGCGCCATGAAGCCTCCGGGCGTACGAGCGCTTAACAAATCCCAACTAACATTAACATTAACAATGCTTTCTTACAGATTGCCAATAATTGTGGTGCTGTAAGGCGGGACCCATTGAAATGGTGAAAAACAAATAAAGACACTGCACACCTCCTTCTTCCAAAAATTCAGCCCAGGCTCGTAAAGGGCATAACAAACCACCTATAGCTTGCAAAGTAACTACGGCACCCTTGCCGGTTTGGTCGGTCTTTGATTGTTCTAGAAAAATTTCAATGTAAGAAGCAAATTTGGAAACATTAGAAACCTTCAGATCACTTTGCGCGGCAGAACCCAAAAGCTCCGACACCCTGAACGCTCCAAAAAAGAGCCAAACCATGCATAACTTTAGCAAATGGAACTCAAAAACAGAAAAACAAATATCAGGCAGAACTGAGAGAATTCTAGCGAGCAATTGAAGTGAAACAGGCTCCCTATGACGTGCCACCCTTTTCCTTGCTTTCGCCCATCCTTGAAGTATGCGTTTTCCCATCTCTCCTGCTGAGGGCTCATATCCCCAAAATGCCTTCCCATAAAATGCAACTCCTGCCAATTTTCCAGCAATAGTGGTAGGGGAAATGTTCTTGTGAATGTTAAGCATAATAAAATGGACCGCATCATCTCTACGCTGCTGGCAACCCAAACCAGTACAAATTCTGGAAATAGCACCTGACCCTAAAAAAAGGGTGCCGTAGTTACTTTGCCATGCTCTTATGTAAGCCAATTTGGTGCTTTGTGCTAGCGAATTCTCGATGAGCTGATAAGCTGTCAGATACCCAAACTCCAAAGGTCGCAGGCAAAGGGGGTCCTTCTCAATTCCGCTCCGGGCGCCAAACCACGGAATCTCTCCCACTGAAAACGAGATAGTGCATCCGCAATGTCATTAGATGAGCCTGCAATGTGTTTCGCCCTAAAGACAATGTTAAATGTTAAGCACCCCAACATGAATATCTGTAATAGCTTTAAAACATGCTTGTCTTTAGCCTTCTGCCCATTCACTAGATCCACCACTATCTTGAATAAGACTGTCTTGTTGGCCAAAGCAGGACCCCATACTTTGAGGGCTACATTGAGTAGAAAAATTCCAAGAAAGCTATGCTCTTCTTCTGCGCAAAACAATTTGCAGGCCATCGTTCAGCGCACCACTTCCCGTCCCAAAAAAGACCAAAACCATGGGCACCAGATGCATCAGAAAAAAGCTGTAATTGCCACACAAATTCTTCACCTAGCGACCAAAGGGGGATGCCACTGAAATCTGCCAAAAACGTGGACCATACCTCCAAATCAGCCCTCATGTATGCAGTCACCCTGAGCCTATGATGAGGGAGCTTCAAACAAGACATCGAGAAACCCAACCTTCTGCAAAAAGTACTACCAGCTCTAACAACCTTGCAGGCAAAATTGAGATGACCCAACAAAGATTGAGCCTCTGTCAACGTCAACTTCTGCACGGAGCGTGCATGTACCAAAAGGCTAGCGATTTCCAAAACCTTTTTGTTGGGCAGCCGTGCCTGCATTGCAATGGCATCAATTTCTATACCCAGATAAGTAATACAACAGCATGGGCCGTCAGTTTTTTCCTCTGCTAACGGGACTCCCAGCGTGTGTGCAAAAAGTTTGAAATCAGACAAAGCGGCTGCGCACTGCTGTGAATTGGCTGTTCCTAAGAACAAAAAGTCATCTAAATAGTGTGTAACACCTGTGTGACCTGTTTGAAAGGAGAAACACCACTGCAGAAAAGAGCTAAACGCTTCAAAAAGTTTACAGGATATGGCACAACCCATGGCAAGAGTTTTATCAACATAGTATTTTCCTTCAAAAAATATGCCCAGTAATGAAAAATCTGAGGGATGTATGTGCAACAACCTGAATGCGGATTTTATATCACACTTCGCTAACTGTGACCCCAAACCCATATCTTTGACCATAAGCAAAGCAGCATCCACTGACTCGAAATGCACCATGGAATCTTCTTTTGCAATGAAATCATTAATCGCAAGGCCTGGCGGCCATGATAAGTGTTGAATCATTCTGTATTCTCCCTCTGCTTTCTTTGGTACCACCCCCACTGGTGAAACGATTAAATTGTCTAAAGGACATTGGCCAAAGGGTCCAGCCATCCAGCCTTCAACAACCCCTGATAACAATATCGCCCTTACTACATGGGGGAAACTCTGCGCTGATTCCAAATGCTGTGCAAACCTGGGACGTCGCGGACCTTGGTAACCCAGCCTGAAACCCTCCCGAAAACCCCAATACTTTAAGGTAGCATTCTGTGAGTCTGGGTACAACTGTAAAAAATTACATAGAATGTCCACTTTCATGGGAGTAAAAGCCCTTGTTACCAAACGGTGGCACAAGTCCTCTCCCTCTACTTTGAAACGCGTGACCCCATTGCCCTTGTTCCCCAAAACATTGCATAACTGCATGCTTTCCCCTGCATCTAGAGCATTTGTGTTTGTACTTACAGGGGTTCCTATTGAAGTAACCTTTGTTGAAATTCCAGCAAGCGCCGGAAAGGGGAGTGAGCTGTCTGTTCCATGATCCCACCCCCCCCCAAGGGTGGGTCTAACCTGAAAGGGCTGATAAGATACTGCTAAGCCACTGGCCGTGTGTAAAGATGGAGGTGGCCTTTGAGGATACATCCACTGAACCCAAAGCTCATTATCCACCTTCCCCCAAGGTTTGTCTGGCATCAGAGTTAATCGAGTCCTGAATTCTTCATCATAATGGAGCCATGCATAACCCCCAAATTCGTTAGCAGCCTTCCTAATAATATCCATGTATTTAAAAAGAGAAACTGCCCTTTCAGTACATTTTTCGCAATACACACTAGCAAAAATTATAAAGGCAGAAGTCCATGAATCTATATTTGTAGGAACCCTTGGCCGTCTTGATAATTCCCAAGCCTCCTCCTTAGAACCCTCTTTTGCTTGAATTTCCCTATGCAGCAGTTTAAAAACATCCATGAAATCCCCATTCCATATCTTCTCCTTTGTAGCCTTGCTCAAATGCGCACCTAAGGGCATAGCAACCCCCATTTAAGGTAATCTCTTGAAAGTGTGTGCGCTTTTAGAATCAGAGCCCTGTGTGTTGTCAGCTTCTTGAACCGTTGAAGGTGACGCTGTGTCATATACAGTACCCCTCTTGTCACTAACCTGTGAAGAAATTATCTGTCCTTCCCCAACTGTACCCCCACCCCTGACCATCTTGGTGCGTTTAGCCATCTGAAAAGGAAGCTCACCTGTGTTATTCAAAGCTGAAGCTTCTGCCGTGAAAAAATTCTTCACCCCTGTGCGTTGTGTTGATCCGTGAGGTCATGGTGTGTTGTTACCCAAATGGAAATTCTGCGGAGAAGAAAGACTAAACAGATCTTTAGTAACCCCTCCCCTTGCACCCCCGAAATTATGTGACAGAGACACATCCTTGTCAATAGAATCGGACAGTTCCCCTTCTTCCATAGAAACATTATCATCATCCCCTGGAAATGTGGTAACTGTCCCACTACCACCGGGTAACTCCCCGTCCCCTACCCCTCCATCATAGTCCTTCCAATTTACAACATCCTTTAAGATAGCTGTTCTTTTCTTGTCAAAGGAGTAGGAAAAGTCACCTGAACCTTCCTCTGATGCGTACTTCTGATGGGGCAGGACGCCTGAAGCCTGTTCACTGTAACATCACTGCCCTCTGGGCTTGGGACACGCCCACGAGGAACATGGCGGCGGACTGAGAGCCGGTCGCGGCAGCACCAAGGAGCTCCCCGATGATTAGGTGTAAGGCCGGTCTTCAGCGAGAGGTTTAAAGTTCCCTATGCCAAGGTAAGGAGAAGATATTTTTTGCACGGAAAAAGTACTACTGATTAGCCTAAGCCGGCTCCTCTTTCTTTTACGAGGATAACGGCCAGCTGGCCGGCTACGTGAGGAACAGAGCAGTCGGCGCTAGGACCTGCGCCTGCTCGGACCTGCATGACGAGGGAGGCGTCGCTCACGCCGGCGATTCCTATGGAGCAGATCGCGCTTTGCTATACTCCAGCTCCAGCTTAGAGGGCCAGCGAGTAAAGCATATAAAGAACCCCGTAATGCAGGAGAGCAGCTCAATTATTTTGCGGTAAGGTGGGGAGAAAAGGGGGGTTTAGTAATAAATCCCCCGTATATGTCAAGGAGGCAGGGTTTTATGGAGCAAGCACAAATAAAGGTTCCAGCAATCAACAAACCCCTAAAAGTAACCCCCAAAAACGTGGAAAACGTGGAAAAATCCCTAGATTTAAACGTGGCACTAGAGCAAGCACAGGCAGCAGCAGCAAAACCTGTAGCCTCAGTCAAGGGGGCAGCGGTAACAGCAATAACAGCAATAACTGTAATAGCTACGCCTGGCACAGTAAACACAAGCCTCAATACAGTCAGAAAAAGAACTACCCCTCCCCTAAGAAGGAATAGGTACCAGTTGAGATCAAGGCAAGAACTGAAGGAGGGAGGAGCTCTGGAATTTGAAGAAAGGGAGAGACCTATGCCATTAACCCCCTGCAAAAGGAAAAACAAAAAAGCAACTTCAGTAAAAAAATCTAAAGGAGCTATTTCTGATAAACAGGTGGTGAAGAATACTCCCTCACTTAAATCCTACTTTAAAGTCCGAGATCAGACTATGAGTTCCACTACGCAAATAGAGGGAAATGTTAACACAGTACCTTTAAAAAATCGTTATGGGCCTCTGGAAAACTTGGGCAACATTGAAGACGCTGGGCTTTTGGATTCCTTGAACGGGGGGGCAATAAGAGAAGAGGTCGGGGACACAGAGACTGTGGTAATATCTGGTCTAGAGCATCAACAGGTCCAGATGAATCCTCCTGAGTCTAAAATTTCGGACATATCCCCCACACCTTCAATTACCTCTTTCCTACCCCCCCACCCCTCCCTCTATAGACTTAAATAAGACTCTGACCAGCGATAAAATGCCAGGTATGCAGGATACTAGACCTAAGAGACTCCCGGTAATAGCTAAAACCACACAAAATGGCTCAAACGGGACCCAAGAAGGAAATATGAATCAGGATTTCAATAAAGATAAAACCCCAGAATCAGCCCCTTCTGGATCAAGAAGGGAATCAGAAGAATTACGTGAGCAAGATAGCGATCGCTTGGGGGATCTCTTCCGATCTGATGTCAAAATTTGAGATATCTGAGAGTAATCAAAGGACAATACACAACAGATTTGACCTTTTAGAATCCAAGTTAGATGATGTCATTCTCCGTACGGGGAAATTGGAAACGGAAGTAACAACTTTGAGTAAAACTGTACATGGAAACTCTAAAGATATAGATACTTTGAAAGCGCAAAACAGGTCTCTGGATGCTGGGTCGAGAGATTGGAAACCCAGGCACGCAGAAATAACCTGAGAATCCTGAAGATACCGGAGGGTGAAGAGCTGGAAGACATAAAGGGATTTGTTTGTAGGCTTCTTAGAGAAGGAGTTTTAAAAGACCGCCCAGATATAGACTTGGAAGCGGAAATCCAAAGAGTACATAGAGACCCTTTTAAGAGACATATAGACAGGAAAGCCCCAAGGAAGATACTGGTTAATTTTCAAACTTTCAGTGTTAAGGAGCTTATCTTAGGGAGATGTCTGTCGAAAATTGATCTCCGTTACCGGTCTAGCCCGTACCTTATCAGGTCTGACTTAGGAGCCAGAACTGCGCAGAGACAATGGGAGCTTGGCACCAGAATGCCAGAACTGAGATCATTGGGAGCCCATGTGCAGATGAGGTTTCCTGCTCTGCTCAGAATTATGTGGAAAAATAAGACCTACAGCTTTTCACAGCCTGAGGAGGTAGACAATCTTTTAGGCCGTATGAGAGATGATCAGGAAAATCAGTGATGTTTAGACAACTGATTCAGATAATTGTCAGTGATGGGTCTCTTTATAAAAAAAAAAAGGGGGGGGTTAAGAAGCAAAGGAAAGGGGGTTAGGGCTAAGGGGGAAAGGGAACGAGGGAATAAATAAAAAATAAAAAATAATAATAACGCACTGAAACACTAAATCACGGAAGAGGGAACATGATTCATTAGTATAATACCATTCACTCGCTATAGCATATTTGATTCAGTCAGTGGGGTTCTCCTAGGTGCTCCAAAGGCGATGTCATCGTCTGGTATGTTGGGGGGGTTCCTCTGGAGGGAGGGTGTTCACTGGGTGGAGGGAGCAGAGGGAGAAAAGACAAAAAATAAAAAATCCTCATATATACGAAAAAATCACTCACATATAGCCATGGATGGGTACAAGATTATAGCAGGGGTATGAGTAATATATATAAGCTTAAAGCCCTTTCATGGAACATCAATGGCTTGGGGGAAAAAAGGAAACAGACCAGGATTTGTGAATTTTTAAAAAACTCAGATGCGCATCTTATAATGCTCCAAGAGACTCATCTGGAGGCAGATATCTGTAGTTCACTTTTTAGGAAATTAAGGTGGGTGCAGGAAATAATCTGCTCTAGGCAGTCTGGTACAACAAGGGGGGTCTCCATTATAATTCGCGCAAATTGCGGGATTAGTCTGAAAAAATACGAGACAGACCAAACAGGAAGATGGTTGGTGGCAGCAATACATATTCAAAATATTCCATATACACTTGCTGTATACTATGGTCCAAATGATGATAACCCTGGATCGCTTCTTAAGTTAGCAACAGCATTAATAGGGTCTACTGGCCCGGTAATCTTGGGAGGAGATTTCAACCTAGTTTTCGATCAGAAGTTAGATAGAACCTCTAAAGCTAAGTATCACGCTCCCACTAAATCACTCGCTATCTTAGGCGGTATAATGAAAGATTTCAGTCTTTCAGACGTATGGAGGAAGAAATATAGATCTTTACGGGGGTTCACTTTTTGTAGTAAGAAATATAAGAACTATTCAAGGATCGACCATTTTTTAGTTGATCAACATCTCCTCTCAGATATTAATCATCTCTCCTTCACACCCGTAGGGATGTCAGACCATGCAATATTGGAAATGGTAATTATATTGAACTTGAGTCCTTTAAAAACAAGATGGACCTTGGAAAGGTCACTTCTATTAGACGACCAGGTAGAAAGAGAAGTTAAAGAAAAAACTACCGAATTTTTTATAACAAATTTAGACACTTCTACCCCCCAGGTAGTTTGGGAAGCTTATAAGGCTTTTTTGAGAGGGGTCTTGAGTTCCTTAATGGCTCATAAAAGAAAGGTTATAAAAGTTAAGAGAAGGGAAAACCTGGCGGCGATAACTAGAAAAGATCTTGAGTTACAAAACGCAATTTTAGCTAACTCTGAGAGGGTTCACCTGTTAGAGAAGGAGCTCATAGAGCTACAACTTCAGCTTAAAATCTGTGACGAGAAAATCCTTAAAGAAAAATGGGAGACCAGTAGATTAAAGAATTTTGAATATGGCAAAAAATGCGGAGCCCTCCTAGCTTGGAAATCTAGAGAGGAAAGAACCAGGAACAGTATCATAGCCTTAATACAGAGAGAGACTGGAGACCTGATCGAGATAGACGCCGATATCAGAGACAAAGCAAGGAGCTTCATGAGAAACCTCTGTACAGAAGATAAAGACCCTAAGCTGGATGAGATAGAAACCTGGTTGCTCCTGAAAAATCTACCTCAAATTTCAGAATTGGATAAAAAATATCTAGAAAGTGAGATAACAGAAGGAGAAATATTAAACCAACTAAAGAAAATGAAGCGGGGGAAAGCTGCAGGCTTAGATGGGCTGCCGGTTGAGATCTATCTGGATTATATAGATCAACTACTACCTACACTTAGCACACTCTTTAATCTTTTATTAATTCACGGCTACTGTATTCCCCCTTCATGGGCTGAAGCCACAATAACGCTCATAGTAAAACCTAACAAAGACCCCAAGACAATAGAGTCGTACAGACCAATCTCCCTTCTAAACACGGATATGAAACTATATTCCGGGATCTTAGCAACTAGACTTGCGAAGATAATAAAATATTTCACACTGATCAAAGAGGTTTTATCCCAGGGAGACAACTAAACGAATTAACTTTTCAAGCGATAGGGGCCAAAGATTACGCTACTGATAAAGGTCTCCCGCTTGCCTTGGTTGCGATAGACGCGGCCAAGGCCTTTGATCAGGTTAATTGGAAGTATTTATGGGCTACAATGACTGCATTTGGGTTCCCCCTAACATTCATCAAGGGTATTAAATCATTGTATTATAACCCAATGGCAAAAGTCTTAGTAAATGGGGTATTATCCGATTGGTTCGACATATCTCGAGGCACCAGACAGGGTTGTCCCTTATCCCCTCTTTTGTTTGATGTTTATATGGAGCCTTTTGTTTGTGGTATTAGAGCTGACAATATAATTCAACCTTTCAAGTTGGGTAATATGACGTTAAAAACCGCTCTGTATGCGGATGACCTCCTCCTATACACTTCTAACCATTCTGTAGCTATACCCAGGCTATTTTATTTATCAGAAGAATTTGGAAAATTGTCAGGCTACCAAATTAATAAGGAGAAAACAGAGATAATGGGGTGGAATAATAACATTCCCATACAGGGTGCGAAACAAAAAATGCGATACTTGGGAATTTATTTAACCCAAGATTTAAAGAACATTCCAATAATTAGTTGGCAGACAGTAGTTAAGGACATTAATAAAACATTAATAAGATGGGGTAATCTGCCACTAAATATTTACGGCCGAGTTAATCTTATTAAAATAACTATTCTTCCCAAACTGACTTTCTTATACAATTCCATCCCTTTATCATTTTCTTTGAAAGACATCACTAATCTCCAGGGTAAGATTGGATCATTTATTTGGGCCTGTAAATCTTCTAGGATAGCCTTGAAAAAATTGAGGAGGGTCTAAAAATTGGGGGTTTAGCCCTCCCGGATCTACTATCATATTGTCATGCCTTCCACTTTAAAAATTTTAGGCTACTTGCAAACAAGTTAGATGCATCTTCACAGGACCGTTTGTTCCAGGCTCTACTTTACGATCTACCCTATGGCCATGACTTTTTTCTATTCAAGTTCGGCGACCAGAATTTTTTTTTAAAAATCCGCCTCAAGATACTTCAGACCGCACTTAAAAACTGGGGGTTTATTCTGAAGGTTTTCTGCATTCCTTATTATCACACGCACACTCCAATATGGGATTCTCCGGGAACACCTCTATGTCTTCAAGATCAGCTCTCACAACCTCTGAGAACAGCTGAAGTGGGGAGACTTATGGGTAGATTCGGGCCTTATGGACTGGAACTCCCTAACACTACTTACAAACGGACATCTGACCAGATTCAAATATTATCAATTATCTGCTTGGTGGTCAAGTCAGAATCTACAGCAGGAAAAAGATACTGGACCTCTGGATGCAATTCGTAGGGGGGGGGGAGATGGATTAGAGAAGTATCATTCTGGTATAGGCTGGTAATTAAGGATGAAGAGAACAAACTACACTCTGAACTGACAAACCTATGGGAAAACAGAATAGCGGTACTCCCTGAAGAACGCAGTAAAATATGGTCAGACTCCTTCACTTTATCTCAGAGGCTAATTAAACCAGCTAATTTAAGGCGTAACCATTTATTTACAGCTTATAGAGTTTATTGGACCCCGGCCAAATTAAATAAGATAACGCAAAATAACTATTAATGTCCCCGCTGTAATTATATCGCAGCAGATGATGTTCACATGTTTTTGGAGTGTCCGGTGATTCAGGATTACTGGAGAGCGATAGTTGACTTCCTGGGCGAGGTACTAACAACAACCACTTTATGTTCACCTAGATTTGTATTTTTTGGTTTACCTAATGATTATAACATAAATAATTTAGATACACAGTTTATCTTTTATGTAGTAGTTATTGCCAGGAGAGAAATCTGCAAAGAATGGAAGTCAGCTGCCCCCCCAGATTTGCAGAATGCTTAAAACATATTATGGAAGTATGCAAGATGGACATGGTTGGTCGTAATGGGAATACTGAGAATGTATGGTCTAAACTGGAGGTCTGGTCTAATAAGTAAATGGTCCGATGATTATGCCAGAGCTTGTGTCGGTCCTGTCCTCCCCCGGCTCGAAGTATTCCATCATAGGCCAAGGGGAGTTGGATAAGGAAAACAACCTACCTCTGGGACATCCCTGTCTTCTATGATACTGTCCCCAGGGCGGACTCGGAAATGTCAGTATAAGAGGCGACAGCGAGACCCATCTAGAGCATATAAAATCTGGTGGCATATATGAGGACAAAAAAAAAAAACATCACTGCCCTCTGGTCTCTTTGGCAGTGTCGAGCCCTCGTTGGACTGTAAAATGCATAACTTTGCAGCCGTATCCCTACATACTCCTTGCAAGTCCAATAGCCTACTCTTATCTGCAATGTCTTGCGGCATCCAAACCCACTCCCCGATCTCACCCCGATGAGCGTCGCAAGAGCCCTGCTGCCCAACCATAGGGGGGAAATTGTTTCCAGTTAAATTGACATTATAACTAGAAACTGACTGTGCAGGCGGAATCACAGAAACCTCTTCTCTAGGTGTGTGTCCTGACAGCTCCTGTGCAGACATTCGCGATGAAGCCTCCTGCTCCAACATGAAATCCCCTTGCGCACTTGTTATCAATGGTGATAAACCCCTGTCCTGAGCTGAAACAGGAGAAAAAACAGAGTCGACCGCTTTAAGTGTGCCAAAAATACTAACTTTCTTTGAAACATTAGTGGAACTAGGAGCCATGCCGCGACTAGTCGTACAATGTCCACTAGGTGGAGCCCTCTGTTCAGCAAAGACCTTCTTAAAAGGCACCTGCTTTGGCATTTTGCCCTTTTTACCACAGCCTTTGCTTTTTTAATAGGGACATTTTTTATTTTACCCACAGCAGCCCTCCTTTTCTTCCCCTTCTTGGGTAAATGTATAGTAACAGGCAGAGACCTCAAAACAGAACACTGCTGCCCACTCACCTCACTATTAGATAAATGCATTGCACTGGGCAGCTCACCTTGAAGTGAGGCCACCGGCGAGCTGTCGCTGGAATGACAGGCAGCCACTGCTGCAGAAACACCTCGTGCTGCCTGGCGCTCTGTTTTCTCCAAGCCTACCTACGCCTGAGCTAGTGTGCCTGGCACTAGAAGGTCCTCTCTGCCTGCAGCTGCTAGAACACGAAGGGCTTACCTCACTGCTTCTGAAGCCTGGCCCATTTGCCTGCAACACTCTGCCAACAAACGCGACGAAAAACACCCCAAAAACACGAAACAACGCCGTCTCTGCCTCTGAGGAATTTGCCTCAGGCGAGAAACGACGCTCGAGCAGCCTCCCTTGACGTGCGCCTGCTGTCTAATTAGCAGCGCGTTACCCGAGCGGCCGGGCGTACCATTTGCCTGAATCTTCCCGGGGGTGAACACTCTGCCCGTGTCACCCCCAGGAGCCCATTGTCCTAAGGATTGGGTAAGAAAGGGGGGTTTTACCCAAAAATCCACATGGGACCTGGGTGCTATGTAGTGTACAAAATGAGGGTCCCTGTGAACTGATAAACCATTATTCTAATTTATTAAGGAAATAGTAGTAAAACAATCGACACACTGTAAATTAATCACAATGAGTAAATAATACAATTTATAAATAACAGTGCCCCAAAGGAACGGGAGTGAAATAGCGTGATGCTGTGAAAAGGAGGAAGATAGTGAGAAGATAATAGTCGTGACAAATGAATATATCCAATTTCATTAGGAATTTAAACACAATTAAACGGCTTCAGATCCCTGAGCCCAAGTGAGGGATCCTTACATATCCCATTAGTCTTAAATTGTCTATATTGACACTGGTATGGAAATATCCAAAGTAATGTGGGCGGTGTCAACTGAGGAAGAAGAAAGGTAGCCGTCGACGTTTCGAACCCACGCTACAACTGTAGGCGTACTTGTGGCTTTACATCGAGGTCTTCATCAGGACAAGGTGTATGCAGGGTGCACTACAATTTCTGCAGGTGGAACACCAGAGGCGTCTAATATTCTCTGCGTTTTATCCCTCGAAAAAAGTAAGGAAACCCGACCTAAACGGGACTCTTGGGATGCGTCCTGTTCTGTTGATGGGAGCGATCGAACAGTAGCGTGGGGTCGAAACGTCGACGGCTACCTTCCTTCTTCCTCAGTTGACACCGGCCGCATTACTTTGGATATTTCCATACCAGTGTCAATATAGACAATTTAAGACTAATGGGATATGTAAGGATCCCTCACTTGGGCTCAGGGATCTGAAGCTGTTTAATTGTGTTTAAATTCCTAATGAAATTGGATATATTCATTTGTCACGACTATTATCTTCTCACTATCTTCCTCCTTTTCACAGCATCACGCTATCACTCCCTTTCCTTTGGGGCACTGTTATTTATAAATTGTATTATTTACTCATTGTGATTAATTTACAGTGTGTCAATTGTTTTACTACTATTTCCTTAATAAATTTGAATAATGGTTTATCAGTTCACAGGGACCCTCATTTTGTACACTATATTGCCCTAAGGAAGCAAGAAGAGAGCCAGCGTCCCTGCCAACTCTGAGAAAGGTCGAGAAACCAGCCTGATCAACCCCAGTCTACACGGGGGTGAGTTAAAAATGTCCGCAAGGGAGAGAAAAGGCCCATAGTATGAGGCAGAGTGCATGGCTTCCAATGTTAAAGTGGAAGCACCTCTTCCCTGAAAATATTGTGTGAGGTGGCCCTGACCATGGAGAGCATCAAGCGAGGACTGGGGCCATGCCAGCGTTGCAAACAGCCAGCATCTGCATCTCCACTCCAGCCTCATTCACAGCTTCAGCCAAGACTGCAGCTGTCAGTAGAGTATAGCGCTAATGGCCACCTTTAGCAATTGTGCCTGTGAAAAGGGAACACTTCACAAGCAAAAGGCCTGCTGCCTCAGAAGAGCTGTCGTAGCTTGCGTAGAATGGTGACTGAAATGCCCCCTATTACCAATATTCCTCAGAACAGGTAAATCAAGCACAGCATCTGTTAAAGAAACTGCCCCTACAAAAAGCCAGCCCCAGATGAAAGTGTGCACAGCATGAGAACATCTTCTGCGCTGGACAAAGTAAAGGAGCACAGCCTGCAATTCCCTTGTTTGAACTGCCCTGTTTTTGGACAAGGGGGAGAGACGGTTCAACCCCTGAGAGCCCTACGAAGTCCAAACCTGTCCGAGCCAAAGTAGTGACACTAAACGCAGCGGAAAATCGTAGCCGAGAAATCTAGGGAAAGTCAGCATCCAAGCAGAAGAAGAGGAGAGCAGTCCAAACTACAGTCTGCCAGAGCAGGCTCGAGGAGCATTAGCAAAAGAGAAGAGACCACCAGCAGAGAGAGAGACTGTGTAACCCAAGAAGCACAAAGATACTCCAGCCAAGAGAAGCTTCAAGTGGCCAAGCAAGGTCCAGCGAAGGTTATGGGACCAAAAGGCACCGAGCAAGCCCCACAAAAGGTGCCAGAAAAATGTGCATAGCGCATGCCCCCCAGTGGCTGTCTGACACCACTGCAAGCGAGAAGAGTGCACCGTATGTCCCCTATGTTGAGCGGACACCATCCCTAGTGAGAAAATGTACACACAAAGCGCCAGAAGAGGGCACCCATGAAGAGGACTGAGCGTACAAAGTCAGAGGTGCAAAAAAGGCTGCATCAGAGAGTCTGACAGCACGGGCAGGAGCCCGGGGGAGACAGACCTCTCCGAAGAGAAGAGGCAATGCTGAAACAGAAAGAGGATGCACCAGTAGGCCGACTGCTACACAGAATGGCCACCGTTAGCCCAGCATTGAGCATGTTACATGAAGTGACCTACCCTGCCAACATGCTGGAACAGAGACGTAAGCAAGCGCCACATGGCGCAGACTCTAGGCGCAAGCACAATGCCTTTGAGCGATGAGGATTGAAGAAGAAAGTGAATCTCTTTCCAGTAATGGAGCACTGAGAAGATCCCTAAGAAGGGGATGGGGCCTGCGAGAGGTCCACGAGGAGAAGCATGTCCTACCGACAGGACAGACCTGCGACAGGGCCACTGCAAAGAGAAGATACAGTCCTAAGATCCGGATGCGACCAGTGAGATGTCCATGTGTCGTCAACATGGAAAATGTTGCATGACGCTACATCAGAGTGAGGAAACTGGTCATAAGTAGAGAAGAGTGTGGCAGGATGCCACATCGTGAAGGAGGAGAAGAACGTTGCATAATGTCACAGGGTGAACAACCACCACAGGTGTGCAAAGGAAAAGAGAGAAGAGTGCTATGACTGAGGACTCGTGCCAGCACTGGGGAAGGTACCCATCAACACATACGTAAACAAAAAGATTCTATCAATGTGTAGTGGTTTATATTTTTATGGGTGGTGACAATCTAGTAAATAGACTCTCTCTTTGGGTTGCAAAGATGAGAGCACAATGTGCTTATTAAAATACCCCTCACACACTAAAAAAATCCAGTAGTGTCATGCTTCATCATTGGGGTCTTCCCGTCCCTCTACGGGGCGGGGCGTGCTACGACCTGACCGACTACGCGGGAGCACTAGTATGGTGACAGGACTATGTGACAGTGCAATGTGGGTGATGTCAGTGAAGTGTAGGGACCTAACGATGTGTGGGAATAAAAAAATTTAAAAATCCTCTGGCTAGTAGAAAAAAACAATTTATTCACTTCCCTAGCTGGGGATGTTAAGAAGGGGGTTTTGAGGTGGAGCAATTCGCTACAACCTGGTCTACATGTTTCGTAGGCAGTCCCCTACTGCCTACTCATCAGGACCTTCTAGTGGTCCCTACTAAAACAAAGCTCAGTTACTAAGTGTAATGGGCCTGTCGTCCTAAAAACCAGCAGTAAAAATCCACTGTTGGTTTTAGCTTCTGGGCATGAGCTGGCCCTTAATGAAGCAAAAATGTCAAAAATGATGACCTGATAGTGGTCTCTGTAAAGCAAATGGGAAAAAAGGGGGAGAGAGAAAAGCACAGAGTTTTACACTTGTAACTATGATTTATCTTGAGGCACTCATTAGTGTTAGCGCCACATGTTCCAATTATCATTATCAATTGCCCATCACACAAAGCATACACTCAAGACTTTATGGACAGAGTGATGGTTCAATCTGCCATCCCCTGGGTGTTCGTTATATTCCCGAACATTATGATGCCCCTTGTAATTAGGGCTGTTTCCATCTCAACACACACACACTCACATAACTCAATACATACAGCGGCACCTCACAGGGTTCAAAAAGAGGAACCCGACTTTTTATAATGTCATCAATGGTCTTAGAATCAATCATTAAAATCCCCAAAGCGGGGCACACCCCAATAGTTGAATGGTTGATGATACATACTCCTGTGGCGCATGTGATATGCCCCATGAGCTGGCAATCGGTAGGTAATCACCGCGGCGCTCTGAAAGAGAGGAACCCCGCCCTTAGCGTCGTGAACCAACACACCCGGTAAATATAGCAGGCGCTGTCTCAAAAGCCAAGTTTTTTGAGACCTTTGGCAAGGTCTTAAACTCACATTGTCCGCATAATCTTAAGCCTTACTTCTACCCGCGTTGCCGCTCTGAAGAGTAGTCGCGTCAGGGGCGCGGTGCTTCATATGAGCTGGACCGGGCGCCCGGGTCGCTTTGCAGATCTTGTTGCAACACTAGCGCGCTAACCCAAAATGGCCGCCTCAGATGAAACTGAGGAGTACTATTAGCGGAAGTCTTTCTTTTGTGCCTGTAGAATTACCAGAAGTTACCAACCTAATAATATGTTTTAGAAAAACTTAATTATTGGAAAAGTGATCCCTATAAATTGGCATGTAATATGTCAGTGATGATTCTGTTTAGAACTGACATATTTATTTAATACTTGAGAGTCAAATTGAAACTCCTTGAGATGCGAAAACGGGCCGAGCTGAGTGGCAGGCTCGCAGTTAGAATGTGTCAATATTGGAAAGCTTTTGAAGGCAGGGAAGTCTCTGCCCGGATTATATTACAAGTTCGCTATTGGGAACTGACCAATATATGAAAAGAGGGCGATAGGGGCTTCCCTATGTGGATGAGCACCAGGGGCTAGGTAATTTCTTAGGCTTAATAAAGTTAGTTTTATGGGTAGGAAGGCTTGGCTAGGGTGATATAAAAGTACACAATGGTCATTCCACTGTGTTTCGTGAAGGTACGGTCAGCTTGCAGATTTTTCTGGGCTCATGATAGGTAGCAGAGTTTTTGTCAATTGGCCACGGGTAGAGGGGTGCCTCTCAGTGGGGAGTGGGTGTACGCAGTTTATAGCTGACCCCACGGAATTTCATCGTTTAATCCATGTTTGTTGGACTGGACACGGAAAACCCATCTTTGTTCCTTTTCCAGGAGATGCTGCTCATTGTCAATCTGTTCAATTACTGTCCAAGTTAAGTCTTCAGGTTTATGCCCACTTTCTAGGAAGTGGTTCGTTAGTTTGGTACTCGACTTTTTACATTTGATAGTACTTTTGTGCTCGCCTATTCTCAACTTTACCGCCCTGCTCGTCATGCCAATATATTCGAGATTGCAGGGACAGGTGATGAGATAGACGACATTGGAACTGTTGCAGTTGCTGAAGGCTCTCTGTTCCCATGTGGTACCGTTGTTGAAGGTTAATTTCTTACTTTTTTTGGTGAGACAGCATACCTTGCATCCACCACACGGGTAGTGTCCTTGTACAAAGTTGGGATTGCCTCGAGTGCTGACCTTGTTGTCCTTAGGTCTGGTGTGTACCAGTATATCTCTGACACTCTGTGCTCTTTTGTGCGAAAACATAGGTTTCGGAATCTCGAGACCCCCGCTATTAAGGATCTTCCAGTTCTTATTAATGATTTTGCTCACTTGATCCGAATTGGTGTTATATGTGGTGACACATATTGGTCTCTGCACTTCCACTGTTTTCACTTTTTCCTCCAAGAGGCTTTCTCTGCAATTGTTCCTTGCTCTTTTATAGGCCTGGTCGATGATTTTCAGAGGGTAATTCCTCATTTGTAACTTCTTCCGTAGATCATCTGACTGTGATTTAAAATTGGCAACTTCCGTGCAGTTCCTACGGAGTCGCAGGAACTGGCCGTAGGGTAAATTATCCCTCAGATGTCTCGGATGAAAACTTTGGTACATCAAGAGACAGTTCTTTGAGGTACTCTTAAAATGTGTTGTAGTCATCAGTCTGCCATTTTTGGGAAAGATGTTCAGATCCAGAAATACCAGATTCGTTTTTGTAGTGACACTGGTGAACTTGAGGAACTCGTCTTGGTAATTAAGCCATGTTAGGAACTGCTGGGCCGTCTTATCATCTCCATCCCAGATGACAAGGATGTCATCAATGTACCTCTTCCAGGTCAAGATCTTTTGCCGGAATGGATTAATGGAACTCAGTATCTTTGTTTCTTCAAGATGGTGAACATAGAGACCAGCTATGCTTGGAGCAAATGTGCTTCCCATGCTGGTCCCATGTTTCTGAAGGTATAGAGTGCCATTGTGCTCAAAAAAGTTCTCCTTAAGTGCCAAGGAGCAGCACTCCATCACCACGTTTCGTGGGGTTTGGTACTCCCAGTCGTCTGCGAACAGGACGTCCTCAATTATTGCCAAGGTTTCGTTGTGGGGCAGGCTCGTATACAGACTTTCCACATCACAGCTGATTAACAACTGTGTGCTTGGATCAAATGACACCTCCTCGAGTAAATTTAACACATCCTTCGTGTCTCTAAGGTAGGTAGACGTCCTCTGTACCATAGGTCTAAGGAATGCATCTGCAAACCTAGAGACTGGTTCGAGGACCGACCCAATCCCCGATACGATGGGTCTACCCGGTGGATTCATGAGGTCCTTATGGATCTTAGGTAGGATGTATAGGTACGGGGTTCTGGGATTCTTCTGACACAAAAACTCCCCCTCTTTGTTGGTAATCCAGTTGTGCGACAGTGCCTCCTCTACCATTGTCTTGATTTTGATAGTTATTTTCTCGGTTGGATTGGTCAATAGAATTTCGTAGTTCCTTTTGTCTTGTAACAGCCTGGTGCACTCCTTATAGTATTGTTCTCTATTCATTAGCACAGTTGCACCCCCCTTGTCCGCTGGTTTTATGACCACTTGATCATTGTTACTTAGTTCACGAAGCGCTTGTCGTTCTTCATTAGAAACATTTTGGAAGACTCGCTTCTGCATTGGATCAAGGGCTTCGAGATCTCTCATCACCGCCTTTTCGAAGGTCAGGAGTTCAATAGGAAGAGTGTTATTCAATGGAGTGAAGGTGGATCGTGGCTTGAGTCCTGTGTCACCTTTATCTTGGGTGTCCTTCTTATCTTTGAAGAAGATCTGCAACTTCAGTCTCCTTATAAATTCCTGGATTTCTTTACAGAGGTGGAATTTGTCCATATTGGCTGTTGGGACATATCCTAAGCCTTTCTCCAGTACTCTTGTCTGTGGCTCAGATAGTTCATTGCCCGTTAGGTTTACAATCAGGCTCATTTTTGGTTCTTCGATGCCCCTGTCATGCTCCTGGTTGCTACTCTCGGGGTTCCTTCTTCTTCGTTGCTCCAGTGTACCGAGCTGCCCCTCCGATTCCTTCCCTTGGTCTGTCCTCGGCGCGCCCCTAAAAAAGGACCCGAATTGTCAAAGTATCCATAGTCTTGTTGAAATCCCCATGGCGGGAAAGGGGCATTTGGATGTTGGAAGGGCGGTGGGCCAAACTGTTGTGGGGGGTACATCATTGGCTGGGGGTAGCTGTTCCATCCCCGCATGCCACGATTATTGGGTCGTCGGAAATTCCTTCGTGTGCCCTGGTATCTGGGGCTTTTGTTGCCACTAGAGTTGGAGCTGTTGGAACCAGCGTCAGATGAACCGTCATTAGAAACATTGTCACTTGATGGTTTATAGTTCTCTTTTATGTATGGGTAGATCTTTTCTTTGCTCCACCTACTCGTATCTTTTTGGAGTTTTTCATATTTACTATCTTTCAGAGATATTTCAAAGTCATTCAATGTTTTATTCAGTTCGTCAAGATACTTTTTTAGATTTGCTGGAGACTCATAGCTTTTGAGACGTATCTCGACTGCTTGGATCTCCACCTTCAAATCGCTCGCTAGTCTGCTTGCAGTCTTGATGATCAAGACGATCCAATCTCGTGTACATCTCCATGAGATTTGAGACCAATCAATTTTAAAGGTTTTGTCCTCGAGAAATATAAACGGTTCATTCCGAACCACAAGACCTGCTGGAGCTGTATTAACCTTCAAATATTCGGACATCAATAGCCCGTGGATGGCTGTTTTTATTTGGGTTCTCCTAAGTTCCTCTAGCTCATCCCAGTCACTATTTTTTATGGATGGGCACCCAGAGTTCAATCCTTCAAAGGTCCCTAGAGAGGCCATTAGATTCGAGATCTCGTCCTCAGTAAATGCAAGGCCCAGATCGGCCATTTTTATGCCAGGAAAAGGGGGGAACCTCTATCTTCCCTGCTATGCTGCCGTCGAATGCAGAATCACAAAGTGGTGTGGTGAGATGAATCCTTTTGTTGACTTCCGCAGCTGCACGCTGCCAGTAATTCCAAAACAGTAGAGGAAGTGAAGAGGTATTGACAGAATCACCCTCCAATCTGATATACGTAAACAAAAAGATTCTATCAATGTGTAGTGGTTTATATTTTTATGGGTGGTGACAATCTAGTAAATAGACTCTCTCTTTGGGTTGCAAAGATGAGAGCACAATGTGCTTATTAAAATACCCCTCACACACTAAAAAAATCCAGTAGTGTCATGCTTCATCATTGGGGTCTTCCCGTCCCTCTACGGGGCGGGGCGTGCTACGACCTGACCGACTACGCGGGAGCACTAGTATGGTGACAGGACTATGTGACAGTGCAATGTGGGTGATGTCAGTGAAGTGTAGGGACCTAACGATGTGTGGGAATAAAAAAATTTAAAAATCCTCTGGCTAGTAGAAAAAAACAATTTATTCACTTCCCTAGCTGGGGATGTTAAGAAGGGGGTTTTGAGGTGGAGCAATTCGCTACAACCTGGTCTACATGTTTCGTAGGCAGTCCCCTACTGCCTACTCATCAGGACCTTCTAGTGGTCCCTACTAAAACAAAGCTCAGTTACTAAGTGTAATGGGCCTGTCGTCCTAAAAACCAGCAGTAAAAATCCACTGTTGGTTTTAGCTTCTGGGCATGAGCTGGCCCTTAATGAAGCAAAAATGTCAAAAATGATGACCTGATAGTGGTCTCTGTAAAGCAAATGGGAAAAAAGGGGGAGAGAGAAAAGCACAGAGTTTTACACTTGTAACTATGATTTATCTTGAGGCACTCATTAGTGTTAGCGCCACATGTTCCAATTATCATTATCAATTGCCCATCACACAAAGCATACACTCAAGACTTTATGGACAGAGTGATGGTTCAATCTGCCATCCCCTGGGTGTTCGTTATATTCCCGAACATTATGATGCCCCTTGTAATTAGGGCTGTTTCCATCTCAACACACACACACTCACATAACTCAATACATACAGCGGCACCTCACAGGGTTCAAAAAGAGGAACCCGACTTTTTATAATGTCATCAATGGTCTTAGAATCAATCATTAAAATCCCCAAAGCGGGGCACACCCCAATAGTTGAATGGTTGATGATACATACTCCTGTGGCGCATGTGATATGCCCCATGAGCTGGCAATCGGTAGGTAATCACCGCGGCGCTCTGAAAGAGAGGAACCCCGCCCTTAGCGTCGTGAACCAACACACCCGGTAAATATAGCAGGCGCTGTCTCAAAAGCCAAGTTTTTTGAGACCTTTGGCAAGGTCTTAAACTCACATTGTCCGCATAATCTTAAGCCTTACTTCTACCCGCGTTGCCGCTCTGAAGAGTAGTCGCGTCAGGGGCGCGGTGCTTCATATGAGCTGGACCGGGCGCCCGGGTCGCTTTGCAGATCTTGTTGCAACACTAGCGCGCTAACCCAAAATGGCCGCCTCAGATGAAACTGAGGAGTACTATTAGCGGAAGTCTTTCTTTTGTGCCTGTAGAATTACCAGAAGTTACCAACCTAATAATATGTTTTAGAAAAACTTAATTATTGGAAAAGTGATCCCTATAAATTGGCATGTAATATGTCAGTGATGATTCTGTTTAGAACTGACATATTTATTTAATACTTGAGAGTCAAATTGAAACTCCTTGAGATGCGAAAACGGGCCGAGCTGAGTGGCAGGCTCGCAGTTAGAATGTGTCAATATTGGAAAGCTTTTGAAGGCAGGGAAGTCTCTGCCCGGATTATATTACAAGTTCGCTATTGGGAACTGACCAATATATGAAAAGAGGGCGATAGGGGCTTCCCTATGTGGATGAGCACCAGGGGCTAGGTAATTTCTTAGGCTTAATAAAGTTAGTTTTATGGGTAGGAAGGCTTGGCTAGGGTGATATAAAAGTACACAATGGTCATTCCACTGTGTTTCGTGAAGGTACGGTCAGCTTGCAGATTTTTCTGGGCTCATGATAGGTAGCAGAGTTTTTGTCAATTGGCCACGGGTAGAGGGGTGCCTCTCAGTGGGGAGTGGGTGTACGCAGTTTATAGCTGACCCCACGGAATTTCATCGTTTAATCCATGTTTGTTGGACTGGACACGGAAAACCCATCTTTGTTCCTTTTCCAGGAGATGCTGCTCATTGTCAATCTGTTCAATTACTGTCCAAGTTAAGTCTTCAGGTTTATGCCCACTTTCTTTGTTTCTAAAACATATTATTAGGTTGGTAACTTCTGGTAATTCTACAGGCACAAAAGAAAGACTTCCGCTAATAGTACTCCTCAGTTTCATCTGAGGCGGCCATTTTGGGTTAGCGCGCTAGTGTTGCAACAAGATCTGCAAAGCGACCCGGGCGCCCGGTCCAGCTCATATGAAGCACCGCGCCCCTGACGCGACTACTCTTCAGAGCGGCAACGCGGGTAGAAGTAAGGCTTAAGATTATGCGGACAATGTGAGTTTAAGACCTTGCCAAAGGTCTCAAAAAACTTGGCTTTTGAGACAGCGCCTGCTATATTTACCGGGTGTGTTGGTTCACGACGCTAAGGGCGGGGTTCCTCTCTTTCAGAGCGCCGCGGTGATTACCTACCGATTGCCAGCTCATGGGGCATATCACATGCGCCACAGGAGTATGTATCATCAACCATTCAACTATTGGGGTGTGCCCCGCTTTGGGGATTTTAATGATTGATTCTAAGACCATTGATGACATTATAAAAAGTCGGGTTCCTCTTTTTGAACCCTGTGAGGTGCCGCTGTATGTATTGAGTTATGTGAGTGTGTGTGTGTTGAGATGGAAACAGCCCTAATTACAAGGGGCATCATAATGTTCGGGAATATAACGAACACCCAGGGGATGGCAGATTGAACCATCACTCTGTCCATAAAGTCTTGAGTGTATGCTTTGTGTGATGGGCAATTGATAATGATAATTGGAACATGTGGCGCTAACACTAATGAGTGCCTCAAGATAAATCATAGTTACAAGTGTAAAACTCTGTGCTTTTCTCTCTCCCCCTTTTTTCCCATTTGCTTTACAGAGACCACTATCAGGTCATCATTTTTGACATTTTTGCTTCATTAAGGGCCAGCTCATGCCCAGAAGCTAAAACCAACAGTGGATTTTTACTGCTGGTTTTTAGGACGACAGGCCCATTACACTTAGTAACTGAGCTTTGTTTTAGTAGGGACCACTAGAAGGTCCTGATGAGTAGGCAGTAGGGGACTGCCTACGAAACATGTAGACCAGGTTGTAGCGAATTGCTCCACCTCAAAACCCCCTTCTTAACATCCCCAGCTAGGGAAGTGAATAAATTGTTTTTTTCTACTAGCCAGAGGATTTTTAAATTTTTTTATTCCCACACATCGTTAGGTCCCTACACTTCACTGACATCACCCACATTGCACTGTCACATAGTCCTGTCACCATACTAGTGCTCCCGCGTAGTCGGTCAGGTCGTAGCACGCCCCGCCCCGTAGAGGGACGGGAAGACCCCAATGATGAAGCATGACACTACTGGATTTTTTTAGTGTGTGAGGGGTATTTTAATAAGCACATTGTGCTCTCATCTTTGCAACCCAAAGAGAGAGTCTATTTACTAGATTGTCACCACCCATAAAAATATAAACCACTACACATTGATAGAATCTTTTTGTTTACGTATATCAGATTGGAGGGTGATTCTGTCAATACCTCTTCACTTCCTCTACTGTTTTGGAACCCATCAACACATGCCAACCTCTGAGGTGCAGAGATGTCCCTGGAGACAGCTTTGCTGCAGGACCAACTGTAATCCACCAGCAGGCGTGATCTGCGTCCAGGCACCACATTTCACAGTGCAACCGTCCAGTCACCTGACAACGGCTGCTTGACATGGATGGCATCCAGACTAGCAACTGCACATGCCGAAGAAAGAAACTGTAAGTGGTCATGAAGTCCCCCCAGTCCTCCTCACTCCAAGCAAGACATCGCCACATGTAGCCCAAGTGTAAGATAGTAATCGTTATCATTATCAGGTGCATCACCAGAACCACCGAAGGAGCATTGCACCATGTTTTACTATACTAAATTCACCACTAATCCTTTCTGGGTTCCCGAGTAGTGTGCTACTCGCCGAAAAAAACACTTCAAAACCTCATCAGAGGTAGCAAGCGCTATATAAATGTAAACCTTTTAACTCTTCTACCCCTTCGCTATCCTTCTCAATCCAAACAACTAACTAACATATCCCCCACTCAAACTACTTCCTTATTTCAATATACTAATTCACCACTAATCCTTTGTGGGTTCCAGAGCAGCGTCCTGCTCGCTGAAATGGCAGTTTGACGCCTCATCAAGGGTAGTAAGCACCATATAGATGCAACTACAATACAATACAATCAGAGTGAATACCAGGGGCGGCTCCTCCGGTATGGCGGAGGAGCGTTGCCCTACTGCTTTTAAGCAGTGCAAAGTAAAGGAAACAAAAAATGATAATAACTTTTAATGTTTCTGTGCTGCTTTGCGGGCAGGCGGTGTAGGCAGGGCTGATCTGCTTTCGTACTAGGGCAGGGGAGGAGGGGTTTACCCACTCCTATGTGCACATGACTGTTTGGCCGGCCCTCTTGGGCCACCCAAACAGTCATACACACTTTCCCTGTTCTCCATCCAGGCTGCATTACAGCCTGTGTGGAGAACATGCTCAGGCCCCTATTCCCTGGCTGTTGCATCGACCCAGGACACTCGGACCAATCACAACGCATCATTGCAGTGCTGTAATTGGTCAGGGAAGCTTGGGTGCTACCCAATCACAACACTGCATTGCAGCCTTGTGATTGGTCAAGGGAGCCTGGCTGTGCTACCTGTTCGTCGAGTCCAATGAGGAAAACAGAAGCAGAGATGCAGGACCCGGGGGCAAGAAAAGTGTTTATTTATTTTATTTTTTTACATTGTGCACCCTGCTATGCGTGCACTCCTCACCCCCCCTTGTCCGCATCCGCCTCGCCATCCGCGAGCCATGCCTGCCGCCTGTGGAGGATACAAACACCTGAAACATCCAGAGACCAACAAGGTCTTCCTGGTGCCATGGGAGAATGGCCACCCAGAAACCCTGTGTGTGCCTCTGTGAGCCTGAAGCCTGTAAAAAGGAGTATACTCAACCATTGGACCTTTCACCCTTTGGGTTGCGGTAGTAAATGAGTCCAGTGGCCAAGTAGATATTGTGGATAGAGTTCTTTTATTCAGGATAAGTAGTAGAGTAAGAACAGACCCTCTACTGCAGCAGCAACCGGTAAACTGCCACAGCATAGAATCCACAGTACAAACACACAGAGAATACAGAATATAGAACATCAAGCAGATAAGTTCTACAAAGACTAGAAAGACAACTTACAATGTACTACACATCTTCTCCCTTTCTGTTTTCCAAAAAACAACAACAACAAAAAAACTTAACAAACAAAATCTTGCAAGTAAATAGGAGGTCGGCGAGACCTAGGAGAGTGTGTACACACAAAATCATTGTGAACAGAAGGAGCAAATTGTGAAGGAGCAGGAGCATCCCCCCCCCTCCAGAATTACTGAGTTCATTGTGAATTGGAGGCTCCACGGATGTGTGATTGGCTAACAAATAACCACTTGTGGAAGGAACATCACAATCAGGCAAGTGAGAAGTAGAACCACCCTCAGACAGTGAGGGAGAACCAACATTAGATGAAGCAGATTTCATTCTCTTATAGTGAGCAACTCTTCTAAAGTTCCAACACTCTCCATTATTAAGAATAACACAATGACTAAGTACCTTTTTTACCTTAAAAAGACCTTTGAATTTTGGCAAACCCCTTTGTAGTCTACCCAACTTAACTTTGACCAAATCCCCCACAAAAAAAGAAGAATCAGGTGCAAAAGAAGAAGTGACTTCAGCCTGTTTTCCTTCAAAAACACCCTCCTGTGTTGGCAACGTGACAACATCTCTCATCCATGAAGGAAACATCTTTAGACCAAGATTACGTCCCCTCATTAATTGAAAAGGAGATTGGTCTCCAACAGCCACAAGAGTAGTGCGGTAGGCCCACAACATCTCGTTGACCATCTTCCTAACAATACACCCACTGCTAGAAGCCATTTGAATGATGCCCTTCACAACCTTGTTGGCTCTCTCACAAATCGCATTACCCTGGGGATTATATAAGGAAGTGCGATGGTGTGAGATCCCACATTCCTTGAAAAATACTTGCATATCTCTAGATGTAAGTTGAGTTCCCTTGTCAGTGATGATGACAGAGTGTAGACCCTCGTCCTTAAAAAGATTCCCCAAAAACCTGATGGTGCTTGAAGTGGTGATGTCATTATAGAAATGCACAACCAACCACTTAGTAAAGACATCAACTACACCTAATGCGAACCTGTCCCTCTCACTCAACTCACCCATTGGGCCAATAAAGTCCAGACAAATAGTGTGCCAGGGTAAACCAGGACTCTGTATGTGGGCATCAGGAGTGGTTTTGGGAACTGTTTTCAAGCATTTTTCACCCTCTCTGCACATTGGACAATTCTCAATCCCCTCCACCACCTGAGAATCGATGCCTGGCCACCAAAAGTGATCCTTAATGCGGCGTTGAGTGAGAGTCTGACCCATGTGACCCTCATGGGCTAAAGCCAGCAACTTGTTTCTCAAACCAAAAGGAGGTATAAATGTCTCTCCCTTGAGTAAGATGTTGTTCACTACTGAAAGTTCATCCAAAACCTTAATGAAAGGCCTAACAGAGACAGAGACAGAACTTTCACGCCTAGAACCCAACTTGATAAGTTTAACTACCTCCTGAAGAGTTTGGTCAATGGCCATCTCCTTCAACCAATCACTAGCTGAAAAGACTCCCTCACCAACAAAGACAGCATCCTCAACCGAAGCAACAGCCACATCATCTATGTCAGAGGACACTCCTGAATCGTGAAATGTACGCCAGTCTAAGGGCAATCTCGAAAGGCAGTCCGCCTGAACATTCCTCTACCCTTGGATGTACTCCACAGAGTACTGAAATTCTTGCAGCCTGGCTGCCAATTTCATAAGCCTGGCAGAACCCTTACCTGCGCCACCCGGGGAAAGACCTTTGATAAGAGGCTTGTGATCTGTCCTTATAATGAATTTCATGCCACGAAGATACGTCCGGAAATACTCAACTGCCCATGAAGCGGCCAGCGACTCCCTTTCAATGACCGAATAATTCTTCTCGGACTCGGTAAGAGTTCTCGAGGCAAAAGCAACAGTAGACTCAGACGTGCCCTTTAACTGTGAGAGCATGACCCCCAAACCATGCGCACTAGCATCCACTATGACTATGGACTTGTTATTGACATCAAAAGAAGACAACACTTTAGCATCACATATTTCTTTCTTGATATTGTCAAAACACTCTTGCTGTTGGACATCCCAAGTGAAACTCACACCACGTTTGAGCAACGACCTAATACAAACAGTCTTATCAGAATTTTTTTTGACAAACTTCGAATAGTATTCGATCAGTCCCATAAAGGAACGTAACTGATCCTTATCAACAGGTCGAGGAGCAGAGCGGATAGCCTGACACAAATCTTTCTTGGGTTTGATTCCAGAAGGAGTAATGGTATAACCCAAGTAATCCACTTGATCCACCCCAAACAAGCATTTATCCTTACGCAAGGTAAGACCAGCAATGGATAATTTCTCCAAAACAACTTTGAGTGTGGAATTATGTTGATGTTCAGTTTGACCAAAAATTAAAATGTCATCTTGAAAGTAAACAACATTTTGTACCCCCTCAAAGATACTAGAAACCATCCGTTGAAAAACACTTGCTGCTGAATTAAGGCCAAAAGGGAGTCGAGTAAATTGATGAGTCCCCCACGGAGTGATGAAGGCTGTTAAACTCCTTGAGCCTTTATGTAAATCAATATGGTGGTACGCACTTCTAAGATCAAGTTTGGAAAAAAACCTGTCTCCGTTGAGCGTGGTAACAAGTTCAGCTATGTTGGGCGAAGGAAAGGTATCAGGTACAACACATTGTTTAAGAGACCTGAGATCCACACAAAAGCGGAGCTTGCCGTCCGATTTTTTCGTGACGACAATAGGCGAAACCCAAGGAGAGGCCTCCACGGGTTCAATCACACCAGAAGTTAACATATCATCAAGAAGGCGCTTCACCTCATCCCTGATGACGTTGGGAATTCGTCTTACTTTGTGCTGGACAGGAATTGCGTCTTTCCTCAGTATAATCTAATGAGAGTAGCCTTTGAGACGGCCTAAGCTCTCACCAAAAACAGCTTTGAAATTAGAAAGAATTGAGTTCAACTCAATGTCTTCAACAATCATAACTTGAGGATCAGCAGGAGGATTGACAATGATAGAAAGGTCATACTGGTGAACCCACCCCAGGATGGCAGGACCAGATACTGAAACATAGACCTTCCCATGAATTTGTCTAGAAGAGAACTTGATGTTCGCTTCAAAGTAACCAAGAATGTCCAAATGTTCTCCCTGGTACCCACCCGGAGAAATGTCTTTTGGGAGAAGTGGACCCATGCCCCTCACCTCCACAAAAACACAGTTAGGAATGATGGTGTAGCGTGAACCAGTGTCCACCATTAAATGAACATCCTTATCATTAATAGTAAACAACGCTTTCGGTCTGTCTTTCCGTTTGTACTCTTCCTGATGAAGATGAAGACAGTCATCGTGCCCCACCACCAAAATCTTATTTGTATCATCTGTGACCCTTGGAACGTCACCCACATATGACACAGAAGGGCGACCTTTACCTCTACACACTCTAGCATAGTGCCCTAACTTGCCACACTTCATACATTCTTGTTTGTCAGCAAAACTAAATTTGGAGTCAGAAGTGTGACCATAACTACCACATCTTAAACATTGCTTAGTAATGACAGGTTTAGATGGGTTTTGACTTTTGACATGAACTGTCTTTTTCTTAAAAAACCTTTTGTGCTTAACAAGGGTGATATCTTCTTGATCATCGTCTTCTTGTGGACATACCATTTGAGAATGACAAGATACTTCACTAACATCGCTTGAAACTACCCTCTTTTCAAGTTCTTTCATACATCCCTCAGATTGTTCTACGATCTTAGCTAATTCAATAGCTGTCTGTAGATTTGGATTCTTTGCTGCCCACAAACGCTCTTGAATTTTCTTGTTGTTACACTGGACTATGAGTTGGTCTCTAATCAACTCATCAGTCATATTACCAAACTTGTACTTGACAGACATTTCACGCAATCTGGACACAAAATCATCTATAGATTCACCCATTCTTTGACTTTTAGTGTAAAACTTGTACCTATTCATAACAAGGTTTTCTTCCCTACCATATCTCACTTCTAAACGAGAAACAACTTCCTTATATTCGTCTAAAGGAGCTTGCGCACCAGCTTGAAGAACCTGTGGTAAGAATTTAAAAACGCGCTGACCTTCTTTACCCAGTGAGCTCAAAAGAAGAGCCTTTTTACGTTTAGCAGAGTATTCTTGTGCATCTAATGCATCAAGATAATTATCGAACATGGGAAACCAATCAAATGATATGCTAGGTTGACCTGGAATGGGAAGAAAACTAGGTGGCAAGACAACAGTGCAATTTTGTAAAGAAACTTGGTCAGACATAATGTAATTAAAAAAAACAAGGTGACCTGTCCCAAAAGTGTAATGAGAAGAGACACTCTTTCAACCAGTTTCGATAAAGTACCTGAGCGTGTCCAAAATAGTAGCTGTGTCCAAAATAACAGCGTGTGTGAAGAGAGACGTGAATGTCTTCAGCGCGCTGATAGTAAAACGGCGTATGAGGAAATTATAGCCGTAAATTCAAATTAAATCTCGCTGACTTGAAATGAATGCGCAAAAGACGTGCGCATCGTCGGAGAAGGTTGCGTTGCTGGAGGTGAATTGGTTACCGAAGCAACCAAAATGGCTTCCCAACACGTAGTGATGCTGCGTAGACGCTTCTCACGTTGCGTCGCGTAGTCGCTTGTCACGTTGCGTCGCATAGACAGGACTGGAGCTTGAAGGACATGTTGATTCGACAGGCAGCCAGACGTCATCAAAGCATTCACCAACTCCCCCACAACATTCTACCACGTCATCAGTAGGCAGAAGGAAGAGACGAGAACAGAGCACCGTAGTTCAAAGGAAACAGCGAAGTGGAGAGTGAGGTAGGTGAACAGAGGAGAGAAAATACATCCGACAGGAACAGAAAAAGTATCTTTAGGTGGCAAAGTCAATAGTCTAATTAAGACTGAATGAGTAGACTTCGTTCGGCAACGAGACGATAAAGAAGGATAAAAAGTCACCTTGAATTTGTGAACTTGCCAGATACTGGAGCGGAAGTGAGAATTTCGGATGTGGTGGTTCTCTCCAGACGTCTTAAGTGATGTGGTATGGTTAGAGCAACAGGATCAATGTCGTAGATAGTTCACCTCGAATTGGTCTGCTCTTGGCTCTTTGGTTTGGCAGCATTCGCAGGGTTCGATTTCAAGTCGCTAAAAATTGTAGTAAATGAGTCCAGTAGCCAAGTAGATATTGTTGATAGAGTTCTATTATTCAGGATAAGTAGTAGAGTAAGAACAGACCCTCTACTGCAGCAGCAACCGGTAAATTGCCACAGCATAGAATCCACAGTACAAACACACAGAGAATACAGAATATAGAACATCAAGCAGATAAGTTCTACAAAGACTAGAAAGAGAACTTACAATGTGCTACAGTTTCATGAGGCTAGCCCTGGCCCTTTTGGTAGTTCCGCATTGACCCCTTGGCGCAGCCTACAATAGGTCCGCACAGCCCACGCCATCAGGTGGCAATCCATGGGCAAGGGCCTCAAGGGAAGTCCGTTGAGAGGGGAATCCTGAATTGAGACATGTGTCTGCAGCAGCTCCACGACAGGCACCGGGAAGCATGTAGGTTGCAGACAGGGACTAGTCATCCAAAGGCTGTCTGATGATGGCATGTGAACATGGGTCCTTTCGCCTAAGTACACAGACCCTGAGACTCCACCATTTGCAGCTGCTTGAGTAACTTAGTTGTGGTCCTGTTGGCAGTTCCTCAGCGATGCCTTGACGCAGCCTTCATGAAGCCTGCACAGTCCATGCAGTTCCGTGACAGCCCGTCAGAAAGAGCCTCAAGGAGACTCCTGTGATAGGGGAGCCCTGGCACGAGAAGGAAGTCTGAAGCTGCTCCATCAGTGGAGACTTGTAGACTTCATCACCTTCAAGGAAGACCATCATTTCATCAACAACCTTTTTCAGTCTTTGCAGGTTGGCCAATCTTTGGAGCCTGAGCACCTTCAAGAAGTTCTCTGAAGTAGACTCCACCACCACTCCGGATGCACATCTATTAAACTATGTAAATAGTCTCCAACACCACGAGACCAGGCCGGTCTGAACTTCATGGCAGAGAGGGACTAAAACCTAATAACCAGGCAGTTCAGAGGCCCTGCACTGCCCGGCAGATGGCCTGAGGAGACTCAGTGGTGCTGTGTTTTTGTTATTTGATTTTCCCCATAGGTTGGACTTTTGTTTGTTTCATTTCCAATAAAATTGGGGAGGAATGTAGTGTCCTACAGGAAACGTTCTAGTGCTCAAGAGAGTGATGTATTACAATGTACACCCACCCAGCACAGGCGTCACCGGTCAGGTGAACCTGATAATAAAAGGAGCTGAGGGCACGTGCCATGGGCCAGTTACCAGTACCCAAGTCACTGTGTCTGTATGCATTATTTCCTAAGTGTGTGGGCCCAGCCCTGAGACACCAGGAAGATAAAAGGCTCATCTTTCCAATAGGGGTGACTGCTGCAAGGCAAGGTCTTGCTACATGCTTTGAATTGCAGTCTGTCTTCTCTACACATGAAACAAGCATTGGCAAGCCAATGCATGAGCTGTTGGCTGTGTCAAGGATATTTAGCCATGGTGTACACCAACAAGGCTCCTGTTCAGCATGGCTAAAATTTGGTAGCAGAGAGGAGAGTGCTGTGTAGTGTCGTACAGTGGAATGACATAGAGTGTCATGTATTGGAGTTGCATAGAGTGCAGTCACGTAGCGTGGCGTACAGTGGAGGGGCATAGAGTAGAGTAGACTGGTGTAGAGTGCATTGGCATAGAGTGTTGCAGAGTAAAGTGGCAAAGAGCGCAGCAGCTTAGAATTCAGTGGCGTACAGTGGAGCGTCATAGAATGCAGTGACATAGTAAAGTGTTCCATAGTAAAGTGTAGTGGCATAGAGTGCAGTGTTGTACAGTAGCACAGAGTGCAGTGGTGCAGAGTAGAGTATAGTGGCATAGAAGGGTGCAGAGTAGGGTGGAGTACAGAGGTGTAGATTATAGTGCTGTGCAGTGGTATAGAGTGGACTGTTGCAGAGTTCAATGACGTAGAATTGAGTAATGCAGAGTAGAGTGGCGAAGAGTTCAGTGGCATAGAGTGCATGGTTGGAGAGTAGAGTGTTATCAAGTGCATTGGGGTAGAGTGGAGCAGAGTGCATTGGCGTAGAGTGCGGTGGTGTTGATTGGAGTGGTGTAGAGTAGAGTGGCATACTTTAGGGGCGTTGAGTAGAGTGCAGTAGTGTAAAGTGGAGTGGCATAGAGTAGAGTGGACTGGTGTAGAGTGCAATGGTGTTGAGTATTACAGTGGCATAGAGTGCAGCGGCATAGAATTCAGCAGTGCACAATGCAGCATCGTAATGTAAATTGATACTTGTATAGCGCACTACTCGCCCGCAAGGGTCTCAAGGCGCTTGTACGAATACCGCTGTGGAACCCATCCTGGCTTTCCCTGTGAGGCGTCCACTCCTGGACACCCCCAAGGTGGAGGCCAGGTATCCTTAGCGTTGTGGGGGCCGTTGTGGAGATTAAGCAAGCTATTGCCCAGAGTTGCAGAGTGGGACTCCATGATTGGAATAGGCACCGAGGCGAGAATTATCAGGTCTGTGGAATTTTGAGCCCAAGACCCGCTGAGGCGGGGAATTGAACCCTGGTCCCGGGCTAGACCTCTGCATCAGGGTCTGCCGCTCTAATCATTGAGCCACACTTCTCCACAGTAGAATGCAGCCTAGTAGATTAGAGTGGAGCATAGTAGAACAGTTTTGTGGAGTGCACAGAGTGGCATGGTGTAGAGTAGAGTGGCATAAAGTGCATTGATGTTGAATACAGTGGGGTTGAGTGCAGTGGTTTAGTACAGTGGCGTTAATGATGTTTTAATATCTCTATTATGCTTTTATGTCTGTTTTTTGCCCCCAAAATCAAGTTTTATCTGATCTGACAACACATTTACAATTAAAACGACCAAAACATTTGCACAGACATACAGTTTTACTAATAAAACTATACAGCGCAAAAACGATAATGTGTGGAAATGGCATCAGCTAGTGTATTAATTTGTTTTGGTCATGTTAAAGTATTTGTTTCTAACACACTTCAGAATTAACAAAAATGTGCTACTTTTGTCCTTTGCTTATTCTGATAGATTTGGAAATACTTGCACACTGTATTTAAATGTTGTTGTGTGCTAGAAAAAAACTTTATATACCCCAAGAATCCAGCAAGATTGTCACATGAATCCTCTCGCTTTGAAGTCAGGGAAAGAAATGTAAACACCAGGCTCCCTTGGAAGACAGAGCCTCACATTTGACCCCTGTCTAGGAATGCACAACAAATGTGACAAGATAATAAAAAGATTTACAAGCCTGTTCACAGAAAGGAGCACTCGTGGAAGAATACAAAAAGAGGTTGTGTGCAAAGGCTTTACTCCTTGGGAGGGAGGAACTGAACCTGGACAGCGTAAAACAAATGAAGCCAGCAAATAGAAAGACAGAAAATGTGAGTTAAAAAGGAACCACAAAGTAAATGGTAAGAAGCTGGTGGAATGCATTCCCAGGGAAGGTTTCTGAATGTCCCCAAGATGTCTATCGACCTAAAAATAGCAGCAGTGGAAAGGCCTCTGGCAGAGACAGAGCTGACTGAGACTTTTCGCATCGGAGTAAAGTGCATCTGGAGGGGACTATTAGAATACCATGGCGTGGGAGTTTAATCGCAGACTCCGTCCACAGTCAACTTCATGCAGCACATTCTTACCTTTTTATGTTAATAAAGATGAGGTAAATTGTCCTTTCGTGCATCTGAGCTGGATAATGTCTCACTACATGAGGCCCGCAAAATATTTCTATTTATTTCTTTCTTTAATGTGCGTGGCAGCCAGACAGTAAGGCACTCACACAATACTTGTATGCTTGGGTTTGTTATTAGTGTGCACAATCACCTTTTGGACATAAAAAACATGCTGACGTGGACGCGCCATATCTTCTTTCCTGTGGTTACTTAACAGCTGATGAGTCCTATTTTTCTAGTCAGAGCCCCTCTTCCCCGTGATGAATTACGCTACTGATGGCTATAAAGGCGCTGTATTAACAAAGAGCATAGACCTCTTCCCCACAGTTATATATTATGCAAATGAATTAATATTTTATCTACAATTAGAATGGAGGAAACTGCGGTGGGACTTCGGAGGTACTCCCGTTCCCCACCCACCATCCCTCTCCTCTTTCCTCTCCCCAGCATTTAGCACTCCTGGATGTGGTGAGTTAACGGTGCAGCTCACACACCTGGCATATGCCTGATATCTATGTCGCACCCACGCGCTTGGGCCAAACGTGGCGTGAGGCGAGTAATTAAAAGGGGGAGTGGTCGCACGAGGCCCTCCATTGCCCATACCAGTGTATCCAGTGTCGTTGTCATAATTATTAACTGTGTACCATTAATTAGGCCCGGGGCCCATGCACACTGCCCCCATCACATTAGAGACGAGCGCGGAGCCGAGCACACGCTCCAGCAGGACCTAGAGGCACCAGCGACGTGCCTCAGGCAGCGCGCCCCCACCGGAGCGCTAAGAAGGAGCGGACCGCCGTCCACAAGGCTTTCCCCACGTTGCCACTGCTACAACTCCCGCGGGGGAGGTGCCCACATGAGCAGAAGACAACCGATCACTTGACAGGCCGGTACCGCACAGCAGTCTACAACGGCCCGTTCACACTGCACGTTACCCCACCCCAGGCAACAGGTGCACAGCCTAGGCCCACGCACGTGGCAGTGGAGTGTGCAATAAAAACGGCTAGCCAGTAAGAGTGCCTGAGGGAAAACAGATCCCATCTGGTCTGCAGCCAAGGAGCTTAGAGACAGGGTGTGCCCCTGCAATAGGGTAATTCCTGCACCTCCCAACACCCCTGGGCCTTACCTGATCAGGGCAACAGGAAAAGAGCCTTTTCTCTTCACATCCCGGTCCCACACAGCAGCTGGACAGCACTGCAAGTGAGAAAAAAAGAAAGTAAAACCCAGGCCAAGACAGGGCATACCCCACCTGCCACGCGCAGTGCCACAAAGAAAAACACAAGAAGCATGATTCCAGGGCCCGCAGCGGCACAAGTGGAGTACCCAGAGTGACAAGATGGGAGATAACCCTGATGCAGACCAGCAATCCACCCGCATAGTCACAAAACATGCCCCCACAGGAGTGCTTCCTCTACTCAGTGAGGTAGCAGACCCCACTACTGCGTCCCCACGCTGGAAGACGTGGCTGGGGTGATTAGAAAACTACTTCGTACAACGGGAGAGATGGATGGAGCAGTGAAATGCTAACTACTACTCCACTATGCGGGTGACGAATTATATCTTCTGTTCAAGCACCTTCCAAATAAAGGAGCACCCACCGACTACGACGTTGCTGTGACAGCGCTTAACGCACACTTCAATCCGCAGCTGAACCCGGATTTCTAGAGGTTCAAACTACGCCAGGACCGCCAAAAGGAGGGAGAATCAATCGATGGGTTCTACACTAGACTCAGAGAACTAGCAAGCACCTATACAACAGAGGATCAAGCCACCGAAGAGATCCGAGCTCAAATCATCCAAGGTGTCCGCAGCAAGATACTACGTGGGCTGATCCTGAGGCAGCCGTACATACCTCTCAACAATATACTGGTCCTAGCCAGGACACATGAACTCTCAGCAGCCAGAGCCGATGAGATGGACTTGGCCCTGACACGAACAACAGAAAAGAACGTGGCCATCAAGACCGAGCGAGCCGATGCAGTGAAAACATGAGACAGAGGGAGCGGGCAACGAGGCCGGCCGCCCCAAGCCCCGAAAGGCCAATGCGGATATTGTGGGTGCAAAGAACACTCCGTCCAAGCATGCCCTGCCCAAGGTTGGATGTGCTCCCACTATGGGATCCCTAACCACTTTGCGACAGTGTGCCGGAAAAGGAACCAACGTAAAGACAGAAGAGGGGGGAAAACCAATGCAAAGAATAGGGCACCAACAGTCGAGAGCCTCCCTGGTAGTGTCCAACAGAGGGAATGAGCCGACCACCTACTGAGTGGAAGATTCCTCCACAGAGGATGAGGAAGTCGAAACATATCTGGTCTCCTTCACACAAGAGCTGAAGAAATGGAGGAGACCACAGCCCACTTGCACCGTGAGGATAGCTGGGTCGGAGGTGAAGGTAGTCATCGACACCGGAGCCTCCGTGAATGTCATGGGTATAACAGGCTAAGACCCAGGCCTGAACTCACACCGTCTAAAACAAAGATCTTCTCGTAAGGAGGTAATTCACCCCTGCCACTATGAGGGAAGATGATGGTGCCGATCTGGTCAGAAGACAACAAAATCGAGACAACTGTCCACATCCTTGACCAAGAGGCCGACATGCTACTCAGCAGCAATGCCAATGAGGACCTAGACCTAGTGACATTTGCGAGAAGCGTGAGGGCGAACCAGAATGAAGAGTTCATAAGCCAATTTGTGGACCTCTTTAAAGGCCTAGGATGCATCAAGAGGGTCCGGTAAAGCTCCACATTGACCCAGCAGTGGCTCTGACACCCTTACGACACCAGCAAATCCCTTTCCACCTCAGGCCGCTAGTAGAACAAGAGCTGCAGTTGCTGGAAGACCAGGGAGTTATCGAGAGAGTATTCGGGCCAACCCCATTGCTGTCTCCCATGGTCATAGCGGAAAAGACACAACAGCCTGGGAAGATCAGATTATATATCGATATGCACCTCCCAAATTAAGCAATCCAGCGGGAATGCCACATCACGCCTACAATGGATGACATCGTAGCTGAGGTCAACGGCTCTCGGTTTTTCTCAAACCTGGACCTGAACTTGGGATGCCACCAGTTGGTCCTGGCCAAGGAAAGCAGATATATCACAACATTCAGCACCCATCTGGAATTGCGACCCTACAAGCGCCTCAACTTCGGGATGTCCTCAGTGACGGAGGTATTCCAGGACACGGTGCGGGAGATTCTAGCAGGCCTACCAGGCATGCTGAACATAAGTGATGACATCCTCATCTATTCCACCACTGTGAATAAACCTAAGGGCCATGCTAAAACGAGTCCAGTAACATGGAGTCACCCTACTCAGGGAAAAGTGCCTCTTCATTCAGAAAGAGATAGAATTCTACAGTTACCTCTTCAACCTGGAGGGAATCCAGGTAGACCCACGGAAGTCCCAGGCAATCAAGGATGCCCCACCCCATCAACAGTTTTGGAGGTGTGAAGTTTCCTTCGGAAGGCCACATACTGAGGCCGATTCATCCCGGATCTGGCTACCTTTGCGGACCCCCTCCGAAACCTCACTCGAGGGGACGCCATGTGGAAATGGGAACAGCAAGAAGAGCCGGCATTCCAGAAAGTCAAGAATGCCCTTCTCGACCACACCACCTTGGTATATTTCGACCACGCCAAACATACGGAGCTCCTTGTCAATGCCAGCCCGGTAAGCCTAGGGGCGGAGCTTCCCAGGAGCAAGAACTTGGCAGGTGGGCCATGTTGGCCTACGCCAGCAAGTCTCTTTCTCCCACCGAAACGCGATACGCGCAAATTGAGTGGGAAGTCTTAGCCATTCGATGGGCATTCCAGCACTTCCACCTATACATCTGCGGCCAGCCATTCAAGGTAATTATGGACCACCAGCCACTAGTGCCCATCTTCAAGGGGTCGGCGCCTCACCCCTCTCCGAGGATCGAGCGATGGGCCATCGGACTGCAGCAGTACAAAATGGAGGTCGTATACCGGCCAGGCACAAACAACCCTGCTGATATTCTCTCTCTACACCCCGCGTGTAGGAGAGTAGGATCTGCTCTTATGGTTACCCCCACGTTTTGCTGATGTTTCACTGTTTTTCAACTTAGTCTGGCTGGGGCCCTGCTATCCAGGTCCCCAGCCTAGCCCCTTCCTCTCTAAATTGATTCCGTGTACTGTAGGCACACTCCAGTTTGGTTACTGGGGCACCCTTGTGAGTCCCTAGTATATCGTACACTAGGTACTAAGGGCGTTGGTACCCCAGAGGCCTACCAGGAACTGCGGCATGCATTGTGCCCCCACCCGGAAGCCTTCCAAAATCACACCACAGGACTGCTACTTCAGCCTGGGTAAGGTGGTGCATGCACACCTTACTTAGATATAGGTTGCCTATATCTACCTTAAATCACTACACATATAAACCTATCATTCACCCCTATGGCAGGCCTTATCAATCCTGAAGGCAGGGGGCTGGGTTTTGTGTCAGAGGGTGGCCATCCATGAGCAGGGCCCCTCTGCAGCCTTCGGAATCTATTCTCTGGGGCTGTTCTGTGATGCAGCCAGACCATATACTCTTAAGTGCATTATAACCTCGCGGTAAATGCTAAATTTGGGGTGGCTGTACGGAAACATGTCGTGTTTAGTGTCAAACACTTTAAAATCATACCCCGCCAGTCCTGGCGGCGGGGGTATGATCCCACCCTTCTAGAGGGAGAGACATGTACACACCGGTATACCCGGTACCAGTTTTAAAGAGCCCGGTCATCACAAAATGGATGCTGCAGCCACAGACATGAGTCTGGCCTCCTGCTGCTGGACGAAACTCCAGCTGGAGAGGCCTGGACAATAGGTTTCCTGTCACAGGGAGGTGTAACCACCAGGGCCGTTTCTAGGTGTTTTGCCGCCCTAGGCGAGAATTGAAAAATGCCGCCCCCTCCCTTTCACTCATCAGCTACAAGTTTGTAATCCTTGCTAAGCACACTCGGTCTTCCATCCTGGTGAGGTAGGTAAATAGAGCAATCATGAAACCTGTTATTTGCAGCCTTTGGAAACTGTATACACATCGTGTAAAGCGCTATATGAAAATAACTGTATTATTGTTGTTTGCGGGTGGCAAAAGGACGGGAGGGGGATTGTTGGGTGGGTGGAGGTAGCTGCATTCTTTGACATCACATGATATAGTCTTCGCTCGATCAAGTGACAAGAAAGAAGAGAGTCAGTCAGTGCACTAGTACCTGGGAAGCTAGTTTGCATGGCCTGAACTTGGGTTTCATGAGGCGCTTTCTAAAGGTCTATCTGTTTGAGCTATGAATTTACCGACTGTAAGATGCAATTGGTAAATAGATTGATGCAGTAAAATTTTATTTCAATATTCAACTTGGGAAGGAGAAATGCATTCAAGGCGAGCATAAATAATTAATTAATGTTATTACTAATAATTCAGGCTGTATATGCATCAGTGAATATTATAATTATTTACACATTATGCCTACTATCAAGCATCCGACAGTGAATATCTTATGCTCCTTTAAATAAAATTGGAATTTCACTTTGTTGGGGCTCTTACAAAAATCCTGTCTTCCCATTTTCTTTTCGCCTGTTTAGTAGTATGCCAATAAAAGTATCACCCACCTTGGTCATTGGTTTTGTGTTAAAGTTACTACAATCGAACGTACTTTCACATTGTTATTTTTATAACTCTCGCCATAATAAAATACTTTGATATTTTTGATAGAAAATTATTTACAATAAAAAAATATTTAATTTCCCTTTTTTTACACAATTTTTACAATAAAAGTAATAGTTTACTTAGTACTGGGGCTGTGATAAACATATTTCGATAAAGTGTTATTACACTGTTTTTTAAATGAATTAACAAAACGTGTTTTTACACTTTTAGCATTCCTTTGTAATTAATATTATGATAAAAGTATCATAACACATTATTTAATAATTGTTATAGCAATTACCATGTTTTTACGTGTATCTATTGTTTCTCATCATTCTGAAGGTGCCTTAAAACACTATTGCCCCATCACACAGTTGGTAATTTTGGGTGCTACCTAGAACAACGCTATAAAAGTTACTTTACTTTAATCATAGCACGAACAATCTCCACCTAATGCAACAACTACAATACTTGGCCAAAGTGTGGATAAGCACTTACTTGCTAAAACCATTTGGGAATTAGTAACATGTTATTAACATCATTAACAGCTCCACGAAACCAGAAAACACCAGTAGCAAGCGCCTAACTCCTCACTCCTGATCCACTGGTATAATCTTCTTGGCGCACTGAATTACTGATGCCGCGCAGCTCCAGGGTGGTGCAAGCTCTTTCATCCCTGTCCGTGCCGAGCCTGATGTATGGCACCACTCCCGGCCATCTACCCACTTTTGCTGCCAGATTTCTGACACGTTTGTTTCTGGCGCCTTTTAACAATGAATGCGAATAATTGAGACAAAAGAGGGACCCCGGGCTGAGCGCGTGCACGAGGAGCATGACCGAAGGAAGACCTTTGCCAAGCACTTTGCCACCCTGGCTGGTATGAGGGTCCCTGCACTCTGATAGTGGTGTAATTGATGAGCCCCTTACTGAGCCTCACATGTACACTCCCTTTGCAGTGCTCGGAATCCCTGCACCTTGAGAGAGGGGCTTAATGACAGTGACCCCTGCTCTCTTCTGCACCTCACGCAGGGCCGTTTCTAGGTAATTTTTCCGCCCTCCTCCTTTTGCCGCCCTAGGCGGCTGCCTAGTCCTGCCTAATGGTAGAAACGGCCCTGGTAACCACCTCCCAGGCAGGCTTTATTGAATTGGGGCTGGGTGGGTGCACTCCAAGAGTGCTTTGAAGTCTGTACTGGGGGCACATTTGGTGTCCCTGTGCATAGTCCAGTTCAAACTGGTTGCAGAGGCTACCAGCCCCTGCTCTTGCGTGAAACTGGACAAAGTAAATGGGTGTAGCCACCCCTCTTTGCAAACCCTCCGATAGGTGGGTCTCCAGAGTATGTCCAACCCCTTCCTTGGGAATAAGTAAGGAGCGTGTCGCTAGAGGCAAGATGGCGGCCGCCTGAGCGGCCGGTGCAGAGAGCTTACGGCGACGACGCCAGCCAGCCAGAATGGAATCCTTGACACACACTAACGCGTAGCCCACCAGTAATCCACCAGTACCTGGCTTCACAAAGGGAAGCAAACTGAGGAGGAGTGAAGCGGAGAGATATGTGGCAGACCCTCGAGACGGCGTCTGTGGGCTGTATTGCGGGCGCTGGAGGCTGTCATCCCCAGCTGCTTCGAGCCGAGAGGTGGGCGGAGTCAGCGGCTTCGGAAACAGCCGCGAAGCTCAACCTGGTGCAGGCAGAGGCGGGGGAGAAAGCAAGAATCCTGCTGTCCCGATTGCGGTTGCAGTTGGGCAGATTACAATCAGCAGAGGCAGCACGGAAGCGTAATGGCGCCCAAACAGAACCCCAATTCCAAAATCGGTAATCCAAGGAAAAAAGCGCCGAAAGACGAGGAGGAGGCGGAAATTACGGAACAGCAAAGAAAGAGACAGCGGGGCGCCCCCAAAACCCGTTTGGCTACAGTTACTGTTTTGGATTTATTAGTAAAGGCCGGTAAGGAGAAGGGGCAAAGGGATCTAGATGAAAGTACACCTGTGGTCGAACATAATACATCAGAGAGCCCTGCCACATTCCTCCCTACACAAGTATTGGGGGAAGGAGCACACAAGGAAGTAGGCTGTTTAAAAGAGACACTCCCGGGGGGAGGAGTCAAGATGGCGACCGGATCGGACGTGTAGTCCCTCGGCTCCGGGGACCATCTCCTTCTTTGTGTCTATCCTGCCGGAGATCCTGTTTTTAGAAGGCACACTGTGGAAGCCGATGTGCTCAGGCGGCCCGTGGTGAAATCCTGAGGCTTGCGATTCCTTGCAAGCGGATGTAATGTCCGACTGAAGTTTGCGTCCCGCAGCGGACCCGAGACCGGGGCCTTGAGTGGACGCTGGGGCCGGCGGCCGGGTGAACAACACCGGGCGTCCGCAGCTGCTTGGAACCGGTCGGACCATTTTCATTGGACGCGGCCGAATCTGGAACGCGCGCCCCATTGGACTGCAGGTACTGTGTTGGATGTACCTGGCGAGTTATCCGGGGGCATTACACGAGTGCAGAAACCCACACTGCGACTGTGGAAGAATGCTTGAACACAGCCCCGCTAGCGGCGGGAGGCTCTCGAATTTTCTACCCCTTCAATATCGAGCGAGGCGGCTTGTTTCAGGGACAATGCTTATGGCCACTCTTCGGACCTGATTAACGCTTTTCCTTGAACTGTAAACCTGAGGCCCATTGCCAGCAGCCCTGCATCGCTCGAGCTGTTCCCATTGGTGATAGTGACGCGCACAATGGAGGGCAGCTTTGGGGAGCCTGTGTCATGGTGTGATCGTGGATGTGTGGTGCAAGGGGACCCGACCGGAAGGGAGCGGGGAACTGCTCGGGGCTATGGAGACCTATTGGCGGCTATTAACTCCCTTCATTACGATGTGTTGCACTCTGCACGAACCCTGATCAGCAAGGTGGACGTTATAATAAGTGCTCGTGGATGCTTCAAAATGGCTGCCTCGCCGGACTGTAGCGGTGTTCTTTGTTCCACGTCTGACTGCGACAAGATGGCGGCGTTGCGCAGCGGTGACGGCCCAGAGACCCCAGGTCCCGGGGTACCTCTTGCTGCTGATGGTCATTGCCCGGGACGAAGTGCAAACCACGGACTGCAATCACGACGGAAGTTCTCTCCCTGCACCGTGTCTCCCTCTACCCGGAGATCGCCCCAGCATGGGCCGGACATTGAGACCTTCTTCCTTGGATCGGTTTCGCTCCGTGCCACCACTGTGGTGTACTTTTGGCCCAGCATGATATCACTGGCCCTGTGTATATGCGACATGGTTGAGTGCTCAAGCCAATGTTCCCCGTTTGGACTATCGTGCACATCTCCCTGGGCTGTCTGGGTTTCTATGGTTCGCAGTGGTAGACGAGAGAGAACGGGCCAGGGGTGAGCATTTATTCTTATGGTTTGGGGGTTTCCTGTTGCTGACCTGGACATGTGGGTGGTGTGCCGCTGCCTTTGACTGTGCTGTGTGTCGAATCTGTACCTCCAATTTATTCTGATTGTAATGCTCAATATCACCGGGCTTTCTACTTTGTGTTGTTACTGAATCTGCGGGATGGTGTAGCCGGGGGACGGGTGGAAGGCTCCTCCCCGCCTTTCTTTATTTACTGAGAGTTATAGATTAGGACTCTTTTCTTACTCTCTATATTTCGGGACTCCTTTTACTGGGCAACAGGCACACTGCTAGGGGGGGTTAGGCCATAGCCAGCTGCAGGGGTGCAGGGTGGGGGGTGGACGGGGTTTTTTTTTGTTTTATTCTTTTTGGTTCTATGGGCCTTCTATTCCTTTTCTTTTTCTTTCTTTTCTGGGCTTAGACGCTTTACATGTGTGGTGAGCAGCGATTCTGGCATTTTATTGCGTTTTGTATTTGTCTATCCTGTTTCTACGAAGCCGGGACCAACTCGTTGTTCTTTGATATCCTGCTCCTGTCTATCCTTCACAAAAAACCTTTAAAAATTAGACCTCAGTATTTCTGTATCATATCCTTTACGCCTTTTCTGTTGCAATGTACTGTATCTGCGAGCCCTCGGGCTCACTGCTGGATTGTATGTGCGAGTTTTATCAATAAAGGTCTTCCAAAAATTATAAAAAAATTGCTGCATGGAAAACGCGGTGACATTGTGTGAAGCGGGGGTTAAACCTGCCGGAATAGAAGAAATCCCTGGCATGCTAGAAATCCTGCCAGAACCCCCAGAGTCTGGAATTGAAGATATGGTTGATGGGGCAATGGCGTGGGGTACTGGTGACAAGGAGAGTGAGCCATGTGAGGTTTTCTTCTCAGTCTCCGAAGGCGGGGGGAGAGTGGTCTGAAGAGGATGAAGAGCATAGCTCATGCGAGGAGACAGATACCGACCTTGAGAATGACTTGCCAGCAACTGCTATGAAAGTTAAAAAGACTGCTCAGGGGCAAGAGCAAGAACAAAGAGAGTTAATTTGGGATCACTCCTCTGCCCAGCCCTTAATAGGAAGCTCCTTAATGGAACAGACACAACTGTCCCTGTTAGAATCCATTCATCAAGAAATATTAGCACACAGAGAGGAGACGCGGCAGGATAGCCGAAAATCGCAGGCGGCGATGAGGAAGAGGCAGGGAGTGGTGCGGAAACTCTCTAAAGCTATTGCTACTACGGGGGATAGAGTGACTAACCTCGAAGAGCGTGTGGTGGCAGCTGAAACTGAGGTAGCGGGGGCTGTTTCCAAGGTGGATGCTCAATGCTCTCAGGTGTCGGATATCCAGTGGAAGCTGGAGGAGATGGAAAACAGGCTTAGAAGAAATAATCTGAGAGTTTTGGGTGTTCCGGAGGGAGCCGAAGGAAATGACATAAGAGGTTACATGATCATATTATTTCAACAAGCCTTTCCAGAGCTATCTAGTTGGGATTGGCCAAAAGAGCTACAAAGAGTTCATCACTTTCCCTTCAATTTAAGAAGGAACGCAAAAGAAGGCGATAAGCCCAGGGCAGTATTGATTTTCCTGGGTAACTTTGTCCTTCGACAGGCAATTGCGGATAAGGCGAGACCTGATGCCAAGAGAAAAGTAGACGGGGTGTCATTTTTTGTCCGCCCAGACTTTTACCACGTGACCGTGGAAAGACGCTGGCGCCTTAGAGGGATGATAAAACCCTTTCAGGATAAGAAACTTCAAGCCTATTTGATCAATCCAGCACAGTCAAAAATAATTAACGATGAGAAAACGCTGTACTTTTCCTCTGAAGTGAAAGCTAAAGAGTATCTAGATAGTTTGGGCAATTAGATCAATGAAACTGTCAACCTAAAAAAGGCTTAATGTGATAACAGGGTTAACTTAATGTACCTCTAGTTGTATTTCTTGATTACTGGTTAGGGTTCGTAGTGTGCAATTAACTCAATGTATTTTCTTTCTTCCTTTTTGGGATTTCTTTGGTTTTGAAGTTAAAAGATGGTACACTTTAGTTATCCTCGCCGTAAACTTTGCAATTCCATCACATGCACAGACTGGTTCTGTGCATCTCACAGCGTTGGCTGTGGGGGGTAGAGGTTGCTGGGTGGGGGTCCAGGGGGGAGGGGTGGGAGGGCTGGGGTTGGTGGAGGGGTAGGTGTAGAAGGCTAAAAATCGAAAATGGGAATATAAAATGCACTACTGTTTTGATGGGTATGTCCGGACGAGAAAAGCAGATAACTAAAAACATTAAGCGACAGGACCTACAGGGTAGTCAAACCAAAAATTATGATGGTAAACTGTAGTATTTGTACAATAAATGTGGGAGGTCTAAACGACTGGAGAAAGAGACAAAGACTGGCCCACTTTGTTAAATTTAAGAAGATTGTTGTACTTTGTCTCCAGGAGACGCATCTTCCTTGGGCGAAGAGACACCTTCTGTTCTTAAACGGCTATGAGTTGGTTGCCTGCTCCTCACAAACCACAACGATTAGGGGGGTCGCTGTATTGGCTAGGAAATTTTTGGGCAGGGCCAAAAGAGTAAAGGCAGAAAGTCATGGGAGATGGGTTATCTCAGAGCTGGAAATGGGTCTAACACTATGTGTAATTTACGGCTCTAATGGGATGACCCGAAGATTTTTGACTTTTTGGAGATAGAGTTAGCTGGCTGGTCAGGACCTTTAATAGTCTGTGGTGATCTAAATATTTCGGCTAATTGGGATGATAATTCAAAATATGCTGGTTGGAAACCTAGAGTGTTCAGGGCAATTAAGGCACTTATGAGCTCATTGGCATTAGTTGATGTTTGGGGCACTAAAAACCCACAAAATTCTGGTTTTACATATTTTTCGAATCCAGCCTAGAAACACTCTAAATTGGATTATATATTTATCTTCTCATGTGAAATCAATAGGGTCACAATCACTAGGCTACCAAGGGTGTTGTCTGACCACAATTCTTTGGTAATCCAGTATAAAATGAGCGGGATCAAAAGATCAAAATCTTCTTGGACCTTCGAGAGAAGACTATTGGTGGATCATAGATTTGTAGCCCACTTAAAGCTTTGGTCTGAAGCTTTTTTCGATGCCAATAGATTTAGTGCCTCTCGGAATATAGTTTGGGAATCTTTCAAAGCAGCTTTGAGAGGTGAGACCATCAATTTTTCAGCTAAAATGAAAAAAGAAGATAGAGTGGAAGAATCCAAACTACTCGAGATACTATCGGATATCGAAGAAGAACATGTTAAGATCATAGCATCTGGAGGAGATGGAAGCATTAGTTATAATACCCTTTCTGCTACTAAGGCAGAACTACAGATATTGATCACACAAAAGGCATTAGGGGAGTATCAAGCTACAAGGGCCAACCGTTACGAAACAGGTGAACATGGGGGTAGAGCCCTCGCTCTCCGCTTGAGACAAGAGAGGTCCAAAAATTTAATCTCAAAGATTGTGGAAAATGGTAACGAATATACAGAAACTAATGATATTTTACATGTTTTTAGAGACTTCTATCTAAGACTATACGATGAGGAGAATAGAGATAGTGAACAACAGGATATTGTTGAAGATCAAGGACCGCTTCTAGATACATTATTACAGGAAGAACTAGATGAAGACATCACCCAATCGGAGATTATATCTGCTTTACACGAGCTGGCCTCGGGGAAGGCAGCAGGACCCGATGGCATTCCTCTAGAAGTCTATAAGAGTATCGAATCCGAAATTATTATCCTTCTTGTAGATCTCCTTAATGGGATAGTATGCTCAGGTCAAACCCCAGACTCATGGAACGAGACTAATATTATTATTTTCCATAAAAAAGGGAAACCTAGAGAGAACCTGGGGTCATATAGACCTATCTCGTTGATTAACTCTGACACCAAGCTGTACTCGAAGATCTGGGCTAGGAGGTAGAGTAGGATCATAGGCGGTCTTGTTTCCCCCTGGCAGCATGGGTTTGTCCCCGGACGTGGCACGACGGATCACACCAGCAGAGCTATAGCTCTATTTGATGCCCATGCTGCTACAGGAGGGGAGATGGCCATGATCCTGCTCGACGCAGAGAAGGCATTTGACCGTGTGGTCTGGGGTTATCTGTGGGATATTTTAGCAGGAAGAGGGTTCGGACAGAAAACCATTAGGGCACTAAGGGCGATGTACCAAGATCCAGTCGCCAGTGTGACGGTTATGGGGGAGAAATCGATCTTGTTTCCTATAAAGAGGGGAACCCTTCAGGGATGCCCGTGCTCTCCGATCCTTTTCTCCCTATATATTGATCCGCTAATCCAGGCTATACTAGGATGTCCAAGGTTAAGACCAGTAATCTTTAATGGGTATGAAAACAAAGTCCTAGCTTATGCGGACGACATTGCGGTGTTCTCCTCTGAGCCCCAGCAGGCAATAGAGATCTTGTCAGATTTGACGAAAAAATTTGGTGCTAGGTCTGGATACCTATTAAACGAATCTAAGACTCAGATCATTTGCACAAAAAAGTTCGTGAAGGTCGATCCCAGATTTGTAGAAGCAGCAGTTTATCTTGGGGTGACAATTAATGCCTCTGTTGAGAAAATCGTGGAGGAAAATTATACCCCACTTATCAAATCAATTAAATATGAGCTGAAAAGGTGGGATGGGCTGTATTTGTCCTTGATTGGGAGGGTTAACGCAGTCAAAATGACATTGTTTCCTAAGATTTTGTATCTATTTCGAGCCATCCCATTATTTCTGGAGGAGAAAATTATTGCAAATCTGGAGTCAACTTTTATTAAATTTATCTGGCAATTTCGGAAGACAAGACGATCCACCAATTTGTTGTCCCTCCCGAAAGATAGGGGAGGTTTGGCTCTCCCCAATTTAAAGATGTATCATTGGACTTGTCTGCTGACACAAATGACAGTGCTTTTCCGGTCTGAGACATATGTCAACGACCTAACTTTAGAAATAGAACGTCCTCCACCCATATTTGAGTTACTGCTAGGCAGAAAGGCACAGGGGCTAATGTTATGTGAAACTAATCGCAAATTCTTCAAGTAGGCAAGATTTAAGATTATTGATGGTGTCTGGAGAGTTTGGACGGCTTGTAGAAAGCACTGCAACATCCCAAAAAACAATCCATATTTACATATTTATAAATCCAGCCTCCTCTCAGCAATAGAAGCAGATAGGACCTTTAAAATATGGGGAGAGCTGGGTATTAAAACCTTGGGGCAATTAATGGATGGAGAGGGAGTAGTAAGTTTTGATATCATACAAAGCAGATATGGAATCCCAGATAATCACTGGTTTGTTTATACACAAATAATTCGTATAATGAAGGCTCAGAGACCAAAATTGTTAACTCCTGATGTCTGTCCCATCTTGGATGTGCTTACTAGAGGGTGCAGCAAAATTAAGACCATATATAATCTTCTTATTTCAGAGATCAAAGATGATGTGGATAAGACTGAGGTAGGCTGGGCAAGAAAATTGGGAAACCCAGATATAGATGTTGATAAGGCCCTATTACTGAATAAGAAGATCTTCAGAGCCACAAACTTAAGGGCCCAGCACTATAAGACAGTATTTCATCTGTATTACACACCAGCGAAATTATTCCCGTGGGGGGTCAGGACGGATGATTCGTGTCCAAGGTGTGGGAATGGTCAAGCAGACCTACTCCATATGTTTTGTAATTGCAATCTCTTAACTCCGGTAAAGAAAGAGATTGAAAAATTCTGGGAGGGGCTGCTAGGTCATAGGATCGACCTATCCCCTACCCTAATGATCCTGGGCACGGATTCCAACCTAAAACTTGGGAAAGAGGAAGAAGCTTTGAACTTTATATCTGTGGCCGTGCTTAGGCTTTGATCTCGGCCGGTTGGAAGGATAGTGTGGCCCCCTCCTTCCAAATGTGGCTCACTAGGTTGCTCGGAATCCATAATATTGAGTCTGCACTGTATGAACTAAAGGGAATAAGAACTCGGGACTTTGGAAGAAGACTCTGGGCCCCAGTCACAGACTGGAGGAAATCAAAGTTGTAACAATACAATTGAAATATTGTCTTTTAGAGCTTATCAGCATTTGATTACCCGCTGAAGATCAATTTTTATGAATTGGCAATAAGATGTAATTATTATGAATTTGTTTCAGTCATATTGTATAATCTGAGCTTATATTTAATGTCGCATAACTTTTTGTATTGTCTAGCCACAATTTGTTAGTGTCCTTTTTAAGAACTGCTGCTTTTATCTCCGGATTTTATCAAAAATGTTTTCTATTAATTGTAATTGAACTTATATTCCCAATAAAAAAAGGGAATAAGTAAGGAGCCCCTGGCAACAGGACTTTAGTTTACACCTGGACAAAACTCTGCTACAGAAATCCCGGAACTTCGACGATCTACATGACTAGATGACTGAAGAATCTTCCCTGGAGTAAAGGAGTTACTCCCCCCCTGCTTGGCATGCACCAACAAAGCGATTGCCGGTCTGTATCTCCGAAGCTCCCGACGGACTCCGAAGTATTTGCAACCCAGTAGGTAGATTTCCAGATTTCTCCGAGGTTGACCCGAGTCCCCAGCAAAGCTGAGACCCACAGCCCTCATGAGTAACGTGGAACCGGAACTCCTGGCCACTGTGCACATTTGCAAGTGCATCAGCTTCTCAACGTCTCTTGTGGCTGTGCTTTGGGTTACATGTAGCCCAAGCCCGGAGCACCTTTTTCACTAAAGATTGCTGGCCTACCCTCCACGAGTGTTCCGTGAGCCAGTTCTGTGAGATTCTGCTTGAGGCCCCTTCGCGAAATCTGGTCTGTCGACTGGTGGGTCCCTGTGAAGGACACTCTGATTTTCCGTGGGCTTCCCCGATTGCTCCAGACGTGCCCTGACTCTCCACCACATGGTGAGTCCCTCAGACCTTGCTCAGACCTTGCTGGTGCGCACCAAATCATTTCTTCTCTTTCTGCGTGGGTTGCTGTTGCCAAGGCTTGTTGGGTCCAATTCGGGCACTGACACCGCAGCACTCGACATCCTTCATGGTACAGCTCGAATCTAGCTCCTGGTCATCGTTAACGCCTCCTGGTCCTCATGGCTACAGAGTCAAGCTTCACCTCTTCAACCTGAAATAACCCGACATCAGTGGGCATCTGTCTATCGTGCCCATGGTCACTGGCTATTGACCCAGACTCTGTCCCCTCTGCTTTCAGGTTCTTCTCATCTTTGATCCAGGCTTGGATCACACCGGACACTTTCCACTTCGATGACAGCAGCACTTTGCAGCATATCGCTATTGAAATCAACGACGATTCCCGACACCAAAAGACACCTATGCACCTGGCTTCCGTGGGTGAGGTAACTCGAGTACTATGGTGCTCCCTTGGGTGTTGGTCCTAGAACCCCTTATATCTGAAGGGGTTTGCTCAAAGTCCTCTCCTTAGTGTCCTTAATCTTTAAATTTCCAAACGCGACTTTCCCCATTGAAGTTAACGGTGATTTGCGGCTGTGTTCTCACACTGCACGCGTCCCCCGTTGGTCCCCTGTGTCACTACCTTGGGTGGTTCCTTGTGGCCCCAGCACTTCTACAGGCTCTGGGCCTTGTGTCTAGTCAAGTCATGGTTCTTATACTACTTTCTTAATATATGGTTTGGTACACCCCTAGGGCTAAACGTATATTGTGCTAATTTAATGTGTGATACTAAGTGTAACGTATGTGCTTTTAACTAGCCTCATAAAGAGACTAGTAGGGTGTGTTTAGAATAAATACATATATTTTATATATATATACCTGGTGTGGTTCTCCTTTCATTTGGTCATTCAAGACATTATATACTGGTAAAACAAGCTACTTTACATTCCTTCAAGAGTTAGCCTGAAGCCTGCTCTCCATAGCTACCACGAGGATAGCTTTCAAATAAGGTTGTCTTTAACCTATCACCTCTAAGGGGTTGTTTGGACTGGTGCAAGATGCCCACTATAACTAGTGGACAGCATATGCCAGGCCAACTTCTCACACCGCCCCAAGAGAACACCCAGCAGAGGCGCAGGAAGTCAAGGCACTCGATGCCCACATAAACATGATCTAAACAATCACATGCCCTAAAGCGCTGACCCTGGCAGACATCACAGTGTCAGTGGAAGGTGACCCAGCCATGGCTAAGGCACGTAAGCCGTCCAAGGAGACAACTGGCATTGGTTCTTGCAGACGGCCAATGACTGGTCAGGACCGGAAAGGGAGTACCTCACTAAAAGATGAAAGATCCGAAATGAGCTAAGTGTAACCCAGGAGGGATTTTTTATTACGAGGGTCCCGCATTGTCATTTTGTCTGCCCTCCACCAAGGCATCAAAAAAATGAAGGCCAGGATGCAAGAGAAATTCTGTTTTCCAGGGCTAGAGAGCAGGGTGGAAGAGGCTGTGAGAAGATGCCCGGCGTGTCAGCTCACGAGTGCACCAGAACACCAGCACACTATTGAGACAGAGGAGCATGGGAAGGCCCTGTGGGAGAAAGTGAGCCTCAACTATGGGAGTTTCCCCGATGGCCTGGTGATGCTAGTCATGGTAGACAGCTATTCCAAATACCTTGTAGTGGAGGTTGTTAGCTCCACTGCGTTCTCCCCGGTTGCCCCAGTGCGCGAGAAAATATTTGCAATGTTCGGATGCCTGGGAGAGCTCAAGAGCGACAATGGGCCCCCGTTCCAAGAAGGAGAGTTCCGTGACTTCATGGAACTCCATGAAGTACGACATTGCTGAATCATCCCTCAATGACCATAGGCCAACGGAGAAATTGAAAGATTCATGAGGACCCTCAACAAGGTCCTGCACATCGCTGTGGCTGAGAATGCAGACCTTGAACATTATTTACAGTTATTCCTTCAAGAGTACAGAAGCACGACGCACAGTACCCAGTGGGCGTTGATGTTTAATGGCCCACGCCGAGACACCATTCCCGTCTGCCCCAGGTGGACCCCGCCGCAATGCAATGAGAATGAGGCCCTGGAGCCAGACTCTGTGAACTTCGACCAGGAGACCGAGTACTAATGAAGGACCAGAGGCCAGGAGGAAAATTCCAGATTCCCTATGAGCCAGGCCACTGGATGTTAAACGAAGCCAAGGGGACTATGGTCACCGCAGAGGAGGAAAGAGAGAGAGTGACCAGGAACATCTCATGTTTCAAGGAAATAGACAGAACGCCCCAACCACCAGGGGGGAGAGGTACCCTGGAGCAGGAGGAGACGGAGAAGCAGGAACTGAGAGGGAAAATACTGGCACCCCACAGAATAACCACCCAGGACAGCCAGCGGAAGTCAACCAAGAGACTGGCATGAATCCCTTAAGCCCAGGAGGTCAACCCGAAACACCCTCGAGACCCGAGACCCCACCCCCAGATCGGGGTCAACATCCAAGATATGGACTGAAGGGGAACCCTGCTCCAAGTTCCAGGCTAAAGGATTTTGCATGCCGGCTGGTGAGTCCAGAGCCAGTCCGCGAAGAGAAGAAAAAGAGACTGAGTTGAGATGGGATGTAGTGAGTTAGGGAGACGACCTTTACTATGCGGGCGTTTCACCGCGGTAGGTTTACAACGCGGGCTTCACAACGCAAGTTGTTTCAACGACTTGCGCTGGAGGGCGCTGTAAGCTAAGGAATAGTACAATTTACTATCCAACACCTTCCCTACTGTATGTAGACTGGTGTTGGAATAGTAAATCATACTATCCCTAAGTCCAGCACCCTCCAGCGCAAGTTGTTGAAACGACTTGCGTTGTAAAGATAGAGTTCAAGAGATCACCATGATCGCGTAGTATCGTCATACATTCAGTGAGTTAGCGGTGCAGCTCAGACACCCGGCGTGTTCCAGAAATGTCGCACCCTCGCGAGTAAATAAAAGGGGGAATGGTCAAACAAAGCCCTCCATTGCCCATACTAGTGTATCCAGTGTTGGTGTCATAATTATTAACTTTTGTACCAGTAATTAGGTCCAGGGCACATGCACACGGCCCTCATCACAGTGCCAATGTTTCTCCTCCCTCTCTACCCGCTTCCCTCTGTTCATTCTCCTGCCAGCTCTGACAGCTTCATAGCGCTTTTTTTTATTCATCCCGTTACTTACCCAACCCATACCCAATTACCCACCCACTTCTTGCCCTGCACCCCCACTCACCGGAACCTGATTGACAAAGCCAGTGGGTCTCAGCTTTGCTGGGGACTCGGGTCAGCTCCCCTGCAACGGCACTCAGCACACAGACATGACGAGTCCATGCCGTCCCCCGCTGCTTCGTTCAGCCTGAGGTTCCCTTAATACAGGCATCGCCCTCGGAACCTCTCTAACCCCGGCTAATTGTGGAATCATCACCTTCCGAAGTTTTCCCGCACCCGCTACGAGATATCCTGCCGAAAGCAGGTTCTCCCAAGACGCCAACCACCCTTCTCTCCCTTGAGCAGTCTTGGTCCCCACAGCTCCCATCAGCACCGTTTTCCTTGACAACCTGGTCCTGAGGATGATCCTGACCTAAGAGGATCGAAACATCGTTGACCGTTCAGCGCAATAGATGGTGCATCCCTCATTGTGGCTCTGTCAAAATAATCCATCAAATTTATCAAGATTTTCGCATTACAATTAATATTCAGTCACATTGTTCACTTGATTCACTGTATATATTCAAGCACCTTGACACCATGCGCCGTTCCTGCTGATCACAATTGTCACTTGCGTCGCCACTTCTTGTGTCACTTACACATGCCGCGCACCAAGTCCAATTTGGGTTGTTTTGTTATTTATTTACGTATAGTGCTGTTACAACTGTATACCATAATTTTCTTTGTTCTTTAATTATACGATGCCATGAGCACGTTTATCATTGTTTCCGTTCACGTAATGCTTTACCCATAAATGTTTAATCGCCTTCTACAATAACACCAGTTGAGATATTGTTTGCTTATCCTTATGTACCTACCTTAATCTCAACGTGGTTTATGGGTCATACTCCTGTAGTCTTTTACAATGACAAAGCCAGTAAGCATCTCGCCCATAGGCGAGACCTATTGGCTCTGCCAATGCCTGTTAACCATACCAATAATCAGGGATTTAAGTGGGCTGGGTTCTGCCGGTGCTCAGCACCGGCAGTTCTAAAAAGCAGGTGCTGAAGCAGATCCCTATCGGGCTCTAAATTTTGCCCTCACTCACCCTCAGTGGAAAAAAAAAGATCTTAACTCTGCAGCTGTGCCACCCTTTACTGTCTGATGTAAGTTCAAATAAACTCATCATAGTTCTTTCAGTCTCATCATTTTAGAACTGAAGCATTTTCAATAATCTATATAACAAAATCGTAGTTGTTACTTTTTTATCTTATGCAACTAACAGCCATTTACAAAGCTAATAGTCTTGGCTAGTTGTAGGTGTAATGCTACTTGGTGTACTATGTATAAGGATGCAATGACAGAAGCAGCAAAATACCAGTCCAGCAGCACAATATGCTAAACACAGATTTTTAGCTAAGGTGTTTTAAGCCACGCCGTTGATTACATCGGCCAAGCCCTTTGAGACCCTCCCCAGTTTTTTCATCCCACCTAAAGCCTTGCCAATAATGCTCTTTGTTGCAGCAAACTTGGTTAATCATTTGGCCAATCAAGTTGACAATAATGCCAGCTGTTCTAACACCATTTTGATGTCCGAATTCTGTACAATCAATTGATGGATGAGTTTGGAGCACATTCTGTTGATGGATCAGAAGGTCAAAACTCCTGGGTTCCTCATTTTCCACTTTTGACTAAATGTGCGTGTTTTTGTCCCCCAGTCAAGGCTGGGCCACCGTAGTCTGTGCAAGAACTGCTGTTCAAGAGAGTGGTTGAAAAGCTTTTGATTCACAAACATTATTTAGTTTTTTCAAAACGCTGACTTTGTGCAGATTTCCAAGTCATAACTGAAGGAAAAAATCTTGCCAAAGTAAGCTTTTTATAAGAACCTCAGAATTCAATTTTTGGCGTGAATTAAACTACATTGTAACCTTTAAATAATGTGCGAACAGCAACATTTTGTTGGAGAAATTTACATTTTGGGCACCATTCGTTCTAATGTGAATAATGAGTTCATTTTTTCTGGACTCAATAATTCTTGGATGGGGCTGTCTCGATATATCTCCACGGGTAGCTTCAGCTGGGCGTTGTGTATCTGGAAAGCGCGAGCGTGTCGTCACTTTAGAATGTCGAGTGGTGGGCGAGTGCGGCTGGATTGGAGCCATTTGGAGATAAACTCGTGAGAGGGACCAAATATAGGATTTGAGGAAATGTCAATCAAAATTCGACAAATTTGGAGGCCACAGGCTCCGCTATGTTTTAATTTCTTTATTTTCATAAAGTAATTTTGCAAATACATGAGAACGACAAGAATTCAGCTGTAGACAGAAAAAAACGATAAATATGTTATGTTATGTTATGTTATGTTATGCACTTTTGTATTGCGCACAGCTGCCCCAGCTAAGGGGCGTCCTGGCGCATGGCAGGCAGAGTGCAACAGATAGCAGAAACACAACACAGATAAAAGATTTATTTAAAAAGAAACGTTTTCAAAGCTTTGCGAAAGGCCAAGAGGTCAGTCAGTAGCCGCAGGTCCACTGGGAGGGAATTCCAGAGTTCAGCCGCCCTCACCCGGAAAGAACGACCACCAGCCCGACACAACCTGTATCGGGGGACCACCGCAAGTGCTTGGCTTCCTGATCTCAAAGCGCGGGAAGGAACATACCACGACAGGAGGTCAGCAAGAATTGGCGGACCTACTCACCTCAAGATCTTAAACGCCAAGCACAGCACCTTGAACTGGATGCGTGATTTAATGGGGAGCCAATGCAAGGATCTCAAGACTCCTGAAACAGAGCTCCTTCGGGGTAAGCCAACGATGAATACCATCCTAGTTACAGTTTCTGATAAATAGCTGTCATTTTAGAACCAAAAGAAAACATTTAAAGCTCTTCAAACCTAAATACCTTAATCGGGTAATAACAGGAAACAATTTAAAATAAAATTGCAGCTTTAAATCAACATAATCTTGTTTACAGCATTTATCATACATAGTACAATATCGCTTCCAGGCGCTGTCGAACGTCTTTTCTTGGTCTTTTAATCTAAGGACGACTTTTCCCAGGAGAGCTGATAACGTATTTTAGTAATACAGAGGCCCCTGGACAGGTGACGACATGAGCCCCAACCTTCCTACAACAGTTTTGGTATCTGTAGTCTCCTTCATGAGTCCTAGGTTTAATGAAATCTTATCAGTTTATCTCACGATTATTAAAAACAAGTGCAAAAATATTAGCAGCCTTTTTCCATGCTTACAGGCCCCATCCAAAGGCAGAATCTAAGCACAGGGCTAGTCAAGTAAACTGGCGGCGCAAGGACAGGACATCCGCATCGGGAAGAAGTTACAATTTTAAAATACCCAATAAGAGTGTGTGAAATATTAAAGTCACCTTTCCTTATACCCCGTTTCATGTAAACTTTTCAATTTTCTCCTTCCTCAGAGAAATGGACCACCCCAGATAAAACTAACAGCACATCTATCAAAGGCACCCTGGCAAGTCTGAATACCGCATTTCAAATACAGTGGTTTTAGCTAGAATCTTTTCCATCTTTCAAGATATTTACATATATATGTATAAAGTGTGAGTAACAGATTATGTCACAGTACAGAACAACATGCAGGCTTTTGAGCCCATTGTTATCAATGCAGCTCTTGTGAAATTCCAATATTGGGATATGGAGGAAAAGTAAACAAAATTGTGACTCTTTGATTTATATAAAGAACCTTTCAAGTACCATTGCTGGATTCTAGTTTAAATGCAGATCTTACATATGAAGATGATTTCTGTATACCAAAATACAAATAGTCTTGCAAACCTGACATACGGCTCAGCTAAGAGCCCCTACAGTTGTAACAAGGAGGGGCACTGCCCCAAATATCACAAGTGTCTTGCTTATTTATGTATAGCTCTAAATATTTGACCCTAAGGGCTGGAGTCAAAGTCAACTGGATTATTTTTCTTTATATAATTCCACACTAAGGGGCTTATGTACTAGCCCCTTGCGCCACCGGTGCATCACTTTTTCCCCATATTAAAAGTGACGCAATGATGGCGCAAGGGGCTTGTAAATAAGGCCTTAAATACTTGAGTTAGCCATCATCCACCAACCTTCAACAATGGTAGCTCTTTCATAGGAGGGCCATTATTTGAGGATGGCTCGACGAATTAGAAAGATTGAATATTTTCCTATAGATCATACGTTATCCCCGTCCAACTATAGATCAAATTTCCCAGGGAAGGCACACAGTAGGTAAAGAATAGAAGGAGTTTTGCTTTAATAACATTTATAAAGGGAATTGTAGAAGATCTGTGTAATCTTGTATATAGTCTATGGTGGGCATATATAAGCTAACAACACAAACAAGCATTTTCAATGCAATGGTTTCGCCTTTGGAAAAGTTTGAGCTATTGGCATTGTTAATGACCACATTTTTATTTATGTGTTGGTTTTGAAAACAGATAAATAAATGACATTGTCACTTACATTGTTATTAGCGCAATCTTTGCAGTCTCTAGAACTCTATAGCACTCCCTAGTTACTCTACACTCCCTAGCACTGTGCACTCCCTAGCACTCCCTAGCTTCCCTAGGCACTCCGCACCTCTTAGCATTGTGCACTCCCTAGCACTCTCTAGTCATTTCCTAGCACTCCTTAGTCACTCCCTAGCACTCTGAACTCTTTAGTCACTCTGCACTCTCTAGTCACTCTGCACTCTCTAGTCACTCTGCACTCTCTAGTCACTCTGCACCCTCTAGTCACTCTGCACTTCCTAGTCACTATGCACTCCCTAGTCACACATGCACTTAGAGCTACACACACTCCCCCAGAGCCACACACCCCTCCCAGAGCTACACACACCTCCCCCCAGAGCCACATACACACCACCCTAGAGCTACACACACACCATCCTAGAGCCACATACACACTTTGAGCTACACATATATCTCTAGCACTCCCTAGCACTCTGCACTCCCTAGCACTCCATAGCACTCTGCACTCCCTAGCACTCCATAGCACTCTGCACTCCCTAGCACTCTGCAGTCACTCTGCACTCCTAGCACTCTATAGCACTCTGCAGTCACGCTGCAGTCCCTCGCACTCTGCAGTCACTCTGCACTCCCTAGCACTCCCTAGCACTCCCTAGCACTATGCACTATGCACTCCCTAGCACTATGCACTCCCTAGCACATACTCCCAGACATACTCATCAAAAAACCTCCAGGGTGCAGCCACCTTCGGGTCGTGGTGTCAGTCCCAGATGTATGTGTGCACACTCCTTGCCTCCCACTGTCCCACACTACAATCACACACAGATCCGACTAGCGTCGTGCTCTAGTGCGCTGAGAAAAGCTTCTGAAAAATGAATGTGACAGGAAACAAAGGTTGCATTATTTCGTGTAGAATCCATTTTCAGATGCTTGTGTCAGAATTCGCTCCCTAGTGCTTTTATGCCACCACCAACTGATTATAGAATGATGGCCATCTTGGAATGTCTATTAATTATTTTTTACTGTACCAGAATGGCCACCACATGTATTATTAACTGCTAAGTGGCCAGGTAGCACTAAGAAGTGCCAAGTGACAAAAGCTTCTGAAAAAAAAGGTGCTACAGAATACAGAGTTACTTTATTTTCAGAAGCATACTTTTGTTTGTGCTCGCTGCCATGTGTTGCTTGGCAAACAAGCAGCGGAAAAGCCAACAGGCTTGACGGTTTCCTGACCTGCGCATTTTAAACTGAGTTTCATTTTTGAAAACTAAAACACTAGTTCTGGACTACAGTAACTTGTAAGTGCCATGTTTTCTGGTCCTGTTAACTCTGCTCACCAAAGGTGCCAGCCACAGAGCTGATACAACAGGCGCAAAACTCATTCCAGGTTTCCTTTGGCTGCCGTTGAAGTCCATTCCATGGACACAAGAGTCCAGTTTGTGTCTTCATCACTCCAGCTGCACTTTGGCTGCAACTCAAGTGCACCCCAGGGGACCCAGAAGTACAAGTGGGGTCTTTACTATTTACCACTCTAGGCCCAGAATCCAGCCCAGATCTCTTTGGCTGAGGTCAAGTCCATCGATTTTGAAAAAGGGGGTGGTGATGGACATAGTTTCTGAATGATGCAGAATACTCCTACCCAGTCAAGAGATCAGGGCTTGATCCATCACCGGTTTTTAGCTCACTGCACCATCCCAGCTCAGAACCTGGCTACATGCAAATTAGTCTGTTCCTGTCCCAGTGCATGATGGGAACAGGGCAAACCAAACTACCAAGCCAATTCTTATACTGGGAATGAAACAAGCTTCCGGGGACCGGTTTCTGGCATTTCAGCCGTCGTCGGCCCGGCTTGCTTGAACCCTGATGGTGCAATGAGCAAGGGACTCACGTCTGAGTATACCCTCCCACACTTAGTGTGGACAAAATCGATTTTGGAAAAGGGGGTGGTGATGGACAGAGTTTCTGAATGATGCAGAATACTCCTACCCAGTCAAGAGATCAGGGCTTGATCCATTACCGTTTTTTAGCTCACTGCACCATCCCAGCTCAGAACCTGGCTATATGCAAATTAGTCTGTTCCTGTCCCAGTGCATGATGGGAACAGGGCAAACCAAACTACCAAGCCAATTCTTATACTGGGAAGGAAACAAGCTTCCAGGGACCGGTTTCTGGCATTTCAGCCGTTGTCGGCCCGGCTTGCTTGAATCCTGATGGTGCAATGAGCAAGGGACTCACGTCTGAGTATTCCCTCCCACACTTCTGAAATGCCAGAAACCGGTCCCCAGAAGCTTGTTTCCTTCCCAGTATAAGAATTGGCTTGGTAGTTTGGTTTGCCCTGTTCCCATCATGCACTGGGACAGGAACAGACTAATTTGCATGTAGCCAGGTTCTGAGCTGGGATGGTGCAGTGAGCTAAAAAACGGTGATGGATCAATCCCTGATCTCTTGACTGGGTAGGAGTATTCTGCATCATTCAGAAACTCTGTCCATCACCACCCCCTTTTCCAAAATCGATTTTTTCCACACTAAGTGTGGGAGGGTATACTCAGACGTGAGTCCCTTGCTCATTGCACCATCAGGATTCAAGCAAGCCGGGCCGACGACGGCTGAAATGCAAGAAACCGGTCCCCGGAAGCTTGTTTCCTTCCCAATATAAGAATTGGCTTGGTAGTTTGGTTTGCCCTGTTCCCATCATGCACTGGGACAGGAACAGACTAGTTTGCATGTAGCCAGGTTCTGAGCTGGGATGGTGCAGTGAGCTAAAGAACGGTGATGGATCAAGCCCTGATCTCTTGACTGGGTAGGAGTATTCTGCATCATTCAGAAACTCTGTCCATCACCACCCTGTTTTCCAAAATCGGTTTTGTCCACACTAACTGTGGGAGGGTATACTCAGACGTGAGTCCCTTGCTCATTGCACCATCAGGATTCAAGCAAGCCGGGCCGACGACGGCTGAAATGCCAGAAACCGGTCCCCGGAAGCTTGTTTCCTTCCCAGTATAAGAATTGGCTTGGTAGTTTGGTTTGCCCTGTTCCCATCATGCACTGGGACAGGAACAGACTAATTTGCATGTAGCCAGGTTCTGAGCTGGGATGGTGCAGTGAGCTAAAAAACGGTGATGGATCAATCCCTGATCTCTTGACTGGGTAGGAGTATTCTGCATCATTCAGAAACTCTGTCCATCACCACCCCCTTTTCCAAAATTGATTTTTTCCACACTAAGTGTGGGAGGGTATACTCAGACGTGAGTCCCTTGCTCATTGCACCATCAGGATTCAAGCAAGCCGGGCCGACGACGGCTGAAATGCAAGAAACCGGTCCCCGGAAGCTTGTTTCCTTCCCAATATAAGAATTGGCTTGGTAGTTTGGTTTGCCCTGTTCCCATCATGCACTGGGACAGGAACAGACTAGTTTGCATGTAGCCAGGTTCTGAGCTGGGATGGTGCAGTGAGCTAAAGAACGGTGATGGATCAAGCCCTGATCTCTTGACTGGGTAGGAGTATTCTGCATCATTCAGAAACTCTGTCCATCACCACCCTGTTTTCCAAAATCGGTTTTGTCCACACTAACTGTGGGAGGGTATACTCAGACGTGAGTCCCTTGCTCATTGCACCATCAGGATTCAAGCAAGCCGGGCCGACGACGGCTGAAATGCCAGAAACCGGTCCCCGGAAGCTTGTTTCCTTCCCAGTATAAGAATTGGCTTGGTAGTTTGGTTTGCCCTGTTCCCATCATGCACTGGGACAGGAACAGACTAATTTGCATGTAGCCAGGTTCTGAGCTGGGATGGTGCAGTGAGCTACAAAACGGTGATGGATCAAGCCCTGATCTCTTGACTGGGTAGGAGTATTCTGCATCATTCAGAAACTCTGTCCATCACCACCCCCCTTTTCCAAAATTGAGGTCAAGTCCATTCCATGGGACAAACATATGCAGTTCGTGTCATCTTTACCTTTCCAGGGGGGGTTGACCTAAAGCATTTTATATAGCTCTTAGAACCCCATCCCTTGAACTAACCCGTCTTCCTGTATTAATTTCCTCTGTATATTGTATAAAGATGTCTCCATCTGTTAAGCGCCCTGACGCTCATCAGGTTATGCTCGCGCTACAGAAAACCCGAAATAAAAATAATTGAATATGACTTGGAGTGCACACAACTGAGGGCTCAGAGGGAGGCCAGGAGCACGCCAACCCACAAAAACATCTTTCTGGCCAGAATGCGATTCGTCTTCGTCTGGACACTTCCAAGGCTTGATGACGAGATGCGCCTGGTGGAGACGGGAGCGAACAGATGTCGGCAGAGCAGTCAAAGCCCCGGATCGGTGAAAGAAGGCGTGAGACAGCAGCCAACTTCCAAAGCACTTTCAACAAAGTGAAAAACCAGTCACGTAGCAGGCCCATAAACCGCGGAGCATTTTATATAGCTCTTAGAACCCCATCCCTTGAACCAACCCGTCTTCCTGTATTAATTTCCTCTGTAAATTGTATAAAGATGTCTCCGTCTGTTAAGCGCCCTGATGCCCATCAGGCTATGCTCGCGCTACAGAAAACCCAAAATAAAAATAATTGAATATGACTTGGAGTGCACACAACTGAGGGCTCAGAGGCGGGCCAGGAGTGCGCCAACCCACAAAAACATCTTTCTGGCCAGAATGCGATTCGTCTTCGTCTGGACACTTCCAAGGCTTGATGACGGGATGCGCCTGGTGCAGACGGGAGCGAACAGATGTCGGCAGAGCAGGCAAAGCCCCAGATCGGTGAAAGAAGGCGTGAGACAGCAGCCAACTTCCAAGGCACTTTCAACAAAGGGAAAAACCAGTCACGTAGCAGGCCCATAAACCGCGTGGAAGGGTATACTCAGATGTGAGTCCCTTGCTCATTGCACCATCAGGATTCAAGCAAGCCAGGCCGAAGACGGCTGAAATGCCAGAAACCGGTCCCCGGTAGCTTGTTTCCTTCCCAGTATAAGAATTAGCTTGGTAGTTTGGTCTGCCCTGTTCCCACGATGCACTGGGCCAGGGTCAGACTAATTTGCATATAGCCAAGTTCTGAGCTGGGATGGTGCAGTGAGCTAAAAAACGGTGATGGATCAAGCCCTGATCTTTAGACTGGGTAAGAGTGGTCTGCTTAATTCAGACACTCTGTTCATCACCACCCCCTTTTCTTAATCATTTTTGTCCACCATAAGCGTGGAAGGGTATACTCAGATGTGAGTCCCTTGCTCATTGCACCATCAGGATTCAAGCAAGCCAGGCCGAAGACGGCTGAAATGCCAGAAACCGGTCCCCGGTAGCTTGTTTCCTTCCCAGTATAAGAATTGGCTTGGTAGTTTGGTCTGCCCTGTTCCCACGATGCACTGGGCCAGGGTCAGACTAATTTGCATATAGCCAAGTTCTGAGCTGGGATGGTGCAGTGAGCTAAAAAACGGTGATGGATCAAGCCCTGATCTTTGGACTGGGTAAGAGTGGTCTGCTTAATTCAGACTCTCTGTTCATCACCACCCCCTTTTCTGAATCATTTTTGTCCACCATAAGCGTGGAAGGGTATACTCAGATGTGAGTCCCTTGCTCATTGCACCATCAGGATTCAAGCAAGCCAGGCCGAAGACGGCTGAAATGCCAGAAACCGGTCCCCGGTAGCTTGTTTCCTTCCCAGTATAAGAATTGGCTTGGTAGTTTGGTCTGCCCTGTTCCCACGGTGCACTGGGCCAGGGTCAGACTAATTTGCATATAGCCAAGTTCTGAGCTGGGATGGTGCAGTGAGCTAAAAAACGGTGATGGATCAAGCCCTGATCTTTGGACTGGGTAAGAGTGGTCTGCTTAATTCAGACACTCTGTTCATCACCACCCCCTTTTCTGAATCATTTTTGTCCACCATAAGCGTGGAAGGGTATACTCAGATGTGAGTCCCTTGCTCATTGCACCATCAGGATTCAAGCAAGCCAGGCCGAAGACGGCTGAAATGCCAGAAACCGGTCCCCGGTAGCTTGTTTCCTTCCCAGTATAAGAATTGGCTTGGTAGTTTGGTCTGCCCTGTTCCCACGATGCACTGGGCCAGGGTCAGACTAATTTGCATATAGCCAAGTTCTGAGCTGGGATGTTGCAGTGAGCTAAAAAACGGTGATGGATCAAGCCCTGATCTTTGGACTGGGTAAGAGTGGTTTGCTTAATTCAGACACTCTGTTCATCACCACCCCCTTTTCTGAATCATTTTTCTCCACCATAAGCGTGGAAGGGTATACTCAGATGTGAGTCCCTTGCTCATTGCACCATCAGGATTCAAGCAAGCCAGGCCGAAGACGGCTGAAATGCCAGAAACCGGTCCCCGGTAGCTTGTTTCCTTCCCAGTATAAGAATTGGCTTGGTAGTTTGGTCTGCCCTGTTCCCACGATGCACTGGGCCAGGGTCAGACTAATTTGCATATAGCCAAGTTCTGAGCTGGGATGGTGCAGTGAGCTAAAAAACGGTGATGGATCAAGCCCTGATCTTTGGACTGGGTAAGAGTGGTCTGCTTAATTCAGACACTCTGTTCATCACCACCCCCTTTTCTGAATCATTTTTGTCCACCATAAGCGTGGAAGGGTATACTCAGATGTGAGTCCCTTGCTCATTGCACCATCAGGATTCAAGCAAGCCAGGCCGAAGACGGCTGAAATGCCAGAAACCGGTCCCCGGTAGCTTGTTTCCTTCCCAGTATAAGAATTGGCTTGGTAGTTTGGTCTGCCCTGTTCCCACGATGCACTGGGCCAGGGTCAGACTAATTTGCATATAGCCAAGTTCTGAGCTGGGATGGTGCAGTGAGCTAAAAAACGGTGATGGATCAAGCCCTGATCTTTGGACTGGGTAAGAGTGGTTTGCTTAATTCAGACACTCTGTTCATCACCACCCCCTTTTCTGAATCATTTTTGTCCACCATAAGCGTGGAAGGGTATACTCAGATGTGAGTCCCTTGCTCATTGCACCATCAGGATTCAATCAAGCCAGGCCGAAGACGGCTGAAATGCCAGAAACCGGTCCCCGGTAGCTTGTTTCCTTTCCAGTATAAGAATTGGCTTGGTAGTTTGGTCTGCCCTGTTCCCACGATGCACTGGGCCAGGGTCAGACTAATTTGCATATAGCCAAGTTCTGAGCTGGGATGGTGCAGTGAGCTAAAAAACGGTGATGGATCAAGCCCTGATCTTTGGACTGGGTAAGAGTGGTCTGCTTAATTCAGACACTCTGTTCATCACCACCCCCTTTTCTGAATCATTTTTGTCCACCATAAGCATGGAAGGGTATACTCAGATGTGAGTCCCTTGCTCATTGCACCATCAGGATTCAAGCAAGCCAGGCCGAAGACGGCTGAAATGCCAGAAACCGGTCCCCGGTAGCTTGTTTCCTTCCCAGTATAAGAATTGGCTTGGTAGTTTGGTCTGCCCTGTTCCCACGATGCACTGGGCCAGGGTCAGACTAATTTGCATATAGCCAAGTTCTGAGCTGGGATGGTGCAGTGAGCTAAAAAACGGTGATGGATCAAGCCCTGATCTTTGGACTGGGTAAGAGTGGTCTGCTTAATTCAGACACTCTGTTCATCACCACCCCCTTTTCTGAATCATTTTTGTCCACCATAAGCATGGAAGGGTATACTTAGATGTGAGTCCCTTGCTCATTGCACCATCAGGATTCAAGCAAGCCAGGCCGAAGACGGCTGAAATGCCAGAAACCGGTCCCCGGTAGCTTATTTCCTTCCCAGTATAAGAATTGGCTTGGTAGTTTGGTCTGCCCTGTTCCCACGATGCACTGGGCCAGGTTCAGACTAATTTGCATATAGCCAAGTTCTGAGCTGGGATGGTGCAGTGAGCTAAAAAACGGTGATGGATCAAGCCCTGATCCTTGGACTGGGTAAGAGTGGTTTGCTTAATTCAGACACTCTGTTCATCACCACCCCCTTTTCTGAATCATTTTTGTCCACCATAAGCGTGGAAGGGTATACTCAGATGTGAGTCCCTTGCTCATTGCACCATCAGGATTCAATCAAGCCAGGCCGAAGACGGCTGAAATGCCAGAAACCGGTCCCCGGTAGCTTGTTTCCTTCCCAGTATAAGAATTGGCTTGGTAGTTTGGTCTGCCCTGTTCCCACGATGCACTGGGCCAGGGTCAGACTAATTTGCATATAGCCAAGTTCTGAGCTGGGATGGTGCAGTGAGCTAAAAAACGGTGATGGATCAAGCCCTGATCTTTGGACTGGGTAAGAGTGGTCTGCTTAATTCAGACACTCTGTTCATCACCACCCCCTTTTCTGAATCATTTTTGTCCACCATAAGCATGGAAGGGTATACTCAGATGTGAGTCCCTTGCTCATTGCACCATCAGGATTCAAGCAAGCCAGGCCGAAGACGGCTGAAATGCCAGAAACCGGTCCCCGGTAGCTTGTTTCCTTCCCAGTATAAGAATTGGCTTGGTAGATTGGTCTGCCCTGTTCCCACGATGCACTGGGCCAGGGTCAGACTAATTTGCATATAGCCAAGTTCTGAGCTGGGATGGTGCAGTGAGCTAAAAAACGGTGATGGATCAAGCCCTGATCTTTGGACTGGGTAAGAGTGGTCTGCTTAATTCAGACACTCTGTTCATCACCACCCCCTTTTCTGAATCATTTTTGTCCACCATAAGCGTGGAAGGGTATACTCAGATGTGAGTCCCTTGCTCATTGCACCATCAGGATTCAATCAAGCCAGGCCGAAGACGGCTGAAATGCCAGAAACCGGTCCCCGGTAGCTTGTTTCCTTCCCAGTATAAGAATTGGCTTGGTAGTTGGTCTGCCCTATTCCCACGATGCACTGGGCCAGGGTCAGATTAATTTGCATATAGCCAAGTTCTGAGCTGGGATGGTGCAGTGAGCTAAAAAACGGTGATGGATCAAGCCCTGATCTTTGGACTGGGTAAGAGTGGTCTGCTTAATTCAGACACTCTGTTCATCACCACCCCCTTTTCTGAATCATTTTTGTCCACCATAAGCATGGAAGGGTATACTCAGATGTGAGTCCCTTGCTCATTGCACCATCAGGATTCAAGCAAGCCAGGCCGAAGACGGCTGAAATGCCAGAAACCGGTCCCCGGTAGCTTGTTTCCTTCCCAGTATAAGAATTGGCTTGGTAGATTGGTCTGCCCTGTTCCCACGATGCACTGGGCCAGGGTCAGACTAATTTGCATATAGCCAAGTTCTGAGCTGGGATGGTGCAGTGAGCTAAAAAACGGTGATGGATCAAGCCCTGATCTTTGGACTGGGTAAGAGTGGTCTGCTTAATTCAGACACTCTGTTCATCACCACCCCCTTTTCTGAATCATTTTTGTCCACCATAAGCGTGGAAGGGTATACTCAGATGTGAGTCCCTTGCTCATTGCACCATCAGGATTCAATCAAGCCAGGCCGAAGACGGCTGAAATGCCAGAAACCGGTCCCCGGTAGCTTGTTTCCTTCCCAGTATAAGAATTGGCTTGGTAGTTTGGTCTGCCCTGTTCCCACGATGCACTGGGCCAGGGTCAGACTAATTTGCATATAGCCAAGTTCTGAGCTGGGATGGTGCAGTGAGCTAAAAAACGGTGATGGATCAAGCCCTGATCTTTGGACTGGGTAAGAGTGGCCTGCTTAATTCAGACACTCTGTTCATCACCACCCCCTTTTCTGAATCATTTTTGTCCACCATAAGCATGGAAGGGTATACTCAGATGTGAGTCCCTTGCTCATTGCACCATCAGGATTCAAGCAAGCCAGGCCGAAGACGGCTGAAATGCCAGAAACCGGTCCCCGGTAGCTTGTTTCCTTCCCAGTATAAGAATTGGCTTGGTAGTTTGGTCTGCCCTGTTCCCACGATGCACTGGGCCAGGGTCAGACTAATTTGCATATAGCCAAGTTCTGAGCTGGGATGGTGCAGTGAGCTAAAAAACGGTGATGGATCAAGCCCTGATCTTTGGACTGGGTAAGAGTGGTCTGCTTAATTCAGACACTCTGTTCATCACCACCCCCTTTTCTGAATCATTTTTGTCCACCATAAGCATGGAAGGGTATACTCAGATGTGAGTCCCTTGCTCATTGCACCATCAGGATTCAAGCAAGCCAGGCCGAAGACGGCTGAAATGCCAGAAACCGGTCCCCGGTAGCTTGTTTCCTTCCCAGTATAAGAATTGGCTTGGTAGTTTGGTCTGCCCTGTTCCCACGATGCACTGGGCCAGGGTCAGACTAATTTGCATATAGCCAAGTTCTGAGCTGGGATGGTGCAGTGAGCTAAAAAACGGTGATGGATCAAGCCCTGATCTTTGGACTGGGTAAGAGTGGTTTGCTTAATTCAGACACTCTGTTCATCACCACCCCCTTTTTTGAATCATTTTTGTCCACCATAAGCGTGGAAGGGTATACTCAGATGTGAGTCCCTTGCTCATTGCACCATCAGGATTCAATCAAGCCAGGCCGAAGACGGCTGAAATGCCAGAAACCGGTCCCCGGTAGCTTGTTTCCTTCCCAGTATAAGAATTGGCTTGGTAGTTTGGTCTGCCCTGTTCCCACGATGCACTGGGCCAGGGTCAGACTAATTTGCATATAGCCAAGTTCTGAGCTGGGATGGTGCAGTGAGCTAAAAAACGGTGATGGATCAAGCCCTGATCTTTGGACTGGGTAAGAGTGGTCTGCTTAATTCAGACACTCTGTTCATCACCACCCCCTTTTCTGAATCATTTTTGTCCACCATAAGCATGGAAGGGTATACTCAGATGTGAGTCCCTTGCTCATTGCACCATCAGGATTCAAGCAAGCCAGGCCGAAGACGGCTGAAATGCCAGAAACCGGTCCCCGGTAGCTTGTTTCCTTCCAAGTATAAGAATTGGCTTGGTAGATTGGTCTGCCCTGTTCCCACGATGCACTGGGCCAGGGTCAGACTAATTTGCATATAGCCAAGTTCTGAGCTGGGATGGTGCAGTGAGCTAAAAAACGGTGATGGATCAAGCCCTGATCTTTGGACTGGGTAAGAGTGGTCTGCTTAATTCAGACACTCTGTTCATCACCACCCCCTTTTCTGAATCATTTTTGTCCACCATAAGCGTGGAAGGGTATACTCAGATGTGAGTCCCTTGCTCATTGCACCATCAGGATTCAATCAAGCCAGGCCGAAGACGGCTGAAATGCCAGAAACCGGTCCCCGGTAGCTTGTTTCCTTCCCAGTATAAGAATTGGCTTGGTAGTTGGTCTGCCCTATTCCCACGATGCACTGGGCCAGGGTCAGATTAATTTGCATATAGCCAAGTTCTGAGCTGGGATGGTGCAGTGAGCTAAAAAACGGTGATGGATCAAGCCCTGATCTTTGGACTGGGTAAGAGTGGTCTGCTTAATTCAGACACTCTGTTCATCACCACCCCCTTTTCTGAATCATTTTTGTCCACCATAAGCATGGAAGGGTATACTCAGATGTGAGTCCCTTGCTCATTGCACCATCAGGATTCAAGCAAGCCAGGCCGAAGACGGCTGAAATGCCAGAAACCGGTCCCCGGTAGCTTGTTTCCTTCCCAGTATAAGAATTGGCTTGGTAGATTGGTCTGCCCTGTTCCCACGATGCACTGGGCCAGGGTCAGACTAATTTGCATATAGCCAAGTTCTGAGCTGGGATGGTGCAGTGAGCTAAAAAACGGTGATGGATCAAGCCCTGATCTTTGGACTGGGTAAGAGTGGTCTGCTTAATTCAGACACTCTGTTCATCACCACCCCCTTTTCTGAATCATTTTTGTCCACCATAAGCGTGGAAGGGTATACTCAGATGTGAGTCCCTTGCTCATTGCACCATCAGGATTCAATCAAGCCAGGCCGAAGACGGCTGAAATGCCAGAAACCGGTCCCCGGTAGCTTGTTTCCTTCCCAGTATAAGAATTGGCTTGGTAGTTTGGTCTGCCCTGTTCCCACGATGCACTGGGCCAGGGTTAGACTAATTTGCATATAGCCAAGTTCTGAGCTGGGATGGTGCAGTGAGCTAAAAAACGGTGATGGATCAAGCCCTGATCTTTGGACTGGGTAAGAGTGGTCTGCTTAATTCAGACACTCTGTTCATCACCACCCCCTTTTCTGAATCATTTTTGTCCACCATAAGCATGGAAGGGTATACTCAGATGTGAGTCCCTTGCTCATTGCACCATCAGGATTCAAGCAAGCCAGGCCGAAGACGGCTGAAATGCCAGAAACCGGTCCCCGGTAGCTTGTTTCCTTCCCAGTATAAGAATTGGCTTGGTAGATTGGTCTGCCCTGTTCCCACGATGCACTGGGCCAGGGTCAGACTAATTTGCATATAGCCAAGTTCTGAGCTGGGATGGTGCAGTGAGCTAAAAAACGGTGATGGATCAAGCCCTGATCTTTGGACTGGGTAAGAGTGGTCTGCTTAATTCAGACACTCTGTTCATCACCACCCCCTTTTCTGAATCATTTTTGTCCACCATAAGCGTGGAAGGGTATACTCAGATGTGAGTCCCTTGCTCATTGCACCATCAGGATTCAATCAAGCCAGGCCGAAGACGGCTGAAATGCCAGAAACCGGTCCCCGGTAGCCTGTTTCCTTCCCAGTATAAGAATTGGCTTGGTAGTTGGTCTGCCCTATTCCCACGATGCACTGGGCCAGGGTCAGATTAATTTGCATATAGCCAAGTTCTGAGCTGGGATGGTGCAGTGAGCTAAAAAACGGTGATGGATCAAGCCCTGATCTTTGGACTGGGTAAGAGTGGTCTGCTTAATTCAGACACTCTGTTCATCACCACCCCCTTTTCTGAATCATTTTTGTCCACCATAAGCATGGAAGGGTATACTCAGATGTGAGTCCCTTGCTCATTGCACCATCAGGATTCAAGCAAGCCAGGCCGAAGACGGCTGAAATGCCAGAAACCGGTCCCCGGTAGCTTGTTTCCTTCCCAGTATAAGAATTGGCTTGGTAGATTGGTCTGCCCTGTTCCCACGATGCACTGGGCCAGGGTCAGACTAATTTGCATATAGCCAAGTTCTGAGCTGGGATGGTGCAGTGAGCTAAAAAACGGTGATGGATCAAGCCCTGATCTTTGGACTGGGTAAGAGTGGTCTGCTTAATTCAGACACTCTGTTCATCACCACCCCCTTTTCTGAATCATTTTTGTCCACCATAAGCGTGGAAGGGTATACTCAGATGTGAGTCCCTTGCTCATTGCACCATCAGGATTCAATCAAGCCAGGCCGAAGACGGCTGAAATGCCAGAAACCGGTCCCCGGTAGCTTGTTTCCTTCCCAGTATAAGAATTGGCTTGGTAGTTTGGTCTGCCCTGTTCCCACGATGCACTGGGCCAGGGTCAGACTAATTTGCATATAGCCAAGTTCTGAGCTGGGATGGTGCAGTGAGCTAAAAAACGGTGATGGATCAAGCCCTGATCTTTGGACTGGGTAAGAGTGGTCTGCTTAATTCAGACACTCTGTTCATCACCACCCCCTTTTCTGAATCATTTTTGTCCACCATAAGCATGGAAGGGTATACTCAGATGTGAGTCCCTTGCTCATTGCACCATCAGGATTCAAGCAAGCCAGGCCGAAGACGGCTGAAATGCCAGAAACCGGTCCCCGGTAGCTTGTTTCCTTCCCAGTATAAGAATTGGCTTGGTAGTTTGGTCTGCCCTGTTCCCACGATGCACTGGGCCAGGGTCAGACTAATTTGCATATAGCCAAGTTCTGAGCTGGGATGGTGCAGTGAGCTAAAAAACGGTGATGGATCAAGCCCTGATCTTTGGACTGGGTAAGAGTGGTCTGCTTAATTCAGACACTCTGTTCATCACCACCCCCTTTTCTGAATCATTTTTGTCCACCATAAGCATGGAAGGGTATACTCAGATGTGAGTCCCTTGCTCATTGCACCATCAGGATTCAAGCAAGCCAGGCCGAAGACGGCTGAAATGCCAGAAACCGGTCCCCGGTAGCTTGTTTCCTTCCCAGTATAAGAATTGGCTTGGTAGTTTGGTCTGCCCTGTTCCCACGATGCACTGGGCCAGGGTCAGACTAATTTGCATATAGCCAAGTTCTGAGCTGGGATGGTGCAGTGAGCTAAAAAACGGTGATGGATCAAGCCCTGATCTTTGGACTGGGTAAGAGTGGTTTGCTTAATTCAGACACTCTGTTCATCACCACCCCCTTTTTTGAATCATTTTTGTCCACCATAAGCGTGGAAGGGTATACTCAGATGTGAGTCCCTTGCTCATTGCACCATCAGGATTCAATCAAGCCAGGCCGAAGACGGCTGAAATGCCAGAAACCGGTCCCCGGTAGCTTGTTTCCTTCCCAGTATAAGAATTGGCTTGGTAGTTTGGTCTGCCCTGTTCCCACGATGCACTGGGCCAGGGTCAGACTAATTTGCATATAGCCAAGTTCTGAGCTGGGATGGTGCAGTGAGCTAAAAAACGGTGATGGATCAAGCCCTGATCTTTGGACTGGGTAAGAGTGGTCTGCTTAATTCAGACACTCTGTTCATCACCACCCCCTTTTCTGAATCATTTTTGTCCACCATAAGCATGGAAGGGTATACTCAGATGTGAGTCCCTTGCTCATTGCACCATCAGGATTCAAGCAAGCCAGGCCGAAGACGGCTGAAATGCCAGAAACCGGTCCCCGGTAGCTTGTTTCCTTCCCAGTATAAGAATTGGCTTGGAAGTTTGGTCTGCCCTGTTCCCACGATGCACTGGGCCAGGGTCAGACTAATTTGCATATAGCCAAGTTCTGAGCTGGGATGGTGCAGTGAGCTAAAAAACGGCGATGGATCAAATCCTGATCTTTGGACTGGGTAAGAGTGGTCTGCTTAATTCAGACACTCTGTTCATCACCACCCCCTTTTCTGAATCATTTTTGTCCACCATAAGCGTGGAAGGGTATACTCAGATGTGAGTCCCTTGCTCATTGCACCATCAGGATTCAAGCAAGCCTGGCCGAAGACGGCTGAAATGCCAGAAACCGGTCCCCGGTAGCTTGTTTCCTTCCCAGTATAAGAATTGGCTTGGTAGTTTGGTCTGCCCTGTTCCCACGATGCACTGGGCCAGGGTCAGACTAATTTGCATATAGCCAAGTTCTGAGCTGGGATGGTGCAGTGAGCTAAAAAACGGTGATGGATCAAGCCCTGATCTTTGGACTGGGTAAGAGTGGTCTGCTTAATTCAGACACTCTGTTCATCACCACCCCCTTTTCTGAATCATTTTTGTCCACCATAAGCGTGGAAGGGTATACTCAGATGTGAGTCCCTTGCTCATTGCACCATCAGGATTCAAGCAAGCCAGGCCGAAGACGGCTGAAATGCCAGAAACCGGTCCCCGGTAGCTTGTTTCCTTCCCAGTATAAGAATTGGCTTGGTAGTTTGGTCTGCCCTGTTCCCACGATGCACTGGGCCAGGGTCAGACTAATTTGCATATAGCCAAGTTCTGAGCTGGGATGGTGCAGTGAGCTAAAAAACGGTGATGGATCAAGCCCTGATCTCTGAACTGGGTAAGAGTGGTCTCCTTAATTCAGACACTCTGTTCATCACCACCCCCTTTTCTGAATCATAAACCGCGGAGCTGCTGTCCTGTTTGCCACTGGTACATTAGACCTTCGACTCCTTTAAGAACCGGTTCCACGTGAGCATGCACTGGGAGTGTGCTGTGTTAGCCCTGGTGGTAAGACAAGGAGCTCAGCCTGCCCTCCAGCGTTCATTCCCAGCATGCCAAACCCTCTATACACATTGTATCTAGATGTCAGAGCGCTTTACACGGACAGCGGGAGGGGGGGGCGGGCACATGGACAGCGGGAGGGGGGGCGGGCGGCTACACGGACAGCGGGAGGGGGGGCGGGCGGCTACACAGACAGCAGGAGGGGGGCGGGCGGCTACACGGACAGCGGGAGGGGGAGCGGGCAGGCACACGGACAGCGGGAGGGGGAGGGAACGGAAAGGCACTCACCTGGACTTCCTCGGGCGGCGGGCGGCCACTGAATGACCAAATTAATCCTCGACGTCGGAAAAAACAAACTCCGCCCACGGCCGCGATGACGATGCAAAAAGGATGGAGAGGGAAAAAATTGCAGGAACGCCCACAAATCTGGTCCGGCCATGACGGACAGATCTCTGTTCCAATGGCTAGCCTCCATTTATGGAGCTAGCCAATGGAAGCAGAGGCGGGACTAAGCCCCACACTGTAGGGACATAAGATTTCTCCTGTGCGGAGCTAGGAGCTCCGGCCCCAGGCGAAACCTAAAAAGGCTTGACCTGGGTGAGCTCATCGGGTGCAGACCTGGGAGAGCCGAGAGCCCTGTCTTTGTGGGTACCCCTGAGTGACCGCCAAGCACAACGAGTTTGCCATTTTGTTAAGAACTATTGAATAGAGAAGTTGTTAAATACAAACGTATGGGACATACATGCAAGAGAGCGGTGTACATGTGTATGTTTTAGTGCCTAGAATAGGCGGGAAGCTTAGCCCTACTGCCTTCAATGTCCCGAGGGCGAGAATCTAAATTACTTGGAAATTGATCGTGTCTTTTATTGTTCTTGGTTAGCAATGGCTGTGGGGTCTACAGTTCGAAGCTACACCAACATACTTTTTACTGCTCGCCTGAGAAGCGTTTGACTCCCACACACTCAGACAACTAACAAGGGCTGACAAAGAACAGGTGAGGAGTTTGGGGAGGGAGGGGTGCACAGTGCAGCTCAGTGTGATTTTATGGGGGTGGGGGCTTTCCCACCTTGAGTATCTCGTTGTCCGTGAACCATCCGCCTCCATTGATTTCTGGAGCGCCGGCTGCGGGCCTCGGTGCAGTGCACCCAGCAGCCTGTAGAGGGCACATGGGGCACAAGGGTTACCCACAGAGGCTGGGGCTCTGGTGAGTCACCGCGGGGCCGTGGGCCGTACTGAAGCACGGAACGAGAGATTGCCCCTGCTTGCAATGCTTAGGACTGGCAAGAGGGTGCAGCCGGGTGAAAGGAGGCCCCTGCCCCGGACTTCCAGGCTGGTCCTATGCAGCTGTAATGAGAGCCCATGTAGTGCTGGCTTTATGATAATAGTATGTACTGATAATTAATATTATTATGAGGAAACAGCAGCAGCGGTGCGTCCATTGGGGCGTAGGGGCGTAGCCCCACCAGCCACAATGGACCCGCATCCTATCTATACATTTAACATTTTTTAAATACATCCAATCAGCCTCCGCCCTCAGCCCACCGCGGTCCGCCGGGAATTGTGCGGGGGGGGGGTGGCCTGCAGCTTGAGTGACACTCAGGCAGACCGTAGTGCACTGTGCGCATGCTTGGGATTGTTGGTTACTATCTCAAGCATGCGCACTAAGTTCCCCAGCGGGACCCAGGGGGGTACTTGATCGCCTGCTGCCAGTGCCACAGCCCGGGTTTTCAAAGCAAACAGGGCGAGCAGCAAATGTGCCCCCCCCAGCGCCAGGATTGGCTGGCCACCAGCACGCAGCAGCCATCATTGGATGCCGCCCGGGGGGTGGCGCACACACTGTTGACGCACACGCTGCTGCGAGGAGGAACAGGATGTTGGCGGACGGCGGTAAGAAAACTTCGGCAAGTGTTGTAATGTTTATCTATGTATGTTGCATTCCCCTTTGCAGAACGGAATTAGCCACCAGGGTCCGGGACAGTTCCCTGTCGTGTACAATGCCCAACATGGTGAAATGAGACCCTGCGCTACGTGCTAATAGCGCCATGGGCTGTCACCTGTAAGCTGCCTTTGACAGCGCCTTCATTTGCTTGAAACCAGCTTGCTTTAATCACAGTGGCCCCCAAGCGAAAAAGTAATACAAAGTACTGTGTTCTGTAGAAAGGGCAAGTTCGTCACAATCGTAGTTAGGCGTGCCATCTAGATTCTAAACAAGGACCTGCCATGTTTGCCGAGTCCATTTACTACAACTTAGTGCTCATTTTCAATATTCAGTGCCTTTTCTGGCAGCACCTAAATCGGAATATTTCTTTTACCTACATATCCCCCTCTTGTGCAATCGCTGGTGTGAATTAAACTCTGTTTGGAACGGGAGGCACATAGACCGGTGTGGTTCTTAACTCATGAGGATTTTGTGCACATCTTAAGGCTATTCTGTCTGCAGTGTAAACTAATATTGCACGTTATGTTTTCCAGCAGTCTGCTATGTGTTGTCTAGTTTTATAGCTTGCTCAGCTTATGTGTTATTTCATGGCTAGTTTTGTGCAGAAGGTACTGAGCTTGAAATGTTAATTTTGTAACATTCTGGGCAAGTCTGCATCGAACAGTGGTTCCTATCCCCCCTCAGAGCTATGTATTAGTAGCTTACAACAAATAGCAAACCGTATGTGTTTGTCCGCACTGTGTGTTAGTTGCCTTCGCACTAGAGTAGTGGGGCTCATGGGTCCGTTTTTCAAGGAGGGAACTTGGGCGACCCCGTGATTTGAACAGGTTCCTTTGCTGTAAATTTCCCTGCACAATCAATGTATTTGTAGAAGCAGCGGGCATCTCCAGGAGAAAAGTTCTCAGCATGTGATGCACATTCACTCTTTCGTGACAAGCATGCTTTCTCATTGTGTGTTTGCATGTATATATGTATAATATATATTTATGTGCATTACACTTTTAAAGTCAGCAATGCAGAAAGTAAAACGCCAGTCTTCCAAGATGAAGTGCATGGTAGTGAAGTACACCAGCACAGGGGGCAAGCAGGGGAGGGCGGGGGTGGAGGGGAGAGCTGTGCTTCAGTCAGAGGTGTACAGCCAGGGCAGGGGGTGTATGCAGGGGGCAGGTGTGGGTCACAGGGGTGCAGCCAGGGCAGGGAGGGCAATTAGGGGGACGGGGTGGAGGGGAGAGCTGTGCTTCAGTCCGAGGGGTGCAGCAGGACAGGGGTGCAAGCATGGGGACAGGGTAGAGGGGAGAGCTGTGCTGCAGTCAGAGGTGTACAGCCAGGGCAGGGGGTGTATGCAGGGGGCAGGTGTGGGTCACAGGGGTGCAGCCAGGGCAGGGAGGGCAATTAGGGGGACGGGGTGGAGGGGAGAGCTGTGCTTCAGTCCGAGGGGTGCAGCAGGACAGGGGTGCAAGCAGGGGGCGGGGTAGAGGGGAGAGCTGTGCTGCAGTCAGAGGTGTACAGCCAGGGCAGGGGGTGTATGCAGGGGGCAGGTGTGGGTCACAGTGGTGCAGCCAGGGCAGGGAGGGCAATTAGGGGGACGGGATGGAGGGGAGAGCTGTACTTCAGTCCGAGGGGTGCAGCAGGACAGGGGTGCAAGCAGGGGGCGGGGTAGAGGGGAGAGCTGTGCTGCAGTCAGAGGTGTACAGCCAGGGCAGGGGGTGTAAGCAGGAGGCAGGTGTGGGTCAGAGGGGTGCAGCCAGGGCAGGGAGGACAATACACAGAGGCAGGATATTTAGCCATCAGTGAAGATTGAGACATGCTGCAACTCTTTAAATGAAAATTTAGGGCAACATAAAGTGATTGTCTGTGCTCTCATTATAGGTGTTCCGTGGAAATGTGGACAACAACACTCCCTACGTAAATTCGTTCACACCTCCAGTAGAAGCGCAGTACGTACGGCTGTTTCCACAGGTGTGCAGAAGACATTGCACTTTAAGGATGGAGCTACTGGGATGCAAATTGTCAGGCCAGCCTATAACTTTATGATATTAATTTGGAATGGATTGAAAAGACTATATGTGCATATTGCTACAGTATATACAAATGTGCAGAGTGTCGTATGGCATTTACTACTATTCAGAGGGTGGGAAAGGGCTATGACTCTTAAGAGCCGAAGCCTCTTGCTGAACTCAGAATCTCTGGAGTCCACTCACGCTGCAGGTTCTTCCAGGTAATAATGACGCTTTCAGGCAATAGGGGCGTTATTGGTGAGAGAGAAGCATCAGGGCGATTAATGGTGAGAGAGAAGCAGCAGGGCGATTAATGGTGAGAGAGAAGTAGCAGGGTGATTAATGGTGAGAGAGAAGCAGCAGGGCCATTAGTGGTGGTGAGAGAGAGGCATCAAGGCAGTTATGGGGAGCGAGAAGCAGGCAGGGCGTGACTAGTGAGTGGGAAAGGTGTTAACAGTAGGAGGGAGACGGGAGAGTTAATGGTAGAAGGAAGACAGGACGTCAGCGGAGAGAGAAGGCGAGGGGGGCACGCTTCATGGAGTGCGGAGCTTCCTGCCCAAGGCCACTGAATATATTTGGAGACATGGGAGAATCGGGGGCTCCTCATCGTGTTCCGGGAGGGGAGTGGGCACAGTTTTTATCACGCCTCTGAGGAGCATTCATGGTGAGATGGAGACATGGGCCTGAACGGAGAGGGCAGTGGTTTTAGTGATGAGATGGATAGAGTGGTCCATGGAAAGGAGACCTTGTGTCAATGGCAAAGGGAGACGGGCATCAGTTATGGTTATAGGGAGAGCATGCGTTTATTATGCTTTAGGGGAAAAAGGCAGAGGTAACCCTGAAAGTAAGGGGTGACATGGAGGGCTTGGCTTCACAAAGAGTTGAGGAAGGCAGCCAGTAGAGCAATAGGAAGGAAAATCGAGACCTCGCCATAATAAAACCTAAATAAATGTACGAAGAGGAAAACGAGAAAAGAAAAAGGAGCTGGGCTTTTTGGGGTGTGTGGAGAAAAGGGACAGGGCAATGTGGGAGAACGCAGACGAAGCAGTCAGCCACGTTTGTCTTATATAACATGTCCCATACACTGTTTTACACACCTATGATTGCTAGTCTCTGTGTAATGTGTGCGTTATGTACAGTGCTGTTATGTACAGTGGTGTTCATTCAACTTCCTATGTTGCTGGACTGCATTTGTTTTTTTTGCAACTGATTCTATGACTTGTAGGGGTGTATCCTCGAAAGTCTCCTGTTAATGTGGCTGACCTGCTTGCTGAAGTGCACTTTATACTTGCTTTTGAGTGACACCAAGTATTGCTGGTTTAATTCGATTCCGTTTGCTGACTTGTGATGCACGGCTTGATGGGTGCATGCGTTTATTTCCCTGTGACTAGTTTGTTCTGATATAATTGTCTTATTTGCAATCGTTTTCAGTACACAGTTTGCTCAATCAGTTATGATTTTGTGTGACTACCTGGATTCCTGGAGTGCCTCTGACTTCATTCTGTTTCTTTACTTTTTGTGACTGTTGGTCCTGCGGGGAAACATTTTCAATTTATGTTGTCTTGTTTACTGGAAGCATTGCTTTTATTTTCCTTTAGTGTAATAGGCTGGCTGGTGAAGTGCACTTCCCATAGTGTGCAGTCACTTCAATTTGCCTTTAGGTGACTACCTGGCTTGATGGTGGTTTTCTATTTGATTTCATGTAACTCCTTGTCTTGATGAGTGCATTGGTTTTAGTTTGTTTGAGGTAACTGCTTCACATGCTGGTTTCATCACACAGCTGACACCCACCCTGAGAAAAGCCAGAGCTGCCCTGTAAGTGGTATGAACACCAGTACACTTAGGTTCCTTACAGCTCCTTCACTTGAAGTGGGTTACCACCTACCCGTTACTTTTTGTATCCTGCTCGTACCAAGTCAGATCCGGACCCAGACCAGTCCCCACAGTTGCTCCGGATTAAGGGACATTGTCATGTCATCTCAGGCGCGATGTAAAGATTACCAGTGAGCTGAGGACTCCTTTGGCTCAAGAACCAACTAGCTGGAGACCCTTGTGGTTGTTTAAAGATTTAAGATCAGCCTGTAACTCAGTCTTGAGGTGGGTGGGTGACCTCGATTACAAAGTGGCTGTGCCAGATGTCCCATTATGACCCCTTTTGTCTGTCTCCCCTTCAGTCGCAGAGGGCGTAAAACTGGGGGTGCTCAACCCTGCCAAAAAACTGAGGGGTGACCCTAAGAGCACAGCTGCCATCCAATCAGGGGTGGGATGCTTTGGTGTGCTGGTCTGGTTTTCTGGGTGACTGGTTTTCTGACTTATGACTGCGCATTCCTTTCAGTCTGCACTTGCTTCAGTTTACTTTTTGAGTCACTGTCTAGTTTGCTGGATGTATTGCTTTCATTGTTTGACTTGCTTGGTGCTTTTATGTTGGTGCCTGCATGCTGAAGTGTACTCTTCTTCAGTTTAAATGTATGTGACTGGCCTGTTGACTAACACCCTGCTTTCAAAGTGAAGGTTCACAGGTTCACTCTTGCTTTAGTTTACTTTTGGATGGTTGACTGCATGCACTGTTTTGCTGGATGCACTGCTTTAAGTTACTACTTGATGCATTGCTTTCAGTTTGCTTTCAAGTAATTGCCTCTCATTTTCCTAATGCTTTGTGAAGGCTGTTTCCCAACTGCTGTGCAACTTCTTCTACTCTTAGAGCTGAGATTTTCATGAAAGTCTTATAGTCTGAATTCAGCACCTGAGCGTAATAGGACAGAATGTATGAAGCTCTGTGGTTATACTGAATAAGCAGCTACCTATGTTATGCCATCTACTAATGTAATAACTGCACTTTCACAATTGCTTTATTAACCTTCCTGCTTTCTCAAATTTGCTTGAAAATGCACGATTTTTCTTCTTTTTTGTCAAAATTTTCTTGGGGGGGGTTATCCCCCCAAACCCCCCTTTTGGGTGTCGGGCTAGCTCGCTGCGCTCGCTCGCTACGGTGCAGTATGCAAATCGCTTTGCGCCCCACCACTTTGAAATGTCACCCACCGCCAAAAGAAGAGGGATATACTAGCCTATTAGGGCAACGTTCTGACGTCACACACCCAGGCCTTGTCAATAAACATGCCTGGGCATGCTCTCTTGTAAATTTGGCGCCCTCGCGGCGCTTAGGACAACAACACATAGAGGCCGCGGTTTACTCTAGAGCACCCAGTGGGATGAGAGGGGGTCTCTGCGGGCATCAGGGGAGGGGAAGCACCGAGAAAGAACGAGTCCAGCTGTGGATTCTCTTCTTCTAGCGACGGATACCCTTCTGAGTGTCCATGCTGATAACATAGCTGAGTGGGCAGTGTGCCTACAACAGAGATCGGTCTGTGATCAAGAAGTGAAACATTTCAAACTTTGGCGGGATGGACTTAGGTATTGAACATTCTCAAGGCAATCAAATTAGCACCGATTTCAATGCTGTAATAAACGCACATTTAAAATCTCCGTCAATCAATTGCTTCTCGAGTGTGTTTCTGTATGGAGGGCTTGTTGAATCGGTGCCCCCCCACCCCGTCTCCCCTCTCCACAACTATTTCGGGTAGATCTTCAAAGATGGAAAACACATTTCCACAACCAACAGTTAGGCATATAAGTCGGCGGCGGGTCTAAATACATGTCTATTCAGGGACACAGCCGGTGAAACGGGGGCATTTGCCTCAAGCTGGCTCTGTCCTCCGATGATTGCACCCACCTCGTCGACCCATCCCCACCCCCACATTACAGACGCCCCTCTACCGTCCCTTCCAGTGTCAAGGCTACGGAAAAGTGTGGAACAAAAACGCCTCTCCTGCCAATTCGGCGTTCCCGGTTCCCCTCTCTGGGGAAGGCATGCCTCGTGGTCTCGAACACGAATATTTGCACTGGTATCAAGCGGACAAGAAGTTGTACTGCCGCGTGCCCATATTCCAAACCATCTCGACTATACTGACTGAAAATACGATGAGAGTGCGCATGCTCTAGAGTACCCAGCCGCCTCTTTGTGACAGCGCCAAGAGGCAGTCTGTTTGGCACTGTGTTTTACCATGGAGCTCCCACCGGCCTGTGTTTCGTGGCACAAGATCCAAATTGGCGACACTGCACAGAGCACCAAGCCAGGCTCCTGCGTTTCTAGTGTATCCTCATTTATTAATTTCTTGGAGCAGTAAATACTATTTTTTCTGCATCGTAACATATCTTTATGCCTAACATTCCCATTTAGGATAGCGACGCGCTCACGTTACCCAGCAGATACATAGTCAACGTTTCTGTATAATTTACTACCTCTCCCAAAAATGTTAACTATAGTGCTTCAAGACCACAGTAGTGGCAGAATACGCGCTATATGACTGTTCCTAACACCACGTACAGTGCAAATACATTGGCAAACACCGTTATACCTCTTTCAGGCTGGAAACATCCCTCTTGTGTGTCCCAGATGTTGACATGTGTACCTGCACAGGGCCAGAATGCGTCCGGGAGCCTCCCCAGTCCCCATGTAAGGCTAGCGGCCCCAGCATGGACCTCCAGTCCCTCTACCGGGAGGGGAGACGTTGAGACCGAGAGCAGCAGAGAGCAGCCACGGGCAGTAAGTGCCTTTGGCGCTGGGGTTTGTTGCTCATCAGCAGCCTGCGGCAGCACCACGCGCGACCGCTGGGGGCGCTAGCCCAGCGCTACATGCCTGTTGAGCCCGCTGCAGGGTAAGGGGGGACATGAATAATATACCCACTGCGGCTCCCAGTGACAGCCAGGCCTGCGCTTCAAAGCACAGCCCGCCGGCTCCCACTCCCCCCTTCAGGGAACAGGGCTATTCCCTTGTGGATTCCTCCGACTGCGACGTGCTCACATGCTGCGGAGTGGCAAGGGTGCCACGGACCATACGCAGGGAGGGGAAATGCACCCACCACTGGAGTGTGTAATAAAATATAACCGTATTTGGGTCTCCCCCAAAGACTCGTGCACGGCGCGCACTGATGAACAATAAAACAACGTAAATTGTGAGATAAACACTGTTTTGCCACATGTCTAAAGACCCTCACAGCGCCTCGCTGTGTTTTTTTTTGTATTTTTGTAACAGTCGTGAACGTTGCTCGTGCCAGACGCGTTCCATCACTGCAATGTCCACTACTCCAGTGGAATACATCGAGGCGCTACAAGAAAGGGGAGTGGCATAGCCCCCTGAGACTGTATATCATGAAACATGACACATTAAGGGTCCCCTTATCACATTCTGCGGGTGGATGGGGCGGCGGCTATCCAATATTTATTCTACTCGAGGTGTCGGTCGCGCTGCTGGCGCCGCCTGGGCAGGCTCGCTAACAACAGCTGGATGCGTTAAGGTGATTTCACTCAAAGCCTTGTGTGTTACATTCATTCATTCCCCAATCAAAATCGACCACTGATGCGCTAACTCTCCAGGTCACGTTAGTACCGCGCTGGGACCGTCTGCCCAGTAGACTGACTCCAGCCCTGTGTTTGGTGTATATGGTCACTTCCCACGTTGGGCCCGGGCCCCTTTAAACTCCGGTATGATGTATCCCCGGCCCCGAGGTCAGGCCGCTGTGCGCCTGCACGACATGGCACGCACACACCAATGAAGAAATCTGCAGTGCTGGTTAATTTATGAAAGCAGCGACACAGAATTGTTCTGAGCGAAACATGGCGTGACTTGTAAGGGGCGTATGTTGTACTGTACATCCACATTATGGGGAAGAAACAAGCATTTGGCGTGTATGCCTGCGCGCCGACTTGAATAACAAAGAGTTCGTGGCTGTGCCCAGCGGTGTGCATATACAGTGAATGTTAGAGCCCTCGCAGACCTCTTAGCTAAGATCAGACCGTGAGTGTGCAGTCATCGGAGTGAGCGGGATCGGACAGCAGCCCCAGGCTTTCAGACAGGTGGCATGCAGCTTCTAGGCGCAGGAAGGACGGGAGCCCTGGGAGGCGTCTCCCGTAAATAGCCGAGGCCTCGCAGGTGACCCGCGCTGCAAGGCGAGGGACAGACAACACCCCTCTCCCCCCCCCCAGGGACTAGATTCGATCACTCCGGCAGGCGCATAACCCACCTGCCCCTCATTTATAATCGTTCTGCTCAATGCTCTTCAAGGGTAGTTGAGCCTCGCCCTCTGCCAGACCCAGGATGTACCACTTTTGAGAAGTGCTGAGGGTGACGATATCAAGCTGCCACTTAGAAGAATCGAAAGAAGCGCACCACTCCTCTGGCCCCCTATCCAGTTCGGAACACCCACGTGGTACCCACCGCGGAGAGGACCCACGGGGGCAACCCCAGCCGGCGGCATCTGGGTCCACCCACATACCGGGGCACCCATGGGGCAGTCTCACCTCAGAGCACCCACAGCTCAGAGCACCCACAGCTCGGAGCACCCACGGGGCACCCACAGCTCGGAGCACCCACGGGGCACCCACAACTCGGAGCACCCACGGGGCACCCATTGCTCAGAACACCCACAGCCCTTGACACGGACGACTCACCCGCAGATGACACCCAAGGTGCACCCGGAACACCCTGTGGCATCCTCTGCGGGGTATACTCCTAGCTTGGGGCGGCACCTACTGGACATTCATAGGCAAATATGTACCCATCGGGTATTCTCAAGGGGCACACCGAGGGCACCCACAAAGGAGAGCAGCCTCTGTTCACACAAGGACACAGACTGAGCCTTCATAGACGAGTGTCCCCACCACGCACCCGTAGACAAGAGCACCCCTGAGCACCTTTAGATGAGAGCACCCTGAGCACCCTCAGAAGCAGCCTTGGGAGTGCACTCGTTAGAAACGCCTGCTCTGGCCTGCCGCCAATGGTGCATCTTGGCCCTGAGGAGGGGTAGGCTGGTGCGTGGGTACAGGGTCCCCTAAAGTCCTTTAGATACACCCGCAGGTTGCTTCTCCTCAGCGGCTTCCATGCCGTCCCCATTATCTCAGAACCGCCCGCCCGCCCGCCCTCCTGCGCCCTGGCTCCGGCAGCGCCTAAACAGTTCCACCCGGAAAAGTTCCCCGCACCACTTCACAGGAAGCCGTGCCTCTCTGCGGCCGCCCTGTGTTTGTTTTATCTTTTAGTATGTATGTGTGCAGCCTCACTCTCCAGAGGGATGCAGCTCTCAGGCACAGAAACACACTGAACAAAAAGAAACAGACAGGCGGAAACAAACACAAACAGGAAAAGAATCGATGTATATAGAAGCACGCACTCAAAGCAAAAACACTCACACGCAAAACCCACACAGAAACAAGCATACCAACCAAACACCGAGAAACAGGTAAGCACAAACAGACACATATAGGAACACAGAAATATAAACAGAAACACGCACACAGAACACACATGCTCGCAAAGTATCAGATCCACATAAGTGGCTAGGCAAACATGCTTATGCAATGTACCTAAACATTAAACATTGAAACAGACACAAAACGAAGCCAAGAACACACACATAAACAGACCCCCAGCACACCCACGTGTATATATTACATATGAGACATAAAGACAAACTTGTGCATGGGAATAGACCCACACAAAAGCACACGCCAATATAGACACGCTCAAACTAAATTAATGAAAAGCTGAAAAACGACACCAACACGCGAATAGACAGAAACAAACGCACTCACATAAACAGGCACTACTAGCACACAGAAAGAGACATGCCCAGCAATAAACACACACGCATATAAAGAAACTCACACATCTTCAAACACATACTTTCTCTTCTGATAACACCCCCAATCGTTCTGCTCAATGCTCTTCAAGGGTAGTTGAGCCTCGCCCTCTGCCAGACCCAGGATGTACCACTTTTGAGAAGTGCTGAGGGTGACGATATCAAGCTGCCACTTAGAAGAATCGAAAGAAGCGCACCACTCCTCTGGCCCCCTATCCAGTTCGGAACACCCACGTGGTACCCACCGCGGAGAGGACCCACGGGGGCAACCCCAGCCGGCGGCATCTGGGTCCACCCACATACCGGGGCACCCATGGGGCAGTCTCACCTCAGACCACCCACAGCTCAGAGCACCCACAGCTCGGAGCACCCACGGGGCACCCACAGCTCGGAGCACCCACGGGGCACCCACAACTCGGAGCACCCACGGGGCACCCATTGCTCAGAACACCCACAGCCCTTGACACGGACGACTCACCCGCAGATGACACCCAAGGTGCACCCGGAACACCCTGTGGCATCCTCTGCGGGGTATACTCCTAGCTTGGGGCGGCACCTACTGGACATTCATAGGCAAATATGCACCCATCGGGTATTCTCAAGGGGCACACCGAGGGCACCCACAAAGGAGAGCAGCCTCTGTTCACACAAGGACACAGACTGAGCCTTCATAGACGAGTGTCCCCACCACGCACCCGTAGACAAGAGCACCCCTGAGCACCTTTAGATGAGAGCACCCTGAGCACCCTCAGAAGCAGCCTTGGGAGTGCACTCGTTAGAAACGCCTGCTCTGGCCTGCCGCCAATGGTGCATCTTGGCCCTGAGGAGGGGTAGACTGGTGCGTGGGTACAGGGTCCCCTAAAGTCCTTTAGATACACCCGCGGGTTGCTTCTCCTCAGCGGCTTCCATGCCGTCCCCATTATCTCAGAACCGCCCGCCCGCCCTCCTGCGCCCTGGCTCCGGCAGCGCCTAAACAGTTCCACCCGGAAAAGTTCCCCGCACCACTTCACAGGAAGCCGTGCCTCTCTGCGGCCGCCCTGTGTTTGTTTTATCTTTTAGTATGTATGTGTGCAGCCTCACTCTCCAGAGGGATGCAGCTCTCAGGCACAGAAACACACTGAACAAAAAGAAACAGACAGGCGGAAACAAACACAAACAGGAAAAGAATCGATGTATATAGAAGCACGCACTCAAAGCAAAAACACTCACACGCAAAACCCACACAGAAACAAGCATACCAACCAAACACCGAGAAACAGGTAAGCACAAACAGACACATATAGGAACACAGAAATATAAACAGAAACACGCACACAGAACACACATGCTCGCAAAGTATCAGATCCACATAAGTGGCTAGGCAAACATGCTTATGCAATGTACCTAAACATTAAACATTGAAACAGACACAAAACGAAGCCAATAACACACACATAAACAGACCCCCAGCACACCCACGCGTATATATTACATATGAGACATAAAGACAAACTTGTGCATGGGAATAGACCCACACAAAAGCACACGCCAATATAGACACGCTCAAACAAAATTAATGAAAAGCTGAAAAACGACACCAACACGCGAATAGACAGAAACAAACGCACTCACATAAACAGGCACTACTAGCACACAGAAAGAGACATGCCCAGCAATAAACACACACGCATATAAAGAAACTCACACATCTTCAAACACATACTTTCTCTTCTGATAACACCCCCAATCGCCTCCCTTCCAGTCAGCTGATTAAAGAATAAACCTTCCAAAACTGCCATGTAATATACCCCCCACCCGCACAACACCCGCAAACAATCACCTGAAACACCTCGTCTCACTAGATACACTTTTTGATCACAAACAGATTTCCTGGGAAAAGGGGATTAATGGCCTTTTTCAGCCCTATTCCCATCAGGGGACGTGCGTGATTGATGCTTTTCACACGGGTGGGGGGTGGGGGTGTTGTGGAGCCTTCTGCTTCATAACACGAGCAGAGGCGGAGTGGAGAAAGGAACAGAGAAAATAAAATCAAGGGAGAGAAAAATGTAATGCGATGGCTTTGTAGTATTTTTAAACCTTTGATTTAGTCCAGATGCGACTGGGGAGCGCAGCCCAGAGACCGCCTCTGCTTCCAAAGAAAAAATGCAGTTTGTGATTAGAGCAAAGCGGGTGCTGTGTACTGAACTGAGCGCTTCTCTTTGGGTTCTCCCTCCGTGGGGAGCGAGGGTGCTGACCCACTCAGCCCCGCACCGGCCCCGGACTGAGCAACAACATATCGCGCGGCACAGTCCCCGCAGCGCCGGGACACAAGTTTTAGGCTCTTACCTCCTTGCACCTAGCACAAAGGGAAAAACCAGTCACGTAGCAGGTCCATAAACCGCGGAGCTAAAGAACGTGCATGAGGTTTCCACCGGCCGGAGACACGGACAGTGGGGATGTGGGGGACGGAACGGACAGCGGGAGGGGGGGGCGGGATAGGTTTAAGAAAAGCGCTTAGCGGCTCCGCGAGCTGAGGAGCTCTTATTTGTGTTGCATCAGGGGCTGAAATCACTCTCCACCGGGCGCCATCTTCAAAGAAATGCTCAAACAAACCTAAACACAAAAAAAAATAAACCACAGCCCACCGCCGTATGACGTAGGGAAAGGGGTGAGATGAGAAAATATCGCGGGAAAGCCCCCGAATCTGGTCCGGCCTTGACGGACAGATCCGGCTTCCAATGGCTAGCCTCCATTTATGGAGCTAGCCAATGGAAGAAGGGGCGGATTCAAGTCCCCCATACTGCAAAACAAAAGATTTCTCCTGGGCAGAGCTAGGAGCTCCGGCCCCAGGCGAAACCTAAAAAGCCACCCTGGATCAAAGACAAAGAAAAGGGGGATGCATGTGGGGGGCTCCCTTTTATAGGACGAATTCCCTCAACCACCTGTGGGTGGCATGCTTCATCAACAGGAACCTCTTTGCACTGTGAACCTGGTTGCAGTGCAGGCTATAACCCCGCTCACTGAGAGGGAGGAGCTCAGGGATGTTTTAGTTGTAGATGGCGAGAGGTATACTAAAACCTTCAGATTAGCCGGGTGTAGAGGGAGTGTGTGAAGATAAAACGAACTACCTGGTATGTTGAAACTTAATTTTAATAGAACATCCAGGGGTCAGGGTTAAAAATGGTGAATATCCCATGCCTGGAGAATTCAACCTAGCATGGTTAGGTGTAATCATAGGGTCGGCATGTTTCAGCCGTGCGGGGAGGTTCCTTAATGATGAAGCATGCCACCCACGGGTGTGTGAAGGAGTTCGTCCTATAAAAGGGAACCCCCACACCCCTCCCCCTTTTCTTTGTCTTTGACCCAGGGTGGCTTTTTGTGTTGTTAGTTCTCAGTGTAGGTAAATCTCCTTTAGGCTTCTGCGTGTTTACACGGGCAAATATAAGCACCAAGTAACATTCCAAGAAGTTATACGCAGAGGTTGTATATAAAATGTCTGTTACGTTTTTATAGAAAACAAGAATATAGTTTTTGTTACTATTGGACCTGAGTTTGTTATCTTGATTAGAGACATCCGGGGAATCCACACTCTTTGCAATCCAATCTTCATGCAGTCCAATAACACAAAATCACCTAAAAGCTCACACCCTGTTTGTAGACTTGCTGCATTTCTTTTCTTTTCTTAATAGAGATGGGCTGCATTTGTTAAAGTTTTCATGTTAATTGCAGCTCATGATGGACGCTGCGATTAACATCTTTCAAACAGTTTAAAACACAGGCTCAACACATGGAAGACTATGGGCCTATAGGCCCATAGGAATGAATGGGAAACTGCATGCGCAATTAGCGAGTACCCACTAGGTACTAGCAAATTACGCATGCAATTTCAAGGGTATAAGGGTGTCAAAAGGACACCCTGTTGCACCCATGAAATTGATATATGCACACATGTTGCACCAAGGGCATGTGTGTGTGTAACCTACAGCTTTGAAAAATGCATCAAGTTCAAATTGAAGGTAATATGCGACCCCTATTAGCGAAATCGCAATTTGCAATTCCATCCTGCATTGCATTTAAGAAATCGCAATAAATTGCGAATTTTTAAATTGCGAGAGCCTTACAGTTTGATGCATCAAAGCAGCCCTTTATGCGGGCGCAAACGGAGATTTTTGCCAATCGCACCGTTTGCTCTTGCAAAAAAGGGTTTTCTTTGCTTTATATTTTATCACCACAGTTTATGAAATAACAGCCAATAAAAAGCAAACTAAGGTTCTGACAGCATATTTAAGAAGAACTTCATTATTTCTTTTTTTTTATTTCAAAAGATTTTATTGGAAGATAATTATAGGTACGGTACAGACAGATTGCAGGCAATAACCGTTCGAAAGTGCGCCGATGAGGTTACAACCGGCCACTTGTTGCGAGGGACAGTTTCTCTCTCTGAAGTATACGTGCAGTATTTTGACCTGCTGGGTCTGGGTCTTGTTACCTATTGCCTCCAAAGAAGGGGGTGGTGGGGGAGAGAAAGAGGTCAGAAGGAGAGGGAGAGAGAGATGCGAATGTGGTGGTTCTGGATTCTAGGTTGGGAGCCATCCTGGCTGACTGTCAGCATAGGTGCGTGTCGGGGTTGTGATGTCTTTCTTTTTTGCTTTGTCTAGGGTGGTTATTGTGAGTTGAGGTATTTGTCTAGGGTGTTCCACATTTCTCCTTTCCTGTCAGAGTCTGGTCGCTGTTTTAAGGTGATGTTGTGGGCCCCTCTGAAGAAGGTGATCCAATTGAACCAGCTTTTGAAGGAGGCCTTTGTTGTGTCCTTCCAGTTGGCTAGGATTGTTTTCACTGCCGCTGTGAGTAGTATGTCTATCAGCTCACTGTCTTCTTTTGATTGGGCCTCCTGACTCATAAAGCCTGCAACTATCCCTGCAAAGTCCTTTTGCATATGGAATCCCACTATGTTTACTAGGAAGTGGTTTATTCTTTCCCAGAATGTTTTCACTTTGGGGCAGTGGAAGATGAGGTGTGCTAGATCCCCTCTCTCTCTGTGGCAATTCCAACAGAGGTCATTGTCTAGGATTCCTACTGTAGCCAGTCTGGCGGGAGTCCAGTATTCTTTGTGGAGCAGCCAGTATTTTGTTTGTGATAGGATTGGGGTAACTTTGTTTTTGTTTACAGAGTTCCACAGTCTGGTTTTGTCTCTGTCGTTAAAGCGTCTGTTTTATTGGCTTTCCCAGTACTCTAGTGTCTTGGCGGTTAGTCTTGATGTGGTTGGGCTTAGGAGTTTGTATAGGAGCGAGGTTTGGTGGCCTAGTTTGTTTAGGTTTTCTGAGTATTGGAGGATTGAAGGTGTTATTTTGCTTAGTCCTGCTCTGGTAATGGCCGCTCTTATTTTTAGAAAGTTATAGAATTCTATGTTTGGTAGACTATGGAGATGTTTATCGGTCTCAAAGGTGAGCGGTTTGTTTAGCTTTTCGATTTGGTTGGGGGTGGAGATGTCCCGAACGTACCAGGCCGGTATGTCTAGTACCCTATCTCTGTATTTTATTTTCGTGTTGAACCACATGGATTCCCATTTCGATCCTTTTATTGTGTTTTCCATTTATTTGTCTACTCTGAGGAGTGCGTCTCTGGTGTTTTTGAGTATCGGGTACCTTGCTCCTGGGTGCTTATTGGCCAGGGTCAGGGGGTCTAGGCCATTCAGCACCTCTCTCTCTAGAGTTAGCCACACCGGTGTGTAGTCTTGCTTTTGTGTAAGCCAGTGTAGCCCCTGTCTGGCTAGGGAAGCCGTCTGGAATGTTTTGAAGTTTATGAGGTTAAGCCCTCCCAGACTGTTGTGTAGCTGTAATTTCTGTAGGCTTATTCTTGGCTTTTTGCCTTTCCATAGTAATTTGTTTATCATGGCAATAAGTTTTTTGTGGAAATCATCTGTGGTTATTAATGGCAGCATGCTGAGCAGATAGTTTATCAGGGGTGCTATCATCATTTTAATTATTTCAACCCTCCCCCACCAGCTTACATATCTCGGTGACCATGTTTCGAGTTTGTCCTTTACCTTGGTTAGAAATGTACTCTCATTGTGGTCCAGAGTTGTCTTGAGATCTCTCTCAAAGTGTAGGCCAAGGCCCTAGTTTGCCATTTCAGGCCAGAGTTACCTAGCACTGCCTTAGGGGTAAATACGTTTAGGGGTTTATATTCCGATTTGTCTCTATTGAGTTCATAGCCCGAGGCATGTGAGTATTCGTCGATGGTGGCCATTAGGGCTGCTATTGAGGTATCTGGGTTTTCCGTGGTAATGAGTATATCGTCTGCGTATGCAGCCAACTTGATTGTTTTGTCCCTAATTTTGATGCCTTTTATTTCGGGGTTGGATCTGATCATGCATAGCAGTGGTTCGATGGATAGGAGGAAAAGAGCTGGGGAGAGTGGGCATCCCTGTCTTGTACCTCTTTCCAGTAGGAGCGGCTCTGAGGCTCATCCATTTACTACTATGTGTGCTATGGGTTCATTGTATAGTACCATCACCATTCTTCTGTAGTTTGTTCCTAGCCTGAAGGTCTGCATTCACTGATCTAGGAAAGCCCATGATACTCTGTCAAACGCCTTTTCTGCATCTAACGCTATCATCACAGCCTGCTCGTTGTTTCTAGAGGCGTGGTTTATTAGGTGGCATACTAGTCTTGTGTTGTCTTGGGATAGCCTGTTTTTGAGGTATCCTACCTGCGAGTTATGTATTAGGTTAGGGAGATGCGTGTTTAGTCTGGCTGCCAGCACCTTGGCGTATATTTTACAGTCTATGTTTATTAGTGAGATAGGGCGGAAGTTCTGTGGGTATTGAGGGTCTTTCCCCTCTTTGGATACTACTATTATGGTCTTTCATCGAGTTGGTCATTTCACCCTCGTGGAAGCAGTGTGTTGTCAAGCAATCCACGTCGTCCCTTACCTTGCCTTGGCTGGAGCCCTCTTGGATGACGCAGATGATTTCGCAGAGACGCAAGGGACCAACTTCCCAAATCACTAACTAAAACTTACTGGTTCTAAAAATTAACAGCAAGGTTTAAACTAGAAATTAGTGAGGAGGGCCGGTACTGGACGTTGAAGAGAAGACTTTAATTATTGCTGTCGACCTGCGAAGCAACAAGCACCAAAGACTTTAATATTCAGGTCAAAGATATTTCTCCTAACTATTCTGTGGCCTTTTAACTATTCTTATCTACCCTTTTAGAATACCTAAATCAGTGTGGGCTGTCTTGTAGTTCCCCTACCTGCGATCAGTAAGTTGTTGGCTTTCGTCCAGTATTTCTTTCTTAGATCGAGATGATGAAGTCGTCAGACGTCCTCTAGGATTAGTGGTCAGCTTGTAGGATGTAACCTTGTATTGTCAAGTTGTTGAAAGCTAAAAATAAAAGGAAGGATTACTTTACATTCTTTAAAAGTCTCTTTGCAAACCTTCCTATCTATTCCTATCACTTACTTGAGATTAGCTTCTTGCTTCTTTGTCTTGGGATTCGTGTATTTCCTCTAGTTCAACAAAAGATAAGCATAGACCAAAAAGAACACAAAATCCTATATGTCTTTCTTCAATCACCTTACTTTAGGCACAAAATCTAAAACCACAAACTGAAATTATTTCTTAGAGTATTACATACATGTAACAGTTTACTAATGTTCCTCTAAAATCAAGATGCGTTCTTTAACTTAAATCAGAACTGTCCAAAGTCTCTTTCTTGCATTTTCTTCTTCAAAATAAAGAGTTCCAAAAATTCTGTTGACCTTTCTTGCGAAGGGCGCCTTTAAACAATGAAAGTACTTAGCTTTCTAATTCTTGTCTTTCAGGATTCTTGTTCCGAAGTGAGAAGAACCGCTTTGAAGAAGAGTTGAATCGGAGTCCCGCCGGCATTGAAACGCCATCAGGTAAGTTCCTCTTCCAGACGCGACCTTCTCCAGAGGAAATCAGAAGGCAAAGCGCCTTCTAGAAGGCTGGGTGCGGTTTAAGTACAGGACCGACCTAGCCGCTCCCTGTTACGCACTTGGAACGTGCGTGAAGACGCAGTTCTTAATCCCCTTCGGACGCGCACCAAAAAGGAGCGTGCGAGGGATGCGGGGAGAGAAATAACCAGACCTTCACCGGGCTACGTCCCAGTTGTACCAAACGCTAAGTCCAAAGCTCTGAAATACTGCACAATAAGACCACAAAAACCAACGCAAGGCTCAATAAAAGCAAAATTGACAATAATCCTAAATGTTATAAGGCATGAATCGCTAAAGTATTGAACACACCCAATCACACTGACTATGAAGCGTGCGGGGAGCACGGGACAGGGGTGGGTTTCAATAAGGGAATACTACTCATGTCTACAGGGCATGTGTATTATTTGAGGGGTTATGCAGAACCATGACAGTACTCCCTCCTCAAGATCCCCCCAAGAACAGTAGAAATGGATTTTTGTTTCTCAGGATGTCTTAAATGAAAGAGTCGAACCAACCTAGGAGTATTTTTCAGATGTTCTAAAGGTTCCCATGACCTTTCCTCAGGGCCATAACCTTTCCAATCTATGAGATAAAAAAGTTTTCCTCTAACTCTTTTAGAATCTAAGATTGTTTTAACTTCAAACTCAGGGTGACCTTCAATCATGATGGAAGGCGGAGACTTAGAAATACGAGTTCGGGGATGGAAAGGTTTTATTAGAGAGACATGAAAAACTGGGTGTATCAAGTACTTGCGAGGAAGAATCAATTTTACGCAAACCGGGTTAATTACTTTCTCAATAGAAAAGGGCCAATAAATTTTGGATTAAATTTCCTGTTTCCTCTTAATTTCAAATTTTTTGTACTCAACCATACTTTATCCCCAACTTCATACTGAGGTTGTTCAGATCGATGTTTATCCTTGGCTTCCTTTTGAGATTCTTTTGCTTTGGCCAAGTTGAATTTAGCTTCTTCCTGAATAGAGAATACCTTGGATACATAGTCAGAAATTGCAGGCACGGAATCATCGTTGTTGTTGTTAGAACTTTCGGGAATACTCTTTAGATGAAATCCGAAATTACAAAAGAATGGGGACATTTTGATGGAAGAATGTTCGGAGTTATTATAGGCGAATTCCAAAGGGCTTAAAAGATCGGACCATTCTTCGGAAACATTAGGCAACATACAACGAAGATATTGTTCTATAGTTTGATTAGTTTGTTCAGTTAAACCATCTGTTTGGGGATGATAACTAGAAGATAGACGAACATCCATATGTAACAAAGAACCTAGCTTTTGCCAAACTTTAAAAATAAATTGGGAACCCCTATCAGAAATAACTACCGAAGGAATTCCGTGTAGTCTTATCACATGGGTCATGATCAAATGGGCAAGTTCCAATGCAGTAGGAAGCTTTTTTAAAGGAATAAAATGGGCCATTTGAGTGAACTGATCTACAACTGTCAAAATAGTATTAAATCCCTTCTTGGTTTCAGGTAGTTCGACTATAAAATCCAACGATATAGTATGCCAGGGTTGAGGTGGAATTGGCAGGGGCATTAACAAACCACTGGGAGCTTGATGAGAAGATTTGTGTTGAATACAAATGCTGCAAGTTTCTACAAATTGCTGAATGTCTTTGGACATGAAAGGCCACCAAAAGTTCCTTTTAATAAGTTCCACAGTTTTCAAAATACTTGGATGAGCTGCCAACATAGTGTCATGGTGCAGATGAATAATGGATTTTCGAATCTTCTCATTAGGAACTAAAATCAAATCATGTACCATCATCAAATTGTCTTTCTCATATAGAAAAGGATGATCTTTTTTCCACATCTCAATATCCTTTTCTTTCAAAACCTCCTTGATGTCATCAATGATGTCACCAACGGATAAACTTCCCTGAAAACAAGAAGTAGGGATTACAGGATAAATATTTTCAGGTTGCTCCGGGCCCTTATCTCCAATTCTGGACAAAGCATCTGCTTTTAAGTTCTCTCTTCCTGGACGATATGTAATTACAAAATTGTAATCATTGAAGAACATAGACCAACGTAATTGTCTAGCAGTCAAAGCCTTTACTGATCTTAGAGCCTGAAGGTTTCTGTGGTCAGTATAAATTTTTACTGGATGACGAGCCCCTAACAGGTAGTGACGCCATTCTTCAAAAACAGCTTTTATAGCCAATAACTCCTTATCGGCAATCGCATAATTCTGTTCCGCTTCTGATAACTTTCTTGAAAAGTAAGCTATCGGGTGCATTTGGCCGGTATCAGAATTTCGTTGTGAAAGAATTCCGCCTAATGCATATTGAGATGCATCAGCTTCTACAATAAATGGCTGATTGGGGTCTGGATGGCATAAGATTGGAGCCATGGTTAACCTTTTTTTTAGGATTTGGAAGTCTTCTTCAGCATCTGAGGTCCAAAAAAATTTTACTCCTTTTCTCAACAACTTGGTTATGGGTGTAATAATTTGAGAAAAGTTCTGAATAAATCTGCGGTAAAAATTTGCAAATCCTAGGAAACTTTGAATTTGTTTCACAGAAGTGGGGCTTGGCCAAGTTGTTACAGCTTCTACCTTTTTTGGGTCCATTTCTATTCTTTCTGGACTAATAATATAGCCCAGAAAGTCCACTTTGGAAACATGAAACTGACTTTTTTCCAATTTCACAAAGAGTGAGTTCGAAAGTAGTCTTTGAAGAATGGCGCGAACCTGTTGTACATGCTCTTCCTCTGAATCGGAATAGATGAGAATATCATCTATGTAGACTACACAACAGATGTCAATGAACTCATGTAAAACCTCATTTATAAAAAACTGGAATGCGGCAGGAGCGTTACACAGACCAAATGGCATTACTTGGTATTCGAAGAGACCAAACTTGGTGCGGAAGGCTGTCTTCCATTCGTCTCCCTTTCTTACCCTAACTAAATGGTAAGCTCCTCGTAAGTCCAGTTTAGTATAAATCTTAGCCTTCTTTATTTGGTCCAAAAGTGTTGGAATCAAATGTAGGGGGTACCTGTTCTTTATAGTTACATTGTTTAAAGCTCTATAATCAATGCACGTACGCAATTCCCCTCCCTTCTTTGGAATGAAAAAAAGAGCTGATGAAACAGGAGATTTAGAGTGTCTAATGAATCCGTTAGCAAGGTACTTGGTTACCCAATCTATGATCGGGTTATGTTTTACCAACCAAGGTATACCCAGAATCATTTTAAATTGAGGAGCATCAATAATGTCAAATTGTATCCTTTCTCGATGTATAGGAGAACAATCCATTTCCAATAATTCGATCTGTCTATTTACAGGACCCAAAGTCAATTCCTTGCCATCAACAGCTCTGACGGTTTCTGGGTGATCCTTAAACAAAGACTTGAAACCTAACTGGAGGAAGAAATGGGAATCTATAAAATTTCCTGTAGCTCCGGAATCTATAATGGCTTCTACTTTTCTAGTGTGAGATTCTGGAAGCAGACCCCGAAGTTCTACTAGAATAGAAAAGTGTCTACAACTGATGGGAGGAAGAGTTGAGGCCAAACTAGAGAATAAACCCGATAAACTGACCTCTTTCTTTACCGAGTTTTCTAGTTTTCCGACTTTTCTTGTGTGATAGCTAAGTCAGATGATTTGGTCTTAAACTTAATTGGTCGCGTGGGGCATTCCTTTACAAAGTGTCCTGTCTTTCCACAATAAAGGCACTGATTTAATCGTCGCCTCTTTTCCTTCTCCTCCTATGATAAAGGACCACGGATAGAACCTATTTGCATAGGTTCTACCGAATCAGTTTTAGAACTAGTTTCTCGGTTAGGTGCGGATCTTTCCTTAAAGAAAACTACCTTATGTTCTGACTTCCCTCTTTCTCTCTTTCTCTCAGAAATGCGATGATTCAACTTAACCACTAAGTCGATGAAAGCACTTATGTCTTCTGGAGGCTCTAAAATTTGAGTTATCATATCCTTTAATTCGTCCCTTAATCCTCTGTAGAAGATAGAGACTCTTTTGTCGTATGGCCAATCTGCTTCTAAAACCAAACAGTTAAAGGTAGAAATATAATGCAATAAATCAGAAGAACCTTGCTTTAATCCTAAAAGCTCATTGTCCGCTGACTGAACAAAAAGATGTTTCGCAAACATCTTCTTTAAAACCTTCTCAAAATCTTTAAAATTATACAAGATCCGATCATCATTTTCCACTAAGGGGACTGACCAAAGAGCTGCGTCTCCACCCATGTAGGATAACATAAATGCTACTCTGGAGGAATCATCTGGAAAGGCTGAAGTCTTAGCTATAAAGTGTAAGAACACTGAGAATTTGTTACAATCCCCATAAAATCTCTCAGGTGGGGCTAAGGGGGTGGGAACCGGAGTTACCACTTGGATTTGTGTTGAGGAATCGGAACTGGAAGATGAACCCTGAAAAGTGGCTGGTCTCAAGACTGACTTCTGCTGAATTGAGTCTTGGAGAGAGGACAAGTCTCTACGTAACGCAGCGTTATCCTGTCTAATTGCGTCTAAAACTGAGGCCAAATCTTGCAGGTTGACTTGATCCATTGCGTCTGGGCGAAATTATCAACGTGGGCTTTGCCTTCTGTCAAGCAATCCACGTCGTCCCTTACCTTGCCTTGGCTGGAGCCCTCTTGGATGACGCAGATGATTTCGCAGAGACGCAAGGGACCAACTTCCCAAATCACTAACTAAAACTTACTGGTTCTAAAAATTAACAGCAAGGTTTAAACTAGAAATTAGGGAGGAGGGCCGGTACTGGACGTTGAAGAGAAGACTTTAGTTCTTGCTGTCGACCTGCGAAGCAACAAGCACCAAAGACTTTAATATTCAGGTCAAAGATATTTCTCCTAACTATTCTGTGGCCTTTTAACTATTCTTATCTACCTTTTTAGAATACCTAAATCAGTGTGGGCTGTCTTGTAGTTCCCCTACCTGCGATCAGTAAGTTGTTGGCTTTCGTCCAGTATTTCTTTCTTAGATCGAGATGATGAAGTCGTCAGACGTCCTCTAGGATTAGTGGTCAGCTTGTAGGATGTAACCTTGTATTGTCAAGTTGTTGAAAGCTAAAAATAAAAGGAAGGATTACTTTACATTCTTTAAAAGTCTCTTTGCAAACCTTCCTATCTATTCCTATCACTTACTTGAGATTAGCTTCTTGCTTCTTTGTCTTGGGATTCGTGTATTTCCTCTAGTTCAACAAAAGATAAGCATAGACCAAAAAGAACACAAAATCCTATATGTCTTTCTTCAATCACCTTACTTTAGGCACAAAATCTAAAACCACAAACTGAAATTATTTCTTAGAGTATTACATACATGTAACAGTTTACTAATGTTCCTCTAAAATCAAGATGCGTTCTTTAACTGAAATCAGAACTGTCCAAAGTCTCTTTCTTGCATTTTCTTCTTCAAAATAAAGAGTTCCAAAAATTCTGTTGACCTTTCTTGCGAAGGGCGCCTTTAAACAATGAAAGTACTTAGCTTTCTAATTCTTGTCTTTCAGGATTCTTGTTCCGAAGTGAGAAGAACCGCTTTGAAGAAGAGTTGAATCGGAGTCCCGCCGGCATTGAAACGCCATCAGGTAAGTTCCTCTTCCAGACGCGACCTTCTCCAGAGGAAATCAGAAGGCAAAGCGCCTTCTAGAAGGCTGGGTGCGGTTTAAGTACAGGACCGCACCCAGCCGCTCCCTGTTATGCACTTGGAACATGCCTGAAGACGTAGTTCTTAATCCCCTTCGGACGCGCACCAAAAAGGAGCGTGCGAGGGATGCGGGGAGAGAAATAACCAGACCTTCACCGGGCTACGTCCCAGTTGTACCAAACGCTAAGTCCAAAGCTCTGAAATACTGCACAATTAAACCACAAAAACCAACGCAAGGCTCAATAAAAGCAAAATTGACAATAATCCTAAATGTTATAGGGCATGAATCGCTAAAGTATTGAACACACCCAATCACACTGACTATGAAGCGTGCGGGGAGCACGGGACAGGGGTGGGTTTCAATAAGGGAATACTACTCATGTCTACAGGGCATGTGTATTATTTGAGGGGTTATGCAGAACCATGACATGTGTGAACACATCTTTCATTGTGGGTTTTAGTGTTGCGAGGAATTGTTTGTAGAAAACCGCGGTGTATCCGTCAGGGCCCGGGGCCTTGTTGTCTTTGAGACTTGCAACAGCGATCTCAATTTCCGCCCCCGTGATGTCCTGGTCTAGTGCAGTTTTTTGCTCTTCAGTTAGTTGAGGCAGGTTTAGCCTGTCTAGGAGACTCGTGCCATTGTCAGCTGTGAGATCTTTGTCTTCTTTATACAGGTGTTCATAGAACTCCTTGAAGACTCTGAGGATCTCTTTGTTAGAAGTTTGAGATTTTTTATTGTTGTCGGTCATTGCTGCAATGGTGTGCTGTCTCTGTTTGCTTTTTAGGTAGGAGGCTAGGGCTTTACCTGCTCTGTTGGCGCTGCACAGGTTAACCGCCTTGAATCAGTGCAGCCACATGCCTGCCCTTTCGCTCAGTGTTTTATTAAGCTTGTACTTCTTCCTGGATAGTTCTGTTAGAGTATTTTTGTCATCTAAGTTGGAGCAGTGGCCTCTTTCTAGTTCCTTGATCTGGTTTTCCAGTTCCTCTATTTTTTTGTTTCTTTCTCTGTTTAGTCTCGCTTTGATGCTTAGCAGTTTCCCTCTGACCGTGGCTTTAAAGGCGTCCCATAGGGTGCCTTTTCTATGTCTGGTGTGTCATTGAAGGTCAGGTACTCTTTTATGGTAGCTTCTATTTCTGCCACATTACTCGGGTTCTTGAGTATATCGCTGTTTAACCTCCATCTCCTGCTGGTCTGTTCATTATGCCCCCTCGCTGAGTGTTATGCTGATGAGTGAGTGATCTGATATCGTTCTGGGGGCTATGTCTGTGAGTTCAATGCGATGGGTGTGTGGAGCGGAGATAAGAATGTAGTCTATGCGGCTATATGAGTTGTGTGGGTGAGAGTAGAAAGTATAGTCCCTTTCATTCGGGTGTTGGAGTCGCCAGGTTGAGTTTTGTGCATAGGTTAGCTAGGGTTTTCTTGGCTTAAATAAGGATTAGCTATGATTTTTTTTTAGTTTAAAAGAAAATGTATTGGATATAAATGAATATAACAGCAAAAAGATACAATATATAAATCAGATAAACTGACAAATTTTCATACAGGTGAAAAAGCACAGGAAGGAAGTTTGGGTAGAAAGACGGGGGAAGGATACATTATCTGATAAAACTGGTCTTACATTCAAACTATATCAATTAAATAACAATAATTATCTGTAGTAATACCATATGCTATATTCGAGATATAAAATAAATGATACAATAGGTAGGAACCCTTTACTTCAAGTTGGTTTGGGCACTTCTTCATTGTTAGGATTATGTAGGGGTAAGGATTTTGCAGATGCATTTAAGAAATTAGTAATAGGTAACCATAATAAATCTTGTTTAATAGCAAGTGTAATTGGATGAACATAAACCCTGTCTAATCTATGATTATAACAAACTCCATACCACCAAGTTTGAAATGAAACATTAGAAGCATTGTTCCATGACTTGGTGATTTGTTGAAATGCTACATCAAGAAGGAGAACAATAATGGAGAAGTTAAAATCGGAGGAGGACCATACCTCTGAGTTGCTACCTAAAAAAATATGTGAAAAGGAAAAAGAGATATGAGTATGCAAAAAGTTGTTAATTTGTTGTTATACTTTGATCCAAAAATCATGAATAGATTGTCAGGTAAATAACATATGTTTAAGGTCTGGTACAGGAGAGGGGCAGGACCAACATGTAGAGGGGACACTAGGATCTATGTGATGTAGTTTAGCTGAAGTGATCAGAAGTCTATTATATATGAAAAATAAAGTCTGTGTAGTGTTAGCTGCTCTAGAAGACGTACTTATTTTTGTCCACATTTTATTCCATATTAAAATAGGAAAAGAATCATCTAAGTCCGATTCCCAGCTACATTCCACTTTATATTTATCACGAGTGACAGGGATATCTCTTCATTTCTTATAAATGTGAGATGAAGAGGGAGAGGTATATAAAAATAAGATCATGGTAGAAGGAGGATTTTTATGCATAGAGGAGGGAGGAAACGCGTTTTAGGAAGATTGAGCGGCTGTAGTCAGTAACTTGTAATTAGAATGATAGGGGAGAGGTAGAGAGAAGCGGGTTTGAAGTATAGAAAAAGGGATACAGATGTCACCATGAAAAAATGGATGGGTCCATTTAAGACCAAGAGCTAACCAATCTTTCCAGAAAAGAGTTCTATTTTTAATTTTAATATGTTTATTATACCAGAGTGGAGATTGAAGAAAACGGGCACTATCATCAAGACCATCTAATATGAGAGGATGAAAAATGTTACAAATATTTTTAATAAGGGGGAGAGACCATCTCATTGGAGTAAAAGAAATAGAGACAAAGTGGCCCATTAGGTTAGGTTGTCGGGCGGATCGCCACCGACATGCTGGCGGTGGCGATCCGCCCGACATCCTGGTCCGCCCGCCACCCATTTCCCCCCGCCATATTACCATGGCGGGGATGACCACGGCGGACGGAAAGTTCGTCCGCCGCTTTTCCACCCTGGTCGCATTGCGACCGGGGCGGAAAAGGTTTAATATGGTGGCGGTGTCTATCAGACACCGCCAGCCATATTATGATGGGCTTTCTGAGATGCCGAAAGGCAGGTGGTCTTCACTTCGGGGGCCCCCTTAGGGCCCCCGAAGTGAAGACGAGGTGGGGGTGCACATGGGGGGTACCTGTGGTACCCTCCTGCATTTTCATACACAAAGTGGCAGGCGCCACGCGGTGCCTGCCGCTTTGTGTATGCAAATGCATACATGCATTTTTAGCATTGTGGCTGGCGGGCGGTCCCAAGTACCGTGAGGATGGCGGGCGGGCAAAGTCCGCCTGCCATCCTAATGACCCCCAAACTCTTCAAAATTGAAGGGGTGGAAGAAAGAAGTTTCAATTTCTACCCATAAAGTTTGGGAATTAGCCTCAGTCGCATTCTTAAGTAATAAAGGAGAGGAATGTCTGAGCAAAAAATGAAGTGTGATACATAGAAAAATCAGGAAAGTTGACTACGCCCATATGCTTATGTTGCTTAAGTTTAGAGAAAGACATCCTAGCTTTTTGTTTTGCCATAAAAATTTTGATAGAGTATTGTAAATATTTTTATAGCAAGATTTGGGCATATTGATTGTAAGATTAGATAGGTAAATTTAAACTATTAGAACTAACATCATTTTTATAGAATCTAATCTACCCCACCAAGATAAAAATAAGGGATGCCAACATGTCATGGAGCTGGTAAAAGTTGAATTTCACATTTATCAACATTGAGTTTGTATCCTGAAACTAAAGCAAAATCTGAGACTTCTGATAAAAAAGATGATAAAGAAGTTTGGGGGTTGGAAATAAATGGAAGAATGTCATCAGCATATGCTGAGAGTTTTAATTGTTTATCACCATATGGAAATTCGGTAATGTCTTTATTCAAACAAATTTTTGGTATAAATGGTTCTACCGCCAAAATAAATAATAATGGAAAAAGTGGACAACCTTGTCGAACTCCTCTGAAAAGAGGAACGGAGGAAGATACCTGGCCATTAGCTAGAATAAAGGATCTAGGAAAAGAGTGGAATAGTGAGACATAAGAAAGGAATTTAGGACCAAAATCAAACTAAACAAGTGTTGAAAAAACAAATTTACAATTAACCCTATTGAATGCTTTTTCAGCATCTAGCGCAACAGCTGCTAATGATTGTTTATAAGAATGAGATTTACTAAGGACATTAAAAAAGAGTCGGTATTATCAGAAAGATGACAGTCTTTTATAAAAACCACATTGTTCTTTGCCAATTAATTGAAGTAAAATGTTGTTTAAGCGGAGAGCAAGGATTTTCGCAAATATCTTATAATCTAAATTATTTAAAGAAATGAGTCTATAGTACTTGCTCAGAGTGTGATGTTTGTTTTTTTTAGGGAGAAGACAGATCAAGGCTTCTTGAACAGAAGAACCTTCATGTTTCTGGGACTTTATAAAGAAGAGAAATAATTGGTGTAGTTTGGGATTGAGAAGGCTGGGAAAATGAGTATAACATTCTATTGTAAAGCTGTGAGGTCCAGGAGCTTTCACTTTTTTGAGAACTTGAATGACTTTTAGAATGTCTTCAGTTTGTATGCCAGCTTCCAAGGAAGATCAATCCACGTCTGAAGAGGACGGTTGGGGAATGGAAGCTAAATGCTTTTAGATATCAGTTAGTTGAGGGGGAGATTCAGGGGTATAAAGTTTTTGGTAGAAATTAGTGAACTCTAGTAGAATATGTTCATCTTTATGGACTGTGTTATTAGATGAATTTACAATAGATTCCATTTTAGTACATTTAACCTTAAGATAATTGGCCAGAAGGTTGATGGATTTATTTTGTGCGCAATACTACTTATCACTCGACTTGAGTAAATATAAGTTTGCTGATTCAGTAGAAAGGTTATTAAACTTGAGTTTAGCCTTAATCAGTTCATTTATATCAGATTGGCTCTTTGTTAAATGATAAGAATGTTCAGATTTTTCAATTTGTATATTAAGTAATTGTATGGATGTAAGATATTCACCGGTTTTGGGTTACAAACAAAATAATGAAGTCTCTAGAGGCAACTTTAACAGTATCCCAAATAAGTGGAGGGGATGATTGAGGGGACTTGTTTTCTGCAAAAAATATAGTTGCAAAATCCAGAAAGGCTGATGTGAATTTAGAATCTAATAAGAGAGAATTATTGAATCTCCATCGTTTAGTACCTTTAACCCCTTCCATGCTGGTGACGAACCCCAGCCGTCATGCACTACGGTGCTCGTGTGCTGATGACGGCTGGGGTTCATCATGGCCTGCCCGTGTTCGGCCGGCGGCCGCACACGGGAAAAATCGCGGCCGCATCGAAGGGGTTAACTGGCAGGAGTAAGTCTAAATTTAAAGAAACTGGGGCATGTTCAGAAATTAAAATAGCTCACTACGCCACTGGAGTCAAGCTATCCTGGCTGATGATGGCTGATAGCCAGAAACCGGTCCTGATGCTTGATTCCGGTTCAGGGAATACATGGATTGGCAGTTCGGGCTGGACCGTTCCCATGAGGCACAGGGTCAAGACTGATTTGCATATGGCCATGTCTGAACTGGGGTGCCGTGGTGAGCAAAATAATGTGGATTAAACCCAGATCTGTGACTGGGGGTGAATGTTTTGCCAATGGTCAACATTACGTTCTTCATCTTGTGTGTTTTTCTGTTCGCCTATGTGGAAAGGGTATGTCCAGACATGGGTCCCGTGCTCACTACGCCACTGGAGTCAAGTTATCCTGGCTGATGACGGTTGATAGCCAGAAACTGGTCCTAGGATGCTTGATTGCGGTTCATGGAAGACATAGCTGGCAGTTCCGGCTGGACTGTTCCCTTGAGGCACAGGGGCAAAGCCAGATTTGCATATGGCCATGGCTGAACTGGGGTGGGGTTGTGAGCAACATAATGATGGATTAAACCCATATCTGTGACTGGGGGTGAATGTTTTGCCAATGTGCAACATTACGTTCTTCATCTTGTGTGTTTTACTGTTTGCCCTATGTGGGAAGGGTATGCCCAGACGTAGGTCCCGTGCTCACTACGCCACTGGAGTCAAGCTATCCTGGCTGATGACGGCTGATAGCCAGAAACCGGTCCTAGGATGCTTGATTCCGGTTCAGGGAAGACATGGCTTGGCAGTTCGGGCTGAACTGTTCCCATGAGGCACATGGTCAAGACTGATTTGCATATGGCCATGTCTGAACTGGGGTGGCGAGCAAAATAACGATGGATTAAACCCAGATCTGTGACTGGGGGTGAATATTTTGCCAATGTGCAACATTCCGTCCATCATCTTGTGTGTTTTGCTGTTCGCCCTATGTGGGAAGGGTATTCCCAGACGTGGGTCCCGTGCTCACTACGCCACTGGAGTCAAGCTATCCTGGCTGATGACGGCTGATAGCCAGAAACCAGTCCTAGGATGCTTGATTGCAGTTCAGAGAAGACAAAGCTTGGCAGTTCGAGCTGGAGTGTTCCCATGAGGCACAAGGTCAAGACTGATTTGCATATGGCCATGTCTGAACTGGGGTGGTGTGGTGAGCAACATAATGATGGATTAAACCCAGATCTGTGACTGGGGGTGAATGTTTTGCCAATGTGCAACATTACGTTCTTCATCTTGTGTGTTTTGCTGTTTGCCCTATGTGGGAAGGGTATGCCCAGATGTGGGTCCCGTGCTCACTACGCCACTGGAGTCAAGCTATCCTGGCTAATGATGGCTGATAGCCAGAAACCGGTCCTAGGATGCTTGATTCCGGTTCAGGGAAGACATGGCTTGGCAGTTCGGGCTGGACTGTTCCCATGAGGCACATGGTCAAGACTGATTTGCATATGGCCATGTCTGAACTGGGGTGGCAAGCAAAATAACGATGGAATAAACCCTGATCTGTGACTGGGGGTGAATATTTTGCCAATGTGCCACATTCCGTCCATCATCTTGTGTGTTTTGCTGTTTGCCCTATGTGGGAAGGGTATGCCCAGACGTGGGTACCGTGTTCTCTACATGACTGGAGTCAAGCTCTCCTGGCTGATGACAGCTGATAGCCAGAAACCTGTCCTAGGATGCTTGATTCCGGTTCAGGGAAGACATGCCTTGGCTGTTCGGGCTGGACTGTTCCCATGAGTTACAGGGTCAAGAATGATTCGCATATGGCCATGTCTGAACTGGGGTGGCGTGTTGAGCAAAATAACGATGGATTAAACCCAGATCTGTGACTGGGGGTAAATATTTTGCCAATGTGCAACATTCCGTCCATCATCTTGTGTGTTTTGCAGAAATTAAAAAGAGCCTATATCAGAGTGGGAAATGTGTTAGGGACTTGGAGACAAAAGGATAATCAATTCGAGATTGAGAGGAGTGTGCTAGCGAGTAGTATGTATATTCTTGTAGTGTAGGGTGGAATAATCTCCAAGAATCTACAAGAGACCTTTGAGATATAGTGGAAGTAAATTGAGTATGCATGGGCGATAATCAAATTACAATCACCTCCAAAATTTTAATAATTGTCTTTATATTGCATCATAAAGGAGAGAATTTGAGGCCAAAACAATTTATTTTGGTTAGTGGGAGCGTAAACATAAGAAAATGTTTAAAGGGATCTTGTTGATCAGTAAAGATACTGAAACCCATCTACCTTCAGTATCATTGTCTTGATGTAAGAGTTGAACATATAAATGCTTATGGCAATAAATAGCCACTCCATTATGTTTCCCTGAACCCGGTGATGCAAACACATGACCAACTCAGTGGCGACACAGTTTCGCTATCTCAGAATCTGTTACATAGATTTCTTGCAATAGAGCAACGTCCCCTTTCAGTCCTGCAATATGTGATAAAACTCTCTGACATTTAATGGGGGAGCCTTAAACATTCCAAGAGATAATGTTTAACGGCATCTAAAAGTAATTATCAACTTCTACAAATTTTATATATAAACATTCTTAAATATATGAATATAGAGATGCATCATATGACAACATATTAACTGGAAAAGAGAGGAATATAGAGAAAGGTAAGCGTATAGTATGAGATGGAGGAAACATGATATATAATGAGGTCAATTAAAGAAAGAAGTAGAAGAGTGACTAGTGAGTGGGGGAGACTGCACGTCAAAACAAGAGATTCCAGAGCGATGACAGCAAGTGCGGGACACCATCCAGGTATAGTAAGGGAAACATAGACCAAAAGACCACAAAACTGCACCTGTTGGGGAAAAACAAAGAGGTTATCAACAAGGGAGACATAACAGAACTACCAAAGATACATCAGGAAGAGGATAAAGTATGGACAATGAGAAATATTAATAAGACAATCAGGCCAATGAGTATTGAGGAATGTCCATGGATTCAACTGTGCAAGTGTTCAAAAAATGTTGAAGATGAGCAGCATCTTCATAAGTTGTTGTTTTATTGTTGTAGGTCACCTTGAAGAGACAGGGGTGGAACAAACCATATCTAGCATTCAGGTTACGAAGGGCTGGTCTCATGTCCAGAAATTGTTTCTGACGGTCTGCAGTGACTTTAGCATAGTCTTGTGCGAAGAAAAGATTAGAACCTTTCCAATAAATTTCTCCCTTTTGTCTGGCGGCATGGAGGACTTTAAGTAGGCCTGTGTATTCTAGAAAGTATAAAATAACACCTCTAGGCTTTGTTGAAGTAGATGATGAGGTGCGAGGACCTTGACCCAGTCGATGTGCTCGTTGAATGTTCAATGGTGGGGAGTCTGAGAAACCAAGGAGGGTAGGTAAAAATGATTGGAAAAAGGAGAGAGGATCTGAACTTTGAGACCTTCCAAGACCATAAATGCGTAAATTATTACCCCTATTGCGATTTTCCAAATTCTCCATCGGTTTCTTAAGAAGAGTTAAATCTTTATGCATGGAAGGTATCTGGTCAGTGTCAGCTTGAACAGAGTAAATTCGTTTCTCTAAATGCTCAACTTTTTGTTCAGTATGTACCCAATTATCCTCAAGATTTTGCAGGCGGATATAGGTTTCCTCCATGTAAGGTTTAAGAGCACGCATTTCCTCAAGAGGTAATTCCATGGAGATTGAGGAAGGAGGAGCAGTAGGAGAAGGTGGGTCCTTCTTGATGCATTTGCTAGGTGTAGGAGTTGGCACTGAAAGTATTTTAGAGCCAAGCTTGGAATTAGATCGAGGATTGTTGGCTACTGAGACATTTGGTGTCAAAGGACTAGAAATTACCTCCTGCATATTTTCTTGTAACACACTGAAAGGGTTGTACTCCTCTAATGAAGTAAAATTGTTGGGTTGAGCGCTATTGCAACTAGAACGTGGTTTCGCCATGAAATTTTGTGAGAAAAAGACTTCCTTGAAAATATTGTGGAGAATGCTTATAACGAGCACAAGATATGGGCTTATTGTTGATGAAAAAAGAATAGTTACATATTTTAAGCCCAATAATATAGTGCAGTTTACCACAGTTAGTATTGTATGGTTTTAGTGAAAAGGCAGAGAAAAACGATGAAAAATCACCATGCAGACGAATTTCTGTGAGGAAAACAGACCCTGAAGCATTCAGTCAGTAAAGCAGGAAAAAACAGCAGAAAATCTAAAATGGCGGCCGCAACAGCGATGCATCCGTGTCAGATATAGAGCCTTAACGCTCACCCTGAGGAATTATAAAGCTGACCACTGCTGGAGCTGGAGTTCCGCTGCATGTGGGCACAGTTCTGGGGTCCAATGACGAGGAAATGCGACCTAGAGGTCGACCGGCACCTCACGTCGTCACAGAGCTCTCCCGATCGCGGCCGTCTCCAGAGGCTCCGAAGCCACGCCCCCAGGGATTATCTATGATAAAGCTCTGATATTTACCACTTGTCTCTATTTCTCTGTCTTGTGCAGCCTGCACATAACCAAAATGATATGCCATATTTTTAACAAGTGCTATTGTCTGTTTGCTCGAAGTTATATGTGAAATTCAAAGGCAACTCAACACGGTGAACGAATGTAAGACACATCATCTAAAAGTATATATCTTACTCTATGACCTGCTTCTCCACATCTATTGGAATATATATGTTAATGTATGATTCCCCATTTTTTGTGGTAATTAAAGTGTATAAAGCACAGAGTCTACTGTTAAGGTTGCCAAATACTCTACACAGAAACTAATAGAAGTGGAATATAATTTGCTGGCCCGCTGTCTTGCAAAGTATTAGATTTATTTAGCAGTCACTGAATTACCAGTCCAGTGCACTCCATTACCAGTACTTCCTAGCTCAACTCTTTGTTTTCTAGGTGAGTGTTAATGTAAGGGTACGCGATGCCAGTAGGAGGGAAGGGGAGAAATAACAACTCCCTAAATTGGCCCGCCCACCATAAACCTTGCTAGGCAAATGGATTGGCACAAAACATAGCAGAGGATGTGTTATGATTATGTTTTATGATTCCACTTTTGGTTTCTCCATTTCTGTCCTCATTAGAGGCCACATCTGGAACCTCCTGCAAATCAATTAGAAGTTACATTGGGAAACAACCATTACAATGCAATCATTATAACGCACTATCTTTACAATGCAGCTGTTACAACGCAACTGCCTTTACATCGCATGCCTTTACAACACATGCCATTACAACGCATGTCGCTACAACGCATGCTATTACAACACATATCATTACAATGCATTATAAGGTAAGTTAATGTCGATTTGTTTTAGGGTGTGTATGGGTTTTGGGGTACATGGGGATAGTATTTTTACTTCTACACTATCCAACACTTACCCTACTGTTATGTTATGTTATGTTATGTTATGTTATGTTATGTTATGTTATGTTACAATGGCTTTTGTAGAGCGCGCGGCTACTCAAAAAGAGTGTCCCAGCGCTTTTATTTAAGGTAGGCTGCAGTATACTAACATAACACATTAAAAGAGAAAATGTCACAAACAGAAAAAAAGACAACAAGCAAAAAAAAGGCCTACTGGGTGAACAACCAGGTTTTGTGGTCCTTTCTAAAAGCTAGTAAGCTGGTGGCTCCCCGAAGGGTGAGAGGCAGAGAGTTCCACAGCTGTGGCGCCAGTAGTTCAAAGGAGCGACCTCCCACGCGCGCTCTCTTCACTCGCGGGACAGTCGCCAAGAACAGGGATTCTGACCTCAGAGAGCGAGCCGGTCGGTAAAAGGAAAGTCTCCTTTGGAGGTACTTTGCTCCCGTCGCATGGAGGGCCTTGTATGTCAAGGTCAAGGCCTTAAAGGCGATCCGCTTGCGGATTGGGAGCCAGTGCAGAGTCTGGAGCAAGCTCCCGGCACTGGCGCGTCTGTTCAATCCAAAAATCGCTCTCGCCGCAGCATTCTGCACAACTTGGAGCCGCTGTAGCAGGTACTCTGGAAGGCCCAGGTACAGGATGTTAAAATAATCCAACCTGGAGCCTATCAGGGCCTGCACAGTCAGCTTCCTGTGCTCCTCCGATAGGAGGGGAAGAAACCTCCGTAACATCCTGAGGAGGCCGAAGCAAGTGCCCGACACGCCCAGGATCTGGGATTTCATGGTCAACCCCTTGTCCATCTTGACCCCCAAGTTCTTAGCCATTTGGGATGAACAAGCTGGGGGGAACATATTGGTAGGCCACCAAGCCTGCCAATCTGGCTCCGTATCACACCCAAAGAAAAGTACCTCGGACTTATCGGAATTGCACTTGAGGCTGTTCAGCTGGAACCATTGAAACACAGCCCCAAGGCAATCCCGGATACTCTCCCCATCAAAGTCTCCTCCTCTCTTGCTCGAGAAGAGGAGCTGGGTGTCGTCTGCATAGGATACGATCCGGGCCCCGAACGCCTCCACCCATGCCGCCGAAGGGGTCATGAAGATATTAAAGAGGGTTGCGCTCACTGGAGTGGAATAGTAATTTTACCCCTACTCTCTCCAACACTTACCCTACTGTTGCACTCACTGGAATGGGAATAGTAATTTTCACCCCTACACTATCCAACACTTACCCCACTTTTGCCCCAAAAGTATTATGCATTGTAATGGTATGCGTTGTAATGGTAGTCTCTAAAAATGCGTAGTAATAGCATGCGTTGTAAAATCATGCGTTGTAATGGTAGTTGCGATGCAAAAACCACGTTGTAAAGGCATGCATTGTAATTGTTTGCGTTGTATTGTCATATATATTCGTTACATTGAGCACTCCTTTTAATTATTAATTACATAATTCTGTTCTATTGTGATGTAGAACTGTTCAATTTAGCACAGTGTGCTGTGGTATATTTCTCATTATTTATGCAATTGAAGCAAGGATCACCCATGGTGGTTCTTGCAGTGTGTGAGCTGGGGGAAGATATAGGCACACATGAGAATCTCCAGGCAGTCTGTGTATTACAAAATGCTTTATGATTATTAATTTTCTTTAAACTGTATAGTTAAAGTTTTCATGTTGATTGCAGCTCAAGATGGGCAATGCGATTAACATAAAAAAACTTTAACAAATGCACACAATACCCCGGCAGCCCAGCTCTATTAAGAAAAGTAATGCAGCAACATAGCTGCCAAGATTTCAAATTGCTCTGTGGGACACTTTCATAATTTGATTGTAATTATGAGCAGGGCTTTAAGAGGGATGACAAAACTGGGGGAGGGGAGGGTCTTAAAAGGGCTGTGGCCAGCAAAATTAAGGGCATGGCCTACACTCTGCCTAGCAAGGCATTTTGTATAGACTGGAAAAATGCATATACGTCATTCTAGAGCTCCCCTGCTGTACACCACTGAGTACATGATAAAAGTAGTGAGTCCTCTCTGGGTGGATGCTCTTGGTGGCTCAGGGAGAGGGGACAATGGTTGATCTGACTTTGCAATGAATGGCTATTAATTACAGATGACACCAGCAGCTCCCATGTGGTGGCATTTGCACCCTTTCAAAATGAGGCTCAAGGTTTCTCTGCATGGACAGTATATGTTCCTGTGGACCTACACCCTAGCCTTTTGAGGCAACGTTAAAAATGAAAACAAATGATTTTGCTTAAAATGCTAATTTAGTATCATGTCTGACCTTTGCACCAAATTAAAATATTAACAAGTGGCCCGTTATTTGTCTCTCGTAAAGTTGTGATACTTTTTGGATAATAAATAGGTATGTTGCAATCTGTGTACAGCGCTTTAAGACTAAGGAGAGAATATTGTGTGTTGTGTCAATGCAGCAATGGATACAAATGACGATTAGGTTTTATGCACAGAATCATTCCATCAATGACTCACTATACATTAGTTAGGAATCCTTTCTTGGGGAGTATTTTGTTACCACTTCATACCACTCGTACCACAAGCCTGGCCCTATGGACAGTTCATGAAGTGTGAAGTAAACAGAACTAACAGATCAGGAGTTTTACAAACCACCTGCAGGCTTCAAGCGATTGAATGTGTGTCTTTACTGGACCACAGCACCGCATTGGCAATTCATGTCATGGCGTGCAAACCTGCCTTAAGACCCCTCATGTGGTACTATATGTGTGGAAATGCACACTTTTCACTTTTTAAAGAAAATTAATTGATATTTAGCGCTGTACCTACATGAGTGGTCTGATTACGGGTGAACATAGCCTTGGCTGCAGCGCACATAGACCTTGCACTGTCGCACACAGAGGAAAAAAATTAGAGGGAACATTGGTTGTGGGTGTCAGTCCTAACTATGTTGGCAACCAGGTTGCATCCCACAGTGATGTGCTCGTCCCAAAGATCACAATTTTCGTCTTGTTGGTTCTCAGCTTTAGACAGTTGGTCTTCATCAAGTGGGTGATTTTGGTCTTGCTGACAATAAACTTGTTCTGAGTACAGGGTGTCTTGTCTGTGATGGAGAGAATGATTTGCATGTCATCGGCGTAGGAGAGGACATTGATATCCTGAAAGCGGATGAAGATGGCTAGAGGGATCCTGTATGCGTTGAAGAGGGTCGGGCTCAGGGATGATCCTTGCAGGTATCCGTGGTATACAGTAGCAGGCTGACTGGCTGGTCCAGGAAGGAGCAGATCCATTGGAATGCTTCTCCATGGATTCCGATGTGATGTAGGCAAGGCCGGATTGGGAACTGAAAGCAGCCCTAGCAAATTTTGCAAGACCAGCCCCCATTCGGCGCGATAGCGAGCGCAGCATGCGAGCCCGACCACTACTGCGTGACAAGCAGGTAATGTCCAACAGCAGGGGGCGCAAATGGTCAGAGAATCTCGGGCCAGATGTACCACCATTGATGTTTGCGAATCACAAATTGCGAGTCGCAATTTGCAAGTCGCACACATCAATGTACAACAGTGTCTGAGACACTTTGCGATTCCCAATGGCGTCGCAAATTGCATGCCTCATGCATATTAATGAGGCTGTGGCAATTTGCAATCCCATTGGGAATAGCTAGCACTCCCAGGGATGGTGGCCTGTTGGGGTCAGCAGACCTCCACGTATGGGACTGCTTTTAAATAAAGCAGTGTTTCTTTTTGAAATGCATCCCGTTTTCCTTAAAGGAAAACAGGAAGCATTTTAAAAAAAATATATTACTTTTCATTTTCATTTTTTAAGAGCAGGCAGTGGTCCCTGAGACCACTGCCTGCCCTTAAAAAATATTTGTGCATGATTTCCCAAAGGGGAAGCGGTCCCCTTGGGACCCCTTCCTGTTTTTGAGTTCTCTACCAACCTTCTGAGAAGGGTGGTAAACTGCGAATGTTTTGCAACCGCAATTGCGGTCACAAAACATTCTTACATAGCTTTTGGGGTCACTATTAGGAAGGGAACGCCCTTTCCTTATAGCGAGTGGGTAAATCCTATTTTGCAAGTCGCAAATTAGGGTTGGTACATGGCCACATGTTTTTTGTGGTTGCAAAATGACCTAAAAACCCTTTTTTGACTGCAAAAACTGGTCGTACATCTGGCCCCTCGTCTGTAAAACAAAACGTAAAACTAACCAAAAACAAAAGAAGGTTAGAATAATAAGATACAGACCTAAAAGAGACAGAGGTAGTTAAACAAAAACTTTGCGCAAAACTGGAAACCAAATACAGTTGACGCTTTGTAGAAGGCTTTTGATGTTTGTAAACAATACAGATATTTTCTGCATGAGGTCAGGTGGAACAACAGTAAGCATACGTCCAATAAGTAGTTTAGATTCATTTGTTAAAGAAGAAACTGGTATAAATGATATTTACATCCGTTTTAGCGTTTAATAGATGTTCAATACAAATTGCGCCCCAGCTCCTCGGACTGGGGGTTCAAGTACCAATACATTCTTACCGGAGGAAATGAACAGTGGTAAACAGGCGCAAATACCTTTCGGTGCTCATGACTGCCCATTTTTAGTTGGTAGTTGTACATCAGGTTTCAAAAAGCCAAGAGCGTGCAGGGTAAATGTAGCTCGCGCAATAAGAACAATCCACACTTAGATATTTATAGCAAAAAAGGTCACTTTTAATTTAAGACAGTCAAAAACAGATATCCATTTCTTTGCATTTATTACTATAGAAAGAACACACATTACTACATTTTTCCCCAAACATTTCCATAATAAATGTAAAACCGAAAACATTTCCCAAAAACTTATCAATCAATACCCCCAATACTATACAATCCCAACAATTGTTTCTCCACATTATCTTTCCATCACCATTTTTCTCCTACCCTCCCCCTACCCCCAGAGGGAAAGGATAAGCCCGCTCTAGACTATCCAGACCCCCATACAGAGCGCCACCCAGGAGAGTTTTCCTGGCCCCACTCAAAATGTGAAAATTATTTTAGAGTGCTATCACACCACAAGTTTTCACCCCAAAAACCCGCCAACAAATCTCTTAACTCCATCAAGTAATAGGCTTGGCCCATCTGGGACAGATGTACCCCATCTTCTCGAAAAAGGTGTTGTTCAATACCCGTAATATTTTCATGAACCAAATCTCTAATACCCATAGCCGTACAGAAAGTTTCATTGCTCGATTTAACTTCCTGCGAGCTTTCTTCACTGGAGCCCCCCTCCATTGATGACGATAAATAAGTTCCGTCCACACCAAAGGTGTACCCGACCAGTTGTCTTTTATGAAAGCTAAATCCAACGTCATCCTTTTTATTAGCGTAAGCCTGATAGCTCGACAATATCATTCTCACCTAAATGAATAATCAATAAATCTGGAATTCCCCTCTCCCGTGACAACTTTGAAATCAAATTAAATAGATCTCCCTATTTCATCCCACCAACCCCCTTCCAAAATACTTCATGACCCTTGCTGTGTAATCCCAAAGCTCTGCCACAGATTTGTTGCTCCGCAAATGTAGCCGACCATTTGACAAAAGAATGTCCTATAATCCGGGTCCGCATTTTTCTTGGTAAAGAATCAACTCGACCTAAGGTGAGAAAAACAATATTAGTCTGGCATACTTACCAAACTTAATGCAGCCATTTCCGAATATACCGAGAGCAACAATCAGATTTCCATCTACCTATTTTTTGTATCTCCTCCCAACCCCAACCCAGCCTTGACGTCTCAGTCGCAGCCCCAGTTCTGAAAGAGTGGGTCCCAAACAACAGGGGGTTATTGCCTGCTAAAGTTAAAACTTTCCTTAATACTGCTAGCAACTGGAAACAGGTAATATTGTCCCCATTAGGATGACAAAATATCACCCCATGACGAAAGTCAGGAGACAGCAAAAAAGATTCCCACTCACCCAGCGGACAACAACCCACAACGCCACTCCCACTCAACTGAATCCATGTCCCTTTATCAATTTGATCTGTTTTTGACTGTCGCAACCAAATCCTCAAAACAAAACCATTTTGAACCTGTATGTCAGTAGTTTGTATACCTGTATATCCCCTTAAACCTAGCAATTCCGGTACTCTAAATGCCCCAAAGAACAACCATATCATACAAAGCCGAAAACGAATCACCTCCCACCCATTAAAACAGCAACTGGGCAAATACACTAACAGCTGCTGTAAAAGATTAAACGGAATTGGCTCCCGCAAAGGCAATTGATGAGCCCTTATTTTTCTGAAACCTTTTAACATCCTACGTAATAGCACCCCACCCTTTAACTCTATCCCAAAAAACAACTGACCATAAAAGGAAATCTGAGAAAGTTTGCCCGCAATGGTAGTATGTGACAAACCTTTGTCCATCAGGTACAAAACAAACTGTAAAATGAACTCTTCGTTACCAACCGATAAACCGCACTGATTCTGTGATGACGCATAGCTTAAAAACTCAGACCACGCCTGGCGATAACTGCGTCTGGTGATCAGAGCAATGGATCGTTCAACCAGCTCGATGATCCTCAATCCCCTAGTACCCAGATGTCTGAAGGAATCGCAGTTTTGCAGCTGTCCACCCCTGGCACCAAAGAACTAAATGTCTGCCAATTGGAATGAGATAAAGCATCTGCGATTGTATTATTAACACCTGGGATGTGTTTTGCTCTAAAGAATATGTTCAATTTGAGACTCTTCTCAAAAGACAGGGAGGTCTCCTATTGAGTCCAATCCGGGACCAGGAGGAATGAAGCAGAAGAAATAAAGGGAAGTCCCTATCTCACCAAACAATTGGAAAAAAGAGAGAGAGACCTTCTGGTGAATAGTGGAGAAGGTACTCGTACTTTGTATCTAAACCTCCTAGTAGATGGTGGAGGGGGTATTCACACTTTGTATATAAACCATAGCCACAAGGATAAAAATCACAACAAAATGGATAAATTCAAAATAAAGAATTATCTGAAATACTAAATATAGAAAAATTGTACGATTTATTCAAAGAATAATACATTCAAAAAACCTTTTCTTTAAAATTCATTTTGACAAAAAACAATTTTAGTGCCAATAGGACCAGTTAAAAATGTGACAATTCACATAAAGAACATTTCAAATGAATGTTACAGGGTTGTCGACGCAGAGTTTCGGTTTTATGATAAGACCTTCATCAGGACAAGGTTCTTTAACTATCTGTTATGTAGAGATAGTTCCAAATTCGCACCACATGGGTTGGTATTGCAATCAACTTCTTCATCAGCATTACGACACTATTGTCTTCATATAGTGTGCAGATCTTGTTTAAGTAAAGATGTTCTTTATGAGTCAAGGGAGCCACCGAAGAGTGAGAGATTAAAAGGTACAGTTCGTGGCTGGATGCACCTATCTCGAACCCGTACATCAACCGCTTTAATTAATTCGCGTGAAGTGCATCATTTACTCCATGAGTCCCGAATTTACTTGGTCGAGCTCTTAAAATAGTACGTCGGTCTTCTTGCTCCTCTTGACTCTCTCTGTATTCAGCAAAAGTCAATTTGAGACTCTGCAACATGAAAGATCTCAACAGATGCAAAACCCGCACATCTCTAGCTCGTTGCTTATTGACCAGATCCACTACAGACATGTTTTCCATATGAAATAACGGTACAAAAGGGGGTGGTGTTGGACGGAGCATCTGAATCAATCAAACACTCACACCCAGTCAAAAGGGAAAGCATGGCTTGGCAGTTCGGGCTGGACTGTTCCCATAAGGCACAGGGTCAGACTGATTTGCATATGACCATTTCTGAACTGGGGTGGCAGAGTGGGCTAAAGAACGGTGATGGATTAAACCCAGATCTTTTGACTGGGTGTGAGTGTTTGATTGGTTCAGATGCTACGTCCATTACCACCCCCTTTTGTACCGCTTTTGGCCGCCATAAGTGTGGCAGGGTATGCTCAGACGTGAGTCCCTTGCTCACTTTGCCACTGGATTCAAGCAAGCCGGGCTGAAGACGGCTGGAATGCCAGAAACCGGTCCTCCGAAGCTTGTTTCCGGTCCAGGGAAGGCATGGCTTGGCAGTTCGGGCTGGACTGTTCCCATGAGGCACAGGGTCAGACTGATTTGCATATGGCCATTTCTGAACTGGGGTGGCAGAGTGGGCTAAAGAACGGTGATGGATTAAACCCAGATCTTTTGACTGGGTGTGAGTGTTTGATTGGTTCAGATGCCCCGTCCATTACCACCCCCTTTTGTACCGCTTTTGGCCGCCATAAGTGTGGCAGGGTATGCTCAGACGTGAGTCCCTTGCTCACTTTGCCACTGGATTCAAGCAAGCCGGGCTGAAGACGGCTGGAATGCCAGAAACCGGTCCTCGGAAGCTTGTTTCCGGTCCAGGGAAGGCATGGCTTGGCAGTTCGAGCTGGACTGTTCCCATGAGGCACAGGGTCAGACTGATTTGCATATGGCCATTTCTGAACTGGGGTGGCAGAGTGGGCTAAAGAACGGTGATGGATTAAACCCAGATCTTTTGACTGGGTGTGAGTGTTTGATTGGTTCAGATGCCCCGTCCATTACCACCCCCTTTTGTACCGCTTTTGGCCGCCATAAGTGTAGCAGGGTATGCTCAGACATGAGTCCCTTGCTCACTTTGCCACTGGATTCAAGCAAGCCGGGCTGAAGACGGCTGGAATGCCAGAAACCGGTCCTCGGAAGCTTGTTTCCGATCCAGGGAAGGCATGGCTTGGCAGTTCGGGCTGGACTGTTCCCATGAGGCACAGGGTCAGACTGATTTGCATATGGCCATTTCTGAACTGGGGTGGCAGAGTGGGCTAAAGAACGGTGAGGATTAAACCCAGATCTTTTGACTGGGTATGAGTGTTTGATTGGTTCAGATGCTCCGTCCATTACCACCCCCTTTTGTACCGTTCCATATGAAATAAGACACACCTGTCTCTGAAATCCTCTCCCCAAACCCCTAACGCCACTAGTAGGGGAAAAAACTCAAGGAAAGCAATACTGCGGCCTTGTTGAACCCACTGTTGAGGCCATTACTCTGCACACCAACGTTCTTCCCAGAATAGTCCAAAACCATGAGCCCCGGATGCATCCGAAAATATTTGAATCTGCCATATAGTGTTATCTTCGACAAAAAAGATAGAAACACCATTAAATTCCTCCAAAAACTGCAGCCAAATCACCAGGCCATCTTTTACAGCCTTAGTAAGTCTTATCCGATGGTGAGGAAGGGAAGCTCCTGACATGGCGAAACCCAGCCTTCTGCAGAAAGTTCTGCCTGCCCTCACCTCTCTACAAGCTAAATTCAAATAGCCAAGCAATCGCTGCACTTGTCTGAACTCAATCTTCTGTCTGCCTAGCAATTCTCGCAAAAAGGACCTAATTTTATCCACTTTGTCAGCTGGTAAACGATCCATCATCACTTCCGTGTCAATCTCAATACCCAAGAATGTCAGCCTGGTAGATGGGCCCCCTGTCTTTTCTTGAGCTAATGGCACACCAAATTCTCTCGCCATCTCCTGGAAACACTCTAACACTCTACGACATTGATTACGTTTTGCCTGGCCAATGAATAAAAAATCGTCCAAGTAATGACAAACAGATGTATGTACACATTTCTGCACCAAGCACCACTGTAAAAATGTGCTAAATCTTTCAAACAACACGCAGGAAATGGAACAACCCATAGGTAATACTCTATCAACATAGTACGCGTCCTCAAAAAACATTCCTAACAGCTCAAAGTCTAATGGGTGAATAGGCAACAAACGAAACGCAGACTGCACATCACATTTGGCAAGCTCTGCACCAGTGCCCGCCAAACGCACTAAGCGCAAAGCGTCATCCACCGATGTATAGGAAACATTAGCATCCTCTGGCGAGATGAAATCATTGACCGATTGGCCCTCCGGCCATGATAAATGATGAATTAGCCTAAATTCACCCGCTGCCTTCTTGGGAATCACTACCAGAGGAGATACCATCAAATTGTTTAAAAGACACTGGCTAAAGGGTCCCACTATTCTTCCAGCTTGTAATTCTTTGTCCAGTTTCAATTGCACAATATGAGGCAAATCCTTAGCAGACTAAGTTATCAGCCCAACGATGATAATGAGGCCCTTGATAACCTATTCTAAATCCTACTTTAAAGCCCCAGAATAATTTAGAGGCCGCATCTGCATCTGGATACTCGTCCAACCATACTAATATAGCCTGTAAATTAACCGAGGTATGAGCCTTTTGGAATAACAGGTGGAATGGACCCTCTGCCTCTCTGTGCTTTCCCATGGTCACCAAACGTTTGGTTGGGGAAACACTGTGTAATGGGATGCCTACCACCACATTGCGAGCATTAATGTTTAAATTAGCAGAATTGCCTGACGCAGGTGCCGCGGTTGAAATTCCAACATGCACCTGCTGCAGGCAATTGTGCTCTACCCATCCCACCCGCCCCCATTGGGGCGGGATGCTGCAGAAAGAGCCGGTAAGTTATGGGCAGACCACTAGTAGTATGTATGGTTGTCGATGTCTGATTAAAAGACATCCATTGCAACCAAAGTTCTTGGTCCACTTCCCCCCAAGGTTTGTCATTGAAAATGCAGACTCTGTCCCAAAATTCTTCATCATAATTGAGCCAGGCTTAACCACCCACTTGTAAGTGCGCTTTCCTAATAATATCTATATATTTAAACATTGCAACTGCCCTTTCAGGATGCCTCTCACAGTACACGCTAGCGTAAATGAGAAAGGCAGCCGTCCAATTCTCAATGTTCTTGGGTACTCTAGGGCGACGAGACAGTTCCCATTCTTCCTTCTTTGAACCCTCCCTGGCCTAAATGTCTTTATGTAACAATTTAAAAACGTCTACAAATTTGCGTTTCCAAAACTTTTGTTTAGTTTTGTCTGAGAGATGCATACCCAGAGGCATGGCCAAACCCATATAGGGAAGTTTTGTCCGACTATTACCAGTATCTAAAATCGGTCTATTAGTGGGAGCATTCTTAACAGACCTTGTATTATCTTCACAGAAATCATTTACCTGTTGAACATTACACGACACAGGTGTTACCTTTGAAACAGACTCTGATTCCATTGCACTATTTACACTCCCTGCATTGCCGCCCCCTGAACAACATTAATGCCGCTCGTCAAAGGTCGTGACAACGCAGCCCACCAGTTAGGCTTACCTGACGTTAGCTGCGTAGCCCGCTTCTGAAATTCCTGAGAATCATCGCGCCCACGATGTCCGCCGCGCTGAACTCGATCCGCTGAGAAATCCGCTCTTGATCTCTGTAAAATACTAGAAGACGTGAATTTACCCCGATCCATGGTTCCCAACTCCTGAGTGAAAACTGAAGGAGCCGCCTTTTGTACCAAACCATCCACATAATTATCTTCATTTTCATTATCATGCCCATAAAATGTGTCACCTTGAACCATAGATAAATTTTGCATAGTAGCACTTGTACTCGGCAATTCACCATTCCCAATTCCACCATCATAAACCATCCAAGAGGTCACAGGTCTCCACTGAGAGAGCCAGGCCGTTGCCTCAAAACTCGCACTGGATCTGCCTCGAGAATACATCGGCCTACCAAAAGCCGCACTATGCTTCGCAGAAGTTGAAATGGAACCCCTATAACCTGACCTAGAGGCAGGGTCCGCCACCAATTTCTTACCGCTCTGGCCAGAAACCGCTGAAGACTTACCCATCACGGAATCCCTGATGTAACTCGATGCCTCCTCCTCTGAAATATCCGAGTGTTCCACCCAAACCCATTGGCCACATTGAGGACCAAACGAAGAGTCAAAGTCCACCTGAGGGTGGCAGGGTGGGTGGCGAGGTTCTGGAAAAATGGCAACCACCTCTGCATCCTGTTCACAGTCTATAACCTGCCTTTGGTTACGTTCCCTTATAGGCCATAATTCTATATACTGATCTAAAATAACATCATCCTCTGCAACATTGACTGGGAAACTCATTTCTGCATTGAAATCTAACTGTCCTTGCCTGCCCTGTCGCATGTCCGGCACGGAGGAAGAGCGCGGCGTTACCTGTTTCCCACGCACGGTCCTCCCTGAGGAGCGCTCTCGTCGCATCAGCATCGGCATACTAGGGGCATTTGGGGGAGACGGCGGTGCGCGGCTTGAAGACGGCAGACACGCCGCCACCGTCCGATTCACCCCCCTAGCTGCAGCACGTTTCGGGCGTTTGGCTCCTGCTTCCGCCTCCAACGGAGTGCCCGGCCGGAGCAGGTCACTTCGCCCGCCTCCACCAGAGCACGAACGGCGTCGCTTACCACCCGTTCGTCCTCCATAGCAACCGCTCAAACAACTCCTCTTAACAGCCGCGAAGACTCCTCCTCCTAACAAATTCCTCAGCTGACAGGAAAAACACGGCACAACAAACAAACTGCGCCACACTCCTCCCGCCTTCGCCGATGATGTCATTTCTGCTCACCACTTCCTAAATAGCCTAACTAAGCCTGCCCCCTTCCCACCCTACTGCCCAATCGCGCTAGGTGGATTGTTCCACAGCGCTGAAACTGTACTTCAGAGAAAAGCCTGGTGAACACTGTGTGAAACCACTTAAGGTCACCGGAAGGAAGGCGCCAAGGACAACTTGCTGGCAGGCTGGTAGGAAGGTGATCTATCACCGAAAAGCGCATCGACGATTGTCAGGGTTAGTAAGCGCTATATAAATGCAATTGGAATTAAAATTTTTATCAGGGTGAATGTGACATGTGTGAAGTGGAGGCACCCTGGGAGGGCTTGCATTCAAAGCATTTGCAATCACGAGAGAAAATATGTTACCATGAACTGAGAAATGCAACATTCAAAACATCTCTAACACTGAAAGGTTCTTTCCCTGGCACTGCAACCAACCTGTGGAGCTCGTTTCTTCCTCGGCTAAGAGCACAGTGTCATGAAAGACTGGCAGAATTGGCAGATGACGGAGAGTGCAAATGTGGCAAGCAGGGGTGGGGAGGGTGGGGGGAGTCACCAGTGCCGGGGAACGACAGACACAGCAGGCCACAGGTTGCAGATTGCAATGCAGGGCCAGTACGCAGCAATAGACGCGGTAGAAGCAATGTGGCAACCCCAGGGGGCCTACCAGGATTTATGAGACCACTTACCTTACCAGACGGCAGAAGGGTGCAGGCCGTGCCAGGCACACAAAACCACGAGGCCTATTCCAACTCGGTCACTACCCACCCAGACAGATCAAGCCAGGTCATAGGATCAGGATTGCATGCACTTTAAACGACGGACAATAAGACTCACCTGCGGGCGGCACACACGGGGGCTAGAAATAATCCCATTATGGGGTCAGGGTGCCTCTCTTTCTCAGTCACCTCTCTGGCCTCTGAGATGACGGCCTCCTCGACCTTCACCTCGCTCTCACCCTCAGTCACGCGCACATTTTATTGCGCGGCCGCGAGCCCCCCTGGCCCAGGCAAACAGCAATGCGCATGACATCACCAGGCAAAGTAGGCCTGGGCAGACCCCACCCTAAGGTTAAACTGTAAAACCGCGCGCAGACGCGGCAGCACTGCGGGGGAGATATCTGCGTGCGCACTGAGCACGGCATGGAGCAGAGGTGCTGGTGCAAGTGGATTTAAAAAAATAAATTATAATCATAGTCGCCTCACTAGCCTGCCTGCCTAAATGGAATTGAAATCGGGTCACAAAGTGAGTCACGGACATTAATCATGGACGGTGCGTATGATGCAGAACCAGCATTATGCACGGTCAGGGTCTAAACCGGCTCCCTGTAACAAAACCGGCCCTGTCACAAAACCGGCCCCCATATGAACCAGCCTACCGGGGGATTGCCCGGTGCCCGGAATCGCCAGTCCGGCCCTGGATGTAGGTGTAGGATGAGAATGGGGTGCGAGACTGTGTGAAATGGAGTGGAGAGGTCCAGGAGGATGAGGGCCGCCATGCCTCTGTCCAGAGCAATGCAGATGTCATCCATGGCAGCAATGAGGTCAGTTTCTGTGCTGTGGTTGGGTCTGAAATTAGACTGAGTGGTGTTGAGCAATTGATGATCATTGAGGTAATCGGTGAGTTATCTGTTAGTGATTTTCGCTAAGACAGTGGCCAGGAATGGTAGCAAGGAGATCGTTCTGTAGTTGGTGAGTGCTGAAGGGTCCGCAGAGGTTTTCGAAAGCTATGGGTAGAAAGATGTGGGTTTCCAAGCATCTGGGAAGGCTGTGGAAGAGGTTGAGGCATTCAGAATGGGTGTGAGTATGGCGCAGATAGACTGTGTGGTGGGGGCAGGGATCCCATGAGGCCACTGAGTGAATAGACTTTATGGTGGTCGTGGTTTCTTCTGAGGTGATTACTGGCTATGTGGTTAGCATTGGTTCTTTGGATACAATCGGGAGGCATTTCTCTAGATCTATCGAGTCTGCTTGTGGGCTGAAGCTGCTGTAAATGACAGGGAATTTGTTGCCTCTAGAATTGGAAGAGATTGTTGCAGAGGTTTGAGACAGTGATCAAACCATGAGGTGAAATCTTTCACAGTGGTGAAGATTCTTTTGCTTCTGTTGGTGCTGGCATTGATGCGGCCCGCCAGAGTCTTTCTCTGCCTATTGCTTTCTTGCTTGGTATGTTGCTCCAGCTTTCGCTCTCTGCATCTGGAGTTTTCCCCTGGGCCATCCTTTCTCTAGAGCAATCTGCAGGTCATGTCCTATTGCTCTGGAGTCTATATGGCTCCCGCCTTCCAACTGCATTCCCCTCGATCTGCAGATATGTCTCCCACATTTGTATCTCTCCAATATTTTCTACCTGCCACCCCACATACACCTCCCCAGCTGTTCATTGTTCTCACTCTTTTTGAAGATTCTGTTTCCCCGCGCCTCTTCTTCCTGGAGTGGGGACAACTGTTCCCTGTATAACTTTCTGGAGCCTTCATTTCCCTCCTCCCTTTGAAGTGGCATGCAGGTCCTACCACAGCCTAGAGATGCCTCTGGTTTTTCTTGCAAACCCTTTGCCTCCTCCTCCCCCCTGCCGAGAATGGCTCCTAACCTTCCCCTTGACCTTTAGATCTCCTGGACTTTGATGTCTGTTAACCCACTTCTAGTCAATGACGTCTGGCATCCAACAATTGAAGTGTTGGCCATGTACCGCGCATCTGTCTCATGACATCAGTCATTAAATATGGGAACTTTATACTGGATGAGCAAACAGGGACAGTACTGCACATATTGATTTACACAGCTAGAAGCAACGCTGTGCAACTTGACCAGCAGTCTGGGACAGCACTGCACATTAGGCCTGAAACAGTCAACAGCATAGCACAGCATGCTCATGGTCAGCACTGTAAAGCACCATAAACAACTAGGAACAATACATCACAGGAGGACACATGACTACTGCACAGCATGGCCAGCAGTCAGTGTCAACACTTCATATCTTCACATTGCAGCTTATGGCACAACTGCACAGCATGGTCTGTCATTTTGGGTAACACTGCAGCTTTGCACAGTATGGTCAGTGGCCAGAGGTAACAGTGCATCTCATGACCTGCAAAGTGGAATAAATGCACCTCATCTTCAGAATCTTGGGTAAGCACTAAAGGGTGTGACAGATCATTGTCGGGATCCAGGGCTGACCTATGCAGCACTGTAAAGAACATAGTGTGGGGTCTAATGCCCTGGACTCCTGCTCCTCATTTCATCATTCTGATAGTATGGCTGTGTTTTGCAAAGTAACCTGCTTCACGAGTTCTCTGGTAAATGAGTGGATCCCCTAACTTCCCCACCCTTCAGTGAGGGAGGTGTGTGTGTGTGTGAGGAGTGCTTGTAAACATTAATCCATGCATCTATCCATCCATCCATCCTTTGTTCATGTGCTCACTCTTCTATCTTTGTCCACAATCACTGCCCACACCTGATACACTCCTGCTTTCACCATACTTCTCCCCTCACTTGCCTGCTTCCCAACCCTACCCTTCCCCCGCCACACTGACCATGACCTATGTGCCCATGGATGCACCCAGTTGTTCACCTAGCCTTATGTCCATGTACTCACTCATTCATCACACCATATATCCATGCATGCACTCGCTTCCATTCCTTGTGGAATGCACTCACTCACTCACTCATCACATCATCCATCCATGCATGCACTCTCTTCCATTCCTCGTGGAGTGTACTCACTCATTCATCACACCATCCATCCATGCATGCACTCTCTTCCATTCCTTGTGGAATGCACTCGCTCACTCACTCATCACACCATCCATCCATGCATGCACTCTCTTCCATTTCTTTGTGGAATGCACACACTCATTCATCACACCATCCATCCATGCATGCACTCTCTTCCATTCCTTGTGGAATGCACTCACTCACTCACTCATCACACCATCCATCCATGCATGCACTTGCTTCCATTCCTTGTGGAATGCACTCACTCATCCATTCCTTCCCTCACACACTCATCCATTCCTTCATTCAGTCATCTCTCCATTCATCCAACCAATGATTCATTCCCACATTTAATAATAATAATAATAATACAGATACTTGTAGCGCAACAGCTACCTCAAACAGAGGTGTCCCGGCGCTTACCCATTTACACAACCACAGAGGCGCTTTTAGAAACCAGACGCACTAATAGAACAATACTGCCCTTAGCTTGTCGCTTTTGCTGTATGAATGTGTTTAAAAATGAGCAATACAGTCCAGCTGTGAGTGGGCATCCTGCAGCACGAGGGGTTAAATAGTTTTCCAAGCTTGGCGTCTCCGAAACTTGCAAGCCCTCCACAATTAAAGAAGCGAGTTGAGCATGAATCAGGGAGGTGTTGACAGAAAATTCAAAAACAAGAAATGCATCCAAAAAAGGTTGAGAAACCTTCCCGAAATCACTTCGTGTCGCTCAAGAAAGCTCGCCATGAGCTCCTTCTGTAGAGCCGGGTCTGTGAGAAGTTCACAAACAACCCTGGGCCGTGGCCCGGGCTGTGTGTGCAAAGACCACAGCGTGAGAGAGTTACCCTGACTCAGGCCCTCAGCCGGCGCTCGGACCTCGCCTGGAGCCCTGGGCTGCCAGCAATGATGTTATTCTGATGAACATCCTGTGATTCACTTCGAGCTGTAAGCCTCTTTGGCAACTCAAAGATGCAGTAATGAGACATTTGTAACGCACAATTAAGTGGGGTATTGTGCATAAACAATTGCACGTTGTGCAATTCTCAACAGGAAAGGCTGTCAGCAGAATCCAGCATAACATTTCAACAGAACTCAAATGTCCTTTGTGTATTTTTAAACTCAGATGTTTTGAAATTGAAAGACTTTCTTTATGTTGTTATTATTCTGTATATAGTTTTTATGACTATGAGCTTCACTTAGAGTTTGGTGGACTGATTACTCTCTCACAAAGGTCACGATTATCCTGTCCACCTTATTACAAGTGCATTGTATCCATCTATTTTTGACAAATTTCTTTAAACCTATCTTTTTAGCACATTGTGTGCTCCAGATATTGTTTTCCCTGCACAGCTAAAAGAGCATGCCAGGCTATCTCAGAGAGGACCAACCAGCTGGCAGTGAACAAGAGATGGAGGGTTTGGGGGTCACTGTCCTTTATCATCCTGACCTTTCCTTGTGCTATAACATGTCTGCACAGCCTGTATCAGGAAAGACAGTGTCAAACTCCCTGCATCTAGTATTGGGCCATGGATGCCATACTACACCAGGTTCACAGGAATGTACTAATTGAACACCTGGCTATCCATGCTCTAGCAAAACACACAAGATGATGGATGGAATGTTGCACAATGGCAAAACATTCACCCCCAGTCACAGATTTGGGTTTAATCATCGTTATTTTGCTCACCAAGCTACCCCAGTTCAGACATGGCCATATGCAAATCAGTTTTCGCCCTGTGCTTCATGGGAACAGTCCAGCCCGAACTGCCAAGTCATGTCTTCCCTGGACCGGAATCAAGCATCCTAGGACCGGTTTCTGGCTATCAGCCGTCTTCAGCCAGGATAGCTTGACTCCAGTGGCGTAGTGAGCACGGGACCCAAGTCTGGGCATACCCTTCTCACATAGGATGAACAGCAAAACACACAAGATGGTATCCATGCACTAGCTCTTGGTTCTCCAAAGTCGGTTCTGAAGGGCCGGATCCAGGTCAGATTTTTAAGACAAATATATTTATCTGAATGGGGATATGCTAAAAATCTGGCATTGATCCGGCTCTCCAGGACCGACTTTGGGTTGCTAATGACCGTCCACTGATTTTGAAGAGAATTACAGCTTGATTTAGAGTACAACGGTAATGGAAAATCTTCTGATTTCTGCAGAGAGTGCTAAATGTGGAGAAAAATATACCAGTAGAATTTCCTGCCACATAGTATGTCCATTTTTTGCCTCCAGCATTAGCACTTACTCCAGAAAAATTTAGGATTTTCTATTGCCACACAACTCTACATTACATCACCGAAACACCGGGGTGTAACCAAGTTGTTGAGCTCTCAAACCACTCCAGATCTTTATTCAACAGATCTCGCTCTAGATCCTTGTGAACAGATCCCTACTTCATTTCTGCATCTGATATTCAACAAGCCCTCGCAAAGCCGATAGTTCTGGCTTATTACTGAAAGTGACTCGATGCTTCTGTCCATGCAGTCAATCAGCCCTCCTTGCATTCATGCATCTGTTCAACCAGTCATTCACTAATGTTTTCTTTCACCTTACTAAATACCACCCACACAGATGCACCAATCAATGAAGAGGGGCCTTCTGTTATAACTCAGACCTATTGGTTTTGATTATTGTTAAAGAATGTTTGTGAGAGTGCTTCTAGTATGTCTTACCTTTAGTCTACGAGGGTGTGAGAACGGTACCCGCAGTGTATTACTTTTAGGCCCAGATTTTCAAAACTAGCAAGGAATTCAGTGCAGCAGCCTAAAATGTTGCACTGCTTTGCGTGACAAGGAGGGAGCAGGAGAGCTCCACATCTGCAAAGATATGTCTCTCTCCTTCCTTTTCCCTTTCCCTTTCCTTATCACCGGCGCTGATTTCAGCTGCCATGTGCCAGGCACACACCTTTGCACCACAGTGCAAGGGTATTTGCCTGAGTCTACCATAGGTTTTGTACTGGACGGATACACTTCCAGTACAACATACTATGCTTAGACACACTTGGAAACTTTTCTTACTTTCTATGAGTGCTGCACAGTGCAGCACACATGCAAAGTCAGAAAAGAAAGGAGAAATAAAAAACATTCTCCTTACAACGCCTCCTTTGAGATGGCATCAACTTTTGGCTCTAAACCCTGTATACTATTGTTTGTAGATATGGTTTTCTGTCAAAAGGCATGGGTGTGGGTGATTGCATGGAAACGCCCATGTACCACCAATGTAACCACACACCCCCCTCCCCCCCCGGATCCCTCCCCCTCCCCCCCCGGAGCTAAGTAACACAAAGCAGTGCTTCAAGCTGCTTTGCATTTCTTCCAGGGTACTTTCCAGCACAAAACAACTTTTGCACAGGAAAGTGAATCACGAAAAAACATTTTGTGCTGGTTAGTATCACTTTTGTGATGCTAACCCAGCGCAACATGTTTGTAAATCTACCCCTTAGTCGGTACAGGTGTCAGAGCTTTCAGGAGCATGTGAGTGCTATTTAGAAAGGGGTTTGATAATGCTGTCAGTGATGTTAGACCGCTACGTTTTCAAATGTGTGAGACTGCTGTTGGTAATGTGTGACTGCTAGTGTGTGAGGGGGATGGAAGTGCTGTCAATAGAGTCAGACAGCTACTTGTTAAGGTTTGTGAATGCTTTTGGCATTGTGTTATTACTATTTTGTGAGTGGTGTGACCATGCTTCTAGTGGTGTGTGACTGCTACTCTGATGGGTGTGCGAGTGCTGTCAGTAGCATCAGACTGAAAGTATGAGAGGGCTGAAGGTATTCTTACCTGCAGCCAACCCCACACAGGCATCCAACCGACCTTAGGCCGTGTGCAGTGGGGTGTTGGCCACAGATCCTGGCCTGTAGTAAGGCCCTGGGGGCAACAAATCTGAAAGCAGACAACTCCCTTGCAGGCTGACATCCCCATAGCTTTTGTCAAAGCAGCGTAGGGTTGGCCTTTGGGCCCCAGAGACCCCATCCTCCAGGGCCAAAACATATACATTACTGGCCCACTCCACAAGCCTTAATAGGCCATGGGGACCCAATCACCAGGACCAAATTCAACAAAAACGAGGAGGGGGCGTGCAGCCCTCCTCCCTGAGCCTTAATAGCCCCCAGGCACCCCATTCACGAGGCCCAAATTCTAAAAGAAGGGGAGCATGTGGCCACCTCTCGAAGCTTTTTTATTCCCCGGGAAAACCATCCCTTGGGGCCAAGTAATTGATAAAGGAGGGGGGCGCTTGGTGTCCCTCCCTGAGCCTAATTAGGTCCCGGAGACCTCATTCCCCAGGGAAGAAATAAAAGGGAAGGCGGCCACAAGAACCGCTTCCTGAGCTTTTATATGCCTAAGTGACCCATTCCCTGGGGCTGTACATGATTTTTTTGGCGGGAGATTTAAAAATTCTCCTGCCATATGGGAGCAAGCACATTTCATACCCACTGTAGTGCGGGCAGGGAAACTGCTGTATCACTGGAGTGGGCTCCCCAGGACACAGTAACAGAGGGTTGTGGTCCCCTGGGCCTTTAAAGGTACAGGGAGGGGGATGCGGCACCCCTCCCCTTTTGTTACATTTTGCCCCAAGTCCCCAGAGACTATTTAGGATCAGGATGGGGGCTGCATGCTCCTTTCCCTTTAATTTAATTATTCAACCCTGGAGGATGCAGTCCCCAGGTTCTTAGTAGGTTCATTAATTTATTAAAATGAGGCCCTAGGATATGGTCCCCAGGGCCTTATTCGGCATGGGAAGGGGAAGCATGTGCCCCCCTTAAGTAATATGTGCGCCTCCCCCTCGGGCCCTGGCCTACCATGCATTTTTTTTTTATTTAAAAGTTTTTGGCACCAGTTGTAGTGGGTTAGAATATCCCTACCCTGCCCCCTTAGGTCTATTTTGTGGTTTTTTGGTACTCAGGACTGACTCCTGAGTTGTAAGAGGGCTGCCTCCACTACCTGGTTGATGTGGTTGTCAACAATCAGATTTCAGCAGGAGATCTGTCAGTTGTGCTACTCCTCCGCGGCTTGAAATATATAATAAAATGTTTTTGAGCATTAATTGCTCAAAAAGTACTCAGTGGATTTACACAAAATCACTAAAAGCACTTTTCCTTGGAAAAGATCTGGCTTTCTGCCAAATTTAATGTAACTTGGTTCAGCCGTTTGAGCTGTAGCTGTTTCTAAAGTTCCTATGGAAAAATCACCCCAAAACATTCCATGCGTAACCTAGTCAAAAAGAAGTGTTTTTTCAGAAAGTTTTGTCGAGATTCGTCAAATGGCACCACAGTTATAGGCAACATAAAAAGGGAATTTCCCATGGAAACACACTCCTAAATTTGACTACCCAGTAGCGACCGCAACTGGATAATATAACTATTAAATGGTTCTATCATTATTTTGACTGTAATTATAATTATAACTTAATTTAAAATACAATTAAACTAAACTTTAACAATTTTGTTTAAAATAAATTAATTATACACATACCTTTTAACAAAACTTAATACATATTAAATAAAAATTAAAATGTCACTGAGCGTTACTCATTAAATAAAAATAAAAATGTTATTGTGGGCGGGATCTTTTTATTATTCTTTAAGAAATATTGTTTATAAATTAAATAAATATGTCAGAACACATTTATTTTAATGTGATAGTGTACAGTTAACATTTTTTTTTAATAGTTCTAGGTTCATAATGAATATTTTATACACAGTAGTAGAGCACACTGGTAGTATTTTTACACTCATAAACCCTGTTGTAAGAGGCTCCATTCGGTGATGAAAACATGTAAGTCTACAGTTAGGTGTAAATCAACACTCGGAAATGGCTAATAGTAAAAAAAATAGATTTACAGCCAAGTGCAGTAGTAGATTTAAACTTGAGTAAATGTACATGTGGAATGGGGGGTTGGGAGCACACGGCCTCACAGTCCCAGCACAGTTCGCCCCTTTGCATCCTGGTAAATGCAGTGCACATTTCAAACTTACTTCAAAAATAGCTGGAGTTTTTCACCAAAGTTGGTGCAGACATTGCTGTATATCTCTAGACACGTGTTTCTGGGTTGAGCCCGTCTTCAGTAGAGAGCAGCAGTATTAGAGAGCAAAGAAAAACATCTGGGGTTGCTGGAAATGCTGCCAAGTTCCTCTCAGGTCACAGTACCACTCACAGGCACACAGGTGCATCTCCAAAGCTCGTCAGCTTGCTGGCTCAAGGAAGCCTTTTAAACAGAAAGGGGGTTGGGAGCACATTGCCTCACAGTCCCAGCACAGTTCGCCCCTTTGCATCCTGGTAAATGCAGTACACAGTTCAAAATTACTACAAAATTAGCTGAGTGGTACTTAAACACGTGTCTAGATATATACAGCAATGTCTGCACCAACTTTGGTGGAAAACTACAACTAATTTTGAAGTAATTTTGAACTATGTACTGCATTTACCAGGATGCAAAGGGGTGAACTGTGCTGGGACTGTGAGGCAGTGTGCTCCCAACCCCCTTTCAGTAAATGTACATGTGTAAGTTTATTTCTCTGAAACAGGTATTTAGTGATGCTGTTTGTGACTTTATGTAACCAAAATGTAGTAACCCATCTGCCTTTCCCCACTGGCCTCCACGTTTACAGGATCACTGGAAGAGATCTAAGTGCTTTACTTGTCCCCGAGCAGAAGTAGGCTTTGCTGGACGAGGGGTGGACTTAGCAGAGTGTCCTGAATGACAGGAATGGGAATGTCAATCTATGTGATGTCTTGTTGTTCTTTGGGGTAGGCCGTGCGCCTGGAAGGCATGAGATGTTGGAGGTAGGGACAATGGTGCATTCGGCCTGAAACACTGATTACAACTTTGTTAGTATTTTGAAAAATACTTTACACAGATATTCTCTTCTCCTATAAGAAGTGCTTTCTGAAATGTAGTGTCAAAGGGAACATTTTTAAACATATTGGTTCAGTAATATTTAAAAATACGAGAAGTTGAGGATTATGGCTTCAATATTTATATTACATGTATTTGCTTTTGGTAAGCACAGTCTGCCAAAACATTGGTGAAATCCCAGGGTCTGATAAAACTGAGGGCGGTAACTAAGCACCAGCTATAAAGCAGACAGATGTCTCATCTGTGTCATTGGCAGTCGAACAACTATTATGTTAAATGAGATATTCCCTGGCCCTCACAGCTGAACAAAGCACATACCATTCATATGAATTACTGGAAGGTTTACCAAGGCATGACATTCCTCTGCCAACCCTATTATGAATACATCTATTCTCCACAATATGATATGTGTCTTTACGCGTTGACCCAGTGTGATCTGAGACACGCCTACACAATTGAGGTCTGTAGAAAAGATGGCTTTATTCGGCCCAATAATCAAATGTGAGGTTTCACACATCACTAGGATACAATGGGATCCATCTTTCCCTCTGGTTTTCACAACATAAATCCTTTATTCAATCCCACTTTAAATTATGATATGAATTTGCCAATTTTATATCAAATCATAGTTGTTTAGGAGACATCTTTTATTTTGCTGTTGATTTGTAATAAGCTTTGTCGACTAAAGATTCCAGCCCATGTAGTCGGTAGTCCCAGTTTCCCCTTGAAGCAAAGAGAGATCTTTGTCAACAAAGTGCCAGACGATGCTGCCTGCCTCCCCACTGCCCAATTCTTTCTTCCTGCACACAAGGGGGTCCCCTGCCATGACCCCACTGGCCTGTAGAAAGATAAAGAGATCCTTGTTAAAGAACGCCCACGAGATGCTGCCTGACTCCTTGTTCGACTCCCCCTGTCTGCCTTAAATACTGAAGTTTACTGTTTGTCCCCTCCCCCTCCCAGACAAAGCCTGTTCTGATTGGATACTTGAATAGAGGTCGTAACCCCGAGGTTCTGACCATCTCTGACTGGCTGGAATTGGAGAAAGTGGACAAGCAAATATACAACTAGCATTGAAACGTGATTGGGGCTTCTGGGCAGGCTTCCCGGTTAGATGTCATTGGAATGAGAGAATGAGGGCCCTAAAGTGCACAAAGGCATTAAGGAGTGAATATGAGCGAATATGACAAAGCTAGAGAACATAGATATAGCAATACAAAATGAGAATCAAAATCAACTTAAAGGGACTCTTGTTTTGGTTAAAGATTTTGTGGTATTAATTAGAAAAACTAGCATGGCCACCAGTGCTGCAATGTAAAAAAAGGTGTCATGAAAGAGTGTCTAAATAGGAGTCAGGATTCCAATGAGAGAATTTATTTTGCAAATAAAAAGAAGGTTAGTGGTAGCCCACACGTTACACACAACAGTTGTGGTGTTCTGTTATTTGGAGATGCTATTATTATAAAGTGATCTTGTGCTCTGTACTTTCCTATTATATGGTATTATTCGGTATAGAATGTAGGGCACTCTATCGGTGCTTGTATTATGGGCAGTGGATTTGGAACAGCTGATTCAGTTGGTGTTGATCCGCTGGGCCCTCGAGTTCTGTATGCTGTTTTCCTTTATTTTAATAAATTACAAGAAAACCACAAGAGTGTTCGGATTAATCTTTACAACAGTGTTAAGCAAATTTGGATTTCCATTGAAAACAAAACAAAAAAATACAGACAGCAATAAAAGCAAGCAATTTGCAAATTTGAAGTCGAAACTTTATAGGAGCAGGAAGGTGTTTTATGGTGTGTTCACAAAGTTGTTTATCTATAATCCTACCTAACGAATGAAAAACAATCACCTGTAGACAGACTTATGTCTGAAATAAGAGAGTTGCCTCAGAATGGACAGACAAGCATAAACAATAGATTGAGACTAAAAGAAAATACAAGGTACTTCTTGAACTACACCAAGCATCAAGGGATATTGATTTATAAAATATACTGTGAAATACAAAAACAATACTGTTCAATAGTTGAAAACCCTGGAGTTGAGCTAATCATCAATAAACCCGAGTACATATTCCGTTTCTTTGAGCCCATGTAGTGTTTGTTAGCCTTACTTTATTTCAATAAACGCTTGAGAGAAGCTATATCCATCTAATATGTGCAGCAGTTACATTAACTATCAAACAATAAGTAAATTAATGGTTAACATTTGGGCATTGCCAGAGCATAGTGGCTCTTCAACTAGATGAACACCTGTAATTCAAGGATGTCTAGAGAAACTACTGTTTTTGGACAGGTTGGTGTGGATTGATGCCTACTTCGTATTTCATATCCCCAGCTTTAATTGTTGGCAATAATTTGTATTCATAGTACTGATGATGTGTTTGTAGCTATGGTTTTGCTTGAGTTAACATATGAAGGTGGGTACTTTGGCGTATGATATGGCTGTTTTGTATGTGAGGGTGGATGCAATGGTGAAATGTATTGTTTGTGTGGATCGTGTGTTAGCATAGAATGTTGGATTTGTTGGCCTATTATGTTAGTTGTGTATGGACTTATGATGGTGGATGTATTTGTGATGATGGGTGTATTGAGACATTGGGGTGGGTGTGTTGCCGTATGATTTTGGTTTTTGCACCTATGATTTTGAGCGAGTGGCTGGAGGCCAGGCTGTGTGTCCAACCGCCTGCTGAGCACAACCAGGGGCTATGAGCAGTGGGTGGATGGCTGCATGCGGGATTGGGTGCAGGGTCTGTCTGGAGATACCTCTAACTTTTAACCCCTTCATGTCCTCCCGAACACCATTTTGAATACTAATTTCTTGAGAACTACTTAACAACTTTATATCAAATCACAAAAAGCTCACTTGCTGCGTGAAGTTCTAACTTTGTGCTTAAGTTGGTGTAGTTCCATTCAGCTGTTTTTTCGTATCAGATAGCAAACTTTGATATGGCAATTAAAATGGCACTTTTAGAACCCGTCCTTTTTCTTGTCCCCCTCTTGATGGATAAGAGCGAAACGTTCCATTAAGGAGCTGAAGTGGATGAACTTAAAAAGGATTCGTGCAAATACATCAAACAGCTCCAAAGTTATTAAAGAAACAAAAATGCCTTTCCAATTAATAGTCTGATCTCACTATAACTACAAGGTTGCCAGTGGCAATAACACCTCTATATAAACACTTAGGTTAGGAAAGAGTTTCCAATGAAAAAGATTTTTAGTTTTCATAATAACTTTGACACTGCTCCATTATTTCTTTTTTTGTCTTGCTTCCATTTCCTTATTAATCTTTTCTTTTTCCTCTTACCTTTGTGTTTATTGGGATCCTTTTAAGTTGTCTGATTTCATGTTCTATTTTATTCTAAATCCTCTGTACAGTTTTAATACAAATTTTAAATGTATTCTTTTGAAGACGTCATATTTACTTCATTCCATTTTTGTAACATTTCTAGTGTACTATTTCAAAATAATTCATTGGCAATGTCAACAAGTTTCTTTTCTGTAAGCTATATTGTGGTCTGTACTGTACAACAGAGTGCGTCACACAGTTTCACTAATTGCCCAGTAACATGTCACAGCACTTCCCCTTCAATCATCATCCTCGTTAATGAGTTTATGTGACATCACTGATCAAAACACCAAGAATGCACTAGCAATGATTGGTGCTAAATGCCATCTGATGACCTTGATGCCTTTCCAATTCAATGCATAATAAGATGCTAGGACCCTATCCCACTGCATCCTCATAAACTGACACAAGGTGATTACTATTACCTACCAGGAGTTAGTTAGTTCCATTTTCCAATGCAAAAAACATTGTTAAAGTGAACAAACAAAATATTACAACACTGAAACTCGTCAGTTACTTTTAGGGAACTTAACCATAATGTGTGCCATCATCACGCACTACTTATTACCTCACTGATGAGTCTCAAATGACATAATTGATAGCATCACTTATGACATCATCTATCAAACTTCTGTAGATCTAAGTTTTGGTTTCTCTAATGATGTGAATAATCATTTTGTTATTGACATTAGCAAGTAGTTTTGAGATATTAGCATTTGAAATCGGATAGTTAAAATTTGGAAATATCTTGAGTGTTAAAAATGCTTCTTTAATTTGGCTATAACTTTAGCATCATTTGAAGAAGTATCAAGAAGGTTAGTAAATGCTTTGCATGGTTATAATATACTTCACATCTTTAAATGTGTTCAGATTTGTCTAGAGAGGATCACACTTCGTGGGGTAGGGGTTGAAAAAAAAGTTCACTTGCTAGTAGTTAGGTGCTGTTTAATGAATGTGCATGAAATATTGCAGATCTTTAGCCAGGTCCTGCCCACAACCTATTAGGGGTGGGCTAGCATAGGTTATTCCTCTTTATTTAGTACTAGCTTACCCGTCGCGCGTTGCTGCGATCTCAGAAGAAAGGAAATTTAAGGAAACTTGTTATGATAACATTCAATTTACATTGTGTCATTTTTATTGAAACGTATTCATTTTAATATGGAAAACATTTTAAAGTGTTGTTTTAATTCTGTTTATTTATTCGCGTGCTTGTGGATACACAATATTTTTTGGTTTTCCGTCTGGTGCATACACAAATAAATCAGAAGGTTTTCCGGCGAGTGAGCTGGCCACATACAGTTGTCTATGTGAGAAGCACGGATTCTCCAAATCTAGTCCACACACTTCCAGCGATTGTCGTTGTGCTTTGTTGATAGTCATTGCAAAAGCGAGTCCCACCGGAAACTGTAAACGTTCAGTATTGGAAAGATTATGAGGGCCCTGGGGTGCCGGGGGGCCGGAGATTTTAACAATTTTTTTTTTGTTTGCCAGAAACCCTCGCGGGAGTGTACTCAACAACTTCCCAAAGTTTCATGCTGATCGGATGAATGGTGTAGTAATGCATGAAGGACAAACAGACAGACAGACAAACATTCGTTTTTTATTTATATAGATTATGGTAAAGGAAGATAGATAGATAAATAGATAGATAGATAGATAGATAGATAGATAGATAGATAGATAGATAGATAGATAGATAGATAGATAGATAGATAGATAGATAGATAGATAGATAGACAGGCAGATAAATGTAACTGTAATAGGGGCTTACATTACCATTGAGGGGTTCTGGGTATATCATAAACCACAAGGCTGAAGGCCAAGGGGTTTAGACATGTCACCTGCACCCCAAGAGTTCTTCTGTGAAATATAAGCTTGGAAATCACTAGCACACATTCAATAGGAAGATATACTATACATAATAATATTTATTTATTTCATATTATTTTATTTATTTTCTGGGGCTCATGAACCCTAAGCTGGTTCAAGCCCATAAAGACTTGTAGGCCTTTGTTGGGCCTCCCGCTTCCCCACAGGGTTTGCGAAGCAGCACAGGGTTGTCAAACCCAAGAGGAGCTCTTGTTTATTGTCCACAGACCTAGTAGAAAGTTTGGTGAAATTCAGATTCTCGCTACGATGTTTGCAAACCCTTGGCCGGAGTCTGCAAACTCCAAAGCAAAATAAAGAAACAGGGGTCCCTTCGGGAAATCTCCCCTCCCCCTTCCTAACCAGCCTGTGGGTCAGGGGATGGTCTCCCTATTCCCCTTTGGCTCTTCCCAAAGTTTATCCCAGGCACAAGTATAAAGCCCCACATCCTGTAAAGTCAGCCAATCAGATTCTTTGGGACCGCGAACCTGAAAAGGATGATGGGAGTAAAAAGCTTCTTTGTCCAATGAGGAAATTTTTAAAATGTAGGTCTGTAGACAGACTGCTAATCCAGGACCCTCAACTGACTAGCAGTCCAGATATCTCTAACTATTAACCCTTTAAAGCCCACTGACACGTTTATGAACACTATGCGGTCCATTACGATGGCCGGCGGACAAAGTCCGCCCGCCACCGTAGGGGAGCCAGGGACAGTCCCGCCATGTAAATTAGGATGCGCCTGCCACACTGGCAGGAGCATCATGGCCCCTTTACATTGCGGGTGGATCTGCTGGCTGCAGACCCACTTGCAGTGTAAATGGACTGTACACGGCATTCCCATGCACTACATGGCAGGCACCACGTGGTGCCTCCCACGTAGTGCATGGCAATGAGGGGGGTACCATAGGTACCCCCCATTTGCACACCCCACCCCCAATCAATCAATCAATCAGTGACACTTATAAAGCGCGCTACATACCCGTGGGGTCTCAAGGCGCTGGGGGGGGGGGGAGCCGCTACTGCTCGAACAGCCAGGTCTTCAGCTTCTTCCTGAAGGAGAGGTGGTCTTGGGTCAGGCGCAGGTCGGTCGGGAGGGAGTTCCAGGTCTTGGCGGCCAGGTGGGAGAAGGACCTTCCTCCTGTAGTCGCTCTTCGGATGCGGGGGACGGCGGCGAGGGCGTGGTTGGCTGATCGGAGGTGGCGTTTGGGAGCGTAGAAGTTGACTCGGCTGTTGAGGTAGCTCGGGCCTTGGTCGTGTAGGGCTTTGTGTGCGTGGGTGAGGAGGCGGAAGGTGATTCTTTTGTTGACGGGGAGCCAGTGAAGGTCTCGCAGATGTCCGGAGATGTGGCTGGTTCGTGGGATGTCGAGGATGAGTCTGGCTGAGGCGTTCTGGATCCGCTGGAGTCTCTTCTGGAGCTTGGCGGTGGTCCCGGCGTAGAGGGCGTTGCCGTAGTCCAGTCGGCTGGTGACGAGGGCCTGGGTGACGGTCTTCCTGGTCTCGGTGGGGATCCACCAGAAGATCTTCCGTAGCATGCGTAGGATGTTGAAGCATGCCGAGGAGACGTTGTTGACTTGCCTGGTCATGGAGAGGGAGGAGTCCAGGATGAAGCCCAGGTTGCGTGCATGGTCTGTCGGTTTGGGTGCGGTGCCCAGGGCGGGAGGCCACCAGGAGTCGTCCCAGGCGGAGGGAGAGGAGCCCAGGATGAGGACCTCCGTCTTGTCCGAGTTCAGTTTCAGGCGGCTGGTCGTCATCCACTCGGCTACCTCTTTCATCCCTTCGTGCAGGTTGGCTCTGGCGGCGGCGGGGTCGTTGGTCAGGGAGAGGATCAGCTGGGTGTCGTCGGCGTAGGAGATTATGCTGAGGTTGTGTTTGCGTACGATGGCCGCGAGGGGGCTCATGTAGACGTTGAAGAGGGTGGGGCTCAGAGATGATCCTTGGGGGACGCCGCAGATGACTTCGGTGGCCTCTGACTTGTACGGTGGTAGGCGGACTCTCTGTGTTCTCCCGTCGAGGAAGGAGGTGATCCACTCCAGCGCCTTGTCCTGGATTCCGACGTTGCTGAGGCGCCGTACTAGGGTGCGGTGGCAGACCGTGTCGAATGCCGCGGAGAGGTCTAGGAGGATGAGGGCCGCTGTTTCTCCATTGTCCATCAGGGCTCGGATGTCGTCGGTGGCGGCGATGAGGGCGGTCTCGGTGCTGTGGTTGGCTCGGAAGCCGGACTGTGAGGGGTCGAGGGATCCGTTCGTCTCGAGGAAAGCGGCCATCTGCTTGTTGACGGTCTTCTCGATGACTTTGGCTGGAAACGGGAGGAGCGAGATGGGGCGGTAATTCTTGAGGTCGGTGGGGTCCGCTGTTGGTTTCTTGAGTAGGGCGCTGAGTTCGGCGTGTTTCCAGCTCTCGGGGAAGATGGTGGTGTCGAGGGATGTGTTGATGATGTCTCGCAGGTGGGGTGCGATGACAGCGTCGGCTTTGTTGAAGACGTGGTGAGGGCAGGGGTCGGTCGGTGATCCGGAGTGGATGGAGTTCATCGTGCGGATGGTGTCTTCGGTGCTGATCGGGGTCCAGGCGCGGAGGGTGGTGGTGGGGGGTGGTTGTTCGGTCATGGTGTGCGTTGGTTGGTTGTTGAAGCTGTTGTGTATGTCCGCGATCTTGTTGTGGAAGTATGAAGCCAGGGAGTTGCAGAGGTCTTGCGATGGGGTGATGTCGTTGTTTCCTGCGCTGGCCCGCTATGGGCCCCCACCAGCAAAGACCGCAAGTCTTTCCAGCGCCATGGAAAGGCTCATTACTGCACTCATCATAAGATGGATGGCGGTGTCTCACAGACACTACCACCATATTGTGATCTGTTTCCGCCCGGTCGACAAGTCGACCGGCGGAAAACCGGCAGACAGTCTTTTGGTCCACCGGGTCCCCCGCCATGCAAATATGGCGGGGGAAATGGGTGGTGGGCGGAGGGAAATGTAGGGTGGATCGCCACCGCCATGCAGGCGGTGACGATCCGCCGTACATCATAATCAGCCCTTATGTGTGGAGCTGATCTGTAAATCTGTGCCAAAGTAAAGAGCAAATCAGTGATTTTCTTGACCCACCCCTTAAGCTTATATATATATATATATATATATATATATATATATATATATATATATATATATATATATATATATATATATATATATATATATATATATATAGATGCACCTATATAAGTAGGTTTCCAACAGGAATGTATGCAGTTTTAATCACTCTCACTGATTTTTGTATGGTTTTTGTATTTGAAACTGTAAACAATGTGTAAATATTTCAGACTTATTTCACTATGATTAATTATGTAAAGCCTTGATGAAGACCTAGGCCTGTGCTCCAGTGAGGGACAAAACGTGTTGTCTGTCCACTCTTCACTGTCTTCCCAAAGCATATTACATCATTGAGCATTAGAGAACAATGAAAATTGAATGAAATTTAAGATCTGCTACCTTACACACAAAGCAATATGGGGAAACGGACCCCACTACCTGGCGGAGAGACTTCACCACTATAATCCCACCGGGCTCTGCGCTCCAACTCTAAATTGCTCCTCAAAATCCCTAGGATAAAAAAGTCCAGAACCGGAGGCAAGTCATTCTCGTACCAAGCCCCACTCTTCTGGAATCAACTTTCTCTTGCCTTAAGACAGTGCCAGGACCACCGGAACATCAGGAAAATCCTTAAAACTGCTCTGTTCTAGCCTCTTTCTGCCGCTGCTCCTGCTGCGTTTCCAAGCGCTGACATACCCTCTCGAGGGTGATTCAAGCGCTACACAAGACTATAAATCAAATCAAATGTATTGTAAACATGCTATATTGGTGTGAAATGAATTTGCTTGAGTAACTACATTATTGTGATCCACATAATATGAGTTAGCCAAAACTTTATGCTTTTAAGCGGAAGAGCCTGCATTCTTATGAGATCCACGGACACACATCGCGGACTATGTTCTGCATTGCAACGTTTCCACACACACAGTGCTTAATTTGAAAAATAAGTGCTGGTGCTGAGGTTCCGTGACAATTGTAAGTGGTGTTTTCGACTCGCACGAATATGGTCGAGTCTGGTATCTATGAACTGCAAATGACGAGTTTAGTAAGTGTGCGCAGTTTCGCTGTGCTAACTTAAACCGTTCGTTTGTTATGTGGGTTTTTCATCTGTACCCACGGGTTCCATCTTAGATACGGCATCCATTTTGTCTCTTGCCCTCAAGTAGCCAGCGAACGGACGCTGTCCGCTTCGCGACCCTGGGACTCCCAAGATATTTGCGGAAGACACATGTCCTTTGTAAGTGTCTTTATGATGAGGGGGATGATACTGTAAGGCAGATGGCCCCGCTCGAGGCTCATCTCGCCGTGCCGGTCTATTGTCTCAGCCGTGCATCTCATTAGGCACGTCCCTTTGATGCCTGTATCTCGTGTTTCCCGATACCTCCCCTTTTACACCCTTTCCGATCTCCCCACTGTCTCCGTCTTCCTCTGCACCTGTCTTTGTTCCTATTTCGATCTGTTTTACTGCCGATTGGAATGCACTAATGTTGGGAAGATGGGTTTTTACAGTTGGGAACCGCCAAATGTTTCCGCACTTACGTTCCGGACCTTATGTGTATTAAAGTGACCAAAGCGACCCCTCTGGGGGATAATTATGGGAACCGGGTTGTAAACTTTTGTGTACCATGTTGTCTTATGGGTAAATTCTGTATAAAAGGAGCGATCCACAGAACCAATTTGAAGCAGTCTCCCCAAGTTGCACGTGTTGTACTTGTCGTGACTTCTGTGTTCCCTGCAGTAAATAAACCTTGAATCTTTGACGCCGAAGGAAGTGTCCCGTGTCTCTGTCACTCGTACGCCGGAGCAGGTTACCCACGAAGGTTTCAGGTGTTGTGCCCTGGCACCGCTGGGTCTTAAAGAACCCAGTCCTTCAGTTGGCGCCCAACGTGGGGCTGCATCAGTGGTACCGGTCCAAGCCCGACGATCGTGAGGAACTTCGTGTGAAATCTCCGAGGGAAGGTGCACTCCGCTTCATCGATCCTGTTGTCGAAACAAGTGGCCCGAAGACTTTTCCCGCGAAGATTCCCGCCTCCTGACGGCTGCGACGGACTGCTGCCCTGACTGTAGACCTGTTTTGGCGCCTGGCGTAGACCTTGGTATAGCGAGACAATTGACGGGCCTTCCTGGTGACGCCATCGATCTTTGAGTTAAGTATTTGTGGGTCGCTCCCAGAGTCCTTAGTTGTTGACACTTTAGCGAGTGTTTTTGTTGTTGACGCTGTGTGAGTGTTTTTGTCGGTGACACTTTGCTAGCGTACTTTGTTGTGTTATTTGACGACTGCAGACGCCAAAAACCGAGGGTATTAGCTCTTTGCTGGGACTTGGTAAATCCCGTAACCCTTGAAGTTTGTGAAACTCGGCTAGTGTGCAAGATGCCTGGTCGTAGTACTTTGTTCAGTTGTTTCAGACCTTGTGGTGTGGATTCCCGACTGGAGGACTCGTGTCCGATACCTCCGGTTGGAACTCCAACTTATGAACTGTACAGTAAACATGGGCTAGGCCCGATTACCTTTAATGATTATTGGATTCGTTATACAAAGAAGGACGGTGTCCTTAGTTGGCCACCTCATGGTAGCTTTGAGACCCCGATCTTAGATAACCTAGAGGCTAAATTGTTCGAGAAAAAGTCAAGGCCGGCCATGTTTGATGCCTTTCGGTTGTGGCGTAAAGAAGCCCGACAGAAAGAAATCAGACAGACTAAACGAAATCAGAGAGATAATGTTGCTACTATTGTAAAGAAAGCAGAGCAGTTTCAGCATGATAAGGAGGGTAAGGAAAAGGAAGTGTTTGACAGATTACAGCGTATGACTATAGATAAGTGCTATCCTGCTTTGCCTACGGAGTCGGAAAAGAAGGATGAGTCAGTTGAGGATCCTTTAATGTCCTATCTAATGAAGTCGCCACCTCCGTATGTACAGGGTACCACAGCTCCTGTGATTCCCCCTGTACCTGTTCCTGCACCTATTCTTCCTCTGCCTGTTCCTCAACCTGCACCCGTTCTTCCGACTGTTCCTGCTCCTTTGGCTGTTGCTATTCCTACTGCTCCTCCGCTTCCACATACTCCTGCTCACGCTCTGTTAACCCCTGCTGTTGTTTCTGTCTCTACTCCTTCACTTGTTAGTCCTGTGTCCTATACTTCTCCCTCTACTCGTAGTCGTAATTCTCCTCTTGCGGCTAGTTTCTTTCAGTCGCTCGGACCTGTTCTTGGGTCCGCTGGTTCAGATGGTCCTCAGAGACGTAGTCAGCTTCCTGGTAATAGAGAACGTGCTTCGCTATATAATATGGCGATGGGTTGGATGATGCATCCCCTTAGAAATCCACCACGTGTCGTACTCGATACGTTTTGTCAATTTAATATACCAACCCAAAGATTCGTGTTCGAGGAAATGTGTAAGGTCCTTCGTGATCAGATATCGGCCGACGCACCTGACGAGGTGCTGACCGCTTTGTCTGATCTACAGCTTCAGTTTTCGGCTGGACTGATAGTGGATACCAATGTTCGACGTGCTGTTGAACGGTTGCTATCTTTCCGTCCCGCTCCTATACCTCAAGTCTTGTTTGTTGAAGATGTTGAAAGACAGCCAGATGAGTCTGGTCAGTTTCCTATGCGAGAAGTTCCACCGGTATGGATGCCAGGTGATGCTACTGCTATTCCTATTATTCTGCCACATTTCCAGAGAGTATGGATACATCTCCCATGGAAACGCTCAGAAGTGTTGCAGGTGAAGCAATCCTTGCCTGACCCTCGCAAAAATCCTGCAGGGTACTATAAAGAATTATCGCAGCTCGTAGACGCTACGATAATGAATCTTGCCGATATTGATATGCTGTTTGGCAATGTCGTACCGCAACCGGTATGGGCTAAGATTTGTCAGGAGAATCATCCAAATGAATTAGGTGGCGATTGGGCTGCCCTTATTGCGGCCGATACGCGACAAGTTGGTGGGGCTAAGCCTGAACAACTCATTACTGCTCTCCCTCAAAGAATAATAACGTTAATGAAAACTCTTATGCCAGCTATGAGAGTAAATTGGGACAAATTGTCAGCTTGCAAGCAGAAGAAGGACGAGAGTGTCTCCGACTTCTTTACGAGGTTCGAGGAGGCATTCATAGATCATAGTGGTCAGGATATGAGCACTGAGGGTGGTCAAAGGTTGTTCGTGGATAAATTTGTTTCGAATTTATTGCCCGATTTGAGCAATAAATTAAAGAATTCAGAAAGTGCGTGGGCCGTTTCTACTTCAGCTCAGATATTGGCTACGGCACAATATTATGAGAATAGAGAGAAAGAAGAAAACGACTGTGCTGATAAAAAGACGAAAGAGCTTAAAACTAAAGTGCTGCTTCAGCAAGCGTATCCTCCACGTTCGAATCAGAACGCTTCGCAACAAAATAGATCGCAGCCGCAATCGAACAGATCGCAATCTCGTAATGACTCCTCTTCCCAAAGATCCTCGTTAGGGTACAATCAATGTGCTTATTGTAGACAAGAGGGTCACATTAAATTCAATTGTCCTGTTCTAAACGAACGTAATAGTGGTAACTCATCTAGAGGAGGTCGTGGTGGTTCACAGCAGGCACCACGTGGTAGAGGTCGTGGAGCTCAGAATGATCGTTCAGATAACTCATCAAATTCCGATAATTGTTTTGATCAACGTGGATCGTCGCAAGGACGATCTGCGCAGTACAATGTAGACGATTATTACGTCGATCAGGGGACTGACGACAGTAATTACTAGGACAGCCATGGACAAGGAGAGGGAGTGGTATCAGTTCCGGTTGATCAGAGAGGGCCTTACGTCGCAGTTGCTACATCGGGCGTCGTTGAGCCTTTTCTGTTGGACACTGGTGCAGCGAAAAGTTCCATTAAGCATTCGAAACTCCCTGGCGCACCTTTGTCTGGCTTAACAAATGTTTCCGTTGGATTTTCTGGCGCCCCCGTTAGCAATCCAGTTTCGTGCCCTTTGCCCCTTACAATTGGGCCTCGTGAGCTAGAAGCTCCGTTGATTTTGACTACTGGTTGTGGTGAAAATCTTTTGGGCCTGGATTTGCTTAAACGTTTGTATGCGACTTTGTGTTGTTCCCCTGCGGGTGTAAAGCTTACGTTGGGAGATAGGGTTGTCTCTCCCATGTACTTGTCTCTCGATAAGCTTCCGCCGGAATTGAGTTCTCTTCCTGCGTCTTTATGGGCAACCGGTCCCAATGATGTGGGCCTACTTGATATCTCACCTTATGTTGTTCAGTTGAAATCTAATGTGCGATTGCCACGTATTCCCCAGTATCGTATCAAGAAGTAACCTATCTAGGTCACTTATTGTCAAAGGAGGGAAGGCGGTTGACCCCAGAGAGAATTGCAGCAATTGCGCGAATGGCTGTGCCAACAACCCAAAGAGATGTGCGTGCCCTTCTAGGTATCACGTCGTATTGCAGGCAATGGATTCCAAATTTTTCATTGCTAGCGAAACCATTGGTGGCTCTTACGTGCAAGGATGTTTCGACTCCTTTACCATGGACGGAAGAATGTCAGAAAAGTTTTTCTGAACTACGTGATTCATTGTGTTCGGCTCCTGTGTTAGGTACTCCTGACTACAGCAAGCCGTTTACATTATATGTTCACGAGAGAGAAGGTTGTGCGTTGAGTGTCTTAACGCAACCTTTTGGTGGTAAACAACGTCCATGTGCATATTTTTCCTCGACCTTGGACCCAGTAGCTAGAGCATTGCCGAGTTGCTTGAGAGCAACAGCGGCAGCTGCGGTCTCTATCCGACAATCAGCAGGATTGGTCATGGATAATATGCTTACGGTGATGGTTCCGCATGCAGTTGACACTCTTTTGAATCGTACGAAAACTCAGCACTTGACAAGTGCGAGGTTGTCTGGGTACGAGTTGACGCTGTTGGCAAGCCACATTCAAATAAAACGTTGTAATGTTCTGAACCCGGCAACTTTGTTACCAATTAGCTCAGAGTCAGATGAAATAACAGAACATGATTGCTATTTGAGGACAGAGGAGGAAACGAAAGGTCGAGTGGACCTTAAAGACACCCCATTGGAAGACCCAGATGGTACACTGTATGTGGATGGTTCATGTTTCAAGTTGCCGAATGGCGATGTGACTACTGCTTATGCTGTTGTAACATTGAATACTGTTGTTGAGACTGCGAGATTAAATCAGAATTCTGCCCAAGCTGCAGAGCTGATCGCTCTTACTAGAGCGTGTGTGTTAGCGAAAGGGAAGCGCGTGAATGTGTTTACCGATAGCCAATATGCCTTTGGCGTCGCACACAGTTTTGGACGGTTGTGGAGAGAGAGAGGTTTTCTAACATCGCATGGTACGAAGATTCAGCATGGCCAGCTTGTGAATTATCTTTTGGATGCACTTACGTTGCCTAAGCAAGTGGCGATTGTTAAATGTAGTGCGCATCGTAAGGTGTCGGATGATGTTGGTCGTGGTAATGCTTTTGCGGATGAGACTGCTAAGGAGACTGCCCGGAACCTTAGCACTCGAATGTATGTGACGAGTTCGGTTAGGTGGCCTACAGAATCAAGTATGTGTGAGGACACTATTGAGAGTGTAAGAGCAATTCAGAATGAGGCCACCGAGACTGAAAAGACGAAGTGGAAAGAAAGTACGGGAAAGTTGGATGCGAATGGTTGTTGGATCGACTTATCGGACCAGAAAAGATGGATGTTGCCTGATGCGTATGTGCTGGCTGTTGTGACAATGGCACATGGGTTAGCACATATTAGCGCGAAAGGTATTTGCAAGTTGCTGTCTCCTGTGTGGAAGAATGATGGTATTACGAAATGTGCTGAACGCTTGGTTAAGAACTGTATGGTGTGTATGATGTACAATCCTGGCAAGGGAACCCCAACTCCTCCTGGCAGTTTTGCTCCCCCTTCATGTCCCTTTGAGGTGATCCAATTGGACTTCATCCATATGGAGCGATGCAATAACCTGAAATACGTTTTAGTTGTGGTTTGCGTATTCTCCCGATGGATCGAGGCTTATCCTCTCAAAGACAATACTGCTTTGTCTACTGCGAAAATCCTACTGAAGGAATACTTTCCTCGGTACGGAATGCCTAGAGTCGTGTGGTCAGATAACGGAAGTGAGTTTGTGGGGAGTGTGATGAAGAGTGTATGCAAGGGCCTTGGAATTAATCAGAAATTCCATAGCGCCAACCATCCCCAGTCAGCTGGTTTGGTTGAAGGGTATAACGGTACTCTTAAACTAAAGCTAGCGAAGATTCAGGCTACGACTGGTCTCTCGTGGCCTGACGCTTTACCCTTAGCATTACTGTCAACTAGGGCGACTGTACACTCCCTACGAAATAGTGTTCGGTCGTCCTGCGAATGTCTGGGGGGTTCCTAGGCCAGGTATTTTCTGTGATCTTGAGTATCCAATGTTGATCGATTATCTTCATGACTTGACTGCTAAACTGAGGTTAATTCACCAACAGGTTCACGAAGCATTGCCGACGCAGACGGAGGGTCCAGGTCACCAGCTCCAGCCCTGAGATTGGGTGGTGACGCGCAATTTCTCGCGCAAGAACAATTTGGATCCCAGGTTCACTGGACCCTACCAGGTCCTCCTTGCCACGAGAACTGCAGTTCGTCTAGAGGGCCGGAAAAATTGGGTGCATGCCACCCATACTAAGAAAGTCCCTATCCCGTTGCCAGCAGACTCGTGGGTGAGGAGAGGCATTGCATCAACTGAAACCGAAGGATTGCCGGCGTTTGTACCTTTCAGCGACGCACAACCTGTTGGAGAATCCTCAGTGCAGCGGAAAGGCACTGTTGAACATTTGTCAGCAAAAGGCTCAAGACCAGAACATTCAGCTGATCAACAGGACGTTGTCCCTTCAACGGATCCTTTGTTTGACGAACAGACACGTCCTGGGAAAACCCGATACTTTTTGCGATCTAGCACCAGAGACTAATAAAAGATCCTGTTCTGTCCCTTGACAATTGCATTATCCCGTTTTCCACGATCAGTTTGAACATTCGTATCATTGTAATTATTTTGTATATATTCATTGAGTTTCATTCCTTACACTTTTGCTTCCACAGCTGAGAAACATTGTTTTCGCATATATACACTTGTGAAATAAAGGCCGTAGGGCCGCGCGCGTACTTCCTTCTGGTTAGTAGGTCTTGACGCTAGGTTAAAGACCGTCGGTTCCTGGGAACTCCTAGGGATTGACTGCTGCTACACAGAACGAAGTGCGTCAAGAAACGTTGCGGACGGTCATAGGGAATGGCATTCTCGAAGCTGATGAACTTGGAAGAAGCTCAGGCTCATAGATTCAAGCTGCAGCAACTCAGTCGTACCAAATGTTTTTTGTTCCAAATATTCGTGTTGTTTTTGACTGTTTCTGCATTATTGGCGGGTGGGGTGTATTACACAATGTCTTACTTCTTACCATCTGCTACACCTACTCCTACCCCTGACCCTAAACTTACCTCCACTGCTTCTCCTCATTCTTTTCATATCTTACCTGAACACGAGCAGGCTAGACGTGCAGAATTCCGCAATAATTCCTTTATTCAGCTCCTCCATCAGCATCAGTTAGTGGTTAACACTACTAATTGTTGGGTGTGTGGGTTGATGCCACATACTACGGATAAGGGAATTCCATATCTGGTGTTACCGTATAGTTCCCAAGGGTCTGCTCGAGCATTTCAAACAATGTTTCGAAGCGCACTGGGTTTCCACCCCATTCGAGAACCACGTTCCCCCCTACTCTGGTCCTACCTCGTATCAAAAACCTTTGTCTATAGCAATAGAGGATTTAGATAGCGATATCTATGATCCCTCGCTTATTCCCGAGGAAGAGGTACAAGCCTATAGGGTCCTAAGTACGGGCGAATATAGTGTGTTCACTAGTGAAAAACAGCTTAAAAGCTCGCCTCCGATATGGGTCGTACCCCACATTGGTAATTTTTGTCTCATAGGTCGTGGCCGAAGATCGAAAGCCCGACTTGGAGAGAGTGCTTGCACTGAAAATTACATTCTGCCGATGGTCTCGTCCCCTGTGTTCCTGGCCGCCAAGGGTACATACTTTATTTGTCATGATCGTGCATATGCATGGTTGCCCTCTGACTTCATGGGCTCATGCTTCATCGCAAACTTGTTGCCTCCGACGTTCACTGTAGATGCAGACTATCACAAGACTAGAGTTGTGAGAGGCGTAATTAGCGAAGAGGATACTGCCGGTCAAGAGGCAGGAGACTTTTTCAAGGGTTTCCTCCCGTTTTGGGGACCTATGGTAAATAGTAGGAACCTGAGACAGTTGACTCGAGTGGTAGAATCGACAGCTAATATTACTGCCAGTGCCCTTGGTAATATCACCACTGAACTTCAGGCGGATAGACTTATGACGTTACAAAACCGTATGGTTTTAGACGTGATCTTAGCAGATCGAGGTGGGGTATGTAAGGTGATCCATTCGAGCTGCTGTATTTTCATTCCTGATAATGCTCCGACTGTCTATCAAGCCATCTCGAAGTTGCATAAGATCTCCGAATCCATACACGTGGATGTAGGGGATTGGACGCTACTTGGGTGGTTTTGGGGCCTGATGTCGACTTGGGGTTGGAAGATTCTGATGATCATCGGAGTCGTTGTGGCGTTCCTGTTCACGTGTTGCCTTTGTGTGCAGTGTGGTCCTGCCTTATGTGGCCTCTGTGCTACAACGTGTATGAGACAGCCACCTGTTACCAAGGGGACTCGGTTGGACAGAGCTATGCTACAACAACATCTGGATGGTCTGATGAATATCGAGTATGATTCCGACTAGTGCTTGCCTACATGAGGGCAAAAGGAGCGTCTGAGGTTCCGTGACAATTGTAAGTGGTGTTTTCGACTCGCACGAATATGGTCGAGTCTGGTATCTATGAACCGCAAATGACGAGTTTAGTAAGTGTGCGCAGTTTCGCTGTGCTAACTTAAACCATTCGTTTGTTATGTGGGTTTTTCATCTGTACCCACGGGTTCCATCTTAGATACGGCATCCATTTTGTCTCTTGCCCTCAAGTAGCCAGCGAACGGACGCTGTCCGCTTCGCGACCCTGGGACTCCCAAGATATTTGCGGAAGACACATGTCCTTTGTAAGTGTCTTTATGATGAGGGGGATGATACTGTAAGGCAGATGGCCCCGCTCGAGGCTCATCTCGCCGTGCCGGTCTATTGTCTCAGCCGTGCATCTCATTAGGCGCGTCCCTTTGATGCCTGTATCTCGTGTTTCCCGATACCTCCCCTTTTACACCCTTTCCGATCTCCCCACTGTCTCCGTCTTCCTCTGCACCTGTCTTTATTCCTATTTCGATCTGTTTTACTGCCGATTGGAATGCACTAATGTTGGGAAGATGGGTTTTTACAGTTGGGAACCGCCAAATGTTTCCGCACTTACGTTCCGGACCTTATGTGTATTAAAGTGACCAAAGCGACCCCTCTGGGGGATAATTATGGGAACCGGGTTGTAAACTTTTGTGTACCATGTTGTCTTATGGGTAAATTCTGTATAAAAGGAGCGATCCACAGAACCAATTTGAAGCAGTCTCCCCAAGTTGCACGTGTTGTACTTGTCGTGACTTCTGTGTTCCCTGCAGTAAATAAACCTTGAATCTTTGACGCCGAAGGAAGTGTCCCGTGTCTCTGTCACTCGTACGCCGGAGCAGGTTACCCACGAAGGTTTCAGGTGTTGTGCCCTGGCACCGCTGGGTCTTAAAGAACCCAGTCCTTCAGTGCCCAAAGCGTTGCTCAGACGGCCGCCGCTTTTAAATGTCAGCGTTCCGAATATCAAGGCTGCATAGTCCTGGTTACACATCATGCCTCTTTGATCCACTGCCAGACACGCCCTGCCCCTTTGTCTCACTCTTGCAGGTTACTGCCTTCTCTCTCGATATGGTTTTCTGTATTTCTCTTCCTCCTTTGTGTGTTTTTCCCTCTCTTGCTCTCCGGAAATGTCTGATGAGAAAAAATAAGTGCTGGTCCCCAAAAAATGAGTACCGATGGCACCCAACGGCATCCGCAGTGTCAAATTTAGCACTCAATGAACCAAGTGGCCTAGCAACCCCTGTTCAGATTAGTGAATGAAAGAAGTGGTTTGTTTTGCAGATAAGAAAAGACAGCTGAAAAAGAAATGGTTAAATTGGCACTGGTCAGAGTCATGATCTGCATCACTATGGCAAAGCTTTAGCAGCCTTTGTAGGAGATGAAGGTATACTTTGTTGTTTCCTTGTGGGCTTTAGGGTCTGGATTCACATAAGGATTTTCATACAGTGGCCTCAAACAAGTTGTGGCTGAATTGTGTTTGCTTTGATGAATGTTCCTGTAGATTTCATTAAGCAGAACCTCAAACCACAATATCTAGAGATTCCAACCATTTGACTCAATCATAAAAATGAAGGTCCAGGACATCTGGCAATGTTTTCACCCTGGCCAAGTGTGCTTTGTATTAACATCTGGCGTCGCTTCAATCAATGTGGAGTCTAGATGTTTGTGAAACTAATTGCAAGCAACATATGGAGCTGTGAAATATGGGACTAAAAACGGCAACATAATGATATTGGAAAAGAAGAAAGTGGTTGGATCATCTGGATGTTCCTACCAGGATCCATATAAGAGATCTAAAGAGAGTTCCACAAGTATGAATGGAGATAATGATTAACAGCTAAGAGGTGATGGCAGAACCAGTCCCAGGTTCTGAAGATACGCAAGGGCTATCGCGCCTCAATCGAGGTGATTACATCCTTTCGTAACTGATTTCCAAGGTCCATTGCATTACAGACACTGATAAATATATAACAAAACAAAACAAAATTCCTTTCTGTGTTATTCAGTATTAGGCTTTGTGACCTACTGGTCTACTTTCAGTATTTGTACTTCTAACTAAACAGAAAAGTTATAAAGGTACTTATTACACCACACTAGAGTGACTTTCTTTCTCTCAACATTTTATTTTCATTTGTTAAAAACATTCATATAAAATTCATCACAGGATACTTCATATCCAACATATATATTTGAGCATTCCCTAATCTAATACAGAGATAAATCCTATTCTTATTATTGCTCAAAACACAAACACAAAAATAAAAGCCAATTTTTTGGGCATATATTGTTTAAAATTCTAAAGTATATGTTACTTCAGGCAGTCCTTTTGTCGACGCGTTTCGGTGCGTTGAGGTCTTTTAGGCACCTTCCTCAGGACAGACTTATAGGTTTCAAAATATTGCGCTTCTTTCTAAAACTAAATGAAAACAATTAGTGTCTAATTTTGTTGAGAATTCCTATCTATCTCTAGAGCGTGGGTCTCTCATTGTACCTTATATCCCTCTGTCTGTTTTTAAAGAAGGCTATCTTACTTTTATTGCAAATGTTGCGAATATTCCCACTTCTTCTAATTGGGGGGTATCCGTTGTATATGTTTCAGTTTCTTTATTCTCTATAACGTAGAAAAGGTAAGCCCATGTCATCCTTTACACTATACCTTTATGTCATTCAGGCACTTGCATTGTTTCTCATGTTACTTACTTAAAAACAGGAGAATAGCTGTTTGCGTGTCTTGTTTATTTTTGCGTCTGTAAATTTGTGCACGGAATTCCGGTAAATGTATTTCTTATTTATCCATCTATTGAAAAAGAGTTTCGGCATCTCAATATATTTATAGTTTGTTAAAATGTATATTGTGTCTCTATACGGATTACATCTGTCCCCTTGAATTACATACCTGCTGGGTGGATTTCTTAAGTCCCTGTATTTGTCATAAATACAATTCTTCACTTTGGTGTTTGTATGCTGGGCACCCTCTATGTCAGGTTATTCTTTTATCCCAGACCCTAATAAGGGAATATAGAAGGAAAGATACATGCTTATCATGTTTTTGTTCGTATCTACACATTTTTGAGCATGTTTTACTCTATTCTTTTAATACCCATTCATTAACCGGGTATAGATGTCACCATGTTTTGGTCCGAACAAACAAGAGAGTTCCTTCATGTATTATCCTGATATGTACTTTTATAAGCATAGTTGTAATTAAACGTGCTCTATTCCCTTCTTCTCTTATGTTTATACGTTGCATGAGGGAAACATTATCGTTCCTCCCCCTTCCTATTCTAATAGACTATTTCTTTAACATTCAGCAAAAGTCTGTAGTGGGACACGCTATGTTAATCTCGTGCACTGTGCGAGAAATGCTTGAACAAGGTTCTGCTCGTCACAAAGGAAATGCAGTTAACATTTTCGGATTGTAAAGTTAAATTAAAACTTGCCTATTTCGCTGATCTGCCCTCTCCCTATAAGGCGGTATATTAGCGTTACCGGTCCCACCCCGACTGCTCACCTTAACGTTTTCGGCATCAAGCCGTCGACACGTCCTCTCTCCCGTGTGATGATGTATGGAGGGAGGATCGGGAGCGGCTTTTTATAGTAGTCACGGCTCCAATTAGGACTTTCATTGAGTGCAGCTGCGCCTCCTTAAGTGCCGTTCATGAGCCTAGGTGCATTATTTTGAAGGGGTTTTCTTTTTGTAAAATGCGTGACTACGTCCGTATTCATAATATTAAATTTGTGGACACTTTTGTAATGCCGATTGATAATATATATCGTATTTAGTTTATGACGATATCACTAAAGAAGAGACTCCATTTTAGTAGTTTCCTTTAGGATAAGAGATGCCGTCATTACGCTAAACGGTGACTCTAGCGCCATATTTGTAGTTTATTTACTTACGTAGAACTACATTATTGTTTTAGTCGATCCGATTGCATCTCTTAGTTACTACTTATTTACAAATTAATACAGATGTTTTTATATACATTTTGTCGTCCTTACTAATATTTATATGTACATTGGATGTATCTCCTTTATAACATTATCACTATAAAAGAGACTCCGTTTCGGTAATTCCCTTTCGGATGAGGTTTGACATGATTTACGCTAAACGGTGACTCTAGCGCCATGTTTGTGGTTGGATTACCGTTTTAAACTACATTGTTATTTTGGTCAATCTTATCGCGTGTACTCATTGCTACATGTATACAGATATTTTTATATTCATTTTGTTATCCATACTAATATTTGTATTCACATTAAATGTATTGCAATTGAAAACAAAAGTTTTATTTAGATTCAGTGGTCGCGAAAGAAAGTCACTCTAGTGTGGTGTAATAATAAGTACCTTTATAACTTTTCTGTTTAGTTAGAAGTACAAATACTGAAAGTAGACCAGTAGGTCACAAAGCCTAATACTGAATAACACAGAAAGGAATTTTGTTTTGTTATATCTCTATACCCAGTCCTTTCTGGTTTCCTGGGACACTCTCTTCTTTTGAAGACACTGATAAATAAGCATCCAGTGCACTTGTTTAACACTTAGTGCTCAGAAAAGCTACAGTGGGGTTAGAGATTCAGAAGTCAAGAAGATACAAAATGTCACTCAATAGCAGATTGTCCAGCCGTTGCTTTTTCTTTAACCAAAAAAAGGTACTTTAGTCTACCACTGTGCAATACCACACAGATGTATCCTCCAAAATCCAAGCTTTTAGCTGTTGGGTACATACTGCTCTGAGTACATTACTACACCCTGCATCGATAGAGTTGAAGCTGTGGCTTTCATTATTAGGCAGTCAGCAATGGCAGCCAGTGGTACTAAAAGAAGCCAGCAGTACCTCCCTCCATCCGCCTTGTTCCTTTCTCAGCTTCTCTGAATTTGGATTTTCCGTGTATTTCCTCTATTGGTTGGCCACCAAGGAAGAATGTTTGTCTGAGGCTGACTTGGTTAAAATGTTGGAGCATCAGGTCGGTCTCATTCTTACGAAGGCCTCCTCTCCTGTTTGATAGAAAGACTGCTGCAACAACAACAGAACATGTCTAAGTGAATCCAGTTGTGGACACACCTAGATCACATTAGGGATAGGTCAGGAAATCTTTGCTTTCCAGGTGTATATCCACTGGCCTATCTTATTCTGAGGCCTTTATTCCCACAAAATCACGCCTCCCCCCGCTGTAATAACTATTAGTTGCATAATTCTGAGTTTCTTCACAGAGGGTAAATACTCTGTTAAACTGTGACTCCTGGTTAAGGGTTTGCAGCATTCCATTACACTTTGGCTTAGTACCTCTTGCTGCTAGGCCTAAACTTTGGTTCTTAGAGCTAAAAGTTTTTTACTTTCATGGCGAAATTTGTGACTTGTCTGGTCTAGCCCTAAGCAAAGTTTCGAGAACCAATCAGGCAAGAGCGCCTATTTTGTATTACAGTATGTTCTGCTGGGAATTACATTGTCTGGGAGCCTGGAAGTACCTACCTACCCACATGATGCAAGATGGCAAGGAGGCGAGAAGGGAATGGAGGTGGGGTGCTGAAAATTGAGCAGGGGAGTGTCTGTGCTCCCCAGAGTAAAAGGTGTGGAGGGAAGGGACGTGGTCAGGGGGACCTGGGAGTTGAAGACAATGCCTAGGGTGAGGGGGCTTCAAGCAGAACATGCCTCCCAAGCAGCACAAGACTCCTTGTTGCCTTTGTGGCACTGTGAACAGTTCCCAAGAACAATTCCCTAGTAGTATGGATAATAGCAAAGCCTGAGCTGTATTTGTGTGCCTGGGACACAGGGAGGCTGGATATGTTGCACAAAGGTGGAGTGTACAAAAGTCTTAATGAACCATGATGATGAGGAGGAATGTAATCCCCGGCAAGCAGCCATAAAGCCTTTGATGGCATAATCCTGCTTAGGCTAAGGGCTAGAACTACCCACCAGCTACCAGGACCCAGCTCGTTCCCACACTATGAGAACAGAATCAGTGCCGACAGGAAGAAATGTTGCATTTCTCCTGCTATGATGCAGCTGTCTTAAGAAGGAAAAGAAGATTGCACTGCTGAAGCAACCTGTTCTGTATCTGTTCTGGGAGGAGTGAAACTTTCCACTGCTGTTGGGTTAGCTGTAACTCTCTGCTCTCTGGGAGGGAAAGCAGCCTGCACTCCTGCACTCCTGCTGCCCTGCTGCTCCTGTACTGTAGGAAGGGAATATTGCACTAATGAAAGAAAGGCTCCAGACCAAGGCTAGCTGTCCTCCAACCTGGATCCAATTCTGCTTCCTCTGGACCAATCACAGGCCTTTGCTGCACCCTTCATCAAGTGCTCTTGACAGCTCATCTATCCAGCACCACACAATGCTCCACCCTCCAGGTCTGCCTGCTGCTCCTACTTTCAAGAACTCTGAGCTGCTGCTCCTCCTTGGAACCTATCCTGTTCAACCACTAGGGGTGGACTCTGCTGGCCTGCTTGACCCTATTGCTGTTATTCCTCAACACGCACCTCTGCAACATGGGGAATGTAGTTCTTCTGTTGTTCTAGTGCTGCCTGTGCTGTTCATTGTTTGGTGTTTTGTTTCTGTAGCTCCAGATGACCCAGGAGCAGTATCACCACCGAGGTCCATCCCTAAGCAAAAGCCCACTACGAGCAGACTCTTTTGTCTTGTCTCTGCCAGACGAGGAAGTAAAGGCAAGTACCAAAGGAGTAACAGTGCCTGTCTCTTGCATCAGCATGTAGGGCCCTGAGTGCATCTGTGGGATGGGTTCTGAGGTGAGGGCTTGTGACAGTACCCTGGCCTCTGAACCCTAATGTACTATCCTAATGGTCAAAAGAGAAATGGCCACAAAATGCTGTCACAAGACAAGGGCAGACACATCAACTGCCAATCCTCCGTCCGGCCCATACCCTTTCCAGAAGACCTGGAATCGCAAATTGAATCCACGCCAAGAAGAACCAGGGGTGCAGGCTACCTCGTATTTGGGGAAGCCATCAATCCATCTCAGGAGTGGGAAGTATTACGGGCAGACATCACCAGTTTCAGCACAGACGTTGGAATACTGGATGTATCTTCATGGAAGCCACCAGGCATAGCATGTAGCCCACAGAACTAATCTAAGACAACATCTCAATTTTCAGCCCACAACATGGGCTAGAAATTGCTGCAGGAATGGAATGACAGGTTCCACATAGAACTCACTTTGCACAGGACAGTACCGGGGGACTGGGCACGGCTTAGTGTCTGCAAACCTCTTGTAGTCTGATTTGGCTTCTCTGAGATTACAAAAGGCCACACAAGTAACTGGTGGCTGCCTCAGAGTCAACCTGGTCATTCTTAGGGATAATCAAAGGAACTGAAATCCAAATGGAATAAAGTGTCTTTACATTTACTTAGAAGTATACAAAGAGTTACTATAAGCAAATTTGGCCACCCACGGAAAATTGACCCATGAACCGGCATTGGCTGATGGGTAACAATGCCAGCATTACTTTATAGTTTGGCTCAAACTCTCAGTTTTGAGCATTGGTGTGAAGGTGAAGCTGCTGGAAAGGAATGACTTACAGTGAAGTGTCTGACACAAATGTTGACAAGATCGAAATGTGGATTGTGTACTTCCATCCAAAACAAAGATTTTGTGAAGGCCATGCAGTTTGTCAAGAAATTTGCAAAAGAGAAGGGCAGTTTGAGTGCAGTAGGGCATTTGGGGCAGGTGATAAAAAGGACTAGTTAAGTTAGCCTGTCTAGTATTCCTAGAATGATGATCATTTCTTGAGCTAAAGGAAAATCCGTGATGAAATCCACGGAGACAATCTTCAAAGGCTACTCTGGTGCTCCCAGTGGTTTGCAACAATCTACTTTGGTATGAGGACATAACATAAAACATAACAGGTGTATTTGCAAAGCGCACGTTTACCCGAAGGTGTCCTGGCACTGAATAACAGATGTTTATTGTTACCCAACTCAATGGTACTCATTTTATCGACCTCAAATGGATGAAAGGCTGAGTGGATCGAATGAATTCTTAAAGGTAAAGTGTCATCATTTTAGACTGAGGCCCAGCAGAAATATCGACCCACTAAGCCATGTGTTTTAGGCTCCAGGGTTGGTCAGCCAGCAGGATCTCATGACACCCCTTTAGATTTGTTGCTGCAATGTCAGTGGGTATAAATGGAAGTATGATGGTGAGCTGATAGGTCTCATGGAGTACTTGATGGGATTCTTTCACCACCCATCTGAGCAAAAATCTATGGGTTAGTACATAATTTTCTGTGTTTAAAAAGGCATGGGGTCTACTACCCCACAAATAGGCTGAGCTGGAGCAATGTGCAGGGGTTCCTCTGCCAGAATAGTATTGTCAGGAGTTTCATGTCTACATTAGATATCAGTTTTTCAATTGGCAACTCCAGGTCGAATAAATAACATCCACTCAACTGTCACTGGGTGACAACCCTAGATGAACATAGAGACTGAAGGTTTCTGAACAGTGTTACAAGCTACACGTATAAGTACTCTGCTGCAAATACCTTTGAGGCAGATATGTTCATTTTTTAAACAGATGTGCAATGAGACAGTCTACCAGTATGCTTGTTTGTTTGTGACATCATCAAGAAATGGAAACATGTTTCTATGTCTCTTAGTGACAAATGTAACAAGTATAGAAAACTGGCCTAAAAACTGGTGCTAAAATAAAAAAAACAAGAAAACACTACATTTTCGGCACATTTCGAGAATTTGGACAATCCACCACTGCTTGTTTGTGTCTGGCTACCACTGAAAAACCCATTGGATTGGTCATGAAACCCGAAAATTATATCTCATATGTTCTGAGTTTACATAAAAGGTAATATCTTCTGATAACTGCTTGAATGTTTTTCAAGTATGGGACATGGCCAGTTTCAGTGTCTTACTAGATAAGGATATCATTAATATGACAATTAAGGTGATTCTGGAAAACATTGTTGATCAAGTATTGAAAGATAGCGGGTGCACTGCACAACCCAAAAGGTTTAACACAGCATTTAAATAAGATGCACCTGGTACGAAAGGCAATTTTCCATTTATCACCAGGCTGCATACTTACCAAGGTCCAGAGCAGTGTATATTACACTGTTCTTAATATGTTCAGCATTCAGTGTCAGAGGAATAAGGGGCAATGGGTCGGTACTATTTATGATGATATTGTTCTAGTCTATGCAAGGTCTAAGTTCCCCATTTGCCTTTGGCACTAAAAAGTGATGATGTCCCTGGCAACATTTAATGCCTGATAAACTCAATAGACACAAAAGTAGTTGTGTTTACTTTCAGTCCGTGTATAAATGTGGCTCCATTGCACGTATGTCAATGTGAAGTCACCGGGGCAGTGGTAAAGTACCTGCCTCAGCTATTTTAACAAGCATTTGCAATGCAATAGGTCTGGCATTTGCGAGAGATTGAGCTATTAGCATTGTAAATGACTATACAGACCCTCCAGTTTATCGCGATTCACAAAAAAATCGCGAAATCTGCAGATTACCGCGATGGCCGCGATAATAACCATATTGGCCACGATATTATGCCTTTTATTGGCTGTGCGCCGCCCTCCCCCACTCGTGTGTGTCAGCAGCTTCCCGGGACACACACAGACAGTCTGTTTTTGAGCTGCCAGCCGGGAGTACTTCACAGGTCAATAAACCTTTCACTTGTTAATGAGGCTTTTATGGCTGGAAGGGGGGGGGGCATTATTTTTATCCTTTCCAGGCCGGGCCCCCTGGTTATGACCTGTGAAGCGCCTTGTTGTGGGCTGCACAGTGCATCGTGAAGGAATCCGTCCCCTTTAGTGAACTGCCTAAAATAGAAATCGAAAAACTGCATCACGACCAAAAACAATTTCCATTTTGTTCACATCAGACTTTGGATTGTCGTTCTAAATCATTCAGAGGTCAAATTATAATGAGAACCGGAGTTAAGTCACTAAACAGCTCATTTGGTTCCTAGTACATGCAAATGAATCAGTCTTCCACAGAAGCAAAAAGAGATAATCCTCCTTAAGCTCCGACAGCCACAGTATTGGTTTCAATGTGGGTCCGTCTAATAAAAAGTGTTGCAGAAACAATACTTCTTTAAATGTGTAAGCAGTACTGAAATGCCTGTAAGCTCCTGCTGTAAAAACCATGAGGTCAGTTTCAGTTAAGGATGATTGCTGTATTATGTGTCTGCATCTTGGCCAGAGTCAGGAGGTCTGACTCCATTGGTAGCACTGAAGAGCATGGCTGGACTGGCCAGCTGGGCTAACGCACACTCACCGCACATGGCGGCTGAATTTATCATTATTGCCTGGGCTGTTTTAAGTTCCCAGTCTGGCACTACTGAAGAGTGGCGGAGTGATAACCCGTACCAGCTCAGCGCTATCTTTGGAAAAATAAAATTAACACAGTAGGTCAGATTAACAAAGGTGTCTAAGATTACGAGAATCAGTACTACTGGAACACTACCACACATATTCATCAATGACAGGGATCCTAGAGAAATCAGAAGTTCCTCATCAGTTTCTGGAAGAAAGGAAAATGTATAATTTAGCAGGTCCTAAAAAACAGAAGTGGGGGGTCTAACCAAGTTAGGCAGCATAGCGCGTGACATCACATTGAGTGACATCATTGAGCGCGACATGGCACATGGCATCACAGGAAGTGGCATCAAGACCCCTGACCTCAAAGGAATTGACATCACAAAATGTGACGCAAATTTTTAGACCTCACACTTCTGTTTAGCCCAACTTGCAGATGAAGAATTGCAATTCCAAGGGATAACAGCCTTAACCTGTGGGCTGCTTCCTCTATTCCATATTCCAGATTGCCTAATCAAAGTGGAATACTCTGCTAAAACAGTTTCCATTGATTTAAGGCTGAAAATGAATGCTTTGAGTAAAATAAAGTGCCGCTAAAATGCAGCTAAATTTCCATATTTGTGCTGCTAAATTTCCATATTTGTGCCGCTAAATTTGCGAATCCATGCCGCAATATCCTGGGGGGTCTGACTATACCTTTTATGTATGGGTTTTGAAAACCTGAAAGCGGTGAGTAAATAAGCACTTTGTACTTGTAGTCATTGCTTACGACAAGCAAGTCTGGCAGTAAACGAGCTGCAGTTACTGCCTGTCAGGACTGTGCCGACCCCCAGCAAGAGACCCCTGTCAGTCCCGGCAGCTAGGGGAAGATTTCCTGTTGGGAGGCTGTTCCCGCTTTGGGGTTCCTTGCAGAAATTGGCTCATGATCACGGCTGGTCGGAGGAGTAGCTCGCCTCCGGCTTGTGCCGCCATTTCGATGCAGTTAGCGTTCTAGTCTTTTTCTGCAGTCGGCCATTTCCTAACGCCGCACGTTCTATGTGGCGCACTTCAACTGTCCCTTTCCAGCAGTTAGACGCCCTGAGTTAGACTCCTGTCAATTCACCGCGTTCTGTCATAGTTTTCCCTCCATTCCAGTCAGCTTTCACAGAGACTCTGTTCCGATACCCCTGTAAGCGTTTCACGCTTCGTTCCTGAGGATTCCTGCTGTTCCGGTTGTGTGCCTCTGACTTGACGCGGCCAGTGTCTGGCTGTGCGGACTCTGTCAGTCAAGCATTCCTTGTCGGAGTTTCGTTCCAGTGGGCAAGTACCTTCCGCATTGTCTCAGAACCCCGGTAAGAACTTTCATTCTTCAGCCTTGCCGGTTCTGTCGTAGCCCAGTGCTTGCCCGTCATCTACTCAGAGCCTTCAGTGAATGTTTCCAGAACTGTTCTAAACATCCAGTTGTGACCAGACTTTGAGTGTCTCTTCTTGACTTTGAAATTCGTCAAGTAAATGAGAGTATATATTATATGCATATGGTAATACTGTTGTCTACCACCTCTAACCTTCACATCATCTTTGCTACATCTCTACACAAGCAACAAGAGTACCAACCCTCACCTCACCTTTGGGACTCATTAAGAGAGAAGCTAACTCCACACAACAACCAGGTATGATTGAGGAGAGTCGAGAGTGAGTGAGTGTGTCGTCCATGATTTATTAGAACGTTAGTAATGTTCTGCTCCCTGTTGCAGGTGTTCCCCAGCCACTCCTTCCAGAGGTAGTACGAGGCACCAGTGTGGAAGACTCTCTTTGTTGTTTGTTATCCACTTCCCCTTTCCCTTCCATTCCTGGGCTTGGAGCAATCCGGGTGCAGGGGTGTTTGGGAATTCGGAAATTAGCATCACTGAAGATAGCCGCTCGCTCCCACGGAGATCCGGATATTTCAGGTACTGCTTCTGACAGATTGAAGTGCCTCAATTATCTTCCGTCTGAGCGAGATGGCCGAGGGTTTGGATGTCAAGGCTTTGGCTTCTGTGTTAGAGGGACTTCAGAAACAGTTGAGTGAGACGAGGGAGGAAGTTAGGAAATCTAACCAGGAGGCTAGTTATTTTAGACAGAGATTAGATGAACTAGCTGAAAGCCCGCGCCCCAACTTCGGTGGTATAAAATCATCTACCTTTGGTTCCGCTCCCTCCTCATCCTCTTCTACGGAGTTTACCACACAGGTGGTGCACGCAATGTCCCCTACCATTCCGTTGGCCCCGCCTGAGAGATTTCAGGGAGATCCCCACAAGGCCCAAATTTTTCTGACCCAGTGTTCCCTGCATTTCTTGTGTAAGCCCATTCTGTTTAAAGAGGATCAGTCGAAAGTGGCTTTTGTCCTGTCTTACCTGAGCGGAGATGCCGCCGCGTGGTCTTTGCCTTTGGTGGCAAGCAACGATCCAGTGTTGTATAAATTCGAAGAATTCAAAGCTGAGTTTTTGCGTATTTTTGATCGAAGAAATGTGTCACAGACCACCGACAATGAACTATTGGAATTGAAACAAGGGAATCGTGATTTGGTGGCTTACCTGGCACAATTCAATAAATTGATCGTCGAAACGAGTTGGCCAGAGGCTAAGCGGGCGGCCATTTTCTACCGAGGCCTCAAGGATGAGCTGAAGGACGGTTTGGCGCAGATTCCCAAACGACCCACAGATGTGTCAGAGCTCATCGACCTAGTATTACAGATTGATCAGAGACTTGCAGAAAGGCGAAGTGAACGACGAAAGGATATCCGTACTCTCCCGCCACGATTCGATCGGTCTCGACCGGAGGTTGTGAAAAACCCAGAAGGCCAAAGCCAGGAAGAGCCGATGCAGGTGGGAACCATTCGAGGCCCTCTTACGCAGGAGGAACGAGAAAAGAGGCGCCAAGGTCGATTATGTATGTATTGTGGGCAATCGGGCCATTTTGTCAAGGAATGTCCGAAGAGATCCAAGGCTAGCTCGTGGGTAAAAGATCGGCTCCACCAGTAGACGGAGTTGCACTGGTGGGAGCGAGTGACGAGCCAACTCCCAAGCCACAACTGTTAGCCAACACCCTGCAATCCGCAGCCCCGCATCTGAATTTACTGTGTAGGATCGAGTTTGGAAAAGCTCAGAAGGAGGAGGTTTCGGTGATGGTAGATTCGGGGGCTACAGGGAACTTCTGCGACATCCAGTTTGCCAAGACCTGGGGAATACAGTTTGAGAAGAAACCTAGACCGGAACCAGTGCGAGCAGTGGATGGCACTCAGTTGTCGTCGGGACCCATCGCTTATGATACTGAGTTGATGACAGTGGTGGGCCCCGGAGAGCACCGAAGCTTCATTCGATTTAGTCTCATAGATGCCCCCCAGTTCCAACTCATACTGGGGCTACCCTGGCTCACCGAGCATAACCCGCAGATTGATTGGTCACAGCGCTCTGTAAAGATGAGTTCCGGGTTTTGCTCTGAGTATTGTTTCCAGTTGGCTCCGGAGAGCCCAAGTTCCACGATGTCCCAAAACCTGGCCAATCAGGTTCAAATGGTGTGTGCTCTGGAGGCCCCAGAGATCCCCGAGGAATACCAGGATCTGAAAGAGGTGTTCAATGAGAAGGAGGCTAAGAAGTTGCCACCCCACCGAGAATATGATTGTCGGATCGAGTTGGAACCAGGGGTGTCCTTGCCATGCAGTAGAATCTATGCGTTGTCGGAACCGGAGAATCTCCATTTGAAGGACTATATTGAACAAAATCTAGCCAATGGATTCATCCGCCCCTCTCAGTCTCCGGTGTCTTCGCCCCTCTTCTTCATTCCGAAGAAGGATGGGACCTTGAGGACTTGCATTGATTATCGGGCATTGAACCTGGCCACCAAGAAGAACCGTTATCCTCTGCCCCTGATTTCAGAACTCTTGGATCAAGTCAAAGAGGCCAATGTGTATACAAAATTGGATTTACGGGGGGCCTATCATTTGGTGCGCATGGCCGAAGGAGAGGAGTGGAAAACTGCCTTTCGAACCAGGTTTGGGTTGTATGAATATCAAGTGATGCCCTTCGGGCTCTGCAATGCCCCCGCAGCGTTCCAGCATTTTGTCAACGATGTGCTTCGGGAGTGTCTGGACCGTTTCGCAGTGGTCTACATCGATGACATCCTTATTTACTCCAACAGCTTAGAGGAACACGTTCATCATGTGCGAGCCATCCTGAAACGCCTACTGGAAAACCATCTATTTGTCAAATTGGAGAAGTGTGTCTTTCACTCTTCCCGAGTGGAGTTTTTGGGCTTTGTTTTGTCTCCGGAAGGAGTTGCCATGGACGACTCTAAGTTGCAAGCGATCAAGTCTTGGCCGGCGCCCAGATCTGTGAAGGAGATCCAAAGTTTCCTGGGATTCGCCAATTTCTATAGACGCTTCATCTTGAACTTCTCCGAGAAGGTGAGCCCCATCACTAGGCTGCTAAAGAAAAATGTGCGATTCGTCTGGGAACGAGAATCGGAGGAGGCGTTTCAGCAATTAAAAGAAGCGTTCGTGACAGCCCCAGTACTGCAACACCCCTGTTCGAGTGAGCCCTTTTTCATTGAGGCCGATGCATCCAATTTGGCCATAGGAGGAATCCTGTCGCAGCGCCAGAAGAACACCGGGCAGCTTCATCCAGTGGCGTACCATTCCCGCAAGCTTACCCCAGCGGAGATAAACTACTCCATTGCTGACAAGGAGCTTTTGGCCGTCAAAGAAGCATTCAAAGTGTGGAGACATTATTTGTTGGGAGCGAAACATGTAGTCACGGTTTTCACAGATCATAGGAATCTACAGTTCCTCAAGTCAGCGCGCACGCTCACCCCCAGGCAATTGCGTTGGTCGCTCTTCTTTGCAGATTATGATTTTGTCCTCACGTACAAGCCTGGCTCCTCCAATGGGAAGGCGGATGCCCTGTCCCGTCTGAGTATGGGAGAGGAAATCAAAACCAAGATGGAAGGATTCATTATTCCGGAGGAGAAGATAGTGGCCATAGCTGTCGAGGACGATTTGGAGGCCCGAATAAAGGAAGAGTTTTCCAAGGCCGAATATTCAGATTGGGAATCAGGTGATCCAGACCGCAGTGTGAGAAACCAAAGTCCCTTCTGGCAAGAAAAGATGTTTGTCCCCAGTGAGAAATTGCAAGGTGAAGTCATTCAACACTTTCACGACCACCCGCTAGCAGGCCATAGAGGAGCGAAGAAGACCCTGGAATTAATCAAGAGAACCTTCAGTTGGCCCGGCATGGATGCTCAGGTGAGACAGTACATCGCCACTTGTGAGCCCTGTGTTAAGGGTAAAAGTATGAGACAGTCCCCGCAGGGCCTGTTAATGCCGTTGCCCATTGCCCCGTCTCCTTGGCATTCAGTCTCCATGGACTTCATAGTAGACCTGCCATCTAGCCAAGGGTATTCCGTCATTTGGGTGGTGGTGGATATGTTTTCCAAGATGAGCCATTTTGTCCCTTTGAGGTCCCTCCCCACAGCCTCTCAGTTAGCTACTCTGTTTGTGGACCACATTGTGAAATTACATGGGGTTCCCAAGGTGGTTATCTCCGATCGAGGCCCACAGTTTGTCTCTCGATTTTGGAAGGCTTTCCTCAAGGGTCTAGGAGTGGACTCCCGTTTGTCCACCAGTTTTCACCCGGAAACGGATGGACAGACGGAGCGAGTGAATCAGGATTTGGAACAATATCTCCGCTTGTATTTGATGGATCAGGAGGGGGAATGGCCCTCATTGTTGAGTACGGCAGAGTTCGCGTACAACAATGCCGTCCATTCGTCTACAGGATTTTCCCCATTTTATCTGAACTCGGGTCGGCATCCTAACATGCTGGTGGGTCGGGTAGACGTGGAGGTCCCAGCAGCCGAAGAGGTTATACACGAGCTACAGAAATCCTATCAGTTAGCCTCTTCCAATCTCCAGAAAGCCAAAGATGCTTACAAGGTACAGGCAGACAAGAAGAGAAAAGAGAGTCCAGTGTATGAATCAGGAGAAAAGGTGTGGATTTCCACTAGGCACATGAGGTTGAGAGGAAATCGAAAGTTCCAACCTAGATTTGTGGGCCCCTACCCTGTGGTGCGAATGATAAACCCAGTGAGTGTGAGAGTGGCTCTCCCCAAGTCATTGAAGATCCATCCTACGTTTCACGTGTCATTGATTAAAAGAAGCCCACCTAACTTCAGACGTGTCCAGCCCCCAGCTCCAGTTCAAATTCAGAGTTCCGAGGAATTCGAGGTTAAGAGGATCCTAGACTCCAAACTCAAGAAAGGGAAAATCTTTTACCTCGTGGACTGGAAGGGTTATGGTCCCGAGGAAAGGTCGTGGGAGCCCAGCAGCAACGTTCATGCCCCAAGATTGGTCAGCAAATTCCACAAGGTTCACCCCCAAAAACCCAGGGAGGGGGCTTTGGTGGGGGGTACTGTCAGGACTGTGCCGACCCCCAGCAAGAGACCCCTGTCAGTCCCGGCAGCTAGGGGAAGATTTCCTGTTGGGAGGCTGTTCCCGCTTTGGGGTTCCTTGCAGAAATTGGCTCATGATCACGGCTGGTCGGAGGAGTAGCTCGCCTCCGGCTTGTGCCGCCATTTCGATGCAGTTAGCGTTCTAGTCTTTTTCTGCAGTCGGCCATTTTCTAACGCCGCACGTTCTATGTGGCGCACTTCAACTGTCCCTTTCCAGCAGTTAGACGCCCTGAGTTAGACTCCTGTCAATTCACCGCGTTCTGTCATAGTTTTCCCTCCATTCCAGTCAGCTTTCACAGAGACTCTGTTCCGATACCCTTGTAAGCGTTTCACGCTTCGTTCCTGAGGATTCCTGCTGTTCCGGTTGTGTGCCTCTGACTTGACGCGGCCAGTGTCTGGCTGTGCGGACTCTGTCAGTCAAGCATTCCTTGTCGGAGTTTCGTTCCAGTGGGCAAGTACCTTCCGCATTGTCTCAGAACCCCGGTAAGAACTTTCATTCTTCAGCCTTGCCGGTTCTGTCGTAGCCCAGTGCTTGCCCGTCATCTACTCAGAGCCTTCAGTGAATGTTTCCAGAACTGTTCTAAACATCCAGTTGTGACCAGACTTTGAGTGTCTCTTCTTGACTTTGAAATTCGTCAAGTAAATGAGAGTATATATTATATGCATATGGTAATACTGTTGTCTACCACCTCTAACCTTCACATCATCTTTGCTACATCTCTACACAAGCAACAAGAGTACCAACCCTCACCTCACCTTTGGGACTCATTAAGAGAGAAGCTAACTCCACACAACAACCAGGTATGATTGAGGAGAGTCGAGAGTGAGTGAGTGTGTCGTCCATGATTTATTAGAACGTTAGTAATGTTCTGCTCCCTGTTGCAGGTGTTCCCCAGCCACTCCTTCCAGAGGTAGTACGAGGCACCAGTGTGGAAGACTCTCTTTGTTGTTTGTTATCCACTTCCCCTTTCCCTTCCATTCCTGGGCTTGGAGCAATCCGGGTGCAGGGGTGTTTGGGAATTCGGAAATTAGCATCACTGAAGATAGCCGCTCGCTCCCACGGAGATCCGGATATTTCAGGTACTGCTTCTGACACTGCCAGCCTTGGTTCTCGTAAGTAACGACTAAGTAGAAAAGTGCGTGTTTACGACCACTTGCAAGTTTTTAAAACGCATACATAAAAAGCATTGTCATTTTCAATGCCAATAGCTCAAACTCTCACAAATGCGAGGCCTGTTGCATAGCAAATGCTTGTTTTAAAAGTAATCTGGCATAACAGCTAAAGCGGTCTCAAAGGCAAGACCTGAAAACGCTGCCCAGGGTACACAAGCTTGTTAACGCGTTGCTTTGCATTGTGATGCATTGAATTGAGTAACAGTTGCCTCATAATTACCTTCATGAAACAGCAATACATTTCCTCTTTATTACTGATCTAACGCTTGCTTTGGTAAAAAAAAATGTGGTTGTATAATTGCAGCATATCTCGAAACAGTAGCTATGGTAACTTATCCTCCAGCCGCTTTGGCAAACTTCTGTGCAGAAAAAGACATGATTCAACATTGAATTAATTGAATCTTTGTAACGGATAAGACTTGGGGCGCATGGGTTGAGAATAGGCCTGGAGCAAAAGCTAAACACACCCAGGTGTGTGATTACTTCAACCTGTAACCCGAGCTCTGTTTGCTGTTTCACAAATTGCAAATTTAGTAGTTTTCATAATGACTAAAATCGGTGAAAGTGTTGGGTACCACTATTTTACACAAACTGTCCCTTGACAAAGTATCATTTGCTTTAAAAATTGCTTCCGCGCTGCATAATTAGGGGATGGGTGAGGTGTAGAGGTTCTCATTTGCCTGAACACAGAACTGCTGCTAGTTCCTTCAGGGCACAGTTTAAAGAAGCATTAGTAAAGCCAATAGGTTGGGTGTTATCTTAGCTGCCATTTTTTTGCCTTTGTCAAGTGTTTATTTTGGTTTGTTACTGTTTTTGAAACACTTTTCCAGATGCTGGGCCCTCATCAATCTACAAAAATGTTGAAAACAAAAAGTTATTTTAGGGGTCTCGCGAAGTCTCATTGCCATAGTAGTGTCTGTCACTCAGTGGAACTACTTTTTGCGTGGATTTGCTTCTTCTGAAACAGCTGTATGCACAACTCACAGTGAATTTAGGAACTAACTGAAGTGGACTGGCCGGCTCCCCCGTGCGCTATGCTGCTGTGGGCAGAAGAAAAATGTGAAGGACTGTAGTAAGGTTCTTCATATGAATGAATCCAAGAAGGCAAGAGTAAATATTAATAAGTTAGAATTTAATCCAAGAGTAAATAACCCACGACCAGTAACTTGAGAGTACAGGCTCAGAATGAGAATAACATCACATCATACAATTCTTAGAACATCAGATAGAACATAACCAAGACATTCCTTAAAGCAACCTAGTAATTACTTAAACAGTACAATACATGCATACTACACATCCTTCCCCTTATAAAAGAAAAGAAAAGAAAAGAAGAAAGAAATAAAAGAACAGGTAAAAATAGAATTATTCTGAAACACAGAAAAGACTAGTTCAAGACGTAGTCACGAAATCTAACAGGAACAGTTCTAACCCTACGACCAACACCCACACCATCCCCCATGCCATCAGCATTTAAAACAGGTTGAAACACAGGGAGTGACACATTTCTTGTTGAATCACCACCAGCTAACACAGAAGTAGAATCAGAAGAAATACTCACTGGAGTATTAATAGGAACACATGAAGCCATAGAAGTTTCACCAACACCAAACCAATCAGAATCCAAATTATCTGAGAAACCTGGATCCTGTTTGTTGGAACAAATGATTTTGGCTTGTTCATCAGTAACCTTAATGAGGGCATTCTTGTTCCACCAACCCCTTTCATTGCAAAAGAGCTGCTGCACGAGAAACCTTTACAACTTTAACGGGAGCAGAAAATTTGGATTGACCTTTAGTAATTTTTACAGGTTTTTTGATAATAACCCAATCACCTGCACATAAAGATTTTTCTGCAACATGCATACGTTTGTCATAGTTATTTTTGTAACACTCCTGTTTCATTTTAACACGATCACGTACTTTAGATAAATCAACATTGACTTGACATTGACTCTATGGTCCGTCATCAAACCATTTGATGACGGACTATAGAGGGGAACCAAAGTATGCTTGACATCTGAGTTGTTTAAAAACACATTCAATTCCTTTGAAACAAAATGTGAACCGTTGTCGGTTACAATTTCATGAGGTGTACCTTCAATGAAAAATAATCTTTTTAAAAACAAAATCACAGCAGTGGAATCAGGATTTTTAACAATTGAAAAATAAATCCATTTAGAAAAATAATCAATTGCCACAATTAAATACTTTTTCTCAGAATTAAAAATAGCAAAAGGACCAGAGAAATCCAGGCCAATCCTTTCCCAAGGTGCTTCAGGCCATTCAACAGGTATTAACGGCGAATTGGACAACTTCCAATGTTTGTCTGAGCACAAACATTGTGGACAGTGATTGACAAACAATTTGACCTGATTGTCAATGCCAGGCCACCAATAAGTTGATTTGATTTTATTAACTGTGCCAGTGATGCCAGGATGCCCTTCATGTGCTAAGGAGATAATAAATTGTCTAATTCCGCAAGGTGGAACAAATTTGTCCTGTCTAAATAAAATGTCACCAGAAACAGACAACTCAGATGCAACCTGTGCATAATGTTTTTCCTCCATGGACATACTCCTGTCCATAGGCCAACCCTTAACTAAAAATCTCTTAACATTCTGCAAACAAGAATCTTGCTCCATGCCCTGTAACCAATCCTGTTTAGTGATTTTAAAATCTTGAAGAGCATCACCTATGGAAAAAAGACATTCAAGATCAGAACTGACCGACCCATGTATTGGTAGAGGAATGCATGATAAACAATCTGCACAGATGTTCTTACCACCCGGCAGATACTTAATTTCAAAATGGAACTCTTGGAGCCTAGCCAGTAACCTAACCAAACGAGAGGAAGCCCTATTAGAAGAGCTTTCACCAAGCATGTAAATCAAAGGTTTATGATCTGTGTACAATTGAAATCTAGTCCCCCAAATATACATTCTAAACTTCTCCACAGACCATGAACACGCCAAAGCCTCCCGCTCGATTGTGCTATAGTTAACTTCAGCAGATGTCAAAGAGCATGAAGCAAAGGCAATTGTGCACTCTTCGCCTCTAATCATTTGACTGAGAACAGCTCCCAACCCCCGGGAACTAGCATCTACGGTGATGATACTCTGCACACCGTGTGAAAATGGTTTGATAGCGGGAGCAGAGAGAATCATATCTTTAATTGAATCAAAAGCAACTTGAGATTCTGTAGACCAAATATACTTAGCATGCTTTTTCAAAAGATCTCTAAGAGGTTGAACAACTAAAGCATACCCCTTGACAAAACGAGCATAATACTCACTTAATCCAAGGAACGCCCTCAACGAGTCCTTGTCTAATGGACAAGGAGCATTCTTAATAGCCTCCAAAAGTGAAGATTTTGGTTTAATTCCTTCCTTTGATAAATTGTGGCCTAAATAATCCACCTCATTAGCTAAAAATTTGCATTTCTTTTTGTTGACTGTAAGCCCATGATTTTGCAAGGTTTTCAAAACATTCTCAATCAAGATATAGTGTTGATCTAAAGATTCAGAATGCACTAAGATATCATCTTGGAATGCTTGAATTCCAGGACAATTATTGAATATGCTATCCATCAACCTTGGAAAGATGCTAGCTGCAGAGGCAAGACCAAACGGAAGTCTTTTATACATATAAACTCCGAAAGGTGTTACAAAAGTAGTCAAAGGCTGGGACACCTTAGCTAATGGAATCTGATGATATGCAGATCGCAAATCTATGGTTGAAAAATATTTGCTGCAACCAATGTTAGCTAGCATATCATGAATCTTTGGAAGAGGATGCACGTCAACAACAATGTTGCGCTTAAGAACTCGAAGGTCTGCACACAAACGAATCTCTTCAGATGGTTTCCGTGCTACAACGGCAGCAGAAACCCATTCCGATGATTCCACAGGACAAATAATGTCCTGTGCAATCAAAGACTCAATGTGTTTCCTCAAATCTTGTTTAACTGACAAAGGAACTGGGCGAACTTTCTGAATGACAGGGCAAACTTTCTCCTTTAATTTTATGGTATGCTCAAAGTCTTTTACCAAACCAATCCTCTCATCAAAAACTGCTTTGTATTTTTCCAAAACATTGCACAAAATAGGATCATTGCAATTATCTAGAATAGCAAAAATGGGTAACTCGCCTAAAACAATGGGTTCCGGATGGCCTTGTTTTAACATAATCCCAAGACTAGCCTGATCCTGCCAACCCAAAATATCTCTTCCATTAAGCGCCACATAGATCTTGGTGTGAATTATTCTCCCTTTAAAATCAATATCATCTGGAAAATAATCACGCATAGTTATATCAAACCCACCAAAGGCTTTAGGGTTCACATCAGTTGGAAATAATTTTGTATTTTCCTAAGAATTATGAAAAGTATGTTCATCTATGATGGTAATTGGTGAACCCGAATCTGCCATAACCTGTACACTTTGCACACCAAGTAATATTTTACAAATTGGACCTTTGACATTCAAACCACTCAAAGCATTAATTTGAATATAAGATTAAGAAGAAACATTCAAAGCATCACAAATTTCTTCTTCAGAATACACCATATTAACTTTTGTTTTATCCTTAGGTAAACGGCACAATGCGAAGAAATGACCAATGCGTTTACAATTAGAGCACCTTTTTCCTTGTGCTGGACACTTAGGGTTGTTCCCCACATAAAATTTTGAACCGCACCTGTAACAAAATACATTAGATTTCTGTTCAAACACTTTTTTTCCACTTGAACGGTTGGAAACAACATTAACTGTACAATTATCATTGGCTGCCTGCGAAACATTACAAACAGGTGACGAAGAAGCATTCTGTTCAGCTAAAATTTTTGATGAAACAACCGAACATTCGATGCTTTTGGCAATCACCATAACCTCATCCAAAGTCGGATTTTTGCAAATTAAAATTCGCTCTTGAATTTTTTTGATAAAACAGTTGAAAACCAATTGATCTCGCAGAGCAGTTTCAAGATAAGTACCAAAGTCGCACTTTGATGCAAGAACACGCAACGTTGCTAAATAATCCTCTATGGACTCTTCTTGTGATTGTTTCCTCATGACGTTCAACCATGACTGAAGGTTCATCTTTATATTGTTTACCTAGTCGAGCTAATGCCTCTGTATATACATTCCAAGTGTCATCATCCACTGGACTCTGAACAACAGCAAGATTATCAAACAACTGTTGTCCTGCATCTCCTAAATGATTAAAAAGAATAGCCCTTTTCCTTGAAGGAGAGTAGTCTAAAGCATCTATTGCCTCCAAATAATTTGTAAAAACATGTAACCACTTTTGCCAGGGTGTTGGAGGCTTGCCAGGAGCAGTTAAAAATGATGGAGGTGCAACAATTCCACTGTTACTGTTACTTGAAGAAGCCATGTGGAACAAACTAAAAAAAAAAAAAAAAAAAATTTTTTTTTTTAGGTCTTACTTATAAAATGTTGCCAAATATCAACAAATGAACAGGCACCAAAATCCGCTCCAAACAATCGTTTTCGTAGCCGTTTTTCCCAACTTAAAGTGTTAATCGCCTTGTAAGTTTTATTGATTGCAATGTAACTCAATGAGTGATTTCTCACTTGCACAAAATGGCCATAGAGACTGAAGGTTTCTGAACAGTGTTACAAGCTACACGTATAAGTACTCTGCTGCAAATACCTTTGAGGCAGATATGTTCATTTTTTAAACAGATGTGCAATGAGACAGTCTACCAGTATGCTTGTTTGTTTGTGACATCATCAAGAAATGGAAACATGTTTCTATGTCTCTTAGTGACAAATGTAATAAGTATAGAAAACTGGCCTAAAAACTGGTGCTAAAATAAAAAAAACAAGAAAACACTACATTTTCGGCACATTTCGAGAATTTGGACAATCCACCACTGCTTGTTTGTGTCTGGCTACCACTGAAAAACCCATTGGATTGGTCATGAAACCCGAAAATTATATCTCATATGTTCTGAGTTTACATAAAAGGTAATATCTTCTGATAACTGCTTGAATGTTTTTCAAGTATGGGACATGGCCAGTTTCAGTGTCTTACTAGATAAGGATATCATTAATATGACAATTAAGGTGATTCTGGAAAACATTGTTGATCAAGTATTGAAAGATAGCGGGTGCACTGCACAACCCAAAAGGTTTAACACAGCATTTAAATAAGATGCACCTGGTACGAAAGGCAATTTTCCATTTATCACCAGGCTGCATACTTACCAAGGTCCAGAGCAGTGTATATTACACTGTTCTTAATATGTTCAGCATTCAGTGTCAGAGGAATAAGGGGCAATGGGTCGGTACTATTTATGATGATATTGTTCTAGTCTATGCAAGGTCTAAGTTCCCCATTTGCCTTTGGCACTAAAAAGTGATGATGTCCCTGGCAACATTTAATGCCTGATAAACTCAATAGACACAAAAGTAGTTGTGTTTACTTTCAGTCCGTGTATAAATGTGGCTCCATTGCACGTATGTCAATGTGAAGTCACCGGGGCAGTGGTAAAGTACCTGCCTCAGCTATTTTAACAAGCATTTGCAATGCAATAGGTCTGGCATTTGCGAGAGATTGAGCTATTAGCATTGTAAATGACTATACAGACCCTCCAGTTTATCGCGATTCACAAAAAAATCGCGAAATCTGCAGATTACCGCGATGGCCGCGATAATAACCATATTGGCCACGATATTATGCCTTTTATTGGCAGTGCGCCGCCCTCCCCCACTCGTGTGTGTCAGCAGCTTCCCGGGACACACACAGACAGTCTGTTTTTGAGCTGCCAGCCGGGAGTACTTCACAGGTCAATAAACCTTTCACTTGTTAATGAGGCTTTTATGGCTGGAAGGGGGGGGGGCATTATTTTTATCCTTTCCAGGCCGGGCCCCCTGGTTATGACCTGTGAAGCGCCTTGTTGTGGGCTGCACAGTGCATCGTGAAGGAATCCGTCCCCTTTAGTGAACTGCCTAAAATAGAAATCGAAAAACTGCATCACGACCAAAAACAATTTCCATTTTGTTCACATCAGACTTTGGATTGTCGTTCTAAATCATTCAGAGGTCAAATTATAATGAGAACCGGAGTTAAGTCACTAAACAGCTCATTTGGTTCCTAGTACATGCAAATGAATCAGTCTTCCACAGAAGCAAAAAGAGATAATCCTCCTTAAGCTCCGACAGCCACAGAATCTGCCATAACCTGTACACTTTGCACACCAATTAATATTTTACAAATTGGACCTTTGACATTCAAACCACTCAAAGCATTAATTTGAATATAAGATAAAGAAGAAACATTCAAAGCATCACAAATTTCTTCTTCAGAATACACCATATTAACTTTTGTTTTATCCTTAGGTAAACGGCACAATGCGAAGAAATGACCAATGCGTTTACAATTAGAGCACCTTTTTCCTTGTGCTGGACACTTAGGGTTGTTCCCCACATAAAATTTTGAACCGCACCTGTAACAAAATACATTAGATTTCTGTTCAAACACTTTTTTTCCACTTGAACGGTTGGAAACAACATTAACTGTACAATTATCATTGGCTGCCTGCGAAACATTACAAACAGGTGACGAAGAAGCATTCTGTTCAGCTAAAATTTTTGATGAAACAACCGAACATTCGATGCTTTTGGCAATCACCATAACCTCATCCAAAGTCGGATTTTTGCAAGTTAAAATTCGCTCTTGAATTTTTTTGATAAAACAGTTGAAAACCAATTGATCTCGCAGAGCAGTTTCAAGATAAGTACCAAAGTCGCACTTTGATGCAAGAACACGCAACGTTGCTAAATAATCCTCTATGGACTCTTCTTGTGATTGTTTCCTCATGACGTTCAACCATGACTGAAGGTTCATCTTTATATTGTTTACCTAGTCGAGCTAATGCCTCTGTATATACATTCCAAGTGTCATCATCCACTGGACTCTGAACAACAGCAAGATTATCAAACAACTGTTGTCCTGCATCTCCTAAATGATTAAAAAGAATAGCCCTTTTCCTTGAAGGAGAGTAGTCTAAAGCATCTATTGCCTCCAAATAATTTGTAAAAACATGTAACCACTTTTGCCAGGGTGTTGGAGGCTTGCCAGGAGCAGTTAAAAATGATGGAGGTGCAACAATTCCACTGTTACTGTTACTTGAAGAAGCCATGTGGAACAAACTAAAAAAAAAAAAAAAAATTTTTTTTTTTAGGTCTTACTTATAAAATGTTGCCAAATATCAACAAATGAACAGGCACCAAAATCCGCTCCAAACAATCGTTTTCGTAGCCGTTTTTCCCAACTTAAAGTGTTAATCGCCTTGTAAGTTTTATTGATTGCAATGTAACTCAATGAGCGATTTCTCACTTGCACAAAATGGCCACTGGCGTGATTAGCGTGATGACGCTACAGGCATTCCAACACTCCGATGTGTTTCCGTCAATAAAGGCAATGACAATATACGCTCCTGCGTGTTGCCGTTGGAGAGATGACGTTCTTTGTTCTCTGTGCCTCAGATCGCCAAGAGAACACGAGCCGCAGAATGCCGCGAGTCAAGAACACAGCACCGTGTTCAAACGAAAGCAAATAAGTAAGTAAGGAATAGTCAGTTGAAGATGATCCGATCTCCAAATCGGAAAAGAAATTAAAAATAAAACTCACAGTTCCGCTTTCTTTCGAGCTCCATAGCGATGAGAAAGTGCTGAATGCAGATTTCTTGATTTCTCGTTTTAAACACAGTTCTTCGAGAAATCCTTAAATTCCTACTGTCGGTGGGTTTCAGAATGAAGAATTCTCAAAAAAAAACGTCGCCAATAAATGTAGTAAGGTTCTTCATATGAATGAATCCAAGAAGGCAAGAGTAAATATTAATAAGTTAGAATTTAATCCAAGAGTAAATAACCCACGACCAGTAACTTGAGAGTACAGGCTCAGAATGAGAATAACATCACATCATACAATGCTTAGAACATCAGATAGAACATAACCAAGACATTCCTTAAAGCAACCTAGTAATTACTTAAACAGTACAATACATGCATACTACAAGGACTCCATAGCAGACCTATGAATAAAGAGGGCCACTCAAGACTGCTATAAATAAGCATGACATATTTATAATTAGAGTAAAATTGAAAGATCTTGGCTAACGTCAAATCTAAAAAAAGAGTAACAGGCTTGATGTAGATCAGGGCACCAGTTGGGGTGTTCCCATAAAATAGCTTACCCTGGTTCAGTCTAGCTAGGAGGCAATGCACCCCACTTTATTCTTGCAGAGTTTGGAACACCAAAGACAAGGGTGCCGAAAACACTTCTAAGAGCCCAAGAGGAAGCAGCAATACAGGGCCAAAAATGAGTGTGGATTTTGGAGCAGCGCATGGCTCCTTCCCAAGAAAACATCATCCCATTAAGGCAAGGTATCTAGTTCACATGACTTGAGTCACAACATCACCTGTATCCCTCTTTAGTGAATTGCCAATGTTCCTGATGCTCAGTCAGCCATGTGCCAAAAAATACTTGAAACCCTTTACGGCTTACTGCATCCCAGCAGTACAAAGTATAATTGTAGGATTTAATAAACTACTTTGACGACTAATGCTGAAAATACAGAGACTCATACCAATGTACACTTTACTCATAAGCGTCAGCTTGACACGTTAAAACATGACATTGATCATAAAAAGATTCAACATTTTTGATTACTTTGTCATGTCCAATGGACACTAGTGCAAATGACACCAGTTGTTAGAATGAAGATTTCGTGCACAAGAATTTCATGGTTGATAAATGTTGCACTAACTCTTATAACAAGTTATTGAATTCAGTTATTCTACAGTACGGAAGGCCTATTGCTCCCTGCACCCACTGGCGAATTGTCACCCAGATGCTTGTTAAATTGCATGCCCAGGTCATCTGTCAGGACGTTGATTATCAGACTTTGACTCTGCTCCAATTATCTACTGATGCCAGCTGGCTCGGCAATTAAACACATATGTAATTTACATCAAGCTTCACATCCTTGGAGTAAGAATTGAATTGCATAAACGAGGTGCAGAACGAGGCTTAAAGGGAACACAAGGCACATTTAACGGGGAAATGTCACTGGTTGTCCTGCGTTGCTAAGAATAAATGAACAGCGGCAATATCCTGGATTTCTGTGCTGCATATTGGGCAATAGATGTTTAACGGAGCTAGAATAACCAGCAACTTCAACCTACATTTATAAAGGAAACCTTTATTACAGTAACCAAAAGGATTTAATAAAATATTGATGAGGGGTAATTGTCTGCTCTCTATTCCTCTTTAGAATAGACACAATAGTCTGTAATCCTTTTTAGGTAATGCACTGTATTCTGAAGGTTAGTGATGGTATGTGATACATTCTTAGCCAGAATTTGGTAGGATCCTGATAGGGCAGTAGTTCTATGGTTGCATTCTCGCGTAGAGCGGGCTTTGGCTCTAGTCAGAGAGATTCTCTCTCTCACAGGCTTTTGGCTGTTTAATGTATCCTTTCACCTTTCAGGAAGTGCTTGACATGGACTACATAAAGGACTGACCTACATCTGAACAGTGCACACAATCACATGGTTTCTCCTCTATGTATTCTCTAAAGAAAGTGTTGAGAAGATGATACAGCCGTGCAGTGATTTCAAAGTGCTTTATTGAAGGTTCAGGTACAGGAACATAAGTTATCTCTAACCTGCCTCAGCAACCGCCAGGATAGGAATATAGAAATCAGAATTAACTAACCCTAACACTCTTAGGGCCAGATGTAGGTAGCCTAATACCGGTCGGTGTCGGCCGAAAATCGTTGTTTTCAGCCGTTACCTACCGGTATTTGGAAAATGAGATGTAGGTCGCCGAAAACCGGTAAAAATACCAAATCGGTATATTACCGGCTCGGTAAAGATGCCGATTCGTTAATATTTCCGAATCGGTAAAATTACCGATTCGGAACAAATACCGAGTCGGAAAAAGTCCAGAATCGGTAAAATTACCGAATCGGAACAAATACCGAGTCGGAAAAAGTTACAAAATTGAAAATACCACGCCATCGAGATGTAGGTGAGCCTTAAATTACCGATTTGGTCCGAAATTCGGTAATTAGAAGTCGGTCTTTAACATGGATTGCAAGCAGGTGGTAATCAGGTACAGCCTATAAAAAAGGCCCCAAAATGCAACACTGGAACTAGAATGGCTGCTTTTTACGTCATAGCAAGACGGCTAAGGCTACAGGCAGCAGGTGAGAGGGAATGGAGAAGGAAGGAACAGGTATATAGGCAAAGGATTACACTCTTCCAATTGACAGAGGCAGAGATACTGCAGGGATACAGACTGCACCCTAAAACCATCATGAACCTGATCAGGGACCTGCATCCACTCCTGGACCACCCAAGACCAAGGGCCCATGCCATCCCAACTTATGTCCAGGTGCTCTGTAGCATACACCTCCTAGCATCTGGGAGCTACCAGAGTATAGTGGCAGCGGTAGGTGGGGTGTCCCACAGCTGCCTGTCGAGTTTTTTCAGAAGGTTCCTGGACGCCATGATACAAAGAATGGATCACTACATCCACTTCCCAGACACTGATGCGGAATTGCTCAGGACCAAGACAGACTTTTACCTCATGGCTAACTTCCCACACGTGATTGGCTGCATTGATGGGACCCACATCCCCATTTGCCCCCCAGCTGCCACAGAGCACATATACAGGAACAGGAAGTCAACACACACAATTAATGTACAAGCAATCTGTGATGCCAAGTTCATCATCACCGATATAGTGGCCAGATACCCAGGAAGCACCCACGACTCATATATCTTCCAAAACAGTGGGATCTATACCCGCCTGACTGCGGGCGAATTTGGGGAAGGATACCTGCTAGGTAAAGAAATGGGTGACACTCCCTTGATAGATGAAGCAGATGTATGTCAATGTGTGCATCTGAGTAATGTATAATTTTGTCTTCCACTTTAGGGGATAGTGCATATGCACTCCGTTCCTTGGTCCTGACACCCTACCTCAACCCCACAACCCCCAGCCAGAGACGTTACAATGTGGCACATAAATCCACCCGGAACATCATTGAGCGCACCTTTGCCCTCCTGAAGAGCCGTTCCGCTGCCTCCACAAAAGTGGGGGGGCACGGCAGTACGCACCTGTAACGTGCTGTAAGATGTGCAATGTTGCACAACCTCGCAACTAAGAGGGGCACAGCGGTGGAATTGAAGGTGTATGAAGACCATGATGATGACCAGGCACTTCCAGCAGCCAACACAGTCGGAGTACCAACACCCACAGATAGAAGACAGAGACGGACAGAAATCACACACAACTACTTCTGAGTAAGTATCGAGACAAAGCACGTGTTGTATGTCAATGCCCGTAGTTTATTTTGCACTACGTAGAAAAGACATGAGCCACAAATGTCACATACTAGTGTGCCTGGCACTACTGTGTGTACAGGGGTTACCTCACCCTCAGATGTCCAACTGAACTTGCTGGACTCACTGCTTGCGCCCATGTACAGCCCCGCGTGCTGCAGGAGCTGAGCTGGGTTCAAATTCTGCTGTGGCAGCGCCGGCACTCTGGCGTCTGCTACTCCTCCTTACTTCAGGGACAGGGGTGCTGGCCCTGCTACTAGTGGTATCTGTGTCCCCGACATCTTCTGCTCCTGTGGTGGCTGACTGGTTTGTCAGCAACACTTCCATTGCGGAAGTGACTCTCCCCATCCCCCGTGTGAGGTCAGTACAGCAGTGCACCAGCCCCTCCTGCATTGCAACTGACCGGCGACACATCACTGAAGTTGCATTTGCTAGTTACCGCATGCCGCTTGTCTGCTGCTGCGTACGATGGCTCTCCCTGCGCCTTTGTGCACGGTCCTCACGAAGTTCTTCACAGAGTGTCATGACACACTGAGACATGTCCCTGACTCCCTCTGCCATGTCCCTCATGCTGTCTGCCATTGATGCTATTCCCTTGTTCTTGTCTGTGAAGTTGGTGTTAAGAATTAGCATCTGCCTGTGTACTGCACTGATCCCTTTTGCCTGCAGGCGCTGAACCTTCACCATTGTGGTCTCCAGGCCTTGGAAAACACTCTCATCATGGCCACTGCCGCCTGACTCCCGGGCCCTGCGACGTCTTCTTCCCTCAGATGGCCTGTCAGGAGTGAATGTGTGAGCTGGTGCATTCCCTGCCATAGACTGCATTGTCTCCTCACATTCCCCTTCCTCATCCGAGGATGTTTGCAGGATCCTATGCGGGGGACCCTCATGCCTCACTGGCCTGAGGATTACTGACACCTCAGAGTCTGCTGGTGTGTGTGTGAATGTTCTGACGTAGGTAGTGGTGAGCCTATGAGCACAGGAGATGCTTCCAGTTGCATGGTGTCGTCTGCCTCTGGTATGTCTGCTGCTTGTGTGCTGGGTGCTGTAGGTCTTGCACTGCTGGGCCCAGCATCCCTGCCTTCTTGTTCACTGCTATCCCTTTGGGGATGTGTCTTCTCCCTCACTTGCTGAGACTTGCGTGATGTCTCTCCTGTGGACAGACATGGACAGTATCTTAGTGGTGCTTTCACCATGTACATCAAGATTAAATTACATTTTCACATCACTATTTTCTGCTCCTCCCATGTGTCTGATTGTAATGTGTGGCATGCCTGACGACATTTCATGTTGACTGCTCATATGGGTATTCTTATGACTACCACTCCAATAATGCATTGCAGGTGAGTACTAAAGTCAGAACTGGATTTCCTAACTACATAGACACATTGGGGGAGGAACACAGGCGGGGGGCGTGGGATGATGGACATGTCCCTTACCTTTCTTAGCTGCAGCTCGGGCTGAGCTGTCTGCATCACCAATCCCCAGGACGCAGTCTGGCTCCAGTGTGGACTCCACTAGCTCTTCCAGGTCTGTGAGTGGAGGTGCCTTGTTCTTCCCTCCACCTGTTAAATTGGACTCCTTGCTTCTTGCAGCCAGTTTCCTCTTAGTGGTGATCCTTAGATCATACCATTGTTTTTTTAGGTCGTCCACTTCCCTGTTGGTCACTCCTATGGCATTGATTTTTGTCTGGATCCCCAGCCAGGTGCTCCTCTTGACAGCCTCTGGTACATGCAGGGACTGTTTTCCAAATATTTTTGGGTAGTGCTTGACTAGCTCCTCCACCAGCACCTGCAGTTCTCCTGTGCTAAACTTCATTTTCCTCTTCCTCTCAGCACCTTCTTTTTGAGAGTCTTGGGGCTCCATTTCTTTCTCCTGCAGGGCTCTGCTTCACAACTGGCTGTCTCTGTGTGTCTGCTCTCCCGTGTGATCAGTTACACTGCACCTGCATGGGTGTGGCCACTTCCTGGATGTGGGGTGGGGTCCATGCACAGGATTGGTCTATTGCTCTGTTGGTTGGATGAGGGGCGGGATGGTGACACGTGATTGGTTGTAACTTCAACTGCCTGATATTTTGTATCCCCAACTCGGTATTTACTGATTCGGTAAATACCGAGTCGGTAGTTTCAATGCATTCCTATGGGCCTCCGGGCCCATAGGATTGCATGTGAGTTACCGATTCGGAATTTGCCGTATCGGAAGATACCGATTCGGTAAATACCGTGAGGGGGTTACCAATTTTTACCGATTCTGTATTTTTTACCGATTTTGTACCTACATCTCGTTTCACTTTTCGGAAATACCGAATCGGTAAAATTCGGTATTTTTTAGTCAGTAAAAATGTGTTACCTACATCTGGCCCTAAGAGAAGCATGTGATGATGTAAAATGGAACATAAATGGTTAGCCAGACTCTAACACTAAGGATAAGACACAACATATCTCCTTTCCTTATAAAACAAAAGGAAATAAAAGAAATGACAAGGGGAAAAAATGAAGAGAAACAATGAATACAATGCAAGTAGAATACAATACAAGTTCAAAAGATATCAATAGCTACTAAATCTACATTGAAGAAATAAGAATATCATATGTGAAACATTTGGTACAAAACTGGTTCAATAAGCATTAATATCTAAGAAAATCATCATATTTCTTAGGAATGTGAGAAATCCTACTAGAAGCTACTCATCCCAAGACCTGAGCATTTCCTCTTGAAGACTCAGGTGTCATAAGAGACCTCTCCTTAGAAGACATTCCATTCCGCACCAAGCGTTCATTCAAATCTTCACTCGTCACACTCCCTTTAGAATACAAGGCGATCCCACGGAAATTCCAACTCTGCCCATTCTCCAAAACAACATGCCATTTATGAACCTCCTTAACTTTCATAGGATCAAAAAACGTATTCATACCATGCTCTCTGCGACCCAACTTAACTTTGATCAAATCTCCCACTTCAACTCTTCCAACCTTACCCGGAACAACCTTACTAGAAACAGCTCCACTCTTACTAGAAACAGCTCCACTCTCCCACAACCACATCGGAACCAACATAGTTTTCGGAAGCCTACCACGCATACACTCGAAAGGAACTTGATCAGTAACACCATGAGTTGTAATATTATAAGACCAAACCATCTCTTCCACTGCCCTACGTACATCACACTGCCCTTGAAGTGACATCTGTATGGTCCCTTTGACTAAACGATTCATTCGCTCCACTGTGCCATTACCCTGTGGATTGTACAATGAAGTGCACATGTGTTTAATCCCATGATTAGCTAGAAAAGAATGCATGGCCAAAGAAGTAAGTTGAGTCCCATTGTCTGTGATTAAAACCTTTGGAAAGCTTTCCTTTAAAAATATTGATCTTAACTGTCTAATTATCGAATCAGTGGTAATATTTTTCATAAATTCTACACACAACCATCGAGAACATACATCCACCAATACCAAGGCAAATCTACAATAACTAGGTAAAGAGTCCATTGGACCAATAAAGTCCAAACAAACTTTGTCCCAAGGCAAATCACTCATGCTAACAATGGAACCCTGAAAAGGAGAAACAATTTTTAAGCTCTACTCACTCTCCTTACACAACAAACATAACTCCACCAACCTTCGAACATCATCATCAATTCCAGGCCACCAAAAACTTTTATTAAGGCATTTGAGATTCATATTTTGCCCAAGATGACCTTCATGAGCAAGACAGAAGAGTTTCCTTCTGAGAGAGGCAGGTGGGATAAATCTTTCACCCCGCAATACCAGATCATTTGAAGAACCAAGACTAAGTTCCTCTTGCAATTTTACAAACGAACGCAAAGAAGGTTTAACATCACCTTCTCTTTTCCAACCTAACCGGATGGCATTAACAAGTTCACTAAAATCGGAATCCTCAATAACTGCTTGATGCCACTCCTCCTTGGAAATGGAACAAAACTCGCTAGTACAAACATCTTCAAAACCAGCAATCACACACACACTTTCATCCTCAAAATCCTCATCTATTGCTTCAGAAGCAATGGGTAAACGTGAGAAACAGTCAGCTTGAGTGTTCCTCCAACCCAAAATGTGTTCCAATTTGTACGTATACTCTTGCAACTTAGCTGGAAATTTCATCAAGCGAGGAGAACCATTATTAGCTCCCCCAGGTGACAAGATTTTAATAAGGGGCTTATGGTCAGTCCTTATGCAAAAATGCATACCCCATAAATAGGTACGAAAATGAGACACACCCCACACAGCAGCCAGTGCCTCTCGCTCAATCACAGCATAATTCCGCTCTGAAGAATTGAGACAACGGGAAGCAAAAGCTACCGTTTTCTCAATCCCACCGCTTTTCTGAGACAAGATCGCACCGATGCCATAAGCACTAGCATCAACAGTAACATACGTGTCTCTACCTGGCTCAAAAGTAGTCAGAATGCCAGCATTAATAATTTCACTTTTAATCTCCTCAAAAGCTTGCGACTGTTGGGCCTCCCAAGTGAAAAGCACACCCTTTCTGAGCAACAATCGCAAAGGTTCTGTTTTATGGGCAAAATTTGCTACAAATTTGGAGTAATACTCCACTAACCCAAGAAAAGATTTCAATTGGTCTTTATCAGAAGGTACTGGAGCACATCTGATAGCTTTTAACAAATCTTTCTTTGGTTTAACACCAGCTTGAGAAATAGTGTACCCCAAATAATCAATTTCAGTCAAGAGAAATTGACATTTGTCCCTCCTTAAAGTAAGACCAGCACTAGATAAAATCTGCAGAACCTTAGATAAATTGCACTTGTGCTCAAGTTCATCCACTCCTGTAACCAAAATATCATCTTGAAAAAAATGAACGTGCTTCAAATCTTTAAACAAGGAATGCATCATTCGTTGAAACACGCTGGCTGCAGATGCTAGACCGAATGGCAACCTCTTGAATTGAAAGACACCCTCAATTGTTACAAAGGCAGTAAATTTGTTTGAATCGGGATGTAATACTACTTGATGGTAAGCAGATCTTAGGTCCAATTTACTAAAGAACTTAACCTTATCCATCAAGAGAACCATTTCAGAAATATTAGGCACAGGAAACTTATCAACGATGATGTTCTGATTTCATGATCGAAGGTCAACACAAAAACGGAGCTTACCATCCTTTTTTTGTGTGACAACAACTGGCGAAAGCCTTTCAGAAGCTTCCACCGGTTCAAATATGTCTTGCTTTTGCATGTCATCAAGCATTTCTTTTACTTCTTTCCTTACTGCAATGGGAATTCTCCTGAGAGAATGCCTAACAGGAGTAGCATTTTCCTTTACTTTAATCTCATGCAGATAACCTTTCAATTTACCTAAACTTGGGCGGAAAACATCACTAAATTTAGATAAGACAGTGTCAACATTATTGAAATCATCAATAACTAGTACCATATCATCAGACCTTGGATCAAGAATGATATGCAAATCATATTGTTGCATCCAACCCAGGATGGCTGGACCATCATCAGAAATATAGACTTTTCCAACCGCGGACCTTCCTTTAAACTGAAAAGAAGCATCCATGACTCCTTTCAGTTTAATGACTTGCCCCGTGTAACCTTTAGGCATAATGTCACTGTGTAAAAGTGGAAGAGAAGGCCAACACTCTTTATACATACTATAAGGAATGATGGAAAACATAGAACCAGGATCAACCAAAAGTGTAACAGGAACACCATTGAGAATAAAGGAAGCCTTCGGCCTTTGTAAAACAAAATGAGTATTGTCTTCAGAATCACTTTAACACACAAGGACATTTCTGGAGGAATGAAATCATCTTCTACAAAATTTACTCTATTAAAAGATGGAAATTTACATACTTTGCTAATGTGACCACGCATACCGCATTTACGACAAGTTTTATCCCTGGCAAAACATCCTTGAAAATCAGCAGCATGAGACATACTGCCACAACGAAAACACCCCACAAATTTACCTCTCCCCCCAGAACCACTAAAAAAGGATTTAGGCTTGGAGGGAAAAACATTTGGCTTAACATCAAATTTGTCCACATTAGAAGAAGGATCCTTGTCAGACTTGTTGACAACATTGACTGTCTCTTCTTTCTTAATCTCAAGAAGACGCATTTCTTCCATACACTTGTCGGACTCCTCTACGACTTTAGCAATGGCAATAGCTTCCAAAAGTGTAGGATTCTTAGCTGCCCATAATTTCTAATGCATTCTTTTATTTTTACACTGTACTATTAATTGGTCTCTAATCATTTGATCAGCCATAGCACCAAAGTCACATTTTAAAGATAGCTCCCTTAACCGAGCAACCTTCTGATCCACGGTTTCTTTTCCTTTCTGTGGCACAGTGTAAAATGTATGTCTTTGCATGACGATATTCACTTGTTTTCCAAAATATTTTTTCAATCTCAGCTTAGCTTCATTATATGGATTATCAATTGGCTCACCATCCGCATTTCGAAGTTCTGGCAAAAATTTTAAAACATGTTGTCCAGCTTTACCCAAAGAATTCAATAGAATGGCCTTTTTTCTTGTTGCAGGAAATCTAAGACCATCTATGGCTTTCAAATAATTTTCAAAGAAACCCAACCACTCTTCCCATTCAGTGGTAGGGGTCTCTCCTTCAATAAGAAAAGCAGGTGGAGGTGAAATAGTATGGGTGGCTGTAGTAGCCATGATAATAAATCAATCTATTCAATTTAAAAGAAGTATGGCTTTGCGGAATTATACTGAGGCAGGAAGTCACGAAAATTACTAAAATTGGTATTATTCACTAAAAATAAATTTGCAAATTTTTTCATACACTTTAGTGTGAAAAGCGCCTCTTTAGAATAAATAATTGACTTGATGGGTGCATACGATTAAGTTATTATGTTAAAACGAAGAAAGAAACAATTGTTTGCCAGTTGAAGAAACGTAGTTGGCGAAATGCAGTATCTCCAATAGATTGGTTGGCAAAATGCACCGTCAAAATGCACCGTCAAAATGCACCGTCAAAATGGCCACCGGACGCTGTGCGCGATGACGTAATAGCGCACAGAGCATCGTGATGTGGAGGCGAGATATTGTGGTACGCGACTTACAGTTGCGCGCGCAGTTCCTGTTGCTCTCGCGGCTTACTGCTGGGCGCGAGACGGCAAATAAAATAAACAAGAAAGTACCTTATTGCGGAGAAATGAAGGAGATCAGAAGTTCACTCTCCGGTATAGAATTCACGAGAAAAGAGTTGAACAGACATCGGACATCAGGCAATGAAAGCTTTGTCTGTTAACAGAAGCGTCGGCACAGCATACAAAACATCGGAGGACGGAGAAGCCTCGGACAGGTGGACGAGGAGAACAGGATCGTCGCCAAAATGTTGAGAAGATGATACAGCCGTGCAGTGAGTTCAAAGTGCTTTATTGAAGGTTCAGGTATAGGAACATAAGTTATCTCTAACCTGCCTCAGCAACCGCCAGGATAGGAATGTAGAATACAGAATTAACTATTCCTAACACTCTAAGAGAAGCATGCGATGATGTAAAATGGAACATAAATGGTTAGCAAGACACTAACACTAAGAATAAGACACAACAGAAAGCAATAACATATTTTGTTTTTTTTATTTCCCCCCAACATTGTTAAAAGTGCCTTTTGTGACTTAAGGCCCTGCAGATACGAAATAATATTTGATGGATAATAATTATTTTTCAAAGGAACACACTTTGTACATGTTTGTTTTGTATGAATAAGACTCGAACTGCTTATTAACTTTTCAAATCGGAGCAGCAAAAATCAACAAGCGCATGTCTGCCTTGTAATGCATTCAATAAATAGTTGCAGCGCGCAGTGGGAGCGTGTGAGGCAGAGAGGAGACGCCATGAGCGTGCACATCGCCTATCAGTGTGCGCACATGGTTTGTCTCCCTTCGCGCACCAAACAGACAACAATAGTCTTGCCAAGGCTAAGCAGCACGCATGTGCTGCATTCACTAGGCAGGGCAAGAACAAAGGTTTGGGTCCTGTGTCTGAACTGGCTTGGACCACTCAAATATGCTCAACAAACAAGAAAGCCAGACAGATTTGATTTTAGATTTTTGATCCCACCCAGCCAACAGATCATTCAGTCCGGACTTGACTGTATCAAATTTAAGTATAAGATACGCTTCCCTGTGAGATAGACGTATTTCGGGGTCGCCGCCTCCACCTACTTTGGTTACTGACAGCACAGTCCATTTCAATTTCTCCACCTTGTGATTCTTCTGTAGGAAATGCGCCACCAGCGGGGCAGTGAGGATTTATTGTTAATTCTGGACCGATGTTGAATAATCCTTTGTCTGACTTCCTGTGTTGTTTTGCCAATATACACCTTTTGGCATGCACATTGAATGGCATATACCACATACTTCGTTTTGCAATTGGTATGTTCCTCGTGCCGCCAAAATTTCTTTCCATCTGTGAATAGAGAGCCCTCCACTGTACGACTGCACACGGAACAAGTACCACATTTTCGGTGACCCTTCACTGGATTCATACCAAATATTGTGCTCTGGGTGTCACGCTTCTTTTGGGGTCGTGTGGATGTGATCTGCTCCCCTATACTGCGATTCTTTTTAAGTGCAAATAGGGGTGATCCAACATCAGGGAGGACCTCTTCGACTAGATGCCAAGAATTATGAATGATTTTCTGAAGAGGGTGTGTGGGGTCCGAATGTTGATACACACACCATACGCTGTGTTGGTGGTCTGAGTCTCTTCTCAAGCAACTGCTCTCTGGGTGTCCACCTTGCTCTTTTCATGGAATGCTTGAGAAGCTTCCATTGATAGCCTCTGTCCTGTAGTTTTTTAGCCATCGCTTGACCATGAATGTCAAAATCTTGAATTCTTGAACAATTTCTTCTTACCCTAAGAAACTGTCCATAGGGAAGATTGTTCTTGAGACTTCGAGGGTGGTAACTTTTGAAGTGTAGGGCGTTGTTTTTGTCCGTCTTCTTTTGATACAGGGAGCATGCCAACCCGTCCGTTGTTGCCTTGACTTCCACGTCTAGAAACGGTAATGATTTGGAATCAAAAGTGAGACTGAACTTAATGTCAGGGCTGCGGTTGTTGAGTCATATATGGAATGAATCCAACGATTGAATAGTTCCGTTCCAGACGCACCACACGTCGTCTATGTATCGCAGCCACTGCTGAATATGTGCCTTGTACGGATTGTCATTATAAATTAATTTCTCCTCGTATTGCCCCATGTACAGAATGGCCATTTCAGGGGCAAAAGGACAGCCCATCGCTGAGCCTTTGACCTGTAAAAACAGTTTGTCCTCAAATGAGAAGTAATTTCTTTATAACGCTAGTCTGGTGAAGGCTAAGATTAGCTCAGTTGGAACCCGATGAGGGCGCGGCCTTTTTTCCAGATATATTTCAAGGACTTCCAGTCCGTCTTGTTGGGGGATTTACGTATACAGTGACGCGACATCCATCGTCACCATCAATTGCTTGGTAGGGTCGAACTGTAGCATTTCAACTTTGTTGATAAAGTCCATTGTGTCATGAAGATACGATGGTACTTGGACTACTAAGGGTTTGAGAAAGACATCAACGAACTGGGAGATTGGGTCTAAGACGGAGTCGCACCCAGACACTATGGGCCGACCGGGAGGTGTTGTGGCGTCTTTATGGACTTTTGGTAGGAAGTATAGATGGGGTACCGAAGATATTTCTTGATCAGATACTCTGCTTCTTTAGGGCCTAATATTCCTTTTTCTTTTGCATCATTCACCAGTAGCTTGACTTCCTGTGATATTTGGCTTGTGGGGTCCTGTGTAATTTGGCGATACCAATCCTTGTTGTATACATGGCTTCTTCCTTCTGCTTTGTAGAGCTCCTTAGACGAAAGAGCCACTGCACCGCCCTTATCAGCTGGTCTGATGATTGCATCCTGCTGATTCTTCAACTCGCGGATTGCTTCCTTTTGTTCCTTGGTCAAGTTATGTGGTACATAGGGACGTTTCTTCTCCAAGACATTCAGTGATGACATCACTACACGTTCGAAGGTGATGATGTTTTTAGAGGTATTCTGATTGGAAGGGCAAAAGGATGATTTATTCCTCAATCCAGATGCTTCAGTTTGAAGTTGGTCAGGAGATTCCCTGAAGAACCATCTGAGACGTACCTTTCTGAAGTATTCCATCATTTCTAGCTTGATCTTAGTGAAGTCCATAAATGTTCCGGGTACAAACGAAAGGCCTAATTCTAGGACCTCCTTCTCTGCTTTGGATAACACTTTGTTTGAAAGGTTAATAATTGGAGATTTGGTTATGACTTGTAGTGCTGTTTCCGTGTTGTCATTTCCCATTGGGGCTTGAATCTGGTTCTCTTCTGTTGTTGGCCCTGTCCTTAAAAAGGTCTCTTTTGAGGGTTTCTGTTTGAGGGACCTTCCCCAGCGTCTGAATCTTCAGTAGATTCCGAGGAGGATGTCTCCGAAAACGTTAAAAACTTCTTTCTAGATCTACCCTGGTAGGTGTTCAAATACCTGGTGGAATCTTGGCGGGTATAGAAATCGTCTTTAAGGTACGGGTATACTGCCTCAAGACTGAAATTCTTCTGATCTTTTTCAAATTTAGTTGTTTTAAAGTTGATGGTGTGATCTTTAAACGTGGCCAATTCCTTTTCAATCTTTTCTAACAGTAGTTTGGCTTCCATTTCAGTGTGGTTGTTTTTGATGGCTTGGAGCTGTTCCTCGATCTCTTCCTCTTCTTTTTTACAGATTCACTGTGCCGTCTCAATGGTATGTACCATAAAGTCCCTGCTGCACTTGGTACTGATACAGCTAAACCCCTTTCTGTACACCGGGTCGTCAGTAAAAATGACGGGAACGTTTTTAATCTGTAGTCCCCAAGGTATAACCCCGGCCTTTAATTTGGCAAGTAAAAAATGTCCGTGTAGTTCGGTTCTCACATGTTTCTTTTGTAGTCTTATTAGTTTGTCTGAAACACTCAGCTGCTTAGCTGTGTTACTCAATTTGACGGATGAAAAGAGTGTGAGTCTGAGAGAAGTTTCTGAATGTGGTCCTCACTGAAAGACAACATGTCGTTTTCAGACATATCTAGTGCTCAGAGCTATGGGGACCTCAGTTCAATTAATTGAATAGGTTTTTAACACAACATTTCATGTGTGTAACGTTGCGGGCAGGCGCCCGCTCTACAAACAGGGCAAGAACAAAGGTTTGGGTCCTGTGTCTGAACTGGCTTGGACCACTCAAATATGCTCAACAAACAAGAAAGCCAGACAGATTTGATTTTAGATTTTTGATCCCACCCAGCCACTTAGTTCTGGAGGGTCATCTATTTTATATTAGTTTTTTTGTAGTTTTAGAAAAACATTAAACCATTTAATTTATATATGTCATCAAATAGACAGCCAGCGAACAGTGAAAAAAATACATACAAACAAGTGAAATGTGCAATAATGTACAAGTGCTATACAAGTGCTCAAAAATCAATACTATCAGTTCATACAGGCAACACCAAGAGCAATAAATCAAATACCTAACAATAAATTCACATTAGGAACCAGTCCTTTATATTAGGTACAAGAAGACAGGCGGACAAACAGTTCAGAAGCACTGCCTGCCTGTCTAACTAAGCCAGGGATTGGAAAATAAATTGAGGGGTTACAAAACTAGGGATAACACTGTATAGGTTTAGACAGCCCTAGTGGCACCCTTATTCTTTTTCCAAGGCTTAGGGTCAACACGTTTTGAACCACAACATTAGTATGGGTTCTCCTCAGGACATGGACTGGATGGAGCCGAAACTGGAAATAATAATAATGAAGGAAAATGGTGTAAGAGTTGTGTACGAATATTAAAATAAGTTAAAAACTCAGACTCGAGACTCAAAGGAAAATGTCAAAAAGTACCTTGGCATGACAGGTGGATGTCAATCATAAGTGGTTGCAGTGAAATGGAAGGCCTCACACGTACCAGGGTTCTGTAACCGGATAGGGATGGTAATCAGAAAAACTCTATGCGACAGATTCCACAACATTTTGATCGGTAGGTTGAGCGTGGACAGGAGCCTACCTGTGTAGAAGGGCGTTATTTATGCAAGTAAGAGGAGAAGTATCAAAGGATCCGTGGTTTGTGGGCGGATTCCGGCAGAAGCCAACCTGGGGGAAAGTGGAAGGTCTTTTTGAGTATACCCACTTGTTATTACTACTCAAAAAAAGAATGGGGTTTAGCGATTACCAGCGTAACACTCACTGTGTTGAGGGCGACCGGCGCCGTGGCTCAAGAATCTCCCATGCACGTTCAAGTGCTTCTCAGTTCGTCAGCAGTGTTCAGCGCGAACTCGCCTGGAAAATGCCGTAATCTAAATTTTAGCCCATTCCTACTGCATCAAAAAACACGCAGCGGCACTGTCAACAGGGATCGTACTCACTATTCGGTGTAGGCGGTCTGCTCTCTTCACTCGCGGGCGGCGTTTGAAATTAGCACGCCGCGAGCATGGGATGCTTAATTAAAGGGGCCGCTAGTAACTAGTGTGTAACTGGGGATGATGGGACATAAACCCCCACATGCATCAAAGTATTTTGGAATCGCAAATGGTGCGATTCCTTAAAATCGGCCGTTTGTGACTCCAAAATAGCTTTTTGGAATGCATCATTCAATTTTAGAATTTGCATCATTTTTGCGATTTCTAAAATTGCATTTGCTTTTAAGAAATCGCAAATATGCGATTTCTTAAAAGCAATGCATGAATATTTTTCAAATTGCGAATTCGCAATTAGGGGGTTAAATTTACCGAGTGGTTGAACCACTCGGTAAATTTGGAAAAAGGTGTAAAAATGCTTAAAAATGCTTTTTTTAAGCAGTCATGTTACGGACACACATGTCCTTAGGACATGTGTGTGTGTAACATGATGCGAAAAATACATTTCAGGGGTGCAGGGGGGGTCCATTGGACCCCCCCCTGCACCCATGAAATGCATTAACAAATTGCGATTTTCAAAATGAAAATCGCAATTTGGTAAAGCCTTCCCATTGATCCCTATGGGCCTTTTGGCCCATGGAAACAATGGGAAGTGCGAATTCGCACTTTGGAATTCGCATAATATTTGAGAATCGGTAAAAATTGCGATTTTTACCGATTCTCAAATATTTTGCACAAATGTACATGCATCCCATTTTGCATTTCCTAATTTGCGATTCCCTAAAAATCGCAAATTAGGAAGTGCAAAATGAAACAATGATGCATGTGGGGGGTAGTCCACATCACCGGCAGACTTCTAAAATCAATGCCGCTTGAAAATCCTGAGAAGGCCAATCCATACACTGCAACGTTTTAGTCAAGACATTTAGAAACATGCTTGAACCGAGACCACAACGGACAGACATGCCGTATTATGAAACGTTATGTGAAGGCTGCAGGGTGTCAATGAATAGAAACGGGGATAGCTCACAGGTTGTTTATTTCGGACAGATCATTCAGTCAGGAGTTAACTGTATCAAATTTAAGTATAAGATATGCTTCCCTCTGAGATAGAAGTATTTCGGGGTCGCCGCCTCCACCTACTTTGATTACTGACAGCACAGTCCATTTCAATTCCTCCACCTTGTGATTCTTCTGTAGGAAATGCGCCACCAGCGGGGCAGTGAGGATTTTAATGTTAATTCTATACCGATGTTGAATAATCCTTTGTCTGACTTCCTGTGTTGTTTTGCCAATATACACCTTTTGGCATTGACATTGAATGGCATATACCACATACTTCGTTTTGCAATTGGTATGTTCCTCGTGCCGTCAAAATTTCTTTCCATCTGTGAATAGAGAGCCCTCCACTGTAAGATTGCACACGGAACAAGTACCACATTTTCGGTGACCCTTCACTGGATTCATACCAAATATTGTGCTCTGGGTGTCACGCTTCTTTTGGGGTCGTGTGGATGTGATCTGCTCCCCTATACTGCGATTCTTTTTAAGTGCAAATAGGGGTGATCCAACATCAGGGAGGACCTCTTCGACTAGATGCCAAGAATTACGAATGATTTTCTGAAGAGAGTGTGTGTGGGGTCCGAATGTTGATACACACACCATACGCTGCGTTGGTGGTCTGAGTCTCTTCTCAAGCAAATGCTCTCTGGGTGTCCACCTTGCTCTTTTCATGGAATGCTTGAGAAGCTTCCTTGGATAGCCTCTGTCCTGTAATTTTTTAGCCAGTGCTTGACCATGAATGTCAAAATCTTGAATTCTTGAACAATTTCTTCTTACCCTAAGAAACTGTCCATAGGAAAGATTGTTCTTGAGACTTCGAGCGTGGTAACTTTTGAAGTGTAGGGCGTTCTTTTTGTCCGTCTTCTTTTGGTACAGGGAGCATGCCAACCCGTCCGTTGCTGCCTTGACTTCCACGTCTAGAAACGGTAATGATTTGTAATCAAAAGTGAGACTGAATTAATGTCAGGGCTGCGGTTGTTGAGCCATATATGGAATGACTCCAACGATTGAATAGTTCAATTCCAGACGCACCACACGTCGTCTATGTATCGCAGCCACTGCTGAATATGTGCCTTGTACGGATTGTCGTAATAAATGAATTTCTCCTCGTATTGCCCCATGTACAGAATGGCCATTTCAGGGGCAAAAGGACAGCCCATCGCTGAGCCTTTGACCTGTAAAAACAGTTCGTCTTCAAATGAGAAGTAATTTCTTTTTAACGCTAGTCTGGCGAAGGCTAAGATTAGCTCAGTTGGAACCCGATGAGGGCGCGGCCTTTTTTCCAGATATATTTCAAGGACATCCAGTCCGTCTTGTTGGGGGATTTGCGTATACAGTGACGCGACATCCATCGTCACCATCAATTGCTTGGTAGGGTCGAACTGTAGCATTTCAACTTTGTTGATAAAGTCCATTGTGTCACGAAGATACGATGGTACTTGGACTACTAAGGGTTTGAGAAAGACATCAACGAACTGGGAGATTGGCTCTAAGACGGAGTCGCACCCAGACACTATGGGCCGACCGGGAGGTGTTGTGGCGTCTTTATGGACTTTTGGTAGGAAGTATAGATGGGGTACCCGAGGATATTTCTTGATCAGATACTCTGCTTCTTTAGGGCCTAATATTCCTTTTTCTTTTGCATCATTCACCAGTAGCTTGACTTCCTGTGATATTTGGCTTGTGGGGTCCTGTGTAATTTGGCGATACCAATCCTTGTTGAATACATGGCTTCTTCCTTCTGCTTTGTAGAGCTCCTTAGACGAAAGGGCCACTGCACCGCCCTTATCAGCTGGTCTGATGATTGCATCCTGCTGATTCTTCAACTCGCGGATTGCTTCCTTTTGTTCCTTGGTCAAGTTATGTGGTACATAGGGACGTTTCTTCTCCAAGACATTCAGTGATGACATCACTACACGTTCGAAGGTGATGATGTTTTTAGAGGTATTCTGATTGGAAGGGCAAAAGGATGATTTATTCCTCAATCCAGATGCTTCAGTTTGAAGTTGGTCAGGAGATTCCCTGAAGAACCATCTGAGACGTACCTTTCTGAAGTATTCCATCATTTCTAGCTTGATCTTAGTGAAGTCCATAAATGTTCCGGGTACAAACGAAAGGCCTAATTCTAGGACCTCCTTCTCTGCTTTGGATAACACTTTGTTTGAAAGGTTAATAATTGGAGATTTGGTTATGACTTGTAGTGCTGTTTCCGTGTTGTCATTTCCCATTGGGGCTTGAATCTGGTTCTCTTCTGTTGTTGGCCCTGTCCTTAAAAAGGTCTCTTTTGAGGGTTTCTGTTTGAGGGACCTTCCCCAGCGTCTGAATCTTCAGTAGATTCCGAGGAGGATGTCTCCGAAAACGTTAAAAACTTCTTTCTAGATCTACCCAGGTAGGTGTTCAAATACCTGGTGGAATCTTGGCGGGTATAGAAATCGTCTTTAAGGTACGGGTAGACTGCCTCAAGACTGAAATTCTTCTGATCTTTTTCAAATTTAGTTGTTTTAAAGTTGATGGTGTGATCTTTAAACGTGGCCAATTCCTTTTCAATCTTTTCTAACAGTAGTTTGGCTTCCATTTCAGTGTGGTTGTTTTTGATGGCTTGGAGCTGTTCCTCGATCTCTTCCTCTTCTTTTTTACAGATTCACTGTGCCGTCTCAATGGTATGTACCATAAAGTCCCTGCTGCACTTGGTACTGATACAGCTAAACCCCTTTCTGTACACCGGGTCGTCAGTAAAAATGACGGGAACGTTTTTAATCTGTAGTCCCCAAGGTATAACCCCGGCCTTTAATTTGGCAAGTAAAAAATGTCTGTGTAAACTCCCCTACTGGAAGCTGCTTTTATATGTAATCATTAAAAAAAGGCGGATCTGTAAAATAAAATATTTGCCTAGGATGACATAATGAGACCAGTTTATGGGTCAAGTACATTGCATTTAGGTCGAGTAGCTCATTCAAGTTACTAGACCTGCAGGTTCAGTAACAATTATGATTTTTTAGGCCTGTTTATGGCTGCATGTGAGCAAGGCTTGTGTTTAGGCAGATCCCTTTCCTGATTCTGAAGTACTATACATGTCTGAGAGGGGGCAGTACACTGCTGCGTCTAATGTTCCTTTCCAGTTTATATGGAAGTAAGCTTCCACTACCATGTATAACTTGAGAAAGAAACTGCTCTACTGCTACCTGTACTATAGGCATTCCGTGTCTGAGGGAAGCTTGCGCTTCAACTTCACATGCTGTCTCTATTATCTATGTGTTACAGAATAGTGAGAAACATTTTAAATACACAAAAAACTAAAACTACTGGATATCAATGTTTGTTGAGCTATGGAGTCTTCTTCAAACAACTTAATTGGACTTGGAGACTGTCATGTGTTTTTAAAGAAGCAGCTAAAAATGACTGATAGATAAGCTACAGCTGTGTGCATACGGCTGTTAAACATCTGCCAAATGTTATACCCGTTCTTGATGTGATAGGTTGTCCGCCAGAGGGAAGCACCGGGGAAAGAAATGCATGCGCCCCTCTCTTGGAGTAAGTTTTACAGTAGAGACGCCACCTCTGGTTCCCTGGGTTGAGAATATTTGGCTCAACTCCTGCAGCAATGGTCCCTGCAGACATAGTTGTAAGATATAAGTAGGAAACCTAAAATATATAGTTTCGGATATGGATGAGGAGCTGTGTATTCTTCTATCTAATGATTGGTCGCCCTGCACTTACCACATCACAACCCTAAATGGAGAAATTATCACAAAAAATATTCAGTATCCATAGTTTGATGTCCTGATGGAGACCTCTGACCCTTTTGCCGCTAGGAAGGACGGCCAAAACTAAACATGTTGGTGTGTGTGAGAACGAGATGGTGATTGATAACCCTGCAGTATCATCCATTCATCTGTTTTTATTGCTATCAGGGCACCCGATAATAAACTGTTTGGATAGTTTTAGTATTTCTTTTATTCTGACGACTGTTAATCTTTTACAGGAACAGCTTTACAAAAAACTCCTGCTCTCACACATAGTGGTAATGCCCACCAGGGACTTAATTGAGCCCTGGGAGTGGAAAATCCATAGATGAAGCATGACACATTTAATGTGGGTGGGCCTCACAATTCCCAGAGATCACTCTATCGGCGTGGATATGTTAATGATCATATAGAGCCTAGTCTTTCAATTGTATGTGTAGTTTTGGCTGGGAGGACAAAGGTTTAGGTATTTTCCTCTCTCCCCTCAATTGTGAATGAGTTGGAATGTTTACATAACACCACCAGGTACATCTTCTACAGAGTGTGCTGTGTGGCGTTCCTCATGAGTTCCCTTCTTGTTAATTTAAATAATAGGTCGAGGCAGCAGGGTGAGCGAGACTTGTTACTAGGTCCTGCACTTTGCCAAAAGCTGGTTGCTTCTGTGGTGTGCTTCTTTTGACAAGTTAATGTTAATTATCCACACAATTAGCCTCCACACATTTCCAATCCACACCACAAAATTTGACACCAAACCACATAATGCAACTCAACAACACAATTGCACAACCCATCCGATAAATACAATCCACACCACAAAATTCCACATCATGCCACAAAATTCAACAGCGCACCACATAATTAAACTACACCACATACCACTCCACAGCACAATATGCCTATCCACATAATTACACTTTATAACACACACTCTCACTCCACATATTTCCAGTACACTCGATATCACACAATTACTATCAACATATTTCCACTGCATACTATGCCACATAATTCCACTAAAAAAATCCACTTCACAACACAAATTTCTACCCCCACAATTGCCCAACTAATAATTCCTATCCAACCCACATAATTCCATTACACACCACATAAATAACACATAGGTAAAACAATTGTCATTTACAGCGCCAATAGCTCTAACTCAAGCAAATGCAAAACCTATTGCATTTCTAATGCTTTTTAATAGGGTGGTTCAGTTGTACATGATGCCTTCCTGTTTGTATAGAAGGTAACAAAAATGCTTATAACACTTTTCTAATATAACTTTCCAACATGCTGCCCAGCAAGCACACTGCTCTACACCATGGCTTAAAGACATTGGCAAAGCCAATAACTCCGGCTAAAGACTTACAAGGTACCAAAGGCGAGAAAGGTGCATGCATTTTGCCAGCCCATTGTCATACACAAAATGGTGTCAGAAGGAAAAGCAACAGAAAATAATAAAGACGAGGAAAAGAAAATAAAAAAGGGAGAAAAAATAAAGCAGAAATCAGCCAAGAACTGAAAGGAAAGAAACCGAAAAGATTGAAGACAAAAGGAAACAAAAGTGTGTAAGCAGGGGAGAGAGGGAAAGGGAATGAGAATATTAAGAGGAAAAAGAGGAATTGGAGTTCAGCGAGTCTCTGTGGACGTTTTGAAGCTTGACAAGCAGAGGAAGATGGAGAGTAAGACTGGGGTGGAATTTATGGGCTACGAAGTCAGAAAAAGGGTGAGCAGCTAGACTGAAAGCCCATTATTGTAAAGGCTGAGTGTAAAGAATAGAGAGAGGGTAAGATGTCAGGGTAAGTAGATCAGGTTCGTGAGGTGGGAAAGAAGAGGCTGTGGTTCAGGTAGAGAGTCAGTGGTGGCGGCGATGTTCGGACTGTGCAAAACTGCCAAATGGAAGAGGCTGGTGTCAAGGAAACCAAGGCTCAGGCTGGGGTGTCACAAACTGTAAGAAGGGCCATAAATACAGGGCAGTTCTAGTGGACGACAGTGCCGCATGATTGACAGTGGGTATTGAGCACGGAATAGAGACATGCGAGAGAACACAGCCATTAAGACCAGGAACACATACTAACACTCCGTGGACCACAGGTCGACACGTAAGCTAGCCCATTGAGTGTGGTACATGACAAATAGCTGTATCTTAAACCTTGATCTACTGCTATCTATAAAACAAAAGCCATGCCATTTCTACTAATGCCTTGGCTTCTGCATGAAGTGTGCATTCTTCACTTTACTTGGGGCAAAAGCACAAACAAGAGAGGTTCGAAATAAAGGTAAGTAAACAATGCGGTCATCTTGAAATGGTGATGTAGCCTGCAGGTAATTAACATAAATTAGAGACCAGTAAACCTAACCTGCAGTAATGATCTAGTTTACGTTTCACTCCCCATCTCCCTCCCAAAAACTGACTTGGAAGTCTTCCTTAAATCTAAATTCTTGCAATGTATTCAATGTAATCTCCGCAAATATAAGGCATCTCTACTATACAATTACAGCGAATAATTCGAATAAGTATGGGAGACACTACAGAGTGGAGAGCTTTATTCCCTAATGACAAAGGCCCACCTAACAAGTGGATCGGTTAATGGGATGAGCCCCTCAACAAATGCAGAAATGGAACTACCTGGTAGGGAGAGAATGAGGGAAGAGCTATGGTAATGTGGTAAATTAATAGCAAGTGAAATGAGGGATATGACAGTTCATTGTGTGAAGTGGGATGGGCAGAATAGACGTGGAGTAACCCATGGGCCTAGAATGAGTTGACATATCTCTCCAATGTACGCCTTTTACACCGGAGGCAGCAACTTAAAATCTGTCTCTTTCCGATAGGCGCTGGTTTACCCTCCCCGTATCCTGACCTGCACAGTCCAACCTTCATACCACAAGCAAATAACTAAGTCACAACCTACAAACGCCAAGCGCTCACTCACCATCCTTTTCCCTTCTATATGGCCGGTGAGTGACTCTGCGCGCCAGAAGTTCGTCACTTCAACACGCCACAACAAAGCAGTCGTGACACTGCAAGAGAAACGTACATAGACAGAAAAGAGGGCCGACCCCAAGGAAGGTAGGTAACTACCGCTGCCAACTTAGAATGATGCTGTGGTGTACATCGAGAGACTGAACCAAAGCAATTAATAAAAACTACATTTGGGTCATTATGTTTTAAGCAGCTGAAAAGATCGGACCAGTCACTCTTTATTTATTTTTTAAGGTGCGTTTTGGTTTTGTCACAAAAGTAAATATGTTTTAAAAGGATATCATTTTACGAACATTGGCAACAACTGTTAGTTGATTGGAATCGCCCCACTGTGCCTCAGACGTTCTGTAAACCTAAATGAGCAGTGCCGTGGAACCTGCAGGCGGAGCGTCATCTGCCAAGAAGTCCTTTGTTTTCGTTGCAGAGATCGGCAGAGTGTTGACACAGCTGGCGGGAGGCTGCATTTGCCTGGACCCTGGTGCCGCCATTGTATTAAACACTACCCATAAAAAGAAAGGCATGGGGCAGCGTTCTGTGCATTATTATTGTTGCCCGAGCGTGCGTGCGCAATGCCTACATAAAACAGGTAGTCCCTAAATTAAACAATAACAGCCAGCCATGGAACTACATTGTAGTTGGTCGGTGCTGCTTCCTGCGAAATGGAAGTAAACCGGAAATTACGTTTCGGACCACCAGCCAATCAATGCGCAAGATAAAACCAGCAATGGCACATTTAACCAATGGCAAGTGACAACACAAAGAAAAACAAAATGGGTGGAGTTTCACTACTAATATCGATTACTTGATGTCTCGTAGAGGCAGCATGCGCTGCCTATGCGAGACCTAAAAATGGCATGAAACTACTGTGGTAGAAGTAGTATGTATTTTTCTGTTGCAGATGTTACCACAAGTATTGGATCTGGGGTTGGGGTTCAGAAAAATGAAGAGTTGATAAAAGGCTCAAAAAAGTGAATGGACCACACCTTCGAGCTATAATGCAATATGGGTACTCTCCTGGATACATCACTTCATCTTGTCCCCAGAAGTCCTCTGAAGGTTTTGAAGACTTTTGTAAGTGTGTATATCCCACAGAGAGTGTCTTAATGGACTTTTGATTGCACATTGATGCCATTGTCACTTACTGGTTCATGCATGTATCTAATATGTGTTGCTATGCTGTAGTTCTAATACGAGAAAGGTGAACATTCACAGGTGAGGAACCAGTGTAACGCAAATGATAATTTATTTGTTATGTATGATGATTCAATATCTCCTTTTTTACAACAATAACAAAAGTGTTGTGATACACTAGGAAATCACTTATTTTCCACCCCATTTTTCAAAGATCAGAGCCAGGAGGTTGAATGCATTCATCTTCTCCCACCTCTGAAAGGATAATACTGAGAGTGGTGAGAGAGGGTGGCAGGTATCCAAGTACATTTGTTTTTTAAATAAATTTGGGGGGTGAGGAGACGAAGGTTGAGTAGTATCTAAAACAGGTACCTATGCACAAGTTATATGTCATTAGGTCTCAACTAAGACATTGCATGTGCTGCCTCTTAAAGACCTTGTGTTAACTTACAGGGAGCTATCAGGCCGGCCATTGCTTATTTGACTAATTGCTATTCTCATTTGCTTGCTTTTTATTCTTCAGCTTCAGCATGTTTATTTCCTCTTTGTATGTTTGTTTCACTCCTGGAGCATTGACACATTACTGTGTCCTTCCACTGCTAGTTTTTTCAAGCACTACTTTTTCTTCTTGTTTAAGCACTTTACGAGAGTGTGTGGGCTTTTCAGCATCCTCCCTTGTGTACTTCCTCCCCCACCGTGTTATGCCCCAGTCTCTATCACCCACCATCCCTCAATTGTCCCCCTTCCATTTACCATCTGTTGTCTGTGTGCTTGCCACCAGCCCCTCATGCCCACCCTCCATTGTTCGCCTACTTGCCCAGCCCCTCCCGTCTCTCCTGTCTACCCTTCGTTGTCTGTCTGCTTCATCCCAGCCCTTTGCCCCATCCCCTGTTGTCTGTGCGGATGTCCCCTCTCCCCTTGCCCACTCTCTATTAACCATGTGGTTTCCTTGCCCCCCCGCCCACTCCCTGTTGCTTACCCACAGTACCTCCTCCACACCCTCTGTTGTCCGTGTGTTTGCCCCAGTCCTCCAGACCACCCTCTGTTATTGCCTACTTGCCCTTACCACCCACCCTCCATTGTCCTTGTGCTCTTTCACCCTCTTTCGCTTGTCCTCTCCTCACCTGACAACCTTCTCTGCCGAGTGTCCTCCCACCCTTTGTGTTGCTTAAGGTGAACACGGCTAAAAGCAAAAAAAGCGCTATGACATACTCAACACTTATGAGCTTTAAAAAAAACTAATTCGCACTGGCTGGATAATAGGGTTTAATAAAAATTAGTTTTAGCCATGCTGCACAGCTGAGGCACTGCTCTACAGCATAGCTACAAAACATTGCCAAACCCAGTTGTTCTCATAGGTGATACCTTTTGGCTTTGCTAGTGCTTGTTTTTAGCATATATTCAGCTAGGGGACAGCGCCTTAAGGATAGTGAGACCATGTTGTGTTTGGCTCCCCAAGGATTTCTTTAGCACTGTGAGATTTTCAGAGCAATGGAAGAGGATTTCGGGAGACCATACAAAACAAGACTTGGGTCTTACCTCCTCATTCTAACTTTTTTGACCTGCTTACCACTTTACTTTCTGCTCAATAAAGCTCACGTTTGGACTCTCCAGGCTACACCTCTCGCTCTTTTCCTTTCTCACACAATCCTCATTTTAGCGTTTTTATTTATTCTCTCATGTCTTCTGTCTTGCTCTTCCTGTCTCTGTTTCTTGCCTTTGCTCAAATCTGAAATGCCTAAACCTTGCATGACTGTACCACGCGGTCTTTACCATGACTGTGTCTTTCCCACGCATACCTTTACCACGCAATTTTGTGGTAAAGACATGATGGGTAAAGGTTCATGCGGTGTAAAGATCATACTCCTGCCCCCTGCCTTGGAAACTGTCCCTTTTCTCTCTCCCCTGCCCCCTAAAAATTAAACCCACACCCCAAAAACTTACAAGATCCCAGCCCTGAGCCCTAAACTATCCCCTACATCCCTAAACTACCCCAACCCTGCCCTGTAAACTGTCCCGTCTCCCCGCACCCTGAACTCTAAAATGTAAGCCCACGCCCTAAAAACTACCCTGACCCCAACCCCCCAGTCCTGAGCCCTAAAATCTATCCCTTACCTCCCTAAACTACCCTAAACCTGCCTCTGTCCTGTAAACGTCCTATCTCCCCCTGCCTTGAGCCCTAAAAACTGTCTCCACCCTAAAAACTACCCCAACCCCCTCCTTAGTCCTAAAATGTATCCCCACCCCGAAAAACTACCCACTTCACCTCACTGTGTCTCCCGAGTCCTGAGTCTTCTGAGTCTTTCCTTTCCGCTTGGCAACTGGGCAGTGCATTGCCTTAACAACGCATATGTGTTGTTGATGAACATGTGTGGTTAAGGCAATCGTGGTATGGCTTGCGGGGAAACGGCACGCGTGGCTCAGCCTGCGTTAAGGCTGTTTCCTATCTTTCTATCTATCTATCTATCTATCTATCTATCTATCTATCTATCTATCTATCTACCTATCTATCTAGCTATCTGTCTGTCTGTCTATCATCTATCTTCTTATGTTCTTGCTTTCTAGCATTCTTCTTCGCAGTCTCTTCCTATCCATCTATCTCCATCTCTGCTCTCTCTGCTTGTCTTCATGTTTCTCGTGCTTTCTCTTCTTTTTCTAACTTAATCTCCCTCTTTTTTCTCTCTCCCTCTATGCTATTATTTCATCCGTCCTTTTTGTATTCCCTCCCTTCCTTTCTCTCTCTTTCTCTCTCTCATTATCTTTAGTTTCCTTCCTGAAGCAGCTGATACTCCACGATGAGTCGGTTTAGCGAAGTACCATACATCTGCTTTCTCAATTAGGTGGCATAAAAGACACATCTAATTTTCTTCGGTATACATAGGATTACCATGTCAATCAAATATGAGATGATGTTCCTAAATGAGGTGAAAAACAAGAAACGAAGATATCTCGCAATTAACATTCTTTGAGGACTCAGAGGAGGAAGCACTGGCTGAGTTCGAAAAGACGATGATGTAATGGTCACTGTCTCATCAGTAAATAATTATAGGTTCTTAGGCACTGTGCTGTCCAGTCAGTCAGAAAAACAATGCTGGATTATTCTGTGCTTAATGAAGCTTCTTGGTATCACGTGACTTCTCTTCTTGATGTCACGCCATGTGTTAATGCAGTCAAGGTTGCTTGCCGCGCACTCTGCCTATGGTGGTTCGCCAGGGACTCTTCTATTCATGCAAACCCTTTGCTGCCGCGTTGTTCTCTATTGGACAATGAATACTAATGAGGCAGCCAATGCGTAAAGATCAGTGTTTAAAGGAGCCCTGGCAAAGCTTTTTACACCAACCCTCGTTGCAGTGAGCAAGCCCTGCAGGCAACATGCAGGCTAAATTGTACATTTTGCCAGTGGTGACTCCTCCGCTGTGGCGGAGGAGCATTGCCCGCCCTGCCAGCAGCAGCAGCCGTAAAAAGTAAAAAATAAAATGATAATAATGCATGTTTATTTTTGTTTTATTTTTCATAGCGTGGAGTCTAGGGGGCAGGGACCTGGGGATGACATGAAAGGCACGAGAGGGAGTGTTATGTGCACTGTTATCAGCACGCATGTAGGTTTGACCGGCCATCTCAGGACAGCCAAACCGACATACGCACTGAAGCTGTCTCCTGAAACTGAGCTGCGTTGCCGGATTGGAGACAGCAGGCCCAGGCTCCCAGTGTCTCTGAGAGGGCAAATCTAGACCACTCAGGCCAACCTTGACCCTGTGGCGTAGCTAGCCGTACGGGCGCCCATGGCGGTCTCTGCGTTTGCCACCCAATACTGCAGACTTGTCTAAATTAGACCTATAAATAGTACACACTGTACATTTACTGCTTCTAAACTTACATTCAGCTATAGCCCAACGGCCTCACTTATCCGCGAGGCAGCGATCAGTTGTCTGCACATTCGCTTTAGCTAATATTGCAATGCCGCGGGTCGTTGAATTTTGCTGGGAAGCCACTAAAAGTGAAAACCCTAACTCTTTTAAGATATTACATTTGCTCCAGGGTATATGCCTCTCCTGGACACATACCAAATCCGGTTGAATAATACGAAGTTCAGCAGCAACCATTTTCCTCTTGTTAAAATTGTTGAGGCCAGAAACATTTAAAGAACAAATTTTAACCCCCCCTAGAAGCTATAGTAGAGCCAAAAGAAAATCTGTGTCGATAGCTATTTCAAATATGCTACATTTACATTATTATTATTATTATTATGTTTCTTATATAGCGCCTGAATCGACCCCCGAAGGGGTATCTCCGCGCTTGCCTTGGGAACCCGTCCTGGCTTTTCCCTGTGAGATAGCCCCTACAGGGTATCCCCAAGGTGAAAACCTGGCATCCCGCCGCGGGGGGGGTTGGGCCGTTGTGGAGATTAAGCAAGCTTAATGCCCAGAGTTGCAGAGTGTGAACCCATGATTAGGTCAGGCACCGAAGCGAGAATTATCGAGTCCATGGACATTTGAGCTCAAGACCCTGCCGCGTTGGGAATTGAACCCTGGTCCCGCGTCTGACCTCTGACCTCTGCCTCAGGGAGAGGAGAATCTGTTTCCCCCTTGGCTGGATGGGAAACACATAAGCATAACTATCAACAATAAGGGGTAGAGGGAGTATAGTCACTTCGTTAAGAACAGAACCCAGAGAAAGGAAAGGAGGAGAAGGCCCACAGAAAAAGAAGAAATGTTCTAATACCTAGTCCCATGAACCTTTCCCTCCCAGGCCACTATTATACATCCGTCCCATAATCCCTAAATAGAATTCAAATACTCCTTGGCAGACCCTACATTGGTAAAGAATCGAGTGTGCTCCTGAAAAATCACTTTTAGTTTTGCCGGATTCATCAAATATAAGACCCTTCACCTTGAAACAGTGTAAGAAGCTGCCAGAGCTGCCACCGATTCTCTACTATGTAACTGCATAAATCCGGTCTTACAAAGAACTCAAAATCTTTCCCAGCTCTTTTCTTGTCGGGACGTGCCAAGTGAAACGCCACCTCTCGAGCCAGAAAACTATTAAATGAGATTAGGAAAGCTCTAGGTTTGTCAACTACCTGACCTGCATGAAGACGGATATTAAATGGAAACCTATGAGCTCGTTCAATCTCCCTGTCCCAATCCCATCTAGTGACCTCGAGGAAGGCATTTGTGAACAAATCCACTATAAACTGCGCGGATCCTGCCCTTCCCTTCCCTCCGGAATCTGCAATACTCTAAGATTGTTCCTTCGTGCACGATTTTCAATGTCCGCCATTTTCCAATGTGTATCCTCCTTGATAGAATGGAGGGATTCAGTCACTGCCTTCTGTTCAACCAGTTTGTCTTCTAGGCGAAAAATCCGCATTTCTGCTTCATTAAATCTCGAAGTAAAGTCAGCATGAGACATGATCGATTGATATATTAATGCCAAATAAATAACTTTGCCTTCGCAGGGGTGAGTACTTTCTGACTGCTCCGCAGACTGTGGTCAATTCTCAATCTCACCTTGTCCACATTATGCTCAGTTCTCTTTCGTACAGTATGTGGGCTACCATCTATAAAATCGCCAGAGTACTCCAAGCATATACTACTGTGGTCGCTGCCACCAACCACACCTATCTGCTCTGGATACTGTACCACCAAATCCTCACAAGATGAGGCTGGCTGTTCCAACAAGGAAAAATAATCCCCAGATTCCTTATCTTGTGACAATGCTTGTCTATCTCCTCCTACAGCGTTTACAGCCTGTATATTGACTGATTCAATACTGTCAGTGACACCACGATCTGAACCTCCGATTGTCAAACCTGTCCCGGCAAGACCAACAGAGATTTGCATTGAAGCCTCATCATTGCCATCTACTTGCTCTCCTTCGATCCCTGCCTAACTGCCATCATCCGCCACCTCAGAGGTTAATACTGAGGTCGTTAATTCCATATTGAGTCCCCCAGCGTTCATGGTTTCCGTAATTTCAACACCTTCTGCCGACATGTGAGCAAACTTTTTTCCTTTCGGTTTATCTTTAGCAGCGGAAAAAAATCCCTGGAATAATTTTATTGCTCCCCATATCCGTTTTAGTCTTTGTACCAATCAAGTCACTTTTAGCATTTTTACCTTGATTCCCAGGCATTTTATCATTCACCCCAGCGTTGCCGTCAGCTTGTTCCTCTTCTTCTTGTGCCCGCTGTCTGCTGCGCGATCCTTTCGGCGGCATCACCATAGAGCAGTCAGCTCTCCCACAGTGCACGCCGCGCTGCCCTCAGGTGAAATCAATCAGCGTGCTCCAAAGCCAGTGTGTAGCATACGCCCAGTGGCTCCTTCGGGACCTACTCAGCACCCCTGCGAGTTCCAGCAGAATGTTCACCATTTACTGTGGCCGAAGTAGCAACTCGTAATTCTATGTCAGGACAGGAGGCTCCGATTATGCTTTCTCATTTCTTTAATGAAATGCTCAGCAGCCAATCAAAAAACAAAACTACAAATCCCATGAACACTTGGGAATGACCATAGAGGATACACTATATAAGGTCCAAACACTAGTCCTTCTCCCTCCTTCTTTGCTTCTCCGCAGCCAGTTAAGTCTATTTACCTTTATTGCATTGCTTTTCTTGATATTGCTCTGCTTATTGTTGTGTACACTTGCCTTATATTCCGCTGCTTGTAATTTTGTGCGCGGCGCTTGTGTACTCTTGCTCGGCTTCGGTGCCGGTATTTGCGCGTCCGTTGGCGGCGTGTCTTCCTGGGAGCGTGTGTTCACCTCCCTGCGCCTGGCCGCTTTTGTGCCCGGTTGCTTTGGTGGAGTGGGAGCAGGGGTCGTCGGCTTCTTGGGAGAGCGCAAGCGCTCTCAAGCATGTGTTTCAGCGGCAGCAACGTCGCGCATGCGCGTTGCTTTGTTTCCGGTTTTCAGGCTGTTCGCCTCACGCCGGTCGAGTGAAAGAACGCTTCTCACCAGCGCTCACGCCCACAGCCCTGAACTTTCGACCCCGTCTACGCCAGAGCACAGGAAAGTGTTTTGGTTGACTATTGTTGTGCATAGGCTCTGCCTAGAGTGGTTTTTGTTGGCAGGCTTATCTCCCTCCACGTTTTAATTATTTGCCTTGAGTTTGGTCCTTCCAACCTCTATTTAGCCTGCTTTTGGGTTATCACTCCCCCTTATTTGTATCTTTGATACTCAATATTTGTTCAGTCATCTAGTGGGCATTGAATTTTGCACTTTGGTGCGATGGCTGATTATTACGACGCAGATGATGACTGCTACTACGATGATGAGGAGGATGACACTCTAGAGTACAACCTGGTTGAAGAACTAGATAAAGCTGTACAACTCTCAGTGAACAAGGCGCTGGTTAGGGCTATTAACCCCCTAAAACGTCATTTGAATGAGTATGCTGTTCAGCAGGGCTGGTTACCTCCTTCCCAGAAGTACGCAAAATCGCCTCATAACCCTCACAAATCGGACTTTCAAAGACTGGCGAAGGTTTTGTCTTCGGAAAAGCCCAAAACTTCTGCGTCACATTCCATGGAGGAGTCGGACCATGCTCAGGCCTCTTCAGGTCACGACTCTTCTCCTCCTAAGAAGCGTCTCCGCAAGGAGCGTTTTGTTGACGCTCCTGAGCGTCCCCCTCTTTTGAATTTCGAACCGGAGGACATTATCCATCCGAATTCTTCGTCATGGTTGCCCGCTCCGGCAGTGGCCGCTTATCTTGAGGCGCATGTTCGCCAGCCCTTTGAGGCGCCGGTCCGTGCTAGACTGCGCTCCGAGTGCCCGAGACCGGACCTTGCGGACCACATTGCAGAAACTCCGGAGGTGGACCCGATGATGGTTACCTACCTTAAAAAGTACTCTAAGGATCCTAAAAAAGGCCTCGACCGTTCCTGGAGGTCTTGCCAGGATAAATTGATGGACATGTTGGGCCCCCTCTCTAAAATCCTAGATCTGGGCTTCAAGGCGAAGGAGGCTTCGGCGACTGTCAATCCGGATGAACTCATCGAATGGGCTCAGAGGGCTGTATGCATGTTCGGAAATGTCAACTGCGCCATTTCTGCTGAAAGGCGTAGGTCCATTCTCCTTAAACTGGATCCGAAATTGGCAGAATTGGCAACTTCTGAGGCCGGCCCGGAGGCGCAGGGCCTTCTTTTCGGACAACCCTTCTTGAAGGAGCTGACTAAATTTGTATCCGCCTTCAGCGGAATTGATAAAGCGCAGGCGTCCTTGCGCCGGGCCATGCGTCCGGTTTTTACCAAGGCCGGACGACAACGGGGACGATCGTTCGGCCGTGGGTCGCAGCAGCAGTCCAAGAGGGGTTCCTCGCAGCAGCGTGGTGGTCAGTACGACTCTGGCTACTCCACCCGCGCCAATTTCTATCCTTCCCGTAAAGGAAAAGGTCAATACGGCAAGGGAAGATCTGGTGGCCACCAAGGCCAATATCAAGATTCCGGAGCTACAGGTGAGCCTAATTCAAGCATGCGATGTGATGTTGGGGGGCAGAGTGCAATTTTTTCTGAACAATTGGCGCATGATCTCCAACGATGCTTGGGTGTTAGAAACCGTTCAAGGATTCAAGATAGAGTTCTATCACCCAATACATCAAACCCGTCTGCCAACCCCTATGCTCTTTTCCAGTCCCTCTCAGGCTTGTCTGTCGGAGGAAATAGAGGTGCTCCTCAGCAAGGGAGCGATTGTTCCTACCGAACGCCATCCACAGGGCTTTGTCAGCTCGGTCTTTCTGGTCGAGAAAAAAGGAGGCGGGTCTCGCCTAGTTCTCAACCTGAAAGACTTCAACAGCGTGGTGGTCCACAGGCACTTCAAGATGGAGGGCATCCATCTTCTGCGGGATCTCCTTCGGGAAGGAGATTGGATGGTCCGTCTGGACCTGAAAGATGCATATTTGTCAATCCCGATTTACAGGCCCCATCGAAGATTCCTCCAGTTTCAATGGCTGGGACAATGGTACGAGTATCAGGTTCTCCCGTTCGGCCTTTCGTCGGCACCATGGTGCTTCACGAAATTGCTGAGGCCAGTTGTAGAACATCTTCGTTCCAGGAGGGTAAGGCTGATCATATATCTGGACGACATTCTTTTTATGGTGGATTGCCCTCTCAGGCTTCTGCAACATCTGGAGTGGTCCATCACACTCTTGCAGTCTCTGGGTTTTCTAGTCAATGTTCCGAAATCGGTTTTGGTTCCCACTCAGTCTATCGATTTTCTGGGATTTCAGATAGATTCGGTGACTTGCCAGCTTCTCTTACCCAATCAGAAACTCCGTTATATCAGGAGAGAATTGACGTCTGTTATTTCCAAACAGACTGTATCGTTGAGGTCGTTGGCACGTGTGGTAGGTCTTCTAGCGTCCTCCATTCAGGCAATCTTTCCGGGTCCTCTACATTACCGGGCGATGCAACGCCTAAAGATTCAGCATCTCCGGAAAGGCCTCCGTTATTCGGATCAAATTCCTCTTTCGGAGGAAGTGCGGATGGAGATGCAATGGTGGCTAGACCACATGGAGGCCTGGAACGGTCGAGCCCTGTTTGGTTCGTCTCCAGAACTGGTGATCGAATCGGATGCCAGTCGATGGGGTTGGGGAGCCCGTTGCGGGTCAGTTTCGACAGGGGGTCGTTGGTCGCCCCAGTTGTTGTCTCTCCATATCAATTGTCTGGAACTCCTGGCGGGTTCCTTTGCGATACGGTGTTTTCCCCCCCTACAGACGAGTTGTTGCATTCTTCTCCGGATGGACAACGTGTCTGCAATCCGCTATGTCAACAAGCTGGGCGGGACACGGTCCAAGATATTAGCGGAGATTGCCAAGGATTTTTGGCATTTTTGCCTGCACCGGAAGATCACGGTTATTGCAGAGTTGCGGATTGGCACTCCCGACATCTTCGGGATTTCAGCGACTGGAGACTTCACCCTCGAGTCTTCCGCGCTATTCTTCGACATTGAGGCCAGTGTCACCTGGATCTTTTTGCCTCTCGCCTCAACGCGCAGCTTCCTGAGTTTTACAGCTGGAGACCGGACCCCTTAGCTCTGGCCACGGATGCTTTTCTCCAACAGTGGCCATCGACTCTTTGTTATGCATTTCCCCCGTTCATGATGCTTCCCAGAGTGCTTGCTTACACCAAACAATTTCGAGCGGAGCTGATTCTGATTGCTCCCTTGTGGAAGGCTCAAGCGTGGTTCTCGGTTCTCTTGGAGATGTGCTGCGCACCTCCCCTCCTTCTTCCCCTGAAGCGGAATCTGTTGCAGGATCCTCTCGGAGATCCGCATCCCCTCATTCTCTCCGGCACTCTCCAGTTGCTAGCATGGCGAATCTCGGGGATCGTTGGTCGGTCCCAGGCATTTCTAGCGAAGCTGCCAACTTCATTAGGAACGCCTGGTCTCCCAATACCCACAAGCGGTATCGAGGAGCCTGGAAACGCTGGTGTGATTGGTGTGTTCAACGGGAGGTTGATCCCGTTTCAGCGGATATCAGTCTAGTCATTAATCTTTTGACTTCCTTGGCCACTTCCGGTCTGGCTTATTGGACCGTTAATAGTTTTCGTTCTGCTATTTCTGCGGGCCATGTCCACATTGATGGTAAGCCTGTTGGTGAACATCATTTGCTTTCCAAACTGCTGAAAGGAATTCGTCTTGCAAAACCCCCCACACCAAAGTATGTGTCTTTGTGGGATGTTTCGGTTGTTCTAAAATTTTTGGAGGCCTGGCCTTCTAATCTTTTGTTATCCCGTAAACAGTTGTCTGCAAAACTGACCATGTTACTGTGTCTGGTTTCTTGCAAACGTGTTTCGGATATTCGCGCTTTAGATCTTGCGGGTCGCAGTTTCACCCCTGAGGGTGTTACTTTCACTCTCTCTAGGAGGACTAAATCCAACACTTCCTCTATAACATATCCTTCTTTTCCTGATCATCCCAATCTTTGTGTTGTCCAGTGTTTGAAGGATTATGAGGGGAGTACCGCTTCTTTACGCGCGGACATGCAAGGTCAGTTGTTGATCGCCTTACAGAAGCCTTTCCGTCCTGTTGCACCAGCTACTCTGGCTCGCTGGGTGCGCTGGCTCATGTCCGAGGCGGGCATTGATGTTTCTGTGTTTGGGGCACATTCTGCTAGAGGGGCAATAGCCTCAAAAGCTTATTCCATGGGTGTTACTTTATTTGACATTATGAAAGCTGCAGACTGGTCTTCAGACTCTGTTTTCAAACAATTTTATTATAAACCAATTGTTAGTGTTGCCTCTGTTGTGGTGGAGGAGCTTTGAACAAACATAATCGGAGCCTCCTGTCCTGACATAGAATTCAAAATTTGCAAACATTCGTGACAAGAATTTTCAATTCTTTTAAGGACTAGGAGGCGAGGATTATCCCACCCTGATTGTAACTATGTTGCATTTTCATGTACTGTATAACATTTGCATACTGTTGCAGTTCTATTTTCCTTGTTTATTTTCCCCCCCTATCTTGCTTTGATTTTCTCCATTATTGGGATATTACGGCTCTGTATCTTTTACAGGTTCGGACCAGAAATGATGTGGTTGTTCTGCCTCGAGAGTCTCCTCTGTCTCCTTGTTCCCGGATCCAGGATACCTCCATCTTCTGTTACAGGATCCTTTGGATTTCAGCGGCTTGCTTGGAACTTTTGTTGTTACTCTACCTGGGATTGTTTTTTGATGTGGAACTGTTTACCCAAAGAAAGAGGAAGAAGGACTAGTGTTTGGACCTTATATAGTGTATCCTCTATGGTCATTCCCAAGTGTTCATGGGATTTGTAGTTTTGGTTTTTGATTGGCTGCTGAGCATTTCATTAAAGAAATGAGAAAGCATAATCCTCGCCTCCTAGTCCTTAATAGAATTGAAAATTCTTCTCACAAATGTTTGCAAATTTTGAAATCAGCCCAACCTAAGCCTAAACCGTAAATTAGCGAGAATATTCCTTTTGAACAGTCTTGAAAGTCAGCAGGCTAATGTTCTTTTATGTTCGTTTATCGCACAGTTAATCATACCGTTAACGCTGTCTTCCGTCTCCCTTCAAACAATCCCATTTGCAAGCTCTGGCAGGAGCGGTCACGTCCACTCGGGCGGACGCCATCTTGCCCCGACATTTCAATTCCTTACGCGTGACACTTTGAGTGGCGCCATTGCGAGTGGAGCAAGCCAGTCATGTAAATCAGAGGTCTTCAATCTGTGGAGCGCGACCCCCAGGGGGGTCGTGGAGTCCTTGGAAGGGGGTTGCAGATTCTGTCAGGGGCATGCAATTCCTGGCGTTGGGCTGATCGAGGGTGCTCCCGGCGGAGGCCTAATTCACACCGAGGTGTGAAAAACATCAAAGGCTCATTAACAAGTAGAAGGCCTTTTAAAGACCTGTCAAGTACTCGGGTGTGGCTGTGTGTGTGTCCCTGAAACGGTTTCAGCCGGGCTCACACACACAAGCTGGGGGAAGGGGGAAAGTGGGTGGGGTCTGGGGGAGCAGGCTGTAGTGTAGCCCTTTGAGTATAATGGATGTTGCCGCGCCTGGAGCTGTGGAGCCCGTGGCACTCCCCCCCACTCCCGCCCCCAGCAGGGAGGCACAGAGCTATCCTCCCATGAGCGGGAAAGAAGGAAGAAGACACAGAGATACTGAACCCCCCCTTCTACCCCGCATGAGAGAGTCACAGAAAAGGTGGGTGGATGAATGATGGATGGATGGATGTAAGGATGACGGATGGATGGATATGTGAAAAGGTGGGTGGATGAATGATGAGTGGATGGATGAAAGGGTGGATGGATGGATGGATGGATGGATGAAAGGGTGGATGGAAGGATGAAAGGGTGGATGGATGGAAGGATGAAAGGGTGGATGAATGAATGAAAGGGTGGACGGATGAAGGATGGATGGGTGGATGGATGAAAGGGTTGGTGGATGTATGGATGGATAAAAAGTTGTATGGATGAATGATGCATGGATGGATGTGTGAAAAGGTGAGGGGATGAATGATGGGTGGATGGATGAAAGGGTGGATGGCTAAAGGATGGATGGATGGAAGGATGAAAGGGTGGATGAAGGATGGATGTATGGATGGATAAAAGGTTGCATGGATGAATGATGCATGGATGGATGTGTGAAAAGGTGGGGGGTGAATGATGGGTGGATGGATGGAGGAAAGGGTGGGTAGATGGATGTATGGATGAAAGGGTGGATGAAGGAAGGATGGATGTATGGATGGGAGGATGAAAGGGTGGATGGATGTATGGATGGTAAATAAGGTTGCATGGATGAATGATGGATGGATGTGTGAAAAGGTGGGTGGATGTATGGAAGGGTGGATGGGTAAAGGATAGATGTATGGATGGAAGGATGAAAGGGTGGATGGATGAAGGATTGATGTATGGATGGAAGGATGAAAGGGTGGAGGGATGAAGGATAGATGTATGGATGAAAGGGTGGATGAATGGATGAAAGGGTGGATGGATGGAAGGATGAAAGGGTGGACGGATGAAGGATGGAGGGATGGATGAAAGGGTGGATGGATGGATGGATGAATAAAAGGTTATATGGATGAATGATGGATGGATGTGTGAAAAGGTGGGTGGATGAATGATGGGTGGAAGGGTGGATGGGTAAAGGATGGATGTATAGATGGAAGGATGAAAGGTTGGATGGTTGAAGGATGGATGTATGGATGGAAGGATGGATGGATGTAAGGATGAAAGGATGGATGGATGTGTGAAAGTGTGGGTGGATGAATGATGGATGGATGTGATGAGGTCTAACAGGCGCATTTATGGTTGTTAAAAGTTGATGATGAGGAGTACCAGTTTCTAGAAACTTTTTTCGGAAAGGGGTCCTTACGCCTAAAAAGGTTTTACAAGGGGGTCTCGGCATGAAAAAGTTTGAAGACCTCTGATGTAAATAGATATATTTCACAAATTATCCCTTTTTTCACACTATACTCTATTAATTACCTCAAAAAAGCTGCAACGCTCGTGGAGTGCTTATACTTTGTCTGTACACACTTCCCTTTTATAACAGGATCACATTGAAAAATAAAGACATTTCTTTCACTGGCATAAACACCATAAAGGCAGTGACCTTACAAAGGGAAATGTGAGGCGTGGGCTTACAGTTTGAGAAGAGACCTAGGATAGTTACATTAAATATCATATTAGCAGTGCTCTAAATGGGCTGGTACTGCCCAATACTGAGTACCAGCACTTTTTTATTTTGAAAGGGAGAGTACCGGCACTTCTCCAGAGAGACATAATACCTTTAATTGGAGAGTACCGGCACTTCTTAGAAACAAGCAGGTATTCTGGTACAGAGTACCTTCACTTCTGTTTTTCCATTTCAAGAACTGCATATTAGTAACTCCTGTTATAGAAAGCGCTTAGAAACGATGAAAGTGCAGTATGAATCACTGCTGTAAAAAACAAAGGCAATGTCTCTCCCACCCATAGATAACTATTCTCAGGGTGAAATAGTCCCCTTGTAGCTTCTGGTCCCAGGGCCACAGCACCAGCTGCACAATTGATGGTTATTACTGTAGCGTTGTGGCCATTTTTCATTCTCAGTTCACGAATAATGATGTACAATACAACGTACATCCTTCAATGACATATATGGATTTCACTTCAGGATGAGATGCCTTGTGTCAGCCCACAAGATGATTCCATGCTCTCTGCACTTTCGGTGTTTTTTTGACAGGAGGACTGCTGGGCTCTTCACTTTCAAATTAAACCCAATTACACTTAGGTCCCGTGAAGGGTAGACATGATGCGTAACCCTTACGGGTGCGTACCATCCATTATCATGCCACATGGACTATTTGTCACCTCAGCCCCAGCCTCATTGTTACTCCACTGGGTAAAACGGGACGAGGCGAAGCTGCTGTGCGACACAATACACGCTCTGTATAAATGATCCACCCCATCCGCACAGGCCTGCCAAGAGACACACAATGCTTGACTATGTTGCGAGAAAGTTATTAAAATGCGTTATTCTTACCCCTGATACGTGGCACATGGCAGGGCTGCAAATACATTTGTGCCATAGAAGCAGTCTCTATCTAGTACACAGATCTTGACTCACCGGAAAGGACAAGGCTCACACAATATTGCACCATATAAACCAGCATTTAAGTCCCAAAACCAAGGCATTCAGGACAAAACTCTTCTCTATACAAGCCTACGCTAAGAGCTCTTAACCTTTTGACTTCGGTAGACCCCACTGAATCACTACTGGAAACCATGCACCCGGGCTTGAGCGATTTCTACAATTTGAACCTCTAAGCAATACACAAAAATACAGAAAAATGTATATCTAACAAATAAAGAAATTATGAAATATTGTATTTTTTGGACTTGGTCCTTTCTGCAGGGGCATCCCCAAACTTTTTGCCTTCGCCCTCCTGTTTTCTGGTCTAGTGTTTTGTTGGACTTTAGGACTCTGCACACCTTACCACCGCTAACCAGAGCTAAAGTGATTGTGCTCTCTCCTTTAAACATAGTGAAATTGGCTTACACCTAACTGGTATAGTTCATTTACTTGTAAGTTCCTAATAAAGTGGTACTACATGTACCCAAGGCCTGTAAAATTAATGCTACTATTGGGCCTGCAGCACCAACTGTGCTACCCACTTAAGTACCACATTAAGCATGTCTTAGGCCTGCCATTGCAGAATTTGTTTGCAGTTTTAAACTGCCATTTCGTCCTGGCCTGGCCTAAAACCTTCCTTTTTAGTACATATGTCACCCATAAGGTAGACATTGAACAGCCCAATTGCACAGTGCAGTGTATTTAAAAAGTTGGGCATGCACCTCTAAGTTTTACATGTCCTGGTAGTAAACAACTTTTAAATTTGTTTTTCACTAGTGCAAGGCCTATCTCTCCTGTAGGATAACATTGGGTTCCCCAATAAAATGTAATAAGTGGTAACTTTCAATTGGGAGCAGATAGGAATGTTCAGTTTAGTGTCTAAACATTTTTAATTTTAAAGTGGGATTTTAAGTCACAATTCTGAAAATGTCACTTTTACAAAGTTGGCATTTTCTTGTCCCAACCACTTGGTGCCTGCAGCCTGTTCCTGGGTCTCATGGCTAGGTGTAGCTGGCAGTCGGTCTTTGTGTACTGTTCCAAGACAGTTAGATAAAGGGAAGTTAGGAGTTGGAAAGATGGGCCTGTCTGAGTTAACGAGAGGGCGGAGCAGTCACCTACCACACTTGCACGTCACAAAGGCTCTGCCTGGGCACTCTCACAAATGGTTTATCACTAGTCTATTTGTGTCCCCAGTCAGCCTGGGGCCAGGGCAGGGACAGAGGGGAATGCCACACACTTCTGAACCTATGGATGCTACAGAGGAAAGCAGTATTTGCTGTTAGAAGGACTGCAGCTTCACTGACCTCCTGTGCTGAGCTACAGGGACATAACGAGCTCCTGAGGCTCTCTGCAACTGTCCAGCTGGCCTGCTGCTTATTGGCTTCTGCTGGAGTGAGTTCCTGAATACCCACTCAGGTCCTGGACCCTTGGTGTGGCCTCAGTTAAGCTCCTTTGAAGTTTTTGGGCTCTTTGGGAACGCAAATGGGCCAGTTTGCACCAATATCTTGCCTCCTGCGCTGCTTGCCAACGTGACGTTCTAGCAAATACGACTCTACGCGCTACAGTGGAGAAGTGTGGCTCACTGGTTAGAGGAGGCATACCCTGAAGCAGAGGTCAGACCCGGGTTCAATTCCCGATGCGGCAGGGTCTTGAGCCCAATTGTCCACGGACTCGATAATTCTCGCTTCGGTGCCTACTCTAAGCAAGGGTTCACACTATGCAGCTCTGGGCATTAAGCTTGCTTAATATCCACAACGGCCCACCCGCGGCGGGATGCCTGGCTTTCACCTTAGGGATGCCCAGTACGGGTTATCTCACAGGGAAAAGCCAGGATGGGTTCCCAATGCAAGCGCCGAGATGCCCTAGGGTAAGTCGAGCGCTATATAAGAACACACATACATACATACATGCAGTGATCACCAACTACGCCCGGCAGCGCAAGATCTGCGCTTTACCCTACAGCATCGACCGACTACAGGATCTTCGCGCTACAGCGATGACTGTCCGTGACACTCGGCACGCTCTTCGTGCTACTTCAAGATACTATGGTGGGCGTTCCCAACACTCTCCCAGCTCCTCGTGGCCCCTTTCACTTCAAACGCAACTCTATACACTGGACTGTGAAGGTAACACTTTCAGCGGGCCTAATCTGGTCCTTGTATCCACCTTGCACTCCCTTGCAACCCATTCACAACACTCTTGCACCAATTTATCCATTCATACATATATGCATGCAGGGATACACGCACCAAATATTCAAAAATATAAAACGTACCTGTGCTGCAGCTCAAGATGGAAGCCTCAGAGGTACCAGGAGGATTGGGATTGCTGACTCCTCTCAAAGGCCGACCTTAGGTCAGCAAATGAGAAGAGGCAGAAGTCCCTCACTCGTCACAGAGAGAGATGGGGTCATTGAGACTGCTGACCCCACCCTACTCTGCAACAAAGTGTCACTGATTGACACTCGGCCCTGGGCACTTCAGGGCTTACAACTGAAGCGCTCAGGCCCAAGACAATCACTAACGCTCTCCCTCGTCATAAGGGGGAGGGCCTCGAGGTGGTTTTTCCAGGCTGAGGACGTCACGCCACAGGACTGTGAAATCCTCAGCCTAGCAAAGTTCCGCTCAGGCAGCTAGGCACCAGTGTATTTAGCGCATGTACAGCTCCTGGCTGCCTGAACAAGAAGAGCGTCTGTCAGGCTGACCTTTGATCTCAGCCTGACAGACACTCTTCTTGTCTGAGAAAAAAGTGGGGTGACATGGCCCCTCTGCCCATATAGACTGGGTGTGGCTGCCTACGTGTAACATAACATAACACGTGTACTTTGTAAAGCGCATTTATCACCAATGGGTCTCAAGGAGCTGAATAACAGATGTTATAGTGCAGTGATAAAAATGAAGATGAAGAAATATGCACATGTAGTTTTACCTGAATGTGGCACTCTAAGGGGGATATTCACAAGGACTCAACTCCGATTTATCCCCACCCTAACGCAACAAATATGAAGATAGAATTAACACCCCATTCACAAGCTGGTGCAAACTGCAGACATCGCTAGCCCAGTGCAACACCAGCCGGCCACACAAGGTGCCACTAAACCTGTTAAGCGCCAGCCGGCCACATGTGGATGAGGGCCCAGGCCTACCCTGTGGACAAGTCGGTCCCACACACCAGCTCTAGTCACGACTCATGAATGGCAGAGTCCCCACTAGTAAATGCACAGAGAGGAGTAAAAGGAAGATGCGGACGAAAGCCGGATCAGAGTCACAGAGGTGTTCGAATACTTATTACGCCTGACCTGGTGCCATTAGCCCTGTTCACCGCAAGTCACCATCATGTGGCGGTATGCCTGTTCCGGCCGCAGTGCATCCGGGGCCTCTGACTCTGAGCTGGTCACGTCCAGGACCCTTCTTCAGATATATTGGATGACCTCTGTGACGGTGGTCTTTGGCTCATCAACGTCATGTGTCTGTGGTCCTGCACTGACCGCTGCCTCAGGCCTACACTGCGGTCCAGTAGATCACACATGTGGAACTGTGTCTTGGGTAAGATGTGGACACCACACCATTGGACACGCCTCATCGCAGCCGGCATCCCCAACAGCACTGGTGCCACTAACTCAGTGCACAATGAGTCATGGGCACTTTCTGGTTGTAGCTTGGTGGCGTCTGAGTCCATGGCCTGGTGGATTTGCTGCATCTTCCACATGCTGGCCCTGACTTTGTGTCCGACATGTGTCTGTTCCATACTTCTCCACCATTGTGACTGTTGCAGAGTGGTCCAGGATTCTACACCATGCCCTGGGGGTACTCCTTCCACTGTCCACCAAGACACTCCATTTCAAGCTCCTTTTACATCTACGAGAACCTGCTCTGCACTCGTGACCCTGCCCCAGTGCAGTGAGCACATTAGGCACTATCCAATTGGGCTTTGGTGCACATTGGGGCCAGTGGTTGAACTTAGCACATCTGTCCGGGTCAGCGGATGGATTACGTCGACGACATGTCAGATGTGGTGGACAGCGAGCGCTCATTGGAGATGTTGGCTTATGCAGCTGCAGTCACGTTCATGGACGAGTGACAAGGTACCTGCAGCCACAACTGGATGTAACCCATTGCACGTGTCCCGACGACTGGTTGCATATTGGGAATCTGGTCACAAGTCCCAAGACGACAGTGAAGATGGCTGCCTTTGCCTGGACTCATGATCCATGTGCGGACAACCAACCCAGGTTGGCACGAACTTGTGTTGGTATTGGACTCCCCCGAGGTGGACATGAGCGCTGTCCTACATTCCTCATCCAGACATGCTGCTGTATTGTTCTGCATATCGTGGCACTTCTCTTGGCCGTACTAGCACGCACTTGTTGATAAAGTTTACGCACTTTAACTTGTCTCCAACTGTGTTGTGTCTTGATTTGTATGCCAATGTGTGTGTCACGGACTCTCTTGGTCCCTGTTATGCATGCATTGCTACCCCATCAGAACTGTGGGTTTGTACTTGTGCATTGTCATGTCCATGTGTTGTGCTTCACCAGATGCAAAGGGCCGTTTACGGGCACCAGGCGAATGCATTAGTGTCTTGTGTTCGGTTGTGCAAATGTTGGTGCTTGTGCCACATTGTGTTGGAGGTTTTGGTGCTCTGCTTCCCATGTGTGTGTGCTGCATTGTGTGTGAGATGTCCCTTCAGCTCTGATTTGGCTCACCCTTCTACCATTCAGTCAGCGTAGTTTCCACTTCTATGCCTGGTCTGTGATGTGATATTGCTAGGTTGTGTGACTTGTGCTCTTGGTTGGTGTTGTCCCTCTTGGGCATGGTCTGTCTGCAGGGGTGCTGAGCTTAATTGTGCATGTGTGCCATTGTGCCCATCTCCCCTAGGTCCCTGCTGGTTCCTCTCCCTGTTGCTGTTGTGTCTGTTTTGTTCAGTTTCCGGTCCCCGGTCCAGCCACCGTCTCCAGACTGATGTGGTCGACACCATGTCATCCAGCTCCTGGTATGGCCTCCCACCTCCAGTGTGCATTGCTGCCTTCTTGTTGTCGGCGTGTTTCTCATTGTTTGTGCGTTTCACATTATTCCGGATGTTCTGGTTTTCTTCCATTGTCCATGTCCGCTCTCAGGCTGCATTCACCTTGTCCGAGATGGCCTGCCATGTACAATGTTTTGTTGCCAATGGGGCTTGTAGGGTTGTATGCTGGCTCGGTTTGCCTCCCTTGTGCTTGGCTGTTGTTTTCTGTTTGGATTGTCGCTTTTTTTAAGGCTTTTGTTGGGCTTTTTTCCACCTGCCGTGTGTATCGTGGGCCTGGCGGTGGTTATCCCTGCTTTCCTCATTGCGAATGTGCTCTTCGCACGTTTTTTGTGTTGTGGTTTGTGTTTTTATCTCCGTCGACTTGGTTGTATTGCGAACATTGGCTGGGGTTTCGGCAGACTATTGCATGCTACGACCTTGTTGTGAATTCCATTTTGACACAGGATTATTTTCCCGCGATAGCCTGCGATGTGTAAAGGTGCGTTAGCATTTTTTGGTGATGTTTAGCACACGTTCTTGTGAATATACCCCTAAATGTGATTACATAATCACATAGAAGAGTGGTGAAAAAAAGCTTTGTAACACTTGGAGGGTACAGTCTCACCCACTTTCAAGATACAGTCCTAACCAGCTACTCATTACATAATGAACACTCATTCCCTCAATTGTTGGCCCATAGGTGGTTCGCAGACAAGGTGGTTACTGAGTTGAAGGTGAAAAACAGCTGTGGGACATTCTGACAATATTTGTTGAGCGACTTGTCAGATTTCCACTCTTCCTTTTTTTGTGCTCATTCTTGCTATTTCAGAAGTAATTTTCCATGAGCACATGGCCAGAAATTAAAATGTTTTCCTAGTGCCAAGTCAGATCCAGGCAATATTCCAGAGACACCACGTTTTCACTTTCTTGACAGTTTATATTAAAATTTAATGTATACTGTAAAAAAACATGTTATAATACATAAAAAAGGTAATTTCAACCATGTGCCAGATACCAATTCCAGATCCCTAAATTAAACAAATGTGCACATTGAAATGTGAGTTGTAAACTGTTTATTTCTGTATATTTTCTAAACAAAGAATAAAGCAGACTCTATGGGCCAGATGTACAAAGGGTTCAAGCATTTCCAACCCCTCCAAATCGATACATCAAAGGGCTTGCCTTTTTCCTATTTATTAAATGCATTTAATGATTCTGAAAAGTATTTCAGAATTACAAAATATGTTTAGAAATGGATATCGATTACATATTTGGATGGTGCGTGTTGTAGGAATCGCTTCCAAATACTGAACTGGTATACTATCTATCAATGTTTTGTAACCGAAATCCAGTTGCAAAACATTGAAATTTTACCAACATCTCATTGGAGGTGGTAACCCACTTGCAAAACGGAAGGGGTCAGCTTAGAACCCCTTTTCCCTTGGTGAACGTAAAAGAAAAAGTTTGTTTAAGAGCGGCAGTGGTCCACTGGTCAAAAGAGATGCAAGTATATGCAAATATCGGGAGCACAGTTATTGCATTGCTAAGTTAGCGTGAACAGAGGCCTTAAGATTTTGATTCACAGTATTCAATCTTCAACACAAAAGTTGTTTGCTTGCATTATTTTTTTCTATCCTCTGCAGGTGCCTACTCAAGGTTCAATAGCAAGTGAAAAGGGTTTTGTGTTTACAGAGATAAGTAAGGTATAGGAAGGAATACTTGGCAAGGAGAAGATGCGCTAACGAGGTTGGAGACAAGTTCTCATGAAGAAGAGAAGAATGCTCAAGGATGGACAACTGTTGCAAATTGGCACAGTGGGAAAGATGGTGAAAGTAGCCAACTTGTACCGTGGAAGCTGGAAAATTACTGGAGCTAATGATGTGGCTTACCTTGAAATGCGGTGATAATTGTGTTGCAGTGCTAGTTAGGGGCAGACACCTTCAGTACTTGGAGAGAGACAGACCTCTTTGCTATATCTCTTGTTGTATGGCTTCATGCTACATGGTTCCTTCTCAGTTAGAGTTCTTCTATTGAAGACTCTGATGGCTGACACCTGTATTTCCCATTTGCTTTAGATGTATGGTTATCCCTTATTAGTGTAGAGTAGGAAGAGCTAGATAGATATACTCATGTTGAAATGAGAAGATCAATTCTTACAATTTAAGAGTCAAATTTAGTTTCTTAGGGGCATATATAGGTAATTTTCATTTTGCGATTCTCAAATTGCGATTTTTAGGGAATCGCAATTAGAGAATCACAAATTGAAATGTAGGTAGGATTAGCAAATTTTATTGCAAATCCTGCCTATTTCTTATTTGCGAATCGCAAATTGTGATTCTCAAATAAGGAATACCTTCTCATTCATTCTTATGGGCTAGAAGGCCCATAGGAATGAGTCGGAAGACATTCTCAATTTGCAATTCTCAATTAGAGAATCGCAAATTGAGAATGCAATTTCAGGGTTGTGAGGGTGTCAATAGGACACCCTTTTGCACCCCCCCTGAAATTGACATGGGCATGTATGTGACCCACATGGCACTTTGAAAAATGCCAAAAAGTGAATTTTTCATAGAAATCGCAAAATACCACCAACCTGAAGTTGGTGGTATTTTGCGATTCCTTAAGCCAAAAGTCGCACAACTTGGGTGCTTCCTACATTGCATTTAAGGAATCGCAATTTGCGATTCCTTAAATGCAATAGCAAAATAAGGAATCGCTAATTTTGCGATTCCTTATTTTGCATGTGGGTTTTTGTGTGCTACATAGCACACTGCCCTAATTGTGATTGCAAATGCTGAAATTCTGCGCAATTAGGCTTCCTACATATGGCCCTAATTCTTTGTATTGCAGCTACTAAATTTGTCATATGCTCCTTGTTATATAGTCAATCTCTTCAGGAGATTTTGACTTATTTTGTTTGCCTTAGATCTGTATACTAAGATTTTGAGATCAATCTATATCAGCTTGTTTCTGAATTTGCAATAAAACTTTTTTTAACCATATTTAGCAGTCAAACTGTTACTCTATGGCCAACATTGGTTATACTGTTACTGAAATGTGAAGTTGGATGTTGCCTCCCTCTTACCTCTCAGGCGACTAAAAGATCTTTCGGGATAAAGAAAATGTGTTAATGGTAAATGAGCGTTCTCAGAAGTAACGAGGATGTTTTTAAGACAGAACACTTCAACATAGGTTCGATAATGCAGAAATCCATGCATAGAATCTGCAGATTAAAGGTTTAGGTTCTAGTAGATATAGCTCAGTCTTTCAATGAGCAGTTTAAAATATGCTAGAAATGTAAGCACCTGTTCAGTGTGGGATGTGTTCTTTATTAATAAATGTGATAACCTAGAACTGCACAATGCTATTTGTCCAGGATATATGAACTTGCCATTTCCCATCCCAGCCTGCACTGGGTGTAACCTTATTTTTTGTTCTTCTCTTGTTTTTAGGCACATTCTACACTTCAGTGTTGCTGGCTCTGGTTTTTGGGAACCTCAGCACTCCCCATAAACCGAGGCAGAGGTACAAGAGCCACGCGGGCAACTCGCGAAACACAAACCAGATGCCGCTGAGACCGCAGACCAGAGTCACGACTGTGTGTAACTGAGATCACCCAGATATTAGCACAGCTGGGTTCTTCTTGGGCTCAAACCAGAGGAACCCAAGTATAATGAAAGAACAAACACACCCTCATCCTTTCCTGCCCTGAAGCAAATAAAGGTCACAGCTTTGCTTTCTTTTAGCCTAATACGACTCCTGCTTTGTTAGACGTTCTAGCATTTTCCAAGTTGAATATTTCCCTGCTTGGAACTCGCTCCAGCACAAGGCTCTTGTTAGCTCTGGTGTAAGCTAATACCTTTTGCTTTTACTAAAATTACATGGTTTAAAGTTTAAATTAATTGTTTGATTATACTCCAATTTAAGCAATGCAAACATAATTCAATGTATACATGAAGTTCATTACTACCGTATTTACTATACCCCTGGTTCAGGGACTTTCAAACTAGATTAAAAAAAATACTTGCCCAGTTTGTAGCATAAAGGAACGTTTTCATAATTCATTATTACATTAAAAAAGTACCAGTAGCCTTCTTATTTACAAACTTCTAAGTACAGGAATAAGCAATTCTTTACGAGCAGCTTTCAAATGCATCAATGATAATTCTTCAGAGTCATAAAAGGAACACATTTACTTAAAATCATAGTTATTTTACTTTTTTGTTTTCATTTCCGTTTTCCAAAGGATTTGCTAGAGAAATAGTGCAAGTCTTAGCTTTAGATAATACTCCTCCCTTATCGGGGACAGATATTCTCTATGCCAGATATTCTTTAGGCAGGGTTGCTGGTGTCGCCTATGCTTTGCATTACTTATATGTATCTTGGGAATATAGCACAGCTTGGCGGTCCCCTTCTTCCTACGCTTTTTTAACCACTCCTTTTATTAAAATCTTCCAACCCACAAGTTTCAGGGCCAACAGTAACAACTTCACATAAGTTCCTGAGAACCTTTTAAAGGGTATTATGCCAGAAACAGCTGTGAGATTTATTTGGTTCTGAAAACATATTACTGTGTCCTCTCTTTTGCCAGAAGACTACGGTGCCAGAAATTTTGAATTTTTGATAATATTTCTGAGTTATGCTTGTCTTAGCCGGGTCTAGTCACAGGGCATATCCTGTACCCTGAGGTACCTAATTTTTCCAAATATGAATTGCAGTAACAGTATTTTTAACAATTCTCTTTGTGACAGAATCTCACTTATATAAATAAACAGAAGTACTATGTTTAAATTATATGTTTCTATTAGTAGTTCCATTGATTTTAGGCGGAGTTCTTGGTCCAATCTTCCTAGAGCATCTACAACAGCATCTGCATCACCCACCACTGAGTCTATATGGTATTGAAAACATCAGTTCCTGCTGAAAATTGCGCCTGAGTAGGAAGATTCACTAACAAGATTCAATTTATGAAGATTGAGTGACCACAGACAGGCCTGTCTTTTAATGAGCGGAATTCGCCCCAGAGTCTCCGTAATTGTAGTGTTACTATTAAATCGCTTATTTTTGAATACCCAAAAAAGTAAACCCACACAAAAGTGTAAATTTACCTGTGTGAATCAGACCCCATCTCTTTAGTTCTGGTTGTACTATTCAGGTATACTTACTGATAGGAACTTTCAACTATCCCCTTCATCCATTAGCCAGTTGTTTGGTTGTGAACATTTTGCTTCCACCTACTGCAGCATCTAGCAAGGGGCACTGGGTCAATCCAGTAATTTTGCGGTGAGTGATGGCATTCTTCCCTTTCATAAGGAGAACATCCGCTCAAAAAGTAGTTCCCATCAGTGCCAGGGACTACTATGGCAATGTGTGCATTTTGAGACCCAACTTTACTTTAAGCTGCAGTTTTCTTTACTACTAGAGTTGTCCCAGCAGAGCCCCCGACAATAACATTTTACAAAAATAAAATACGCACTGACAAAATCAAAAGACTGGCGGGCAGCGGCATACAGTTTGCCGTTGCCAATGCTTGTTTTATAATCTGAACAGTTGGAATTTAAAAAATATTTTATGTGTGTTTTCCTCAAGACAGTAACATACTACAACAAATCTATCATGTGTGAGTGTTGGGTAAGCAAACCACACTTTAGTTATCTTCATTTCCAGGGACTACTATGTCAAAGTGTGCTGTTGAGATCAACATTTTATTTTTTAATGTTTGCTTTTACTAATATATTTCATATTGAAGTTTGCTAGCAGCTCCCCTACAAAAAGGATTTACAAAAATAATGACAAAAACAGCACTGACAAAGTCAAAAGACTGAGAGCGAACAGCAGACCTTTTGGATTTGCCAATGCTTGTTTTATGTAATCCTAACAGAGATTTGCATAGTGCTGCATTGCTATTCCTGTGGCATTGCAGTGTTGTCAGCCTCAGTATTATTAACGTTTACTAAAGCATGTTCTTTCTCAGGAGTCAAAATGAAATTATAAAAAACTGGTATTAAAAACACACCTACAATGTGTCAATGCAACAAAGTTTCAAGAAATTAAGTTAAGTCAAGAATTCATTCTTTTTGATAACTGAATGAAGGTGCAATAAAACATTTTAGATGGTGGACTACGTGGCAGATCATCATCATCATCACTGTTGATTAGTTTATGTCCGTTTAAATATATATCGCAAGATATCAGATAATAAATAAAACGTTTAAATCACTATATACAATGATGAAACTGCGTTTAGGCATGTGAAAACAAAGTGAATCATTCAAAACTAACTGATATGGTTTACAATTCTGACAAGTCAATCCGATGGATATTACACATTTGATCACTCACTAATGCCATCAGTCAATGTCAAAAACCTTCCCATGCCAAATCATACTCAAAGGGATTTACAATAGTTGCCAGAACAAGAAAACTGATCTGCGGTTCCTGAACTGACATAGGCATTTGGTCGGATGGATTATCACAAGAACATCAATTATTTACATCCTCCGAAAACTCAATATTGGTTGGCGACAATAGATGGCGAACTGTACCACATCTATACCTAGCCAAGAAATATGGTTTAAAATAGTTGTCTTCGAATACCAGGTAAGTCTCCATCCCAATATCGGTCTTCAAGGAGCCATACAGTGAATTATGTCAAAAGACATTTCTAAACCTCAGCTGACATCTTCAGACATAGCAACATTCTAGGAAGTTTGTTTTTAGAGGTTATTAGGGATGCAAGACTGTTTCTCTGTTCAATGGATGGGCCATTTAAAGAAGGATACCCTCCTGCAGTACTTTTTAAATGCTCTGAGCGCTCTCGTCCCATAGAGTTCAAAGCTATAAAGGTTTTAAAAACAATGTTTGTATTTGTTGCTACAATGCTTGATTTCTTAAATGATTTAGGATGACCCAAACCTAAACTGACATCCTTGGTATATTTAAGTCAGGGGACTTTATGCTAAACATCAGGAGTCAATCATATACAATTTCCCAATTCATTCTCAATTCTGGATTGCCCCTAAAGAAGACCCATAACAAAATGTTTACTTTTATGTGGTTCAGCATATTATTTAGGCCAGCATCCTTATGTAAGATAGCCAATTGGATGGGTTGCAGTAAAATTGGCATGCATTTTAAAAATGGCAAGTATTACCACCCTCTCTGGTCATTATTAAATAACAGATTTTATAAAGGCATTGGCTAGGTACAGGGCAATACTGATTCACAAACTGCATTTTGTAGCATGGAAAGTAGTGCTACAGTAGTACTACTCATGTACTGAAAAATCTAACAGCTGGAGATCTCTGTCGCCGCATCGCCTATCTTTTTTGTGCAGAGGTGTCCGCCACATGTACAGATATCCCTGAACACGTACGTCTACATTTTTGTAGCAAATGTGGGAGTGAGAAGGAGAGTGGCTGGAAAATGGGGAATACTAACTAATAAATGAGGGTAGCATAGCGAAACTGAAGGGTTGAACTTTAGGGAGGGACAATTGCAACACACAAAATGCACTTCTGAAGTTTACTAAAGGTGTTAGAAATGTGTATTTGTACTCCAGCCAACACTGGATTAAGTCAACCACCATATAGAAAACAATGAAGGGAGGGAATTAAATAACACTACATTGGAAATAATGTCACCTAAATTAAATTAGCTTTAAGTAGGGTGTGGATGATATCCATACAGAACGTAAAACAGAGAAAATACAGTGAAGAGTTAGTAGCATCATTTTGGCAAACTTCTGATAACCAGACCAAGTCTACCCATTGTTTTTCAACGGTCAAGTACCAATGTACAAATGGTTCATTAGCTTGAATTTCCCTTTTGCTCTGGTCATCTGACTCAGGGTGGTAGGCCAAAGATAACTCCAAGGAGCAACACAAAAGTTTGCAAAAAGGAGAACAAAAATATGAAAAGAATTGCTCACCTCAGTATGGTTTTACATGGGATGGTAAACCATGTACCCTACCAATATGTTTCATGAACAAATTGGCTAATTAGAGGGCATTAGAACATTCCCTTTGATGGGATACAATGGCACATTTTTATGAACAAATCCAAAACCTTGATATTTGGGTAGATCTGTGATTACATATATAGACACAGAATACCAAGAACCTGGTGGAGTTGGTAGTGGTGTTAATAACCGGGCAGATTTATGATGTTCAGATTTAGATCAGTAACACATTCTGCAAGTTCACCTTTATTTCTGGCAGTTGGCTCACATAGAGTTCCACCAGAAATTTCACTGCAGCATGTCATAGGTTTGAGATATTCCAAGGTGCCCTGAAAATGGCGAGTCATGATACCATCTTAAAGCTTGCTGTTGTTAAACATCAGAGAGTAGAAAATACACGGTCATCGTGGAGCAGCAATCCTTCTAAGATTTGACTGCTTGCGTACTTTTGTTCAACAATGAACTGAACCCGAATGTATTAGAGCACTTTACATAAGCACCAGCTACATTCCTGCAGAACCAGTTGCATTACACAAGGTCACATGATTTTTTTAGGCACGGGGGAAAAAAAATGAATTGCAGAGAATCATAGGATTTTGGGCCAATGACAAAAATTTTAACTGGTTCCCCAGTTTCAAAGTCAGTAGTTTTGATCATAATGCCACAACCTCACCCCTCTCTTTTCACCAAGTTGATGCATCTATCCAGGCACTTTCTCTGATGATTTGTTCAATCCATTTCTTTTCTTTAATGCTGATGCAGTTAATAAAATTGGAGTTAACTAACAACAGGGGATGCTCACCCTGTCCTTCTTCTTCAGCGGACCGCGATAGTCGGTCATGTTTACAATTTGTTCGCCCTAGTCTACTAAGCTTTGACGTCTAAGACTCTATGTGTCGGTTCCGATCTGGGCAGGCAATGAAGGCTCCATTGACAACATCTTTAGAATGCAGGAGATACGTTGTTGTCGAGCCACGCTGTCCATCGTTGTTGTGCCACACAGTCCGTAGAAGCTGTGTTGTCGATAGGCTCCTGCATCGCATCAAAAGGCCATGCAATGGTTTTTATTGGCTCAAAGTCATTGATTTTGAAGATCTGGACAGCAAAAGTCAACTTTCAAGGGCCCAGGACTGGATTGGAACCACTTGGTAGGGCAGAGCTCACGGATATTCCAACACTTTAAAGAGGGGATGGGGGAGCAAGCCCTAGGAGTCACTCTGGGTTCAAGTGAGATGGGTCCAATTCTTGTCATCAGCAGGGCAGAGATCAGCAGGCAGCAAGCAGGAAAGCAGTTCTTCCAGAGAGCAGTTAAGCAGAGTAGCAATCCTTACAGCACAGCAGTCTTTACTCCAGGTCAAGTTCGTCACAGGTCCAGTAGTGTACTATCTTGGTAGGGTCTAAGCCCAGTACTTAGACCCAACTCTGCCTTTCAAGTGGGGGTGACTTCAATGCAGGCCCTTCAAGTGTATATGTCCCCCTTTCTTCCCAGCCCTGGCTCCTGACTATCAGGAGGGGTAATCAGCCCTTTGTGTGGGAAGCAGGACACTGCCTATTCAGGTATAAGTGTCAGATCCCCCTCTTTTCCTGCCTAAGAAGAGCTATCAGAATGCAGTTGAAGGCAGATAAGTTCTATCACATCCACCCTTCCTGTGTTTGTGGCTTTCTAGAGGGAATGCACAAAGTGTAGTTGTCACCCACCCCAGATATGTATTGGATACAGGCTGCAAGGCACTCAGAGCAGTGATATCAGAGAAATGCCTACTTTCTAAAGTTGGCATTTCTAAAATAGTAAGGTTAAATCCAACTTTACCAATAAATGTGATTTATCATTACAATTCCAAAGATATAAAACATGATGCAGCTACCCCTTTCTGATCAAGAATTACAGCTTTAACGTATTTTAAGGAATTTGCAATGTTAACCTATGAGTGAAGTAGGACTCACTGTAGTGAAAAAACTAATTGAGCTGTTTTTCACCACTAGGGCATGTGAAACTTTAAAAAAAAATGTATTTATGCTTTTGTCATACAGAAACAGTAGCGGACAACAAACAATTATTCAAGTTGTGGCATTGGTGTAGTATTCTTGTTACATATACACTTATTACATAACTCATAGTGTGGTATAGCACAGCATCAAGGGCATAAGGATATACAGACTTGGCATTCATAGAAAGTACAGTGCAGGGTGAATAGATGCAGGGCAGTCCTATAAACAGCTTTGGGGCATCAGATGTCGGTTATTGTCAGCAGATAGGATGTGAGCGGTACCCATATATCCCGTGGCTTGGATGTAGTCGGCAGTTCCTCTGCATAGCATCTGAACAGATCTTGGCAGTAGGCCAGATCTTGCAACCATAGCTTAGAGGTGGGTACAGCCCTACTTCCCCAGCAGATGGAAACCCTACGCTTATCCAACAACAGTGCTATGTAAACACATTTTTTGTTGGACGTCTTCACCTTGGCGCCAACCGATAGCAGACACACCTTTGGGTAGAACTCAACAGATTCCTCAACGATCAGGCCAACAATTCTTGAGATTGAGTTCCAGTGTTCATACACTTTGGGACATACCCACGCCAAATGATAGAAATCAGCCCCAGAGGCACCACAGCGTTTGCAGGTGTCAGCTTGTTGCAGCCCAGAACGATGAAGTTGTGCCAGTGTGTAGTATAGCTGACCCAGTTACTTATAGAACAGCGCCTGCCTCTACCGCCACATGCGGAATATATGCTGGGTCATGCTGCCAGTAGTAGGCGTAGTGCGCCTGCGCGCAGAGATAGTTAATGTGAAAGTCTGGCGCTGAGAAGCCACCTTGATCATATAGAAGGGTAAGTATCTCCCACTTAAGACGAGGTTTCTTACCTCCCCAGGCTAGTGTGATCAAAAGGGAGTGAAGTCTGTTGAAAAAGTGTTGCGTTAGGTGTACTGGGATGTTTAAAAAAAGGTAAAAAAATGCTGAAGGATCACCATTTTCATCAGCGCTAAGCAATCCGCAAACGACAGTGGCAACTTAATCCACCGGTTTACCTGCTCCTCAAGTCGTGTGATGGCTGTGCCAAAGTTAGACTGTATGACAGCCTGCGGGTCCCTATGTAGCCAAATTCCTAAATATTTTACAGTATCTGCACACCATGTTAGGGGATAGTCTATGTCGAACTGCTGCATACTCTCCGTGAGAGGCAATATAGTCGACTTGGACCAGTTTATGCCTAGGCCTGAAAATCGTTCAAATCGGACATATTCCCGTATAAGTTGTGCAAGAAACCTCGCCGGCTCTCGGACATATAACACCATGTCATCCACATACATGGAGACGGCAAGCGGACGTTGCAAAAACCGCAGGGCCATTTGGGCATGGCGCTGCCATAAGATACAGGCCAAGGGCTCAAGCACAAGAGCAAATAACAGTGGCGACAGAGGACAGCCCTGTCGAGTGCCCTGTTGGATAAGAATCTTCTCCAATAGCTGCCCATTGGTCCTAACCTGTGCCACTGGATTGGTATATAATAATTTAATCCAATTAGTAAAAACAAATGGAACCCCCATGCAATGTAAGACTTTGACCATATATGACCAGGATATCGATTCGAACACTTTTGCAGCATCGAGTAGCACTTCCACTGCTGGTAGCGTGGGCTCCAGTACATGCATTACTGCAAAAATCGTACATAAATTGTGCGATGTAGATCAAGTGGGGACAAATGCCGATTGATCTGGGAGCACCATAATGGGAAGGAGTAGCTGCAGCCGGGTGGCTAACACTTTCGCTATAATTTTAACATCCGTATTAATGAGAGATAGGGGACGGTAGGAATCGCATCTGTTCGGTGGCTTCTCAGGCTTTAAGAGCGCGACCACTAGTGTCTCAAGCAGGGTTGGTGGCAAACACTGGGCGTCATTTGCCTCTCCATATAGTTGCAGGAGACATGGGGCCAACGGGTCGATATATTCTTTATAAAACTAGACTGGCAATCTGTCGGTAACTGCAGCCTTCCCATTGGGTAGAGCGGCTACAGCTTCTCGCACTTCACCCAGTGTGAGCGGGTGCATCAAGAAATCTTGCTGTCCACGCGAAAGCCATATCAAAGCAATGTCATCAAGATATTGCTCAAGCTCAGCAGCGTCGGATGTGGGTCTGTGGGCATACATCCCGGCATAATAGTCTGTAAATGTATTCAGAATAGTTGGCGTGTCATAGTGTGTGCCAGTAGCGGCAGTGATCGCTTGTATCGTGTGTGCCCTAGTCTGGGGTTCCAGAATACGGCTAGCTAACATTCAGCCCGGCCGGCCGCCCTCTCCATAATAACGCGCCTTGCATCAGCGTGATTAGTGATTTATTTATTGATCAGCAATTTCATTGTACTCCACTATTTTCTCTTTAATTAGTGCTAATGTACTGGGATCTGCTCGGTCATCATATTTGTGTTCCAAATCACCAAATTCACGATCAAGTGCAGTCATGGAGCAGCGTAATAATTTTAAAACCCCGGCCTGAAGGCCTATACATGTCCCCCGAATGGTTACTTTAAACGCTTCCCACAGCGTCTCCATAGTCTGAACCGACCCTGTGTTTAATGAGAAATCATCAGAAATAGCCTCACTGATTCCTTCGTTAAAGACCTGATCTAGTAATGAGGACGATTGTAGGAGCCATTGAAAGGGAGGAGGAATGTGGGATGGCAAAATCATGTCCAGAGCCACCGGGGAGTGGTCCGACAATGTTCAAGGTAAGTGTCTTATCTGCGTGGCCCGTGTACAGATTTACTGCGTGCCTAGCCAGTAGTCTACGCGGGACCAGGACTGTCGTGCATATGAGCAGGGCTCGAGAAATTCACTCGACCGCTCGCATTTGCGAGTGAGATTCATTAAGGACGAGCTATTTTAAGGTCCTACTCGCCCTTTCTGGCGAGTAGGAATACAAACTTGACACTTGACCTCTGCCTCTGAAAGCAGAGGAAATGTGACAAGAAAGCAAGATTTAAAGGCATCTTTATTGCTCACGAAGTAAATGAGCAATAAAAATGCTTTTAAATCTTGCTAACTTGTCACATTTGCTCAGTTTTCAGAGTTTGAGGTCAAGTTCATTTCAGTTAGGTCGAGGAGATTTTGTAGTTTACTAGACCTGCAGGTCTAGAGCATTTTATATGATTTGTCGAGCCCTGATGAGTGACATGTACCTTCTTTAGTGTGCAGTGCCTTAATCTCCAGATATATCCGTGAGACCCAATGACCACATCCCATCATGCACAGCTTTAGCAGTTCTTTGGGGGGGCAGGACTGTCATGGACACCCAATCTAATGCAGGATCTAAGACCACATTGAAGTCAACACCACAGATAAGTGTCGTGGGGGATAGTTGACAAAGTTTGCACCATATTTTGTCAAACAAGGCAGGATCGTCCACATTGGGACCATATAAATTCACAATAGTCAGTTGTGTGTTATAGAGCGTACCTTGCACTATTATATAGCGCCCATCGTCGTCCACATCCACATGTGTTGGCAGAAATGAAACACCCCTCCTTACAAGAATCATAACTCCCCGTGCATATGAGGAATATGAGGCAGCCATCCGTACCCCCGCCCATCTGGTGGCAACATGCAAAACGACCTGCTTAGTGAGATGTGCCTCTTGCAACAGGGCAATTTGGATATGATGCCTGTCCAGATAAGATAGTACCTGTCGTACTTTCTTGGCATTATTAAGTCCCCACACATTCCAGCTAATCCAGGAGATATTAGAATCCCCCATGTCTGCACCTTTCAGCCACAGAACCCACCAAACAGGTTAGAAAATATGAGTCATACAAATCTGTGCTTGCTGAATCATTCCATTCAATGCCATTATAATACAACATTGATCCCCAACTACCCCTCCCACCCACAACAGCATCAAAAACATGTTGCAAGCAGACCCCCCCCAATAAACATAACAAAAACAAAACAGTATTACTCTCAAAGTACGCATCATGAGAAGAGTGGAGAAAAACAACAACCCTGTAAGGGCACAAGAGTGGGCCCTACCTAAAAACTGAACCTTTTGGGGTATTCCCATACAGTGAGGTTCCGTGAATTCTGAACCCGTTTCGTAAAGGTCATGGTATCGTTACGATTTTGGTAGTAGCGAACCGCAAATGACAAGTGCGGCATGTACGAGTGATTTCGCCATGTCCGATCGATGGAATCACTATGTATTCAGGGATTTCGTTCTGAACCTTCGGGTTCCATTTTGTGCACGGCAGCCATTTTGTGGTTGCCCTCACACAGGCCGATGACTACGGCCGAACGAGTCTTTGGGACACGTACACCTTTAGCTGACTTTTAGATGAATGAGCAAACTGACCTCGTTGCCTGAAGCTAACCTTGCTGAGCCAGTTCCTTGTCCGGTAGCTGGTCGAGATAGAGATCAAAGAGGACATTGCTGAGTTTATTGTACACGCACACACCCTTCTATCTTGCTTCACATCTGTTTCTGTTCCTTCTTTTATGACCTGTTTATGGTTTGGGTTGTGGTCCTTTTAATATGGGTTTGTCCGGCTTGTCCGAGCAAGAATGTTGGGTTTTCCCGTGTAATTGATGGTGGGCTGGAAAACTGAAAAGTGGGATTGTCGTTATGCGATACCCTTTTGCAATGTCACTTGTGATTGGATAGTTCGTAAATAATGGGTGTTAGTCAGGAATGTGATTTTTAGCATAAAAGACGATGTCTCGCAATATGAAAATTGAGCAGTCTCTGACGAACCTACCCGTGTCGTACTTCGTAGATTTCTGTTCCTGGTTGCAGCCAATAAATTTGATCTTTGACGTCACAGAGAAGTATCCCGTGTCTCTGTATTCTAAGACAGGTGAACCCTAAGACTTTGGGCGTGCCCCTGGCGCCGCTATGTTCTAAAACCCGGTTCTTCAGTTGGCTCCTATTCCTTTGGCGCAGCCTTCTCAAGGGCCGCCGACTTTGCTATCAGTTCCGCCTCAAATTCCTATGACTTTTTCTCCTGTACTTGCTACTTCTTCTGCTACTACTCCTACGTTTGTTTCATCTCAGAATACTTTGTCTCCTGTCCTTATGACAGCTTCTCCTTCTGTTCGACAGAGAATGACTGATACTGTTACTGGTTTTTTGTCTCCCTTCTTTGGGTCATTGAGTATGACCCCTGCTTCTGCGCGTAAACAGTTGCATAGCCAAATGCCTGGTCCCGAAGAGCGGGCAGTGTTGGATCATTTGGCGTGTAAATGGGTTACTAATCCTTCGAGATATGATTTAGAGTCGGTTATGGATGTCTTCCATGGATCACTGAAATAATATAGACTGCCAAAATATCGACCTGCAAAAATATCGTTGCCAAAATATCGACAGACAAAATATCGACTTTCTATCTACAAACAGGTAAGTACAAAAATATCGAGTACAAAATATCGTTAACAATAATATAGATGTAAAAAATATCGACTTTATTAAAAACAGTGTTAAATTAAATTAATATTAAATTTAAATGACTAAAATATACTTAAAAATACTTAAATTAAATTATAATAATAAAATAATAAATGAAAATAATAAAAAAAATTACAATCTTATTTGTTGACCCTGAACCCTAAAATATACCCCTTTACCCAAAAACCCAAAACTGACCCTGAACCCTAAAAATACCCCTTTACCCAAAAACTAAAAACTGACCCTGAACCCTAAAAATGCCCCTTTACCCAAAAACTGAAAACTGACCCTGAACCCTAAAAATGCCCCTTTACCCAAAAACTGAAAACTGACCCTGAACCCTAAAAATGCCCCTTTACCCAAAAACTGAAAACTGACCCTGAACCCTAAAAATGCCCCTTTACCCAAAAACTGAAAACTGACCCTGAACCCTAAAAATACCCCTTTACCCAAAAACTGAAAACTGACCCTGAACCCTAAAAATGCCCCTTTACCCAAAAACTGAAAACTGACCCTGAACCCTAAAAATGCCCCTTTACCCAAAAACTAAAAACTGACCCTGAACCCTAAAAATACTCCTTTACCCAAAATGTATCAATATTATTTAATTACCAATTAATTATTAATTAACAATAACAATAAAGTAAATATATTAGCACATTAGCTGTAATTATTTTAATAATTAATATTATTTTTTCCCAATTAATTACTTAAGAATAACACAAAATTATATATATTAAAATGTACTCTAATTAATGTAATTAACTAATTACAATTAATCAATTACCAATTAATTACTAATTCAAAATATGTACAAAATTATATTAATTAATTAACTAATTATTATTAATTATCAATTAATTATTAATTATAAATATTAACAAACATATATTAATTAATTAATTATTATTAAATTACTTCCCACCCTATTCCCCTATAAACCCACAACCCGCTACAGAATTACATAACGCAATTATTAAAAAAACAAATTCCATTTAATAAAATATTTTATAACATTAATACACACTTTTCACACATATTATTACATAAAAATACACTATAAAATATTATATATTATTAAAAATTCGATATTTTTGCTATCTATATTTTAAACAGTCGATATTACTTCACTTACCTGAAAAACGATATTTTTGTAGTCGATATTATGTCCAGTCGATATTTTGTCCAGTCTATATTTAAAACTCGATATTATGTCCAGTCGATATTTTGGAGTCGATATTTTGTCTGTTCACCGTCTTCCATCAATGGGAAGCACCAAAGCAGAGGTATGTCTTCGATATAATGTGTACTTTCCTCCGTGAGGAATGGGAAGATGGTGAGTTGGGACATACTCCGTCTGAGTTGTTCCGTGTACAGTACGAGTTTTCGAAAGGGACGATAGTGGGTCTCGATGTTGAAGAAGCAGTTGCGACGTTGCTTTAGTTTAGGAGTGAGCGTCCTTCTCAGTCGTTGTTTGAGCCTGATTCTTCTGTTGGGAGAAAAGTGCGACAGTATCCAATGAGAGAGTTTCCTCCGGTATGGAAAGAAGCAGTTCAGGCTAATGTTAATCAGGGTATTCAAGCTGTACTGGCTCATTTTCAGCGTGTTTGGGTACATGTTCCGTGGAAGCGAGCTGAAGTTTTGGCTCTTAAGCAGACTTTACCTGATCCTCGTAAGAATCCTGCAGGGTACTATAAGGAATTGTCACAGACAGCAGACTCATGTGTTATGAATCTAGCCGATATAGATATGTTGTTTGGGAATGTGGTTCCTCAACCCTTGTGGGGAATGATTCGTCATGTGGATCATGCGCAAGAGTTAGGTGATACATAGACTAATATTGCTGCTGCAGATGGTCTTCAAGGTGGAGGGGCTAAACCTGAAGCTTTAGTTGCAGAACTCCCTGGTAGGATCATTACTTATATGAAGACTTTAATGCCTGCCGTACGAGTGAATTGGGATAAATTGTCTGCATGTAAGCAGAAGAAAAATGAAAACGTGTCTGATTTATTCACTAGGTTTGAAGAGACGTTTATCGACCATAGTGGTCAGGATATGAGTACGGAAGGTGGCCAACGGTTGTTCGTCGATAAGTTTGTGCATAATTTGCTTCCCGAGTTGTGTACTAAGTTGAGTTCATGGGCTGTTTCTTTGTCGGCGCAGATATTGGCTACTGCACAATATTATGAGAATAGGGATAAGGATGAGAAAGAGAAAGCGGATAGAAAGACTATAGATTTGAAGACGAAGGGTCTTTTGCAACAAGCGTATCCGCCTCGCAACAATCAGCGTGAATATCAGCAACCTCAGCAGTTTCAGAGAAATTCACAAAGGTTCGAGCCTTCGCAACAGCATTTTCCTGTAGGCCCTAATCAGTGTGCGTATTGTAAAGAAGAGGGCCACTTTAAGAATAGTTGTCCGTTTCTGTTACAGCGTTCGAATGGTGCTTCTGGTGTGAGAGGTCGAAGTATTCAGCAAGTTCCTAGAGGTAGAGGACGTGTTGTGTTCCCCCAGAATGCACAATCCTTTCCTCCACAGAACTCTATGAACTGTTTTGATCAACAGAATGGTGCGTCTGGTAGGACGACTCAGTATTATGCTGACGACTACTATGTTGAAGGTGAGAATATCGACGGTAATGATTGCTAGGACAGCTATAGACAAAGAGAGGGAGTTGTGTCAGTTCCAGTAGATCAGAGTGGACCTTATGTTGAAGTGATTACATCATTTGTGTCAGAGCCTTTTCTGTTGGATACTGGTGCTGCAAAGAGTTCTATCATGAACTCTAAACTACCTGGCGCACCTTTGTTTGGCTTGACGAATGTTTCAGTAGGTTTTTCTGGCGCCCCAGTTTGTAATCCGGTTTCTAGTCCTTTGTCTCTTTCTGTTGGATCTTGTGAATTTGAAGCACCCCTCATTTTAAAGGCAGGTTGTGGTGAGAATTTGTTGGGATTAGATTTGTTGAAAAGATTGTATGCAAAACTACATTGTTCTCCTTCAGGAGTACAGCTTACATTGGGTAAGCGTGTGATTTCTCCGATGTATTTGGCTAAGGATCGACTTCCATTGGAATTGCGTTCTCTCCCTGATATTCTTTGGGCTACTGGTACTAATGATGTGGGTCTTTTGAAGATTCCATCTTATGTTGTGACGCTTAAAGCGAATGCTAGATTGCCTCGTATTCCCCAATATAGGATTTCTAGCGATGGTGAAAGAGCGCTTTTAGCGATCATCTATGATTTGATTGAGAAAGGTGTGATTGAGGAAACGAGAGGTAATGTGTGCAATAGTCCGGTTTTGCCTGTTCTGAAACGCACAGATTCTTCTTAGCCGCCTGTGTATAGGTTTGTGATCGATCTCCGGGAAGTGAATAAGATCGTCGTGCCACAGTTTCCTGTTGTTCCGGACATTACTGCTTTGCTGACTATGATTTCTGCTTCAGCTGCCTGGTTTTCGGTGATTGATCTGAAGAATGCTTTCTTCAGCATCCCGATTGCAGAGGAGAGTAGAGATATTTTTGGCTTCTCTTTAGGAGGCCGAAGTTTCCGGTTCAAGCGCGCTCCTCAAGACTATTGTGAGAGTCCATCCATCTATAGTCAGGCATTGAAAACACAGCTTGATGCGATTGTCTTGCCTGATGGTGTTGCTCTTATTCAGTATGTCGATGATTTGTTAGTTGCTGCTGATGATGAGGAAATTTGTAAAGAAGCTACTCTTTCTTTGTTGAGACATTTGTCTGACCTTCACCATAAAGTGTCTCTTTCGGAATTGCAGTATTGTCGACAAGAAGTGACCTACTTAAGTCATCTCTTATCGAAGGAGGGAAGAAGATTGACTCTAGAACGAATTCAAGCGATTGCGAAAATTAATGTGCCAACCACACAGAGAGAAGTGCGTGCTTTCTTGGGTATTACTTCATACTGTAGGCAATGGATTCCAAATTTTTCGCTTTTTGCGAAACCTTTGTTAGCACTTACTGTCAAGGATACTCCGAATCCTATTCCTTGGTCTGACGAATGCCAGAAGAGTTTTTCAGAATTGCGTGATGCGTTGTGTTCGGCTCCTGTGTTGGGTACCCCCGATTACAGTAAGCCTTTTACACTCTATGTTCACGAGAGAGAGGGATGTGCATTGTCGGTTTTGACACAGCAGTTCGGCGATAAACAACGTCCTTGTGCGTATTTCTCGTCGACTTTGGATCCGGTAGCTAGAGCATTGCCGAGTTGTTTGAGAGCCACAGCGGCAGCAGCTGTTTCTATTCGACAATCTGCTGGTTTGGTGATGAATATTACGTTGATTGTGATGGTTCCACATGCAGTGGATACTTTGTTGAATAGGACCAAGACACAGCACTTAACTAGTGCTCGATTGCCAGGTTAAGAGTTGACACTTTTGGCGAGTCATGTGCATATAAAGAGATGCAACACGTTGAATCCAGCTACGTTGTTGCCGATTTCTGTAGAGACAGATGTTCCTGAACAGCATGATTGCTTTCTTAGGACAGAAGAGGAAACAAAGGGTAGAATAGACCTCAAGGACACTCCTCTTGCAAAGTGTGATGGTACCATATGGGTAGATGGTTTTATTTATTTATTTATTTATTTATTTATTGGGCTTTTAAAGCGCGACAGCTACCCAAAAAGGGTTTCCCAGCGCTAGGAGATACTAAACCTCATGGGCAGATCGAATAACTCAGGGGAGAGGCAGGAGCAGGTTACTGGTTAAAAAGCCAGGTCTTAATGGCTTTACGGAAGTGGGTGTAGCGAGTTTCCAAGCATAGGTGCTGAGGGAGGGAGTTCCAGAGCTTGGGGCCCAGAAGGGAGAAGGATCTTCCCCCCATCCTCGCTCGGCGTGTTTTGGGCACACAGAAAAGGCTTTGAGTTGAAGATCTCAGGCACTGAGCCGGCTTGTAGGTTTGCACGAGGGCTTGTAGGTATCTAGGGGCATTGCCCCATTTTATTCTGTGCATAAGGCTAAGAGTTTTGAATTTGACCCTGTTTTCGATTCGTAGCCAGTGGAGTGCCTTAAGGTGGCCGGACATGCGTTCCCTTCTGTGGCACTTGCAGAGCAGTCTTGCTGCGCCGTTTTGCACCAGTTGAAGGCGTCGCATGACTGCCTGTGGTGCCCCTAGGTAGAGGACATTTCCATAATCTAAACAGGAGGTGATTAATGCGTTGACCACAGTCTTTTGTGTGTCGTCAGGTAACATCCAAATGATTTTCCTGAGCCACCTAAGAATTGTGAAACAGGTGGATGTAAGGTTGGTAACTTGGGACTCCATAGTTAGGCCATTGTCAATGGTGATGCCTAGGTTTCAAACTTGTTGCGACGGGATGGGTACGGGACCCATTTCGGATGGCCAGTGTCTTGGGTTCCAGAGATTTTGGTTTGGACCTAGTATTAAAACCTTAGTTTTGCTACCATTTAGTTTAAGCATGTTCCTAAGGCCTGACTGCAGGAGGGAGGAGGAGTCATGGTCGCCATTGGAGAGTGAAAATACGATCTGTGAATCGTCGGCGTAGGTAAACATGTTTAGAACTGCTGCTTCGGCGATCTGGGCGAGCGGGGTTACATAGAGGTTAAAAAGCAGGGGGCTCAACACCGAGCCCTGAGGCACTCCATAGGGCAGAGGTCTTCAAACTTTTGGGTGCCGAGACCCCCCTGTCAACATTTTCAGTCATAAGGACCCCCTCCTGATAAACATTTCTAAACCTGTAGGCAGGGCTTCTAGAATTACGAGGCAGGTGAGGACCAAATTACACGGAAGGCTTGACTAAATTGTGTGAGAGGAAAATGTAAATGTTATGTGATGCCACGTTATTTTGGGATAGAATTGCTTCATTATTTTGACATTTTTTTGCTCACAATAAAACAGTACCAGTTTACAACCAAAATACAGCAATTAACATCAGAAAGATGTCTAGTCAACCTTTGTGATGGGCCTTCCACTCTGCAGGAATACGTGCTGCCACATTAGAAGCTCACCTGGCCCTGTCCGGGAGCAGCAGGGGTCCCTAAAACCCTGCCCTCTGTGGGTGAGAAGAGTGCCCATGTGAGTGCACGGTGAGCGATGCAACAGTATGAGAGTAGGGAAAGAGGAGTGACTGTAGGGTGAGTGAGGTGGCCATATGAATTTGAGTGTGGATATAAGTGCAGAGTGGGATGAAAGAATGCATGGTTAATGATGGGCTTGTTTGAGCGAGTTGCAAATTGAGCAGTGAGGGGGCAGGTGAATGAGGTGTCACATGAATGCAGGATGAGTGCAGATGAGTAGCGTGACTGCAGGTTGAGATACAGGGAGAACATTGCAAGTGCATTGTGATTGCAGAGTGATCACTGTGAGTGCAGGGTGAGAGGGTGAATGATGTGAGTGCATGGTGATCAGTGTGAGTGCATGGTGATCAGTGTGAGTGCATTGTGATCGCTGTGAATGCAGGGTGAGCATGAAAGTGAAGTGCTAGAATGAGGAGTGAGTTCTCTGAATACAGGGTGCATTTCCAGACACTTGAAGTAACTCAACATATTATTGACTGCGGCGTAGGGTTTAAGATATAGGTTAAACTATAGCTATTATGACATTAATCAGGGATCGAGGGTGGAGGAAATAAATATTCTGATCTTGCAACATACTTCCAGTCCTATGATTATAGTTGCCTGCTCAATATTTTGATGTCCCAGACCGTACAAAAATAAGCAGTCACGTAAAGTTGTATATTTCAGCACTCATCTGTGCATACTTGGAACAGCAAATATAAATAGAAAGCACTTTTAATTGTGTTCTAGGGCTGCCTCAATGATCCATGACTGATAAAGGGAACAGAGACCTAAAAGTCACATTACGAATTTATTTATTTATGCGTTTTTATATAGCGCGCACTTTACCCGAAGGTGTCAGAGTGCTTCACAATGTATTTCATGAAAAGAAATAATAAAAAGTAGAATTGCCAGAAGAAAAAAATACCAGCCATTTCTCTTGTAACACACTGTTTGCTACCTCTCACATTTTGTTTGCTTTATATACTTGCACAAGTGCCACCATTGCCTACGTAACGTTTGTTCTTGTGTTTGAGTGTGCCATTTATTGCAGTATTATACCTCTACTTTTACTTTGTACGCTTTTGTAACCTGCACACATATCACTTTTTCCTCCTGTAATGTACCGTTTGCTACCTCTTGTATTTTGGTTGCTCACTATTGTCACTTTTGCCTCATGTAACTTAACGTTTGCTTTTGTACTTTGTTCACTTGTAATTTTCTTCTCATGTAACATTACTGTTCCTATTCTCACACTATTGCAGTAAATGTAAAATACAAATGTAAGGGAAAGGCTGAGTTGGGGCCCAGGGGGTACGGGAACTATAAAAAAAAAACTAAGCCTCAGTGACACGTTTTCAAAAGCTATGTAAATATGTAAATGGCCGTTAACGACCTGTGAAAAACTCAGGGGTGCCGGGCTGTGCTGGAGATAAGACTGCAGACACAGCCCAGCGATGCTCACAGCAGCTCGAGCTGAGACACACTATGGGGGAGGAGGGGGGGCTGAATCCTTGTAGTCAGATGGGCCTGGGGAAGAAGTGTGATCGGGAATGCGCGACCCCCTTTCAATCACTCCGTGGCCCCCCTGGGGGTCGCGCCCCACACTTTGAAGACCCCTGCCATAGGGGGATAGGTGGACATTTGAGGCCGCGGTACTGGAGGTGATTTGGTTCGTGTTTTAAGCTTCCGAATGGTGATACGACTGCAGCATACGCTGTTACGACTTTGCATACGATTGTTGAAGCTGCACGTATCCCACAAAATTCAGCTCAAGCAGCAGAGTTGATTGCACTGACAAGAGCGTGTGTGTTGTCGAAAGGAAAACGAGTGACTGTGTATACTGATAGTCGGTATGCGTTTGGTGTGGCTCACAGTTTTGGTCGCCTGTGGAAGGAACGTGGGTGTCATCACGTCTCATGGCACGAAAATACAGAATGGTCAGTTAGTGAATGAACTTCTTGAGTCGCTTACGTTACCGATGCAAGTTGCGATCGTGAAATGCAGTGCACATAAGAAGGTTACCAATGACGTTGGTCGTGGTAATGCGTTTGCAGATGAAGTTGCAAAAGCAATGGCTAAGGATGTGACGAGTCGAATGTATGTTGCGGGTCCAGCAAGATGGGTTCCGGATAGAGGAATGTGTGAAGATACGATAGAGAGTGTGAAGTTAATTCAGGCTGAAGCTACGGAGAAAGAATTGAATGAATGGAGAGGGAGTAAGGGAAAATTGGATTCGAATGGTTGTTGGATTGAGTTGTCAGAACATCAGCGATGGTTGTTACCTGATGCGTATGTGCTTGCAGTGGTTACAATGGCGCATGGAATGGCTCACATTAGTGTGAAAGGGATTTGTAAGTTGCTGGCTCCAGTATGGCAGAATGCTGGAATTCCTAAGTGTGCAGATAATCTGGTTAAGAATTGTATGGTTTGTCTGATGTATAATCCTGGCAAGGGAACTCCAACTCCAGCTGGTCATTTTGTGCCTCCGACGTATCCGTTCGAGGTTTTGCAATTAGATTTCATTCATATGGAGAGGTGTAACAACTTGAAATACATCCTCGTAGTTGTTTGTGCCTTTTCGAGATGGGTAGAAGCATATCCCCTGAAAGATAATACTGCCTTGTCCACAGCTAAAGCTCTAATTAAGGAATTTTTCCCTAGGTATGGTTTGCCAAGAATGGTGTGGAGTGATAACGGGAGTGAATTTGTGGGTCAAGTCATGAAGAGAGTATGTGAAGGTTTAGGCATCAGACAGAAGTTCCACGCAGCAAATCACCCCCAGTCAGCTGGTTTAGTTGAGTGCTATAATGGCACCCTAAAACTGAAACTAGCCAAGATTCAGGCGAGCTCTGGTCTCCAATGGCCCGATGCTTTGCCATTGGCACTTTAGTTAACCAGAACGACAGTACATTCTCGAGTGGGACTTAGTCCCTACGAGATTGTTTTTGGTCGCCCGGCGAACATATGGGGAGTGCCGAGGCCGACAAAGTTTAGCGAGATTGAACATCCTGTATTGCTTGACTATCTGTATGATTTGACGGATAAATTGCGTGTTTTACACCAACAGGTTCATGATACACTGCCACAAGCATCTGAAGATCCAGGACACGCCATCGATCCTGGCTCGTGGGTGTTGATCCGGAATTTTCAGCGGACTAAGAATAATCAGCCCCGCTGGACCGGACCCCACCAAGTTTAGTTGTTGACGCGTACTGCAGTGAGAGTGCACGGTAAAAAGAACTGGATCCATGGCGTACATTGTAAGAGGGCCCCTTTGCCTCTGCCGTATGACCAGTGGGTCCAGGAGGGTGTAGCCGATTCAGAAACTGACACAGTGCCACATTTTATCCCATTCAGCCATGCATGTTTGATTGGGACAAGTTCTGAGTATGAGAACGACGACATTTTGCAAGAAGCTGTGACTCCATCAGTTCGACTGGACACCACTGAACCTGAACTATTGTTTCATGAACAGACATTGCCTGGTAAACGCCGTTATAATTTACGACTGAGAGTCGTTGGACAAATAAACTAAAACCTTTTCCTGTTATTTATGGGACTACGCTCTCTCATCTGAGAAACTGTTTTGATCGATTTTTGTTTTTCGAACCGCCATCCGGGTTCAGCTGTAGGGTCGCGGTATAAAGACTCAGAGTGTACAGCTGGAAGACACAAAGTCGACAGTTCTGGAACATTCAGAGGTACACTTGAGCCGAAGAGAACCAACTGCCGCGAACAGCACGGTTAGAGAATGGAGTTTTTCATGATGGAGAGAGCCGTTGAAGAATGAGCTTTAAGACAAGATTATGTAAAGTAATGAGTAGAAAATGTTTTCTGATAATATGTCTTTTAATGCTACTTAGCATGACGATGTTTTTGATGGGATATGTTATTTTCTCTTTTCAAGTGACGTTTGCACCAACTACACAACCTATGCCTTTAACGACTATTTCATCGCATTCTTTTCATCCTTTGCCTGAACATGAGTCCATTAGAAGATTGGAATTTGCTAATAACTCTTTTGTTCAACTACTACATGAGCATCAGTTAGTAGTTAACACCACTAATTGTTGGGTGTGTGGTCTTATGCCTCATACTACTGATAAAGGTATCCCTTACCTGGTCCTGCCATTTAGCTATAATGGTTCTGTGTGGGCATACAGAACTATGTTTATCTATGCTCGTGAAGTTTACCCCCTGCGTTCTGTGAAAGACAATCCAAAGAATATTGCTCTAGTTAAGGGAATAGTAGACATGATTAGAGAAATTAACTCCTATGAGACTATCCCAAAAGATGAGACATTAGCGTATATTGGATGGAACATGACTGGATATGGTGTTAGTCTGAGTGGAAACCAGCGAGCAAAAAGATCTTCTCCGATTTGGATCGTACCCCATTGTGGTCATTTTTGTCTGCAAGGTAATGGCAAGAATCTGAGGGCTCAGTTAGGGAAGAGTGTTTGTACTGAGACGTATGTTTTTGCGTCCCAGACTTCCCCATCGTTTTTAGCAGCTAAGGGTACCTATTTTGTTTGTCATGATAGAGCATACACATGGTTGCCCCCTGATTTTTCGGGAACATGTTATGTTTTGTTCCTGTTGCCCCTACGTATACTGCTGCGGCAGATTACCATAGAACAAGAGTTGTTAGAGGTGTCTTCAGTAAGGAAGATACTGCTGGACAAAAATTAGGAGATTTTTTGAAGGTTTTCCTGCCGTTTTGGGGACCTATGGTCAACAGCAGGAACATACGGCAACTGACGAGAGTGGTTGAGTCCACCGTAGTTGAGACTGCTGGTGCCCTTAGTAATTTGACTGCTGAGCTCCCATCGGATCGCCTTATGATGCTGCAAAGCAGAGTTGTGTTAGACGTCATACTTGCAGATAGAGGAGGGGCATGCAAACTGATTCAATCGAGCTGCTGCGTTTTCATTCCAGACAACGCTCCGACAGCGTACCAGGCCATTTCCAAGCTACATAAGATCTCCGAGTCTGTACATGTGGACGAAGGAGATTGGTCGTTAATGGGATGGTTTTGGGGATTGTTATCCACTTGGGGATGGAAGATTCTGATGATCATTGGGATGGCTTTACCTATCCTTTTCCTGTTCTGTCTTTTTGTACAGTATGCTCCTGCAATATGTGGCCTTTGTGCTACTTCGTGGGCAAGGAGACCTGTCCAGAGAGAGTTACTAAGTGATAGGATGATGCTTCAGCAACATCTTGATGATCTGATGAATATAGACCTGGATTCAGATTGACGTGAGTTTAGGTTATTGCCTATGTAAGGGCAAAAGGAGGGTCTGAGGTTCTATGAATTCTGAACCCGTTTCGTAAAGGTCATGGTATTGTTACAATTTTGGTAGTAGCGAACCGCAAATGACGAGTGCTGCATGTACGAGTGATTTCGCCATGTTCGATCTATGGAATCACTATGTATTCAGGGATTTCGTTCTGAACCTTCGGGTTCCATTTTGTGCACGGCAGCCATTTTGTGGTTGCCCTCACATAGGCCGATGACTACGGCCGAACGAGTCTTTGGGACACGTACACCTTTAGCTGACTTTTAGATGACCTGAGCAAACTGACCTCGTTGCCTGAAGCTAACCTTGCTGAGCCAGTTCCTTGTCCGGTAGCTGGTCGAGATAGAGATCAAAGAGCAGGACATTGCTGAGTTTATTGTACACACACACACACCCTTCTATCTTGCTTCACATCTGTTTCTGTTCCTTCTTTTATGACCTGTTTATGGTTTGGGTTGTGGTCCTTTTATTATGGGTTCGTCCGGCCTGTCCAAGCAAGAATGTTGGGTTTTCCCGTGTAATTGATGGTGGGCTGGACAACTGAAAAGTGGGATTGTCGTTATGCGATACCCTTTTGCAATGTCACTTGTGATTGGATAGTTTGTAAATAATGGGTGTTAGTCAGGAATGTGATTTTTAGCATAAAAGGCGATGTCTCGCAATATGAAAATTGAGCAGTCTCTGACGAACCTACTCGTGTCGTACTTCGTAGATTTCTGTTCCTGGTTGCAGCCAATAAATTTGATCTTTGACGTCACCGAGAAGTATCCCGTGTCTCTGTATTCTAAGACAGGTGAACCCGAAGACTTTGGGCGTGCCCCTGGCGCCGCTGGGTTCTAAAACCCGGTTCTTCAACAGTGGGTCGCTAATAGCCCTCTTCCCCCAGCAAAGACAGGG